>NC_083321.1:62704330-63304330 GCF_963455315.2 Globicephala melas
GTGCAAAATATTATTCTAAGCTTGTTATGTGCTTTATCTCGTTTCATCCCCACAATTCACCCTATGAAGAAAAGTTATTAAATTAGGGCTTCCCTGGTGGCGCAGTGGTTGAGAGTCTGCCTGCCGATGCAGGGGACGCGGGTTCGTGCCCCGGCCCGGGAAGATCCCACATGCGGCGGAGCCGCTGAGCCTGCGCGTCCGGAGCCTGTGCTCCGCAACGCGAGAGGCCCCCCCCCCCCACAAAAGTTATTAAATTAAAAACAAAGTCATTTTAAAAAGAATATTATGTATTCATGTGTATATAAACATATTTATACACATATATAATGTAAGATAAACAATAATTCCCAATGCATTATCTTTTTTCATATTCTTTTCCATTATGGTTTATTATAAGATGTTGAATATAGTTCTCTTGTTGTTTATCGATTTTCTTTATAGCAGTTTGTATCTGCTAATCCCCAACTCCTAATTTATCCCTCCCCTACCCCCTTTCCCCTTTGCTAACCGTAAGTTACAAACGAACTCTCTCAATCCCACTTCTCCCTCTACTTACCTTTCCATAGTTTTCTTTCCCTTTACAGGACAATGTCTGAAAAGAGTTGTCCACCCCAGCACTGTCACCTGGAAATACAATGTGAGCCACAAATGTACTGTCCTGCTCAAGTGGACACAAACATGAAACT
This sequence comes from Globicephala melas, assembly GCF_963455315.2. Lineage (NCBI taxonomy): Eukaryota > Metazoa > Chordata > Mammalia > Artiodactyla > Delphinidae > Globicephala > Globicephala melas. The sequence continues at coordinate 62,705,017 of NC_083321.1, forward strand.
GAGGCCCTTTCCCAACCTCCACTAAACCCCTTCTTCAGAGAACCGCGCGTGTAGTAAGCTGTGCTGATGTTTGCTGGTGCAGGGGTGCCGAAGGTGTCAGGGTAGGCAGAGGAGGACTTTATGCCATAGCAATGCACAGTACCTTTAAACTCAAACATCAGACACCCACTGTTTTAAAGTACCCATTGGTTACCCCACAAATGGGGAATTTTTTAAGATCCTGACCAGCCCTCAGCCTTGTAACATCTCCTAGGCTCCTCTTGTCTTCCCATTTCCCATGTTTCCTACTCTCCCGCTTCCACCCTCTGATTGCCACAGAGAACTACAGTTTCTTCTTTGTAGATGTTCAGCAATTTTCAGATACTTGATCAAAGTTCTCAGGAGTTCCAAGAGGGCTTCTCTTCAAAGGAATCTCCTCTTTTAAAAAAGCAGTTGTACTTATAAAAAGAAAAAAAGTTATTATATTAAAATTTTATAAATTTTACAAATGGTCAGTGGGATGGTGCAAAGATCTGTTATGTTCTATAGCAAGTAGGCTCAGACCGGAATATATGAGTAGAATAATTGGGTGAAGGTGGGAGGATATTGTGATAAGGGTAGGGTTGGATTGGGGTAGAGAGGTGAGAGTAGTTAAATGCATGGCTTTTGGAGTCAAATCAGATGGGGGACTGAGTCTTGCATCAGCCCAGGGCAATGTATACTTGTATGTCTGTACTGTTTGCTAAAATACTGAAATATTTCCATACTTCTTGATTAACAGCTGTTGCCCCAAGCCCTAAGTGCATCCCTGCTTCCCAGGCTGCTCCTGCCCCTCCCTGGGATCCCCCATCCCACATCTCCATGATCTTTTACCGAATGGATGACTACCTGGGGTCTCCAAGACCACTTCCGGTCTCCATTCTGATAGATTGATATGCGGTTCTGCCATTTTACTAGTTGTGTGGGATTGGGCAGGTTACAGCCCCCTGAGGGCATTGGTTTCCTTATCAGCTATTAGGGAGAATACTAATACTACCTCCAAGGTGGTTAAGGGTCAAATGAAGTTCTTGTAAGGAGCTTGTTTCATAGCAAACAGCTGCCCCTTGCCCCGCAGTGGCTCTGCCTTTCCGAGCATGCTGCCACAGCCAGATCTGGGACCCTTTGCATGTGTTGCGGAGATTATTGCAGTTTCCTCCTCTGCTCCTTAGCTTCTCTGGCTGTTCTCCTGAACGTGGAGTTAGGAGGGTTTAAACTCTGTCACTTCCAGACTGTGTGACCTGGACCATATCACACATGGGGTCTTTGAGCTCTCTTTTCCTCATATGAAAAATAAGGATATCACACCCGCCCTGCCTATCCTCACTATGACGATTAAATGAGATTATGTATGTGAGAGCATTCTGGAAACTTCAGAGCTCTGATCAAATACAAACTATGGTCGTTATCTGGTTATCTCTTTTGTTGGCGTTCTGGTCGTAAACCCCCGTTTTTATATGGATTAGATCCTTGTCTTTTGTTTCTATATCCTTTACTGATTATTCCATATTCTCTTCTCTTTTCTTTCCCAACTTCCCCATCCTCGGTCCATCTCAAGATGTGATCTTAGGTCTTCCTGTGGCAACTAGAAGGTCACTTTCTTTCAGAGGGAATGACTTAGTCTGTGTTTTACTTTTACTTGTTTTACTTTTTTTTACTTGTTTTACTTTTTACTTGTTTTACTTTTTTTGCTTTAAACTTTTCTGCTTCTGTTTTAAAAAATATAACAATTCATGCTCATTAAGTCAGTTAGTGGAGAGATTAAAAAAATAAGGCTAATAATCTCCCCTACCGAGTAGTCAGTGTTAAGTTTAGCCTTCTACATTTTTTCCTGTTCTCTATAAATATATTCAAGCAATATACACATATATATTTTTCCTTCCATTTTTGTAAATGAAAATGAGGCCTGTGAAATCTTACATATTACTCTGCAACCCAACCTTTCTTTAACCTAATAATGTGTCATTAATTTGTACTTAGGTCAGTACCTATATATGAAATTCATTTTTCTTTAATAACAGCATACTATAATATGGATTATATAGTTTAACTTTTGCACCATTGATGAACATTCACTTTCTTTCCAGGTATTTTGCTATTACAACAATTCTGCATTAAGCATTTTTCTTATTTTTCCTTATACTGGTTGTTCTGTTTCTACTGGATAAATTCCTAAAAGTGAGGTTGCTGGATCAAGTGTATTTTAAATTTTAAATACTACCAGATACTGACACTTTGCTTTCTAAAAAAGTACAGCAATTTGCTTCCACCATCAGTCTTGGGAGAATCCTAGTTGCTTCCCCTCTAATCTTACTTCGTGTTCTTACTTTCTAGGCATTTAAAGTAAACTGACTTTTAAACCTATCCTTTAAAGAATTGTATAACAATGGCCAAAAAGCATATGAAAGGATTCTCAACATCGGTAATCACTGGGGAAATACAAATCAAAACCACAAAGAGATAGCTGCTCATTAACAAATGGTTTCCATGCTCTGTGAGAGTGTGGGGGTGACCCTTATTCAACTGTCAGCTGTCATCATTTGCACTGTTGGAACTAGAGGTCATTTAACATTTAACTCTATGTGTGCCTCTCTCCAAGATAAGAGGTATTCCATGTTTTATTGAATATTTACTTATGTGCACCTGTGACACAGGGATTCTCTACTCCAGTGAATAAAGGTGGCAAGGTAGGAATGTGAGATTTAAAATCCGGCTGTGTTTATATTACACAATTTAATAATTTAATTCCAATAATATAGAATGCAGGAATGCCAACTCTATGGAAGTCTGAATGGAGTAAGCAGTCAGCAAATTGTTCATGTTTTCCCCTGCAAAACACCTATGCAGATGTAAGAAAATGTCTTTCACTATTTAGGATATATATATCAGTGTGACATACATGGATAAGATGGCTATCTTTTTTTTCTATGTTTTTTTTTCTGAAAAGAAAACATTTATACATTTGCAGAATAGTGTAATAAGATTTCATAAATGCAAAGATAAAATGTGTTATCATTTATCTTGGATTATAATATCTGTGGTTTAATTGCCTTGTGAAATGTCCAAAACAAGAACAATTATATATTTTTCTTACACCACATACACCATGAAACATTTAACAAGTACTTCTTTTAGACCATTCAAAAGGTTAGGAAGGAAGAAAATTGTCTATTCAGTATTAGATAAAACCATTAAGATGTGAATATATATGACGTAAAGAGGAAAGATAAAGGAAACTAGAACTGGCAAGGAAAGAGAGAGAGAAAGAGAGAGGGAGAGGGAGAGAGAGAGAGAGGGAGACTACCTCACATGTGTTAGGATGGCTATTATAAAAAAAAAAAACCAACAGAAAATAGTAAGCATTGGAAAGGATGTGGAGAAATAGGAACCCTTTATGCTGTTGGTGGGAATGTAAATAGATATAACCACTATGGAAAACAGTGGTGGTCCCTCAAAAAATTAAAAGTGGAATTACCATGTGATTCAATAACTCCACTTCTGGGTATATATCCAAAAGATTTGAAAGCATGATCTTTCAGAGGTATTTGCACACTTATGTTCATAGCAGCATAATTCATGATAGCTAAGAAATAGCAGCAACTCAAATGTCCAACCACAGATGAAAGGATAAACAAAATGCAGTATACACTTACAATGGAATATTACTCAGCCTTAAAAAGAAAGTTCTGACACATGCTACAATGTGGATGAACCTTGAGGACATTATGTTAAGTGAAATAAGCCTGCCACAAAAAGAAGACAAATACTGTATGACTCTGTTTATATAAGGTAATTAGAGTAGTCTAATTCATGGAAACAAAGTAGAATGGTAGTTGACAGGGGTTGGGGGAGGGATAAATAGGGAGTCATTGTTTAATGGGTTTAGAGTTTCAGTTTTGCAAGGTGAAAAGAGTTCTAGATATTGATTGCACAACAGTGGGAATATAGTTAACACTATATATCTGCATGTTTAGAAATGGTTAAGATAGTCAATATTATGCGGTTTTTTTCTTTTAATTTAATTAATTAATTTATTTTTGGCTGCGTTGGGTCTTTGTTGCTGTGCACGGGCTTTCTCTAGTTGTGGCGAGCGGGAGCTGCTCTTCATTGCAGTGTGTGGGCTTCTCATTGCGGTGGCTTCTCTTGTTGCGGAGCACGGGCTCTAGGTGCCTGGTCTTCAGTAGTTGTGGCATGTGGGCTCAGTAGTTTTGGCTCACAGGCTCTAGAACGTAGGCTCAGTAGTTGCGCACAGGCTTAGTTGCTCCGCGGCATGTGGGATCTTCCTGGACCAGGGCTTGAACCTGTGTCGCCTGCATTGGCAGGCAATTCTTAACCACTGCACCACCAGGGAAGCCCCTATGCGTTTTTTTTTTTTTAACTACAATTTTAAAAAACGGTGAAAAGATAAAAATGGTTATGAAAAAATATATATAATAGGTACCATTCCGTCGTTGAACTCCCATTGTGTGATAGGCATTGGCGCTTTCTGTATATTATCCTACTTAATCTTTATAGTGACCGCACAATAGCTACTGAATCAACGCTTGTTAGAGGATAATGGGGCCATGCTATTTTAGAATAAGTGAACCAGCACAGAGCACATTACAGTATTTTATCGGCGGGTCCTGACACCTAGTGGCGGTTGGTACCTGTAACACAAGACCTTTCAGAGTAGGCAGGCTAAATCAAGGGTCACATTTAGTGAAGTCCCTTCCAGAATTTAATGAGAACTGACTGTAAGAGTTTCAGTTTGGCAAGAAATAGACACATTTATATTGAACCAGGTTTAAGGTGATTCACAGAGCAGTGACTACATGTTTAGAGACCAGTAATAGAAACACTTAACATTGGGAATGCTGGAACACTGTGCTTGAAGAGAGATATTATACTGCAGTCATTTCTTTGATGATGTGACCTTCACCAAACACGTTTTTTTTTTTTTTTTTACTCTTCTTCACAACGTTAGATATTTTCTCGATTTCATTTTCTTTTGCTTAGTCATTTCTGTTTCTTTCCCCCTTTCTAACCATTCATTCATGCACCTGTCTACTTTGTCTTGTAAAACATCTGGCAGAACTGGTGGGCGGACTACTGACAGCTGAGAGGCTGGACTGAAAGGAAGGAAGCAAAGTATAGGAAATCCATTTGAGATGAATCTTCAGATCAGTTAAATTAGCCTCAAAGGAAATTGATGGCTTTAAAGGCTGAATGTGTTAATTGGAAAAAGGTTTTAATCCTGCTAATTTAAACCAGGATTGAAGATGAAAGGTCCTAGACCCACAAATTATTTGCTAGGAGTTTCGCTATGTTTTTACAGTGTTCATGCCCCTTAGTCTATTTCAAAGAGTGGCGAACAAAACCAGGTTTTCTGTTTAACTTAGCATGAAAGGAATGGGGCTCCTAAGGTTGGTGCACGCCCTTCCCAGTATTATGAATGGAATCTCAGACTCTTCTGTTCTCTCTAGGCACTTGGCAGACAGAAATGCTGAGCTTGAGCGAGTGAGCAGAATCTACCAAGACTTACAGGATGACTGGGAAAGGAGTGCTGTCTTGAAGAAGCAGCGGGACCTGGAGGAGAAGGCTTTCCAGCGGTAGTAGCTGACTGCACCTGAAAATCCCCTCTGCATCTTGTTAGTTTCCTCTAATCAGGGATGGCAGATAGGTTTTAAGTGTCAGCTTCAGTTTATTAGGGGTGGCTGCCTAGAGACCTTTGTGAGAAAAGAATTCTGGGTTCAGTGGGAAATACTGCTATGGTATGTCAGAAACGTCCGTTGTGGACATGGGATGGAGAATGCTGTGTTGCATGTTATATATTTGCCATCTCTGCCCTAATCATTGCCTCTGTGTAGTAGCTTCATTTTCACTTTGTGGAGGCTAGGGAGGCCTGGGGCTATGTGCGAAGGAGGGTGGGAATTCTCTTTGGAGATAATTAGTTGGAAATAGGAAGAAAGTGTTTCTGTCTGAACACATCTAAGGCTTATGGGTTGCTCTCGTAAGAGCAGAGTCAAGGGGTTGTGGGTAAGATTGGCAATTGGAAAAGTGAGATGCCCAACCAAGAACGTCTTCCTGAAATGTATTATATCCATGCTCACTTTCCCCAACTATCTATTTACAATCTAGAGTTGGGGAATCCAGATGTTTTGGAGAATTAACACTAACTTTGGAGAGGCAGCTAATCTTTTTGCCTTACTTTTCTTATTTCTAAGATGGGGAAAGTGAACATTTGCCTGGCTTGGCTAACACAGGAGTTTGGGGGATCAAATAAAGAGTTGGAAAATTATTACACTTTCAAAAATTAAAATACTTTACAAATGGAAGGTGTGATTTCATAGAATGTTGAAAACTTGAAGAAACAAAGTCTAGGCAATCAAATGTTATTAAAACCTGAATATACCAAAATAATATTCAATATGCCAATTATCAATGAATTCTTATCATAGAAAAAATTGTTATAGTGGATCTTGATCTGAAACTCTCCTTTTCCTTTTAGATTTTAAGGCATTTCTCACCTGTCTTTCTAATGGGTAGAACCCATATTTTGTGACAATGAAAGTATGACAGATGATGTGGAAAATAAGTTCCAAAGGAGAAGTGATGTTGTTTGGCCTAGGGAAGAGGAAGGGAAAGGGGAATTGGGTATTTCAAGCCATTTTCTCAATGTTGTGGGAAAGAAGGTAGAAGGCAATGAGATTAGTGTCAGGGAGGGAGATTTTAGTTGGATTTTGGAAGAAGGCTTGGCTAACATGGTGATAAAGGGTAGAGGAGACATGACATAACCTTGAGTGGCAGGATAGCCCAGCTGTTCCACGGACACGGCAGAGCAGTCCTCTCACCTGAAGACCTAGGCCAAGTTGTGGGCAGGGACTCAAGTGGACAGCACATAGGAAGGAGGAATTGGTTGGTGTTAAAAAGAAAACAAAGCAGAAGCAAAAACAAGGTTCACCTGTATGCAGTTTAGCTCATGATACTCGGTCCCATCGCCAAGGCAAGCCAGGTAGGTCTTCCCCTGCCTACTGCCAAGATTGTCCTTTTTCTTTCTTTCTTTTGATTTTTTGAATTTTATTTTATTTTCTTTATACAGCAGGTTCTTATTAGTTATCTATTTTATACATATTAGTGTATATATGTCAGTCCCAATCTCCCAAGATGGTCCTTTTTCCTTTGAAGGCTGTCATTGATGCTGCTTTTTACAGAATCCCACCGTGTAGAAATTTTGATAACGTAGGGGAACACATCAGGGATTGTGCACATCCTGCACAATCAAGAAAAACTGTTGAAGTGGAAAACCAGTCACTGTCATCCCTTCATCTCTGCTTCTAGCTGCTTTCATCCTCTTTTTCTACGTCTTCACTTCCTCTCCTGCCCTTAACTCTCCAGAGGCCTCTGGCCCCCTGGGACTTTCCATTGAAGTCTACGCTTCATTGTCTGCTGGGGTGTTAACCAGCAGCTTAATGGCTTGATCTCCCTCTCAAATGCTGTCTCCCGGGGAAGCCTGACAGGTAAAGGCGCATCCACGGGACAAAGCCACAAATACTGAGGCTTTGGAGTCACCATCCCATTCACGCTGGCTGAGTGACCTTGGGCGAGTCCTGTGTTCTCTGAGGGTTTACGTGGGTGTGGGGGGAGGGCTGGGGTCAGACTGTTGTGAAGGCACCATGCAGAGCCTTTTATTCACTAAGGAAGGAGGAGAAGCAGGAGACGCCCGGCCTGGGGCGAGCAGCAGGTAGCAGCGTAGAGGGGAGAGACTACAGGTGGGAAATCACAGGTGGGCCGTAAGCTCCTGGAGAGCAGGGACCAGGTGTGACTTTTCTTTTGTATCCCTTCCATTGCACCGGCTTCCAGGCGAGGCATCCAGTAAGGACTTGGGGACGCCGGCGAATGACCCCTTCTTCTGCCTCTCCACAGGGCCCCCAGCAAGCTCTTCCTCCTGGACCAGTGTGAGAAGTATCGGCGGTGCAAGCAGTGCCAGAGGCGACCCTCCAACGTGGGCAAGAGCAACGTGTGGCCCCTGAATAAGTACATGCAGGGCTCCCTGCTGTTTGTATAAAACCCAACGTCTGGGCCTGCCTTTCCTAGGGAAAGTTTTTCTTTTTTAAACGTGCAGGGGTGATGGTGAAACTACATATTTGTACTTCAGAGGAGAAAAAATTATTGTGCCATTTGGGTGCTTTCAGGGGTAGAGGGAATTCCTACAGACAGGTTCTCCCCACCTGTCCTCCTCCCATCCCGCCCCAGACAACCCTGCCGCAGTCAGGCCTGAGAGGCGCGCCCAGCTTCATTCTGGCTGAGGGGGTGTTGCTGACCCAGCCCTGCCACTCCCTCTGTGACTTTGTCTAAGAAACTTCATCTTTTCCTCATCTATAATGAAGTGTCGTAATAAATACTTTCTCCGTGTTTGGGCATAACGATTCATAGTGGTGAATTTTTTTTTTTTTTTTTTTTTTGCGGTACGCGGGCCTCTCACTGTTGTGGCCTCTCCCGTTGCGGAGCACAGGCTCCGGACGCGCAGGCTCAGCGGCCATGGCTCACGGGCCCAGCCGCTCCGCGGCATGTGGGATTTTCCCGGACCGGGGCACGAACCCGTGTCCCCTGCATCGGCAGGCGGACTCTCAACCACTGCACCACCAGGGAAGCCCCATAGTGGTGAATTTTACCACCCCTCCCCCAACTCTCGATATTTTCCAGGCCTGGGGATGTGTGACCCTCCCAAAGGTAGGTTAGGCCATTTGCCTCCAGTGGCCAGTGCAATGCTTCTTGAATTTTCTAGCTGATAACACACCCGGGACTTGTTGGGACCTCAGGGAATATTTTTCTCTTGGTGATCTTCCGGCCAACCATTCCACCATCCAGGCATTTCTGCACCACGATCGACTGTAGGTTTGTTGTGTCCTGTGAGGGGAGCCTGGCTGCCTTGCCAGGGTCCATCTTCTTCTCTCATTGCTTCCCTTGCATCTATTCTTAAGCTGTATGTGCGGTGGAAGAGGAATAGCTTCCTGTTGAGGGACTGGTTTTCAGTTCAGGTGTGTGTGTTCTCAACCACAGCTTGCTTCATTTGCCTCCACCCTTTGTCTTTCCTCTCCCTGCCCTGTCCTAACACCTCAGGTACAACAATTAACAAAGCAGAGTGATGTCTAGATTTCTGAGATACGAAAGCTGGCTAGAAAGTCCCTTAGACGCTTTGCTTTCTACCTGCCATATCGAGACATTGTTTTGCCCTACTCCAGATACAAAATAGGAACGTTTTGAGCCCTGAATGGTTAAGGGGAAAGTAGTCTACTCGAGTTGATATTGGGCAAATTTTGTTGCTAATGTTATCTTTTTCTATGGAAACAAGTATGCTCCCTGGTGACTGGAATTGTCTGGAACCTGCCCCCACCACTCCCTACATTACTACTTCCTTCCATTTCCTCAGAAGATCCCTCCATGCAGGTCCCATCCCCACCAAGCCATATTTAAAACAATAGCCTTTCCCCAGGACTGCTTGACTTGCTTGAAATTCATCCCTGCTCCATTCTTGGAGTACTTCTCTGTCTCTAATATATAATAAATCACTATAATAGTATTGTATGAATATTTTTAAAAAATATAGACCGCCTTGTCAAAGAAAAAAAAGACTTTAGGCAATTTTGATATGTTTAGGTGGTGAAAAGATCTAACTTCATAGACGTTTTTACTGTAGGAACTGACCTTATAATTTATTACCGCAGGTAGCAGTACTGACTCTTACTGTGTGCCAGGCACCAAGCTAGTGACCTGGAGATTAAGACCTCATCAGTCCCTGCCTGCCTTCAGAGCATTCACCATGTAGTGCAGAGGGGAGATGGACTAGAATCTCCTTGTAACAAGGTAGATACCTGATAGCGCTTTGCATTTCTTGCTATGGAAGAGTAAGGTGGAGTCCTTGCGGTCAGGTTAGCCTGACAGGGAAAGCTTTTGGAAAAGATGAGGCCTAAGCTGAGTTTTTAAGGAGAAATAGGTTAAGACGCCGTGCTTCCACTGCAGAGGGCCTGGGTTCGATTCCTGGTTGGGGAACTAAGATTCCCGCATGCTGTGCAGCCAGGGAAAAAAAAAAAAAAAAAAAAAGCCCTGTGCTCCTGTCTATTGACGCTAAAATGGAGACATGGTTATGTGAGTTAGGTTATAAAACATAATTTTAAAAAATCATTCAACCATTTTAAGAATCAAATGTTACTACAGTCTTTCATTAAAACAGTTGATTTCATACAATAAAGAATGCACAGTCTTTTTTTTTTTTTGAGCAAGTCTTCCTAATTTGATATCTTTTTCACTGATCTTAACTGCTAATATTGTTTTAGCTCAAACTTGTTATGAGGCCATACTCAAATTAGAATGTCTTTTTCTAAATCAATTTGAATTACTATCATCAAGCTCTGTCATTTCTGGAACTACGACACTGCCAGACCAGCTTAATGTATCAAAGGATGCCCAATTTCAGTGGCTTTTAATGTTTTGGACGGTCACAGACTCTTTTGAGAATCTGATGGAAAATCTGGACTCTTTCCTAAAAATATGCACATTTTCATATACAATAGTTTGCATATAATTAGAGTTTTCCTAGATCACCTGGACCACAGGTTAAGAACTCCTGTTCTGGATGGCTTTCCTTCAATGTTATAACAAGCTCAAGTTATCAAAAGTGAGCAAAGTGTAGGACTTTGCTTTTGAAAATGCCCTTTCAGTTCTAGAGAACCATGTCCACTTTTGCCGTCCTTTTTGACTCTTCATAAAAATAGTGAGTTGAGAATTGGAATGGCTGTTAGAAAGCACATACTCCAGTAGTTTTCAAAACTTTTTGAGTAAGACTCAATAAAGGAAATACATTTCATACTGAAACACAGAACCTATGCCCACACGTGTAATTGAGACAAAAGTTTTACAGGGTTATATTTACCCATCTGCAATGCATTTTGATAATTTCTATTTTATTTCATAAAAAAGTTTCTGATTAGACTGAACAAAATTGATTTAACAATCTACTAGTGTAAACAGATAATTTTCAGTTTGATAAACACAGTTTTAACCTAATTTTTCCCTCTCACAGTACTTCATAGTTTGCTGGAATTCATTTGTGGTTAAGATAGTATTATAATGGTATTCGACCAGGGGGTTGAGGAATGTTTAGGTCCGATCTTGTCATAACCAGACTGTCTTGTTCTGAGGTACCCCAAGAAACTAAGGTAACTATTTGCCCCACCTTGTTAAAATCCACTGGAGAATGTTGATCTTTATTTATTTATTAAGTATTTATTTAGAGCAAGCAAAATCTTGACGTTCAGGATGCAAGTGCTATCTCACCTTCTGTGGGTAGTCGTTGTGATGTCAGTTCCATTCTCAAAGTCTGTGTTTCTTTGGATCTGTTTTTCACGTGTGCCGCTTGGGAGTAAACCTGAGACTTGTACTAATTCGTACACAGAATTAGGGGATCTCTTTCTCCAGCTTTCTCCTCTCTGGAATTCCTTTCACATTCTCCAGTCTCTTACTCCCAGTCGTCTGGCTTTAAAGCCAGAGTTTCTCTTGGAGTTTTAGCTCCCTTCGCTCTCTCAAAGGGGAGCTAGTGGATGACAAGACAGAAACAGATAACAGAGATTCCTCCCACACTCTTCTGACCACGGGGTCCCTTTCCCTGCTTCCTCTGGCCAGGAAGACAGGACCTCTCAGGGTCTTAGGTGCTCGAATGCCACCACCACTGCTATTCCTGTTGCCACTGTGCAGCTTCGTGACTGCAGTTGGTCTTGGGGCCTACCAGGGAGGGGGAAAAAAAGGGCTTTCCCTCTATACTCTAGCTCATATGGAACGCTTTTCCTGCTTCTCTGGCTAGAAAGAGGGGGTTTCTCTTGAGTTTAGGCTTTCTGTGTCGTTCTGGATCGTAGATTGCTTTCAGGTCAAACCAGAAGAGGAATAAATTTCCCAGTAAATTCATCACTACGCCAGTCATCCTTCAGCTTTTGATTTACTTACACAATCCCCCTGCTACTGTTTCCTTTTCAGAGTCCTCAGGTAGTTGCTTTTTATAATCTGTTCAGTTACGTCAGTTGAAGAGAAATGCTGTAGAGCCCTTACTCCATCTTGGCCAGCACCAGAAGCATTTTATTTTGGTTTTGAGTCTTTATTTTTCTTCCTTTCCCCTTTCCCCCAAATCAGGTGGTACCTCAGTCCTTTCATTTACATTTTATTAGTTAGGGTAGCACTATAACAGAGATCAAATACTAGTAGCTTAATCAAGACAGAAGTGCATTTTTCTCTCAAGAAACAGTCTAGAAGTACATAGACCCCGACAGTAGGGTGGCTGTACCAGCTTCTCCTGTGGTTTCCACCACTGGGTCAAGAAAACTGCTCCAGGTATCATCTCCTAACTAGCAAGTAGGAAGAAAAGGGCAGGAGAGCAAGTGTGCTTTTTTTTTTTTTTAAGTAGTATAACCTGGAAGTGGTACCATTATTTCTGTCCACGTCCCATTGGCCAAAATTTAATCACGTGGCCATACCATGCTGCAAGGGAGCTTGGGGAATGAAGTCTCTAGCTTGGTGGCCATGTGTGTAGTGAAATACTCAGGGAATGCTGATACTAAAAATGAGGGAAATGGATAGTAGTGGACAACTGCCAGTCTGCCATATCCTGAAATTTTGGGGGAAACAATCTACAAAATACCTAATAATGCTAGCTAAGATTCTTTTTAAATCTTAAAAAAATGTAAAGCTGCAAAAAAAGTCTCTAGAGGCAGACACAAAGTGGGAATTCAGAGAAGCAAGCATCAACCAATTACCTATGATCTAAGCCATTTAAATTAATGCTAGAGATAAATTTTTATTTTTGAAATAATTTCAAACTTACAGGGAAGATAAAAGAATGGTAAAAATATCACCCCCCATCCCCAGAACTAAGTAAGAGCAAGTTGCTGACATTTGCCCTATCACTTCTGAATACTTTAGAGCATAATGCCTTACAAATACGTATATTCTCCCATAAAACCACAATATAACCACCCAAATCAGAAAATTAACACTCATTTACCATACAATCCAAAAACTCAATTAAAATTTTGCCACTTGTCCCAGTAATGTCCTTTTAAGCAAAAAGAGCCAATCAATGATCATGTGTAACATTTAGCTGATATGTATTTTTTTTTTTTCCAGGAATATCACAGATGTGATGCTAGGTTCCTTGCACTCCATTATATCAGGTGGTACCCAGTTCAGTCTGTCCCATTACTGGTCACGTTAACTTTGATCATTTGATTAAGGGATGCTTGCCAGGTTTACCACTATCAAGTTGTTTTTTCTTTTGTAACGAATTGGCATTTCATGGTAGGTATTTTGAAAGTAATATCCCATTCCTCATTGAGTATCATCCACTAGTTTTAGCATCTATTGATGTTTCTTTGCTAAATGCATAATTATGATGATTGCTAAATACAGACTTTTCTAATTCCACCATTGCTGCTACTTTATTAGCTGGCATTCTACTATAAGGCAAAGTGTTTGCTTCTCCCTATTTATTTATTTATAGCAGTATAGACTTAAGGATTTTTATTTTATTCAATGACTAATAATCCAGTCCTATCATTGATATAAAAATCGTGATCAGTGGGAGCTCTTTAAGCTGGCTTCTGTTTTTTGTTTTGTTTTAAATAATTAAAAAAAAAAACTTAGAATGCTTTTAGAGAGTTCCTTGTACACTCCTCACCCACTTTCCCCCATTGTTAACATCTGTTTCTATGATACATCTTTCATAACTAAGGAATCAACACTGGTACTTTACCATTAATTAAACTTCACACTTTATTCAGATTTCACTTGTTTTACCCCAATGTCCTTTTGCTGTTCCAAGATCCCATCTAGGATACCGTATTTCATTTAGTTGTTGGGTTTCTTTAGCCTCCTTTGGTCTGTGCTCTTTTTGGTCTATGTCCTTTTGTCATATTCCTATCGTTTATTAACACCTCCATAACTTTGTCATATTAAGATGTTCCAGGCTACTCATTTTTTTCTGCCCCACCTCTGGAATCAGCCATTTCCCCAAGGAGACGGTTTTTTTTGTTTGTTTGTTTTAACATTTTTATTGGAGTATAATTGCTTTACAATGGTGTATTAGTTTCTGCTTTATAACAAAGTGAATCAGTTATACATATACATATATCCCCATATCTCTTCCCTCTTGCGCCCAAGGAGACTTTTTAAATGGAGAATGGTATTAACAAACCATGATCTGAGTGCTATTGTTCTCATCATTGCTATTGGGTTGTCATTGCTTCAGGCCCTCTCTGCTCTCTGTGATAAAGCTGAGGAATTCAAACACACACACACACACACTCATACTCATCTATATTTCTATATCTATATATTGAAATGATGACTTCACAGAGATACAACCAATTCCAACCCCAAATCCTACAACTAATTGTACTTTTTTTCCCTTTCCATATTTATAACTCCTGTCTGACAGTGAGATGCCTGATTCCCATTATTCTCAATGTAGTACTGGATAAACTCTTATGTAATCTTACTGGATAAACCCTTATGTAATCTCTGATCGCCACTGCTGTCCCCCTATGTACATGTCCTCTGCACCCTGCCAGGGACCTGACAGCTGGTACTAGGCTGCAACTACCCCCCCACACCTTGCTTGAATGTCCTCCTCACCCTCTCCCCCGACTCCAGTATCTTCAGTGTCCGCACCTACTGCACAGACAGCTACCTTGCTCCCCTCCATGTAGTGGACTGAGTTATTAAAGAAGAAATGAAGGATGGAGAAAGGAAGAGCAAAGAAGGAAGGAAGAGGAAAGAAGGAAGAAATAGGGCTTTATTGTTATGGGCCAAGTATAGGCCAGGAAACAAAGCCTAGACATTTTAGAAAATTCTAAAGTTGTTAGAAAGGAAACCCGAAGACAGGGAATATCTTCAAAGGGCTATCTTCAAATATCTTCAATGTAGAATTGTGTACTCAGTGGAACTATTAGAAATGAAAGCAAAATAAAAGAATTTTAGAATTAAATTTATTAAAATTTTTTTGTTTATTAAACAAAGAAAAAACAAAAAAATCTACCAACAATAAAATGTATTTTTCAACAGTGAGAAAATGCATATTTTCAAGATTATATAAAACATCAAAGTTGATCATATAACAGGAACTAAAGGAACCTCCAAAAGATGCTCTTAGATAAGGGAGAATAATCTTAGAAGAAAGAGTTGAGATGCAAGAAGAAATAGTGAGCAAAGAAATTGCTGACATATTGGGCAAATTTAAAAAAACACTGATTTTTATAAACAATGTAATTTGTGGGGTTAAAAAAATACTTGACAACATTAATAGTTAACGCATGTTGAGTTCCTTCATGAGGTGGGAAAAGATTTAAAAAAATATTTATTTGGCTGTGTCGGGTCTTAGTTGCAGCACGCGGGATCTTCGTTGTGGCATGTGGGCTCTTCATTGTGGCACGTAGGCTTCTCTCTAGTTGTGGCGAGCTGCCCTAGAGCACGCGGGCTCTCTAGTTCTGGTGTGCGGGCTCAGTAGTTGTGGCTGGTGGGACTCTCTAGTTGTGGCGCATGGGCTCCAGAGCGCAAGGGCTCAGTAGTTGTGGCACGTGGGACTCTCTAGTTCTGCTGCATGGGCTCCACAGCACGTGGGCTCAGTAGTTGCGGTGTGTGGGCTCTAGAGTGCGCAGGCTTAGTTGCCCCACGGCACGTGGGATCTTAGTTCCCCAACCAGGGATTGAACCCATGTCCTCTGCGTTGGGAGGCGGATTCTTAACCACTGGACCACCAGGGAAGTCCCGGGAAAAGATTTTGAATGTTTGAATTTTTCTAAGCCATTTAAGTACTGAAAGTATAGGAATAAGGTATATAATAAGACATACATATTAGAGAGAGACTCTAGGTCCAGAATTCCAGAATTCCAATCTCAGCCCTGCCAATTACTAGCCGTGTGACCTTGGGCAAATAACTTTTCTGTGCCCAGGGTTTAAAAGTGGTTTTCATCATAACAATGGAAATAATAGTATCTAATTCATAGGGTTGTTGTATCAAATGAAATTATGTAAACCTATTCAGATTTAGAACAGTGTCTAAACTATAATAACTGCTAAGAAGTTTTAACCACAATTACAAATTTCCAAAACAGTGTAAGGAAAATATGGATTTAGGGGAGGAATCTTAACCCAAAAGAAATCAAAAGATAAAAAAAGAAATATAGACATAGGTCAGATAACACAAAATATGAGAAAAACAGATGCAGAGATAGCAATAACATTGTAATATAAAAGAATAAGACAATATAATGTAATAAAATGATGTAAATGGACGAAGTTCTTCAGTAAAGACAAAGTTGGTCAGACCAAATTGGAAAAAAGCCTAGCAATATGACATGTCTAAAACATGAAGCCGGTGGAGGAAGACATAGCAGAGTCAATGGGCGGGATTCTTCCACTACCTTCCCTTTCCCGCCCGTTTTGGCCCCCCTCCGTCTCTCTTCAGCCTCTTCCAGGCTTTGTCCCCCACCATTCCCATCCTCAAGTCCGTCCTCAGCCTCTTTCCTCCCCAGCAGGAGGCGGGGAGGTGAGAAGGCTCAAGCTGCAGCCCTTCTCCCTACGCCAACAAGCTCAATCCCCGCGGCGGCCGTGGTGACGTCTGCGGAGGGCGGGCCCCACGCCCTCGCTCTCAGGTTTTTGGCCCGCCCCGCCGCGACTGGTGAAGAGGAACGCACGTCACGCCGGCTATAAAAGGCAGGGCTTGCGACGCAAGAGCGCTTCGGCGCGCGCGGATTGGGTCTCCCGAGGCCGGCGCTGGGTAGAGCTCGGAGCCCCGCCGCAGCCGCAGCTCCGCGACGATCACTACAGCTTCCTCCTCAGCAGCCGACGCCACCGCCGCCTGTACCACGGAACCGGCTGTATGATTAGGCCACAGTCTTTAATGAGTAAACTAAGTCCTTCCTGTGGTGTTCTTGGTCACGCATTTATGGAGTTTCTGAAGGGCCCCGGAGAGTACCGCCAGGCGCAGCACGACCTTTATGAGGACAAGTGAACTGTAGAAATTCGTTGCTACTCCACCAAGAAGCCCCCACAGGCGCGGTCATCCTGGACCCAGAAGTGTGGGATTGAAATCATCAGAGCATTTAACAGAAATTACGACCTGGATGGGGTAAACCTCGGTGCTCTTCCTTTCCATTGACTCAGTATTATGAACTGAAGGATGGCTTCTTGTTAGGAGGTTCATTTCATTTCCTGTTACTCCCAATTGCATATCCAGAGCATTGAGAATTTCGAGTGGGGCATATTGGAGTAGACTTCTGTTTCTTTACATCATTTCTGCATTCAAAAATTTAATTTTTTTTTTCGTAACCGTATCGCGTTTTTTTTGTGTGTGGTTTTTTTTTTTTAAACTAAAATAACATGGCTCCACTGAACCGCCCAGCCCCTGTGGAGGTCACATACAGGAACATGAGATTTCTTATTACACACAATCCAACCAGTGCAACCTTAAACAAATTTATAGAGGACCTTAAGAAATACGGAGTTACCACAACAGTAAGAATATGTGAAGCAACTTATGACACTGCTCTTGTGGAGAAAGAAGGTATCCAGGTTCTGGATTGGCCCTTTGATGATGGTTCATCACCCTTTAACCAGATTGTTGGTGACTCGTTAAGTCTTTTAAACATTAAATTTCGTGAAGAACCTGGTTGTTGGATTGCTGTTCACTGTGTTGCAGGTCTTGGGAGAACTCCAGTGCTTGTTGCCCTGGCACTAATTGAAGGTGGAATGAAAAATAAAGATGCAGTACAGTTTATAAGACAAAAGCGGCGTGGAGCTTTTAACAGCAAGCAACTTTTGTATTTGGAGAAACACCGTTCTAAAATGCGGCTGCGCTTCAAAGACTCTAGTGGTCATAGAAACAACTGTTGCATTCAATAAAACTTGGCTGCCTGCCTTGGAAGTCAAACTTGAGACAGGACTTAATTTATCGTACATATTAGCCAACATAATAGGCTTAATGAATGACAAGTCTAATGAAGCTTCCATAGGAATACTGAAAAGCCACAAGCTTGACAGAATTGCAGCCTGTTTGGCTTACTACTATCCCCATGCCAGAAACAATATATAAGAAATTGAGAGATTAGGTGCCAAAATACTCAGCACAATACTTGTATATTTTTAGTATCATACAGAATTAAAATCCTAGGAATTAGGAACAGCACTGTAAACCATATGTGGTTTATTCCTCCAGTCATCTCAAACATTGCAAGTAAGACCTATATGGTTATTTGTCTGCTCCTTTATGTTTACCACCCCACACGTGTACCAGTATGCATCAGGTTTGTATAACAAATGATTTTGTTGAATTCTTACCAAGACTTATGGTGATTATTTAATGTCTTTCTATAAATCTCATTTTGTGCTGTTATGAAAACCTCCAGTTTGAAAAAGATCACACCTCTGGTTGAAAGTTCATGTAAAATATACACCATAGAGAAGCATATGTGTGTAATATCTTCAGACAAAAAAGCCTTACGGTTACTTTGTTTACACTTCGGATGCAGTTTTAGAGGGGAGGGCCTGAAGACAGAATGGAAAGAGGCTATGGAATATTTTTAGGATTCCATACTAGAAATTCCATGTTCTCTTTGTCTTGTGCAGGATGTATAGAACAGGTCCTTTTATTTAGTAAACTTTAAAGGTAAAGATACTTTGTAGCAAAAACATTTCAAAAATTTCTGAAGTTCTTATAATTCTTCGCCATACCTATTGGAAGTTACTATTATTTTTGTTTTAAGTGTGATATTTTTTTCTTTGTCTTTCCAACCGAAACAGAAGAGGATTTCTATTAATGAACTGATCAGACATCTAATATTTTATATAATTTTGAACTGTGTAACAATATTTGGATATTTGATACTTTGTTTTATTATGTAATTGATAAAATGGTGGTATGTATTTGTGTTAGTTCAACCATATATTCATAGTGTCTGGAAATGTAGTTCTCTGGGAGAAATAATTTGTCAGTATTCACCATTCTCCAACTAGTACAAGAACTTAAACATCTAAATAAGGAATTATAGGAGAGAGACAGAGACAAACTAAGCAAGATGGTATAGCTTTGTTAATATTAGTAAAAGTATAAGCAAAGGCATTACTAGAGATAAAGAAAATCATTACTTAAAGTTTCAAAAGTTTCAATTCACCAGGAAGTTATAACAATTCGAAATTTTATGTATCAAATAACATTGGTTCAAAATCCATAAAGCAAATATGGAAAGAACTACAAGGAAAATTGACAAGTTTACCATAGTGATAAGTTTTACTATTTTTCTTCCAGAAACAGATCAAGTAGACGAAAATCAGTAAGGCTATAGATTTGAACAGAACAATTAACAAGTTTGATCCCATGAACGTAAGAAGGCATTGCATCCAACAGTGAGAATCCATATTTTTTAAGAGTACATGAAATATTTTATTAAATTTGACTATATATTAGATCATAAATAATTTCATCAAAATTCTAAAATATTTGAATAACACAAGTAAGTTTTCTGACTACAATTCAATTAAGTTAGGGAAAAAAAGTTAGTAGTATCATTTGGAATTTTGAAAATCTGTGTCTAGAGACTTCCACTTCTAGATAGGATGTAGTAGGTCATGACAGCCCAATACCCTCCCTGCAACATTCAGAAAAATATGGATAAATTACCCAAATCATGTTTAAAGACATATGGGAGCTGTGAAAGCAGCAAAGACTAGATGAATAGGTATTCCAGAGAGGAAGGAGCTCTCCTGAGGTGAGTAGCCATTTTGTTTCCTGGGGGTATTTACCGATTCTGGACATAGACTAAGGAAGGATCTGGCTTTGTTCTTGCAGAGGGTCTCTACTGAGGGAAAGAGAAACCCAGCAAGGCTTTAGATGGTCATGTGAGGCTGGTGCAACAGATTGGAAAATTGAGAAGCTTGGCTAGTTTCATGTTGCAAGTTGAGTTCCTCAGGAAACAGGTACTGAATCTGAGATTTGCCTTTGGAAGCTTACTGGGGAGTCATCTCAACAACACTTGAGAGGGAGCAAGAGAACCAGGATGCTGCAGAAGTTGAATGGTGATACATACAGTTTCAACAGTGACCTTAGCCAATCTCCCAGGGAGCTCTGAAGCTGGGATGGCCATGTAGAGATGTCTGCAATTGTGGCAAGGGGGTTGGACCTTTGGACTCGAATCAACCAGTCATTGGATGCAGGCTGTCCCTGGGGATGAGGGCATAACCTTGGATGAAGCATCTTCCTTCAGTCAACTGCAACTCCCAGCGGGGGATGCAACTGTGAGCCTTCAGCTGATAATACTCCTGGCAGCGGGCCCTGAGTAAGTGTTTCAGACCTTTAGAGGGATCTGGGTGGTACAACCACAGCATCCACTATACTAAATGACACTTGCTGAGTTCTGGGACTATGTATAAGAGGCTGGGGAGTTAGAATGAAGACTTTTAAAAGACAGAGGGAAATTTCCCTTAACCTCATAGTGCTTAGGAGACAAAGCCCTGCTAGAAGAGGTTTTAATTCTCTCCAACACTTACTGTCTGTCTTTTTTATTACAGCGATTCTGGTGAGCGGGAAGTGTTATCCCAGTGTAGTTTTAATTTTAATACAACTAATGTTGTTAAACATCTTTTAGTGTACATTCTCTCACATATCTTTGTTGGTACTATGTCGATTCAAATATTTTGCCCATTTTTTCAGTTGGGTTTTTTTGTCATCTTACTGAGTTGTAAAAGTTCTTTACATATTCTGGATCCAATGCCTTTATCAGATATATAATTTGCAAATACTTTCTCCCAGTCTGTTACTTGTCATTTTTTTCCTTATTGGTGTGTTTCAAAGTGCAAAAGTTAAAAAATTTGGTGAAGTACAATTTATCAATTTTCTCTTTTATGAATCACGCTTTTAAATTGTATCTAAGAACTCTCCTCAATCAGTCACAAAGATTTTTCTGCTATATTTTCTTCTAGAAATTGTATAGTTTTAGCTCTTACATTTAGATCTGTGGTCCATTTTGAATTAATTTTTGTATATGGTGTGAGGTAAATGTCTATATATATATATATATTTTTTTTGGCATGTGGATATCCAGTTGTCCCAGCATCATTTGTTCAAAAGACAATTCTTTCCTCCATTGAATTATCGTGGTAGTTGAAAGATCAATTTACCATGAATATAAGGACTTATTTGTGAATTCTCAACTCTGTTCCATTGATCTATATGAGCATACTATCTTGATCATTGTAGCTTTATAGTAAGCTTTGAAATTGGATCATGTACTTCATTCCTTTTCAAAAATTTTGGCTATTCTAAGTCCCTTGCATTTCCATATAAGTTTTAGGATCATCCTGTCAATTTCTACAAAAAAAAAAAAAAAAAAAAGCCTGCAGGGATTTTGATAGGTATAGTGTTGAATTTATAGATAATTTGGAGAGAACTGCCGCCTTGACAATATTGAGTCTTCAGTTCCATGAACATGGAACATTTCTCCATGTGTTTAAATCTTTAGTTTCTATCATCAATGATTTGCAGTTTTCATTGTACAAGACTTGCACCTCTTGAATTGCTTGAGTATTTTTTCTTTTTGATGCTATTGTGAATGGAATGTTTTCTTAATTTTATTTCTAGATTGTTTGCTGCTAGTCTATAGAAATACAATTGATTTTTGTATATTGACCTTGCTTTCTATGACCTTTCTAAACTCATTTGTTAGAAGAGAGAGAAAGAGAGATAGGGAGGGAGGGTGAAAGCGAGAGCAATGCAAGTGCTATTCTATTCTTTGGCATTTTCTGCTTATAGGATTATGTCATCTGTGAATAAAGGCAGTTTTACTCTTGTTTTTCCCCCCAGTCTGGATGCCTTTACTTTATTTTTCTTTCTTTATTGAACTGGCTAGACCCTCCATGTTGACCAGGAATGGTGAAAACAACTTCCAGATCTTAGGGAGAAAGTATTCATTCTTTCACCATTAAGTATGATGTTAGCTGTTGGTTCTTGATCAGGTTGAGGACATTCTCTTCTATTCTTAGTTTGTTGAAAGTTTTATCTCAAACGGGTGTTGGGTATTTTAAAATGCTTTTCCCACATCCACTGACATGTTCCTGTGGTTTGTGTCCTTCATTCTAGTAATATCATGTACTATGTTGATCAATTTTTAAATGTTGAAACAACCTTGCATTCCTGGGATAAATTCCACTTGCTCATTGTGTTTAATTCTTTTATGTTGATGGATTTGGCTCGCTAATATTTTGTTTAGAATTTTGCATCTGTATTCATGAAGGATATTGGTTTATAGTTTTCTTGTGTTGTTTTTTTAATCTGGTTTTGATATCAGGATAATACCAGTATCATGGAATGATTTTGGAAGTGTTCCCTCCTCTATTTTCTGAAAGAGTTTCTGAAGGATTGGTATTATTTATACTTTAAATATTTGATAAAATTCACCCATGAAGAATTCTGGGCCTGGGCTTTTCTTGGTGGGAAGATTTTTAATTACTAATTCAACTTCTTTGTTATAAGTCTATTGAATTCTACTCTAATCTTTGCTTACTTTGAATTTTGTTTGCTTTTCCTTTCCTAGTTTCTTTTTTTTTGAATTTTATTATTTTTTTTATATAGCAGGCTCTTATTAGTTATCTATTTTATACATATTAGTGTATATATGTCAATCCCAAGCTCCCAATTCATCCCACCCCTCTCCACCCCCCGCTTTCCCCCCTTGGTGTCCATACGTTCGTTCTCTATATCTGTGTCTCTATTTCTGCCCTGCAAACCAGTTTATCTGTACCATTTTTCTAGATTCCATATATATGCATTAATATACAATATTTGTTTTGCTCTTTCTGACTTCACTCTGTATGACAGTCTCTAGGTCCATCCACATCTCTACAAATGACCCAGTTTTGTACCTTTTTTATGGCTAATATTCCATTGTATATATGGACCACATCTTCTTTATCCATTCATCAGTCAATGGGCATTTACGTTGCTTCCATGACCTGGCTATTGTAAATAGTGCTGCAGTGAACATTGGGGTGCATGTGTCTTTTTGAATTATGGTTTTCTTTGGGTGTATGCCCAGTGGTGGGATTGCTGGGTCATATGGTAATTCTATTTTTAGTTTTCTTTACTAGTTTCTTAAAGAGAAAGTTTATTATTGCTTTGAGACCTTTTATTCTTTTTTTCCCCTGATATTGGCATTTAAAGCTATAAAATTTCCCTCTAAGCACTACTTTAGCTACAACTCATTAATTTTGATTTTTCTTTATTCAGCTCAACATATATAATTTATCTTGTGATTTCTTCTTTGAACCGTGACTTACTTAGAAATATATTGTTTAACTTCCAAAGAGTTGGAAATTTCCCGTTTTCTTTTTTACTGTTGTTGATTTCTAATTTAATTATTAACTCTGTCCAGGAAGACTTCCTGGAGCCAAGTGCATTTGAACTCCAATGATGAATGATGTCTCCAGGCAGAAAGCTGGGGTGAACTGAAATTTAATTGGTAAAGAGCAGAGAAGCAGAGGGAAGGGCTTTCCAGGTAGAGACCAAGCACGTGTAAGGGCCTGTGTAAGTGCCAGCAAGATGTTCATTGCGCTTTGAACAAAGGAAATGTAATTGCTATCGTCTTTCTTTTTGCCTTTGTCAGTATAGCTAAAGCTTGTTAATTCAGTTGATCTCATCAACCTGTTTTGGTTTCATTAATTTTCCCTACTATTTTTCTTTTCTGTTACATTGAGTATAAAGGAGGTATAGTTGGGGTACAGAGGAAGTTGTGGGACAGGACGTAGACAAGATCATGTAAAAGACTCCCTGGTGTTCAGATTCCAGCTTCACTCTTCAAGCCCTCTTCTGAAGAGGTTCTCATTACCCGTGAGTCCACGGATTTACAGAACAGGGATGCTTCCTCAGGATACGCCTGGCTGAGCACCAGCACCAAGGAAGCAGAGGTTGGAAGAATAAGACCTAGGCAAGGGGTGACTGATGTCTCTGCTAATTACTCTTCTAGGATCCCAGTCATCCACCTAGCCTGTCACGGAGGTGGTCGTATAGGACCTATTCATTGTGGGCAGTGCGGAACCTGAAGTGGAGCTGGCAGCGGGGGGTGGGCAGTGGTAGGTCTCTGGGCATGGACTGTTGCTTCCTGTGTTATACAATGAAATTAGAGGCTGGATGCTGCCATGCCAACAGATGTTAGCAATTTAGCAGGGTCTTTGGTTGTGAGGGCTGCAGGCTCGTCTCCCCCCTCCCCAGCCCCATGGTGTGGGCTCGCTGGACACGAGGGAGGTGAAGGCTACGACTGAACTTGTTCTAAGAAACACTCAGGACAGACTGACATCATTCTGTAAGAAAACTGCTCCAGTTTGCTAAATGACTTCAGAGAGTGAAGGGTGGAAGAGAGAGAGTGTTCTAGAGCCAGGAACATGAAATCAAGTCTTCCCTAGAACTTCCCAGGGTGTTTTGCCCCTCACAGCCTCTCTTCCTCTTTCCTCTGGGTTTGCTGACACTCTCCACCCACACTTCTCTGGTTCTCCTTTTAGTAATGACCACAAAGGAATGCCTAACACTCAACAGCCCACAGGACGGAGACCCTTTCTGACTTGTGAGTTGCCTCCAGCCACTCAGCCCCCACGCCCATCTGAGTCTTAAAGGTTGTGTATTCCTCCAACAGGGACTGAACTCCTTGATGGGTGGCCATGCTTTCTGGCCAGTGGCTGCCCTTACATTCCTCATTTCTCCATTAACCCTACCCATCCTTCACTCTTAGACTCAGTGCAAACACTGCCCCCCAAGAAGCCTTCTTTTATGTCCTCATAGGAAGTATCCTCTCCCTTCTCTGAGTACCCTTGACCTTTTTCTGCAGTTCTTCCATGGACTTACTACTTTCTCCCTTGTGGCAAAATGAATTGTGTGCATATCTCATCTCCTCTACTAGACCCCGGACCCTGTAAAGGCAGAGTTCCAGGCAGGACTCTAGATTTCCACAAAGTCTAGCCAATAGTTGGCAATTCACAGATGAAGAAATTCTTGGGAAGGAAGCCTGAGGAGGGTTACAGAAAAGTGAACTCAAGGCCTTCAGGGACAAGGCTCTCATTCACCATATGCCTGGGCATCTCCCCTCACACCAGAACGTTCAAAGGAAAAACACAATGACAAGGATGGCCATTTTGGAACCCATTTATATTGTCAGTGTTACTCTGGGCTTCATTCAGCCCCACACCAGCCTCTGAGATTGCATCAGACATTCTGAACATTCATGGCTTCCTTGGGCCAAGTGTAGCTGTCCAGCGTAAAGGAGTCATAGTCTGGAGTATAGACCAGGGATCTTACAAAAGCCTCCTTGTCCTTGGGCTCTGGGTAGTAGGAGGCCAGGTTGTGTTTGTAGGCGAAGTCGAGGACCTAGGGAAAAACACGTTTGACTGAGGAACTGGATCTAAGGAGGAACCTGTCTAAAGGCCCTTGCTTGGGAGCTTGTGGAAGGGGAATATACCCTGAAGCAGCAGATGTGTTCCTCTCATGAGTTGAGGCCCAGGAAGCCACTAGAGAGAAAGGATCTTGAGTTTTCTGCCTAGTAAGGAAGCTGTGACACCATGGAATAGACCCTGGGCCAGGGTCAAGAGGCCTCAAAGTCTGCCTCTGCTTCCAACTGCCTGTGGGTCCTCAGCAGTGACATCATCCTTGCTGAGCCTCAGTTTCCTCATCTGTAAAGTGGGGGTCATGAGGGCTTTCTCTGGCATGGTGTGAGGATAAAATTAGGTAGCAGGTGTAAGTGTTCAGTATCTGATATTTTTTTCTGTCTTAAACGTGGCTTGAATTGGACATTGTTCTCTGGGTATTAGATTCGGCTTCAGAAGATGAATCTGAATATCCCCAAAAGGAAGGAACTGGACAGGGTGGACGTGGACTGTAAGCTGCACTACTGGTCTTGAGGGCTGACTCTGGATCCTGCACTGGACAGCTCATGGGGAGTGCGTGCTGTTGTGCAATGCGTTTTCTGAAATTATTCTTCAAACTTATAGAAAATGTAAAATGTGTATTAATAGAAATAACAGTATAATGAACCCTCATGAATTCATCATCCAGATTAACAATTATCAATGTCAGGCCAGTCTTTACTGCCCCACGTTCTGGTTCTTTGAAAACCCATCATCTGTGCATCGTCTAGTGGGTGACATTTTTACATAGAATATCCCCTGAACTTGATCACCCGTGGCCCAGCCATTCTGAGAGAAAGGGGAGGCATGAGCATCTCCTCTGGCCAGAAAGGTGCTGAGTGTAGAGCTCTTCCACTGTTCTCTTTTAATGTCCTCCAAAACTCTGGGAGAGAGGAATTACTGGCTTCTTTGTAGAAGAAGGAAACTGCTGAGGCTCAGGGAAGTGAAGTGATTGGGCTTGGGTGACTCTGCCGCTGATTGGCAGAGCTAGGACCCCGCAGCCTGAGCTCTTTCCAAGTTGACCTTTCTGTGTAAATGGGCATTTATGATTCATTTTAAAATTCCACCCACATTCTGGTCCACAAAACTAGGGCCTTTGGTGACCTTTCTGCCTGGTGTTTGAGGGGAAATCCAGGAGCTTTCCCAGAACTGCCCTGAGTGGGGTTGAGGTGGGGCTCAGGCTACAGGCAAGAGTGTGTCACCCAGCCTCTGGGGTGCATGCAGTGCAGCCCAGGGAGCTCAGCCTGTCTCTGCAGCTGCCACCCCCTTCGTCCTCCTAAAGTCACACAGAGAGGAAGCTGATGGGCCCCACTCCCCATAGTAAGGGGTAAGACGTCCCTTACTTTGATGGCGATTCTCAGAGACACGTCTCGGATGGTGCTGAGTGGGGGGTACAGTCTCCCCTGTGACAGATGCTGCTCAGAGACCTCTTGGGCGATTTGCTGGGGAGAGAGAACAGCGAGGAACAAGCTGAGTTTCCACCTTCCCAGAGCAAGCCCAACCCAGTACACCAGAAACTCACCTCGCCCCTCATACATGGCCCATAAGTGCAGTTTCTACTCCTGTCTCTGCCGCCTTGTGGCCCCAGGGGCGCTTAATGCTTGGGCTTAAGCAAGGACACATCCTTTCTGTCCCGTGAGACTGGCCGAGGCTTAAAACAACATGAAGCTGTCTGAATTCTAAAGGAAAATCACTAAGGCCAAGACGAATAAACCTGTGACTTGCAAAGCAGACTCTGGGGTCTCCCCCGCCCCGGCTGACCTAGCCTGTTGTATAGGGATCCCCGAGTCCCTCGCTTCCCGGGTTCCAGCCTCTCCCACATGCTTAGGAGCATCCGGGCTGTCCCCCTAGGCCATCTTGTGTCTCTGTATTCGGGCCTCCTTGGGCTCTCCTTTCCGGCCCCGGCCCCAGTGAGGAAAGAAAGGCTGCTTCTCCAGTGACACCACGAATGGGCCTTATGCGGTACCTGAATAAATTCAGCCCAGGAACAGCCTCTCCTACAGCTTCCCTCCCTGCTTCAGAGCTCGTCTCTAAGGGCCAGCTCTCTGCAGCCAGCCTCATCCTCCAGCCTCGGGCACTGGTGCTCAGCCAGCCTGGCAGAACAGCCGCTTTAATGGGGCTCGGAATGCACTCCCACCCAATCTTCTCGTGTCAAATTGAAATCTGGGAAAAGCCACAGTGCTCTCTGAGAACTCTGTGTCCCGGGACAGACAGGGAAAGGAGCTGGTCTTGCCTCAGAGTTTGGCAGACATTAGGAACCTGGGCTCCCCGCTCTGCTACCTCGTTCTTAAATTCCTGTCTGTCCTTTCTGTTCATTCAAACATCCACTGAGCTCTACGATATGCCGGGCTCTGTGCTAGGTGCTGAAGAGCCATGGTGGAGAAGCCACAGTCTTTTCCTTCCTGGAGACTGGTGTCAGTGGAGATGAACAAACAATAGTAACGATTATAGTGATTTCGAGGAGGGGCGACATATGGGCACAGAGGAAGGCAGGGCCCAGTCTGCCATGTACAGGAAAGGCTTCCCAGAAGAAAAGACAGAAGCTAAGACCTGAAGGACAAAATGTGAATTACTTGAAGAGAGGAGAAGGAATAGCACATGCAAATTCTTAGAGGGAAGAGAGAGAACGACTGTAAAAAGAAGGCGGGATAGGTTGACGGCAGGGGGAGGCTAAAAGGCTGGAGAGGAAAGGAGGGCCTTGGATGAAGTGCCTTGTATGGAAACCATGTGAAGGAGTTTGGCCTTTCCTGGGAGCACCAACGAGCCATAAAAGGTCTGAAATTAGGAGAGAGATGGCCTGTTCTGGGCTTTAAGGGAGCCCTCTTTGTGGAGGTGTAGTGTACACCTCTCTGTGGAGGTGAGGTGTAGTGTACACTTCTCTGTGGAGGTGAGGTGTACACCTCTCTTTGTGGAGGTGTAGAAGGTGAATTGACTAGAGGGAAGCAGAATTTCCATGGCTAGATCTGCAGCTAGAAAGGCTCTCCTGCAGTGACGAGTTATATTATGGTATGTGTGGCCACTTCTGAGATGCTGGGCACTGCTAATGCTCTGCTGTGTCTCTGAGTCAAATTGCCTGGGGCCATCCTGGCACATCCCTCACAAGCCAGGTGACCTTGGGCACGTAACTCAAACCCTCTGTGCCTCAGTTTCCTTGTCTGTAACGTAGGGATGATCACTATATTTTACAGGGTTGTCAAGGTGAAATGAGATGCTGCATGTACGTCTCCTAAAACTTATATTACTTTTTCCATAGGAAAATCAGTTTCAACTTAAATTATCTTAATTTAAAAACAAACACCCTTTTCAGGGACTTCCCTGGTGGTCCACTGGTAAAGAATCTGCCTTCCAATGCAGGGGACACAGGTTCAATTCCTGGTCAGGGAACTAAGATCCCACATGCCCTGGGGCAACTAAGCCCACGTGCCACAACTACTGAGCTTGCGTGCCTCGACTAGAGCCTGCGTGCCACAACTACAGAGAGAAAACCTGCACGCCACAACTAGAGAGAAGCCCGTGCACCACAATGCAGAGCCCGCTCGCTGCAGCTAAGACCCGACGCAGCCAAAAATAAATCAAAAAACAAAAACCAGCCAAACCAAACCAAACCAAACCCCCTGTTGAGAAATATAACCTGCCAGGCCTTTGAAGACCAGACTGTCAGCTCCTGGAGGGGAGGGGCCTTATGCTGCTCAGAGCAAGTGACTGAGAAGTAGATTGAGGGGAGGTTCCTGTTTACTTCATGGACACGGTTCATGAAAAGATGGAGCTGAAAGGTCCCATAGCAGAGGCTGTGGGTTGTGCAGATGTTTCTGGGGGTTGCATAGGAAGGCTTTAGCAACCTTGTTTCTGCACAACAGGGGAATTTGCTTTCGGGTCAACTCCAAGCAGGAAGTGACTCTTCCCATCCAATGGGGGTTTCAGACAGCTCCGCCCATGGTCACAGGACACCACCACCTCCATTCAAATGCAAAATACTCAAGTAAGAGGGACAGAGAACTGCAGCATGAAACCAGAGCTGGTGTGCACAAGGCTTGGGGGAGGCTGAGAAAAGTTCAGCAGACACAGGAAGAAGGAACTTGGTGCATGAGACAGTTCCTTGTGGGACTCACAGAAGCAGGGCTGGGTAGGGCTGCCTGGAAGCCCTTCTTGTGGCTTGCTGGTTTGGGGCTCTCACCAGTGCCGTGGTGAGGGGGAAATGCAGACACATGCTAGAAATCACAGCAGAGCCTTTGGAGCCCACTGGGGATAAATATGTTTAATATTTGTTTATAGTTCTGATTAGCTTAACTTCTCAACAAAAACATTTCTACGCCTTGGTTCCGCAGAGTGAAGATAAATGTGAAGTGCTTGGCACTTGGTAAGCGTTTGTTAAATGGCAGCCACTGTAACTGTTATTATTAACAACTATTATTATGAATGTGGGCTGTCATCCTTAACAAATCCTTTCCTTGTTTTCAATTCACCATGCCCAGTAAAGAACGCTTGTGGGAGCTTTTCTGATACGATGCCTGGAGCAGGTGCACACCCACATCCCCCATCTGTGCTCAAGACATGGGTACTCAGAGCAGGCAAACCTGACATGCAACCCATCCTCTTCCTTACAGAAATCTGCCCTAGTGGGGCTTTTTTTTTTTTTTGCGGTACACGGGCCTCTCACTGCCGTGGCCTCTCCCATTGCGGAGCACAGGCTCCAGACGCGCAGGCACAGAGGCCATGGCTCACGGGCCCAGCCGCTCCGTGGCATGTGGGATCTTCCCGGACCAGGGCTCGAACCCGCGCCCCCTGCATCGGCAGGCAGACTCTCAACCACTGCGCCACCAGGGAAGCCCTAGTGGGGCTCATTTTGCTACCAGTTACCCAGTAACGTTGCCAAGACCCATGGCTGGAAAAATCTACTGCTTGTCACGGTCGGTGAGCCCACGGTTTCAGGTGGTTTTGATGGCATCTCCGTTCTTGGCATGCATATGGGTTCTGCTGGGAGGCAGGGTGCAGTACAAGGTACGTGCCCTCACGGCCAGCGCCTCCTGCCAGCACCCCTCCCACTGACTATTCCTTCCCCTGCCGCCCCTGCCTTAAAAAGCCTGTGTGTGTTTTCAGAGTTCAAGCCTCCAGGTGCTCTTGAGAGAAGCTTGACATTCAAGCACTTTGGGGAACCACTGAAGGATTGGAGCGGGTAGGTAGAAGAAACAAGAGAAGGAATCTTTGGGGACCCAGTGTAGGAGCTAGTGGAGCTCACAGGCCCTCTGGGGTGTGTATTCGGGGCAGCGGGGACAGCAATACCTCTGCTGTCAGGAGGAAGAGCCCGTCCGGGATGTGTCGGACCCCGCCTGCGATGACTCCCAGAGCCACTCCAGGGAACACGTAGGCGTTGTTTCCCTGCCCGGGAATGAAGGTCCTGCCATCTTCCAGAGTCACGTCTTTGAAGGGACTTCCACTGGCAAAGATCCCTCGGCCCTGGGGGCAGGAAGAAAACCAGAGACAGAGCTTGGAGCTAGGTTTCAGGGGTCATGGTGGCCTAGTCGTGTCTCCCGAAAGTTGACCCCTTCCTCATCTTCTGCTAAATGCTCAGCATTGTGCTGAGGACGTTGCAGGTGCTGAAAGCACAGCTGTTCATCTGACCAGAAAGCTCAGCTCCCACTGAGTTACCTGACAGCCACAAAACCACAGAACGGGGAAGGTGTAGCTTTTAACCTGTCACCTCCCCGGAGGGCAAGCCAGGTGTGCAAATGGCCTAGAGTCCACAAGCGCCTCGAGCTCTGGTCAGAGCTCTATGTTAGGGGAACCCTGAGCAGTAAAGCCTACTGGTAAGAGCCTGGGCTTTAGAGCCGGACGTGGGTTTGAGGGCCAGCTCCACTCCTTTTTAGCTCTGTGACCTTGGGCAAGTTACTTCATCTTTCTGAAACTCAGTTTGCTTATCAGCAATGTGGGGATTTTTTTCACCCTCATAGGGTTGCTCATGGTTACTGTTACTATGTCCTCTCAGCCCGGGGAAGGAAGGACTCCCCGCTGACCTCGGTGACCCGGTAGCACTTCTCAGCCGTGCACTCGGCCTTGCTGGTGGGGTTGCTCAGGGCAAAGATGATGGGGCGCTCGTGGAAGGAGGCCATGTCCCTCAGGATCTGCTCCGTGAAGGCTCCTGCAATGGCGGCAACACCTATGGGGAAAAGGGGGAGGTGGTGGGGTGCCGACTCTTTATCTACACCCCATTCCTCTCCTGGTGGTGGTGGTGGAACTAGGTACAACACGGAAGACTCAGGAGTCTTGAGGATGGCATCTGCCATAGGGATGAGGGAGGACAGGAGAAAAGGGTCTCCCTGCTTGAGCTGGCTGAGACCCCCTGTTAATTCCACTGGTCCACTGCAGGCCCCAGCTCAGTTAAGCTGCACCTGTGAAGCATGCCTGGCCACTGTCCTTTAGAGTGGACTGCTCCCGCAGGACAGGGAGTGATGCCAGGGTCCCCCCCTTGGGGGAGGAGTGCTCATGTCATCCTGGTTAGAGAGACCAGCCTGTGCTTTTCCACTCTACTGTATAATTCTGCATCACGCAGCCCAGCTTGGCGCCTTAGTTCTACGGTTCTTATACAGTAATAACCCAATAAAAGTTTGTAGCATTGAATTGGAAATGAGGGGAAAGAGCTGTGTTTCCAAGGGTTGCTTATGCCTCCTCGCTGAGCCTCAGTCTTCACCTGCAAGTCAAGAAGATTAGCTGTGCTGGGCAGTGGGTCGCCCCTCCTCCTACCTATGATGGCCGTGGGCTTCACCAGCCTCACCACCTCCTCCAGGGAGTTCACTTCAGGGTGGTCCTGGGCAAACATCTCCTTCTCATGGTTCAGGTGGCTCCTCCCCTGCAGGGAAAGGAAGAACATGATACAGCTGTGGTGGTGAGAACCGCTGGGCAGTGCCTGGATGCATCTGTGTACTCTAAGAGCATTCCCTGCAGAGCCCTGTGCTGTGGTCTGAGCTGTCAGAACCTTGGGCCCTGTCCTTTTGATCAAAATCTACGATGCAATCTAAGAATTTTAAATGTGTGTGTGTGTGTGTGTGTGTGTGTATTTCTTTAATCCAAACCACATATGGAGAACCCGTAAGGCCTTTCCTTGAGCTGCTGGGGTCATGGCTTCCTGGGCCAGGACAGAAAGGCTCCAAGGAAATGCCTGAGTTTGGACCAAGACTCTTGGCCCCAAGACATATAGCACAGAGGCCCAGTTGAGGGATGGGGGCCTGAGTCACCCAGGGTCAGGGCGCTAATTTGAATGTATTTGACAAGAGCCATTAACCTCCCGATAAATAATAAGCTGAGATCCAGGACAGGCTTGTAGTGGCTGGCTGCTCCCAATGGGGTCCAGATTCCTTCCATTTCTTCAAATAGGAGTCAGTGGGTGACAGGCTGGTCAACGTTTCTGATGACTCCTTTGGGTCAGCTGGCCTCACGAGAACCAGAGTGAAAACACCAGCTTTGAGAGATCTTTGAGGAGGGGTGAGCTCAATAGGGTGAGCAAAGGTGATGTTGAAACGTGGGGAAGAGGCAAGTGTGGCAGCCTCCACCTGTGCCTGGACCGTGCTCTGGAATGATCTGGGGCAGAAGGAGGAATCTCCAGGTCCCAGTTCTTTCCGGTGGGAATCTGCCCTTATAGGGAACAATAGGAAGGTCTGTTGCTTCAGAGGGGGCTCTCCACTATTCTTGGTTGAGAGCCTCGTGTTCCTATCTCTTGTCTTTTTTTTAGGCTCTCACTGTCACAGTCTATGTTAGTGAAATCTCAGGATTAAAACATGGAGCTCTGAGTGAAGTCCTGAGGGAGGAGGTCATCCAACTGTGCCCCTCACCACACTGCAGTCAGAAGCTGGACTGTCTCTCTCATTCATTCCTTCATTCATACCTCAAACATCAATTATGTACTTATCACACGCAGGACCTTGACATCAAGACTATACAGCCTCACGGGGAGGGAGGCAAGTAAAGGGGCAACAGCCCTATCACGGGATAAGTGTAATATATGAAGGGCGGAAGGCTACATGACCATAAACACAGGGAACTAATTGAGACCCAGATGCTCAGGGAAGCTGCTTGAAGGAGGTAACAGAAGACAGGGAGGAAACAGATGGGGTTGAGGGCTGTGAGTGGGCGTGTGAAAAAAGAGAAGGGCATTCCAGGCAGAGAAACAAAATATGCAAAGATGTAGAAGAGAGAGAGCATGTTACTTTTGGAGAATTATGATTCAACGTGGCTAGAGGTGAGTACAAGGCAGGACGTGGGGGGCGATGACACTGGAAAGAGCACACATACACACATTTGCAAGCACATTCAAAGCTTCTGGACAAGAGCAATTAAGGCTACTTTGGGATGAATCTTTTGCTTTGGGGATTAGGACACTGCCCTCCTCCTGCTCTCTCTTCTGTCTGAGCAGTTTACCCCTTGAGATCTCTTCCAGTCCAGTTCCAATGGCTGTAGATATCAGGTAACCTCCAGGTCTCCAGACCGACAGTACCTTGACAATGAGCCCCTTGGAGTCCACCATCCAGATCTTCCTTGTGGCCTCTGCCTTGGGTACGCCTTCTTTCTCTAGGGCCATGACAAGGAGGTGGGCAATGCCCATGGCTGCCTGCGAGGTGGGTGTTTAGACAAAAGGCAAAGGCTGCTCAGGATTTTATCAGATGCTTCACGAAGATCCTCGTTTCTTCCCCCACTACTCCCAGGAGGCCCAGTTAAGCCCCTGCCTTGAGACACCCAAATGTTGGGGCCCAGGCAGCTGCAATGATCACAACGCATCTGTGCTGTTTCCTCTCCTCAGAAGCCCAGAACACCGCTCCTCCTTGCGGCTCCTCCACCCATTCTTTTTTTTTTGCGGTACGCGGGCCTCTCACTGTTGTGGCCTCTCCCACTGCGGAGCACAGGCTCCGGACGCGCAGGCTCAGTGGCCATGGCTCACGGGCTCAGCCACTCCGTGGCATGTGGGATCTTCCCAGACCGGGACACGAACCCGTGTCCCCTGCATCGGCAGGCGGACTCTCAATCACTGCGCCACCAGGGAAGCCCCTCCACCCATTCTTACTCTCCTACTGGAACAACAGCAGAGAGCCCCCGAGGGCACTTACTTCACCAGCACCTTGGAAAACAAACACGTGATTGGAGAGCTTGTTCTTGGTGATTCGCAGAGCAGCCAGGATCCCTGCCACGGCGACGGAGGCTGTGCCTGCAACAGAGTGGACGGAGATCACCCTCTGGCCACCGGGTCCCACCCCCTAGACCCTTGGCAGAGTTCCCCACACCTAGAACCTGTAATGGAACAAGCGACTTTCCCTCGCCCATACAGAGGTCAGCCCTGTAGGCACGCAGGTTGTCGAGCAACTCTCTTTTGCGTGATACTCTCCATTCACTCTTTTGCAGATAACTGTTAGTTTGAGAAATAGCTCCTGGATTGTTACCCTGGGAGAGAGGATCAGAGGGTCAGGTGCTGCTACCACCATCATTCATAAATGAAACAACAAGGACAAATACAAGGGAAGCCAAAAAGAAGGGTGAGCCTCAGAGAATGATTTGTTTAAGGGGTAAATGGATAAAAGCATATTAAAAATGAGGCCACAAACTATCTATGAAACATTACATGACCATGTGACCTGAGCTGCTTGTCTTATCCAGCAAGTCATAAGGTTATGCCCAGTAGCATAACCAGCATCGAATGGCTTGAATACATCTGAAGGTACAGGTAAGCTGCACGAGCAGGTGGCTCAGACTAGTTTGACAACTACTCTTCCTCTCCCTCAATCCACACCTAAGGCCTCACTAGGAATTCCTATGACCAGCTGACCAAGGTTTACAGATTGTTGGTTTACAGATTGTTCTTGACAGTATGCTGGCATCCACTAGAAGCGTACGGTTGCAGTTTCACAGCCCTAATAACAGCTCACCCTAAAGGGAAATAGTGAAGTAAATCTTCCCAATGGACATGACCTCCCGTTGTAAATTATGTTGTCCACTTTGGTCCAAGAGATGGCTAGACCTACATTGATTCGTGGGCAGTTGTTAATGGTTTAGCTAGATGGTCAGGGACTTAGAACCAAACAGTAAGACTGGTGATGAGGAAGTCTAGGGAAGGGTTTGCGAATGGACTTCTCTGAATAGGTACAGGGTGTGAAGGTATTTGTGCCCCACGTGAAAGCTCACCAAAGGGCAGAATGAGAATAGTTTCTCAATAATCAGGTGGACAAAATGGCATGGCTTGTGCATGTCAGTCAGCATCTTTCCCACGCCATCTAGGGTTTGCTCAGTTTCCATAGAGAGTAGCCATGGTGGCAGGGATGGAGGCTATGCATGGACTTCCTCACGGAGGCTGCCTGCTACTACTACTGCTGAATGACTGAGCTGTCAATGGCAGAGACCAATGTGGAGCTCCTGCTACGGCACCGTCCTCTGGGAGGACTATCTACCCAGCAGGAGGATGATTACACTGGACTCCTTCCATTAGAGACAGGGAAGAGATGTGTCCTCTCTGGAATAAACATAGCTTCTGGATATGGCTTGACTTTCCCTGTCTATAATGTTCTGCCAGTGCCATCATCTGGGCACGTCTGAAATGCCTAGTCACCATCCTGATATATTCCAGGCTTCTAATCAAGGAATTCATTTCATTTTAATAGAAGTGCTGCAATAGGCTCACACCCACGGAACTCAGTGGTCTTAACACGTACTCTACCGCCCAGGAGCAGATGACCTAATAGATCAGTAGGATGGGCTCCTGAAGACTTAAGACTCAGTTGAGGAGATGGTGAGGGTCTATCTTATAGGATGTAATACGTGATTTGACTTAGCAAACAATACCTCGTGCTTTTTCTCCACAGCCAGAATACTTGGGTCTGGAAATCAAAATGTTGAAGTGAGAATGGCTCCTCTCACCATTTCACCTAATGAATCACTTGCAGGGTTTTTGCTTCCTGTCTCTTCAATTCTGTGCTCTCTGGATTGGAGGTCTTGGTTCCAAAGAGACAAATGCTTCCATTAGGATTCCCAACATGGTTCTATTGACTTGGAAGTTGAGACTGCCACCTGGCCATTTGCCACAAAACCAGTGGGCAAAGAAGAGGGTTACTTTACTGGCTGTGGTTATTCATCCTGAGAACCAAGGGGAAACTAGGGACAGGGAAGACTGTATCTGCGCCTAGGGGATCCTCTGGGGTGTGTCTTAGTACTCCTGTGCTCAAGAGTAAATATTAATAAACACTGTTGCAACTAAAGAGAGGCAGGGCTGCTGAGGACGCAGATCCTTCAGGAATGAAGGTTTGGGTCATCCTATCAAGGAACTCTGGCAAGCTAAGGTCTTGTCTGATGACAAGAAAACACGGAATGGGAGACCGAGGAAGAAATTCATAAACATCAACTATGGCTTCATGACTGGTTACAGAAATGAGGAATGTAGCAGCCATACAAATTTTCTTCCTTGATTATCATGTGGTTACGGATGATGGTTCGTATTAGCTAATTTATTCTCCTTTCTCCTTCCTCTTATTATTTTATAGAAGTTTTATTGGAGGTTAATTCTACAATTTAGCCTTTAGAAAACAGAGTTTTCAAATGTGACTGTGACTGAGATTTAAGAGTAGTTTGTCCTGCCCAGAGATGGGTGGTGTGACTATCTTCCAGAGATAAATATGTCAAAAAAATGCACAGTGTGACAGCTGTGAGTTAAGTTTTATTGGGGGCACAATGAGAACTATAGCCCAGGAGACAGCCCCTCAGATAGCTCTGAAGACGGGTGTGGGTGTCAGTGTGTATGTGATTTTGGTGAAGGGCGTACGTGCAGCCAAGCACACGT
This sequence comes from Globicephala melas, assembly GCF_963455315.2. Classification (NCBI taxonomy): domain Eukaryota; kingdom Metazoa; phylum Chordata; class Mammalia; order Artiodactyla; family Delphinidae; genus Globicephala; species Globicephala melas. Next base: position 62,742,298 of record NC_083321.1, read on the forward strand.
TTCAGCAGAAGGTTGCTGCTGGTCACAAGAAGGTTGTTGCTCGTCACGAGGAGTGGATGTCTCCGTTAATGATTTTAGTGTTTTCCTAGATATGAGAAGATGTAAGAAACTGGGCTCATAAAATCTTCTGAAAATATCTAAGCATCCGAAGGCCTGTTCTGCCAGTTTTTCCCAGAGCACAGAGTGCCTCATGCCTGATCTCTGCCTTGAACTCCTTTCAGGGTGTGTTGAAGGTCGGTGACTGCAGTGGCTAGTGACTTCATTCTTGTAGAACCAGATGATGAGTGACATTCTTGAGTTGGCAAATAACTGTAGACACTTTGCCTCTCCCCATTTCAGGGAGAAGGTGAGAATGTCTTCATTTGTTGGAAAGATAGTTGCATTTTATTAGGCATTTTGTTAGAGTTTGTTGTTGTTGTCTGGAAGTACCAATGTGCAGGACGGTATGTATCGATGCTGACCAGCCAGAAGGGTGGACTCTGCCGATTACTGGATAATCGTTTCTCCTTTGTCTGCAAACCACTTTTCAGCTTTACCAATTGGCCCTATGGTGGGCTCTGCCAATAGGGGGCGCCAGAGGGCGACCGAAAGACTAGATGGGCAGGGAAAGAACAGTTTTTCCAGCATCATTCCTACTTTGTAAGATTGCTGGGTAAAATGTAGGACATTCAGTTAAACTTGAATTTTAGGTAAACAAGAAATAATTTTCTAGTGTGTGTTCCATGCAATATTAGCATAAATATTCTAAAAACTGTTATTTGTCTGAAATTCAAATTTAGCTGATCATCTGCATTTTGTTTTTGCTAAATCTGGCAACTCCAGAGCCTTGGTTTTTTAATCTTACAGCAGCAGTTTGTTCCACAAGCAGCAGTTGAATCCAGTTTGCTCTTTGTCCGTCACTTACAGAACTAGCCTCGTGGCGCGTGCCCCTCAGAGGCATGAACGCTAGCCAGCTGTCACCTGTCTTCCCTGTGTTCCCCCAGCCTCAGGGGTGGTAGCAGATCCTGAGTGTTTCTTTCTGGCTTTTCAGTTCTTTAATGCAGAATTCACAATTCTTTATGTCGAGTTTTCTCTGTTAAAACGACTGTTGTGGACCCTCACGGAGTCACAATAAAGTAATCGCAACGTGGACCCTCACGGAGTCACAATAAAGTAATTGCAACTGGCAACGCTAAGCCTCTATGATGGTCAAAGAAAAGGAAATTAAAGTGTGACTGTTTATGGTCATTACAATTGTGCAAATCAAAGAAACTGATGTTATCTATGGCTGGTGAGGGAGCAATGAAAAGGGCAAAGTTCAGCACACATTCCATTTTAAAGAGCTACAACCCTTTTTGGAAAACTATTTCCCAATATAGACCAAAGGCATAAAATGTTTTTGCCCCTTGACCTCATGCTTCTATTTCTGGGAATCTATGTATGAAAAAATCCAAAAGGTATGTGGTAAGATATTTATGACAGTGTTATTTATAATGTAGAATGGCTGGAAATAACAAACACCTAACAAAAGAGCAATGGTTAAGTAAATTAGCTAGTGTAGGCACTCAGTAGGATACTGAAGCTATTAAAAATATTCCTTATGAAGATGGTGTAGCAACACAAAAAATGCTATAAAGTTAGTAACTAACATCACATATTGTTCTAAGTGCTTTATATGTCTTAATGTAAAGACATTTATTTAATCCTATCATCATCCCCATTTTACAGATTGGGAAAATGAGGTAAGGAGCAGTTTGCTGAGTTGTCCAAGATCACACAACAGAGTGAGGCTTTGAACTCAGGGAATCGGGCTCTAGGACATGTGCTCTTAACCCCTGAATCATGCTTCACTGAGTTAGTTGGAAGGAAGAGAACATTCAACAGTCTACATACTATGATTCTAACTGTAACAAAATATACACACAAAATCCGAAAGGAGCTACAAAATACTAATGGTTGCAGGGCAGGAGCAGGAGTGAACTTTCCGTTTTCTGTTTCCAGTTTTCCATTGGACAGAGAGCACCTTTTCCCCGCATCTGATTCTATTATATTTCACGACAGCATTCTGCCTCCTGAAAGGAGCTGTACAGAGCATACGACACCAGGTGGCGCCAAAGATATTTCATCAGAGAACCTCCCAAAGACACTGCATTCTTGATGGGTCTGTTCCTTCTTGGATGTCAAGTATCTTTTGTGGTTAGAACCTACAGGCTGAATAACAGCTTACCTGCAGAAATTCAGTGCTGGATGGAGAGCGTGACATCCAACAACTGTACAGATGAGGAAACTCAGGCCAGAGAGAGGCAGTGGCTTCTGCCTGTTAGTCACCAAATTAGAAGTAAAGCAGGTAAGCCTGGGTTGCTGCTTCCACCCCTTCCTGGTCTATGCAGCTCAGACAGCCTTTCCTGACTCTGGAGTTGAAGGCAGCAGGAGTGGCCTTATGGGGTTTCCCTGGGGGAGAACTGAGGGGCAGGTGGTAGTGGAGGTGGAGGGAAGTGAACTTAGGTGGTGGATGTAATTGTTCAGTTGTGACTCTGGAAGGGGTGGAAAACACAAAGCATTGGGAAATCTGGTAGAAAAGAGTTGAAAATTTCAAAAGGATACAACAACTGCCGCTTATTGATTGCTCTCCCCGTGACCTTGGCTCCGTGCTGTGTATGCACTTGCCTGCATTTATTTGCTCATTTAATCTTTACAGCAACTCTAGGAAATAGGTACTACTGAGCTCCCATTTTTTCCCCTTTCAGAAGTGGAAAGTGAAGTTCAAAGAAAGTAGAAACGACCAGGAGAGAAGTGAGTCCTCTCACCACCAACTCTATAAAACCTCTGCCTCCGGTCCATATACTTCCATATACTTTGCCGTTTCTCCTGTTACGTGGATGAATGGTCCCTGCTCTTAGCTAAAGCCACCTCTGGCTGTGTGCTGGATCCCACCATGTTTACCTACTCAAGAAATTTGTTTTGTAATTCTCTCCCTTTTTTTTTCCTGCATCCTCAACTGCTCCCACTCTAGTGGATCACTGCCATCACCATACAAATATGTCATCAAGTTCCCATCCTTAAAAGCCTCCTCTTGACCCTATGTCATTCCCACCCTATTTCTTACTTCCCTCTATAGCCAAATTCTCCTAAAGAGCTGAATATACTCATTACCTCTATTTCCCTTCTTCTTGGTCTCCCTGAAACCCAGTCCCATCAGGCGACTGCCCCACCACTTGTCAACCTCACCAGCACCTCCATCTTGCCAAGTTCAGTGGTCAGTCCTCAGCCCTCCTCTTCCTTGACCTTTCATCAGCATTTGATACTGGTGTTCATTCCTTCCTTTGGGAAACTCTGCATGTGGCCTCTGGAACCCCATGCTCACTGGCTACCTTGCTGGCTCCTTCTCATTCTCCATTCTGGGATCTTTCTCTGAGGCCATCCTCCGAAGTGACAAGTTGCCGTATTCACAGCCCAGAACTCAAGAGGAAAAACGGCAGTTCTTAAATCCTATATTATAAAGTTTGGCAAAGAACGCTATCTCCATCATCAACTTTCATTTTGAGGAGGAGGGTCTTGGGTAATGTATTAGGGATTTAAAAATAGAGAGGAAGGAAGCTGCAAAGGTTTCTGGAGGTAGCCACCTGGAGAAGCCCAGGGGTCTAGGGATGTGTTAGAACACGTGCCCGTGAATGCTGAGGGCAGCTGAAAGCATGACTGTTTGTTCCTCATTCACGATGAAAGAAAAACAAATTTTCCTTTTCAGAGGGAGCTTTCCATAATTGCATTTCCTGCAAACTGAGTACTGGAGGTGGTAGGTTCAGGAAATAGCACAAAAGGACTGAAAATGTAGTTTCTATTCTGCTTTTAATAGTCACATTTGACAAAGTTAAAGAAGTTTCCATTAGAAACCACACATTATCAGAGAAAAGGGAAAGAACTAGCTGCTTCTCAGGTGAGACAAGGCTGCTGTCTTAGGCAGCAAGAAGGACACAGGCAGTTAGGCTCGCCAGGGTCCGGCCAAGGTGGCTTTGGAGGCCTGGGGCCGGGGGGATTGGGCGTCCTCTAGGATTAGGTTGGCCCACTTTCAGGATCCGCAGAATTATCTTCCCGCAGCAGCCAGCGGCTTCTCATTTGTTCATGAGCGTGTCCTGAGAGCCTGTTCTGGGGCTCCACTGGGTATATGGGTATATGAAGCCTTAGATTTATGAAGATGAATACAATAGTCTTGAGCACAGGGGTTAGCAGGATAACTGTTCAGAAAATTCAAGTTTCCCTTATTGGAAACCAAGCAAAGGCCTTCTAGATGACTTCAACCCTGTTTCTGTGTCCTGAAGGAATGTTCTGGAGCCCTTGGACTCTCAAGAAGGCAGTTCCCAGCCCATGGAGGAGGCAGGGTTAGACTATTCTGCCGCCGGAGGGAATAATTACCATCTTCTTGGCTTCTTTGGGGATTTAACTGAATCAACAGGCTAAGGGGGAGGTCTCAGAGCAGCCAGGATTAGACGTGCAAAGAGACCCACGAGAATCTAAGGGCTGGGAAAGCCCTGTACGGGAAGAACAGCCTCAGAACACAGGACTTAGCGAAAAGGAAGGTTCTGGGGACTGGGGAGAGATGAGGTTGAAGCGGCCGGGGGAGGTTTCACTGTGGGAGAGACACGGAAAGGGCCAGGAACTGCTGCTTAGTGTGTGTGGTAGGAAAGGAGCAGCAGACCGCTGACAGCTGGAAGTAACCCCTGGTGTCTTGTAAACAGGACAAACCAGCTGGACAGACTTCAGAGCTGGGCCATTCCTCCCCATCTGCCCCCTTCCTATCGTGGCATCTGAGCCCCAGGGTACTTTGAAATATTCTGCAAAGCGGGTGACCACTGCCCAGTGTCACTCCCAGGCCCTGGGGAAGGGTGGGGTCATCCTGGGACCTGCAGAACAGGTTTGGCCCTGGGTGCGGTATCCTGGGGGAGGTGAGGTTTGAGTCCTTAAGGACAAAGAGAAATTAGCCGAGAGCAGAAGAGAGTTCTAGGCAGAGGGACCAGCACATTCAGAATCAGAATCGGCAGGAAACTCACAGAACTAATTCAATGGGCTGGAAGAATAGGCTGGATGTGGAAAGAGGAAAGAGGTGAGGTGGGCCCCTGCCTCCTTTCTCAGGCTTTCCCAGGCCTGCGCTCACACTGGTGCCTCTTCTCACCTCCACCACAGCCTCTCTGTTTTGGGTCTCAACACTTCCTCCTTCCCCCGGTACATGTGTTGGGAGCCTCCTGTGCACCAGCGGTATCAGTACCCGGTACCAGAACTGAGTACGGTTACATGCCTGTTCCCGTGCTACATCACTGCAGCCCTTACAGCGACCTGGTGCCAAAAGCAAGGGTGATGATGAAAACGCTTAACGATGAGTTAGCATAGTGCCCATCCAGCCAGGATCAACGCTGGCCTTAGAAAGGCATCCTGATCTTTCTGGCAGTACTGGCTGAGCCCTCACGGCTGTGAATACTATCATGTCCATTTTACAGATCAGGAAAAGAAGACTGGGAGGATTTAAGCCACTTGGCCAAAGCCCCAAAGCAGAAAAGTGGGGATTCAGACCTAGGCTTGTCTCAGTCCAACATCTGACTGTTAAGAACTCTGGCTCACAGATGAAAACTTGGAAGTATGAGGGGCGACCACGGCCTGACATACCACACAGGCACCCTGACTGGCCGTCTGCTCTCGGGAACGTGGCCGGACTTGAGGGCAGTGCAGGTCCAGGGAGGCCTGCTGGGGTGGGAGGATGCTCTGAAGCTGACAGGCCAGCTGGGCTTTGCTGTCCCCAGCCACACTGCGGGCAGCTAGCCGTGGAGGCCGGGGGCCTGTGCTCACCAGGCCAGCAGTATCCCGGACCTGGCTTCTTGGGAAGGACACAGCTGGCCAGTCCTCCAGCATGGCCATTCCTAGCACTGTTCCCCTTCCAGGTCTCTCTCTCCTCCGCTAAGAGCCGGGATGCTTCTGTGATCCCAGCTGAAACAACAAAAGTCACCTGAGCCTCTCTGCCTTTTCCAAAACTCCTGAGGAGGCTTCCAGCGATGAGTCAGTGCACGGGCAGCCCTGCTCACCGAGAGCCAGCCTGGGAGGCCGAGGCTTCCCACCGGTCTGAGCTGGGAGTAGGGCCGGGGCCGGGGTGGGGGGCGCGCGGAGGAGACCCTGGCAGCCCTGGGGAGCTCTTTACCCTGCCAGTGCTGGGGCTTCAGAGGCCCAACCCTGTGGTCGGCCACGTGGGGGTGGTGATTCCCAGGAGTGTGGAACAGCAGGACTGCCTGGAGACAGTTCCAATCTTGTGCCCGAGCTTCTGCTCACCACCAGGCACGGCCCTGCCCTCACGGAGCTCCGTCTGGTGGGGACCCTGAGGCCTTTAGTCGTATCTTTCCTTACTCCACCGAGGATGTGAGGCTGCGCTGGTGTTCATTTCATGTGGGCAGCCTGGGCCCATCCCCCGCCACTCTGGGGTGTTCCCTGACCACGAGTCCTGTTGGGGGGGACCGGGCCTGTCCCCAGCAACCACGTGTGGTTTGGTTTTGGTGTCTGTTTACCACTGTGATTCCTCCCACCCTCCCCCTTCTCCCAGCTCTCTCCAATTCTGTGCATGCTGGCGTTCCTTTCTATTTTTGAGCATGGCTATGTAGTTTCATGTTTCTTTTTCCTCTGCTCTCTACGTTGTATTTGGAGGTAAGGGGGTCAATTCTAGCATGAGCTTCATCTTCCATGTTGCCCCATTAATCCCGGAATTCCTCACCAGTCTGCTAATCGCCCACCCAGCACTGAGAGTACACATCATAGGCTTCTGGTTCTGGACCCATCACTAACCAGCTGGCGACTGTGGGCCAGCCCCTCCCCATCCCCAGGCCTCATCGGGGGGGTCTGTGAACTGTGGGAGTTAGAGGAGAGGATGGGAGGGGTGAGGAGAGCGGTGACACCCACACTTCCGTGGGGTCCGGAATTTAATCCTCACCAAGGAGACTCACGGCACTGCCTCACCTACGAGGGAGCATAGGCAGCCCGACGTCATGGACAGACAGTGAATTCCGAGTTAGAAATGACTAGGTTCTAGCCCCAGCTTTATGCCTGTTAGGCTGTGGGAACGTGGAGCAAAACTTAAGCCTTGAACTTCAGTTGCCTCATCAGTGACGTGAACAGCAATGTCCGTCCTCCCCACAGGCGGAGGGGGTGAGGCCAGGAAGCTGTGAAATAGTGTGGATGGAAAACACTTTTCTAGCCTAAAGCTCTGTGTTCATGCCAGCTGGATTACTTGGCACAGTTTGGGTTCCCTGGGAAGCAGATTCAGAGAGATGTGAAGTGTTCAGGATGTTATGAAGAAGTGGCCTTGGGATCAGCACACCTGTGCCAGGGAGGGAGTGGAAGCAGGATGGGGTCGAGGCTGGGGAAGCAGGAGAAACTGAGCCGCGATGCGGTCCCCAGGGCCTCAGCCAGCCCCGTGGGGAGCCCTGGAGTTAAACGTGCCCTCAGAGCTGTCCTGCACTGGGCCAAAATGGTTGAGCTTCTATATTCCCTGATCACCTGGTGATGCCGTCCTGGCAGGGCAGGACCGTGAGACCACGGTCTGATGCTCCAGCCAGCCCTGCCGCCAGCTGGGGCAACAAGTCCTTTCTTGAGGGAAGATCTGGGCGGTGCTATTAATCACACGGCCACGCCTAACGGTCAGGTTGTCCCGATCCAAGACTCGATATTATAGGGCTCCTGCCATTCTAGTACGATTTGCCAGCTCTCCTCATGCATTTTAGTTTAATGACTTTAGTCTCTCATTTCTGAGAAAAGAATGGGAAATTCCTCCTCTGTTTGCCGTGGGACCCAGAAAACCATTCCATCTGGCTTTGCCTGGCAGTGAAATAGACTCTACTGGAACTGGATATCAGCAGGACCTAAAAACTAACGAATTGATTTCATTTAAGAAGTTGTGTGTGTGTATACATGAGGGCGTACACACGTGAAGATGTATGTATGTCTGCGTGTGAGCACATGTGGGGTGCATTTCTGGGTGAGTACATGTATGACGACCTGGACAAGAGAGAGGCTTCGGGGGCAGGTGTCCAGTGTAGACACACCCACGTGAACAGGTGGGTGCTTATGAGAATCTCAACTTGTGCAGGTGGACCTCGTTCACTCATTCTCCAAACATTAGGGAAGCATCTACAGCGTGCCAGGCACTTGTGCTGGGGCTGGGAAGTGAGAAGGGAAAAGATGTGGTTCCTGCCTCTGGGAGCTTATTGTCTCCTGGGGAGACAGACAACTCAGTGCAGGCATGTGGGGTACAGTGTGGTAAGAAAGTTGACGGAGGCGGGCACAGGAGGCTGTGGAGGCACCCGGTGTGCACCCAAATCAGGCTGTCCCTTCCTTGGGACAGGAGACCCCGGAGCTGAGCCTTGAAGCGTGAGTAGGAGTTACTGAGCCAAAGATGATGGGGAAGATTGTCCCAAGCTGAGAAGCAGAGCTTTCAACGTGCAGAGGGAACTGACCCAGAGGGAGGTCACAGGAGTACAAATAAGACAGGGTTGGTGATATCTGGTAGGATTAAGCTGTGAAGTGCTTAGAACCGTGCCTGATGAATAACAAGTATTCAGCTCTAAACCTTAGCTATTTTTAACCTGGGCTTGGATCCTCCTAGGTCTGTCTTACTCACTTGATGAAAACTGTGACCTCTTTGGGCCTCATCTGCAAAATGTTGGCCCATCTTTTACTCCCAGGGACCAATACCTGTCCCCTACCAACCTGTTCTGTTTTACATGACATGGTTCCTTGATTTGAAAAGATCTTGCTTGCCAAACTTCATTTGTTAAATAACCTACATGTCATCAAGGTTTCCCTTGGGCTTTATAAAATACTAGGAATAACTGGCAATGCTCCTTCCTGAGAGCTCCTGCATCAGGTGAGATAATCGCTGAGAAGCCACCCCTCCTACTCCAGTGTCACATGCTGGCATCTCCACAACAAGCAGCAAATGCCTTCAGATATTTCTGGTCCACAGAACAGGGAGCCAAGCTGACCCTGAACTAGAAGATGCTTCCCATTGACTTTTGGAATGTTCTGGGGCCTCGGTTATCATTGTGAGAAGCACTCATTCCAGCCAAGTTAAGAGAAGGCCTTATCCTGCTTCCCTGACAGCCTTGTGTTTGGAAAATCCAAGAGCGAGCTATTGCGGCTGGCGAAGGCCACTTTTATGGTGATTGATGCTTTGGTCTGATGAGTCCTATGCGCTGGTACTTTCCACATATTAGCTCTTTAAATTTTCACAGTAATCTTCCAAGGTAGTTACTATCATTCCCAACGAATAGATGATGAAACTGTGGCTCAGAGATGTGATCTGCCCATGTTCAACCAGCTATAAATCACAGCATTGTTTAAAATTTCTTTCATATATCTAATCACCAAATTCTTACTTTTCTCTGAAGCAGTAATCATCTCCATTTTATGGGTGAAGAAACTGAGACTTAGCAAAGCTATGGGACATGTCCAAGGTCACAGAGCTGAGAATTAGCAAAGTGAATCTGGATTTACTGCTCTTTCTTCAACAGCTGCTGGCAGCAAACCGGCTATGAGGTGGCCCCTCCCCACCTGGGCACCCAGGTGAGCCTTTGTGAGGAGGCATTCGTCCTCAGGGGCTTTGTCAGGAGGGGTGGAAACTTACCTTGGATGTCATCGTTGAACATGCAGTACTTGTTGCGGTATTTGTTGAGAAGGCGGAAGGCATTGGCATTGGCAAAGTCTTCAAACTGGATGAGGCAGTTTATTCCAAACCTGTGGAGAGGGAGAGGAAAGAGCATGAAATTGCCTCCCCGACCTGACGCCTGGCAGGTCCCAGCCTGCACTGGGGAGCAGGGCGGTGCAGCCCAGGGGTGGGTGTGGGTGTGGCATGGCTCATTCACTGGGGTTTATGCCACCTGGCTGGCTCCTGGACTCCTGGCTCTGCCTGCCCCATTATGATTTAGTTATTTAGTTTTAATTGAAGTAGAGCTGATTTACAATGTGTTAATTTCTGCTGTACAGCAGAGTGACTCAGTGACACATACATACATTCTTTTTTTTGAAGATTTATTACTCATTTGAAAATACTTCCCATGTAATTTTAAAAAACTATATATATATATATATTTATTTATTTTTGGCTGCGTTGGGTCTTTGTTGCTGTGCGGGGGCTTTCTCTAGTGGCGGCGAGCAGGGACTACTCTTCGTTGCGGTGCATGGGCTTCTCATTGCGGTGGCTTCTCTTGTTGCAGAGCACGGGTTCTAGGCGTGCCGGCTTCAGTAGTTGTGGCACGCGGGCTCAGCAGTTGTGGTTCACAGGCTCTAGAGTGCAGGCTCAGTAGTTGTGGTGCACGGGCTTAGTTGCTCTGTGGCATGTGGGGTCTTCCGGGACCAGGGCTCGAACCCGTGTCCCCTGCATTGGCAGGTGGATTCTTAACCTCTGTGCCACCAGGGAAGTCCCATACATTCTTTTTTATATTCTTTTCCATTAAGGTTATCCTAGGAGATTGGATATAGTTCCCTGTGCTATACAGTAGTAAGACCCTGTTGTTTATCCATTCTAAATGTAATAGTTTGCTTCTACTAACCCCAAACTCCCAGTCCATCCCTCTCCCAACCCTCTCCCCCTTGGTAACCACAAGTCTGTTCTCTATGTCTGTGAGTCTGTTTCTGTTTCATACATAGGTTCATTTGCACCATATTTTAGATTCCACATAAAAGTGGCATAGTATGGTATTTGTCTTTCTCTTTCTGACTTATCTCACTTAGTATGATAATCTCTAGTTGCATCCACATTGCTGCAAATTGCCTGCCCCGTTATGGACGAGGATGGGGCAGAGCGTAGGGGTACGGAGCCTGGTGGTCAGCCAAGCCCATATCATTGTCTCTAATGTGGGCTGGTGACTCCCACGGGCTCTGGATGGCAGACCCCAGGGGTGCTGGAAGGGCTGAGGTGGGGCCCCGCCTCTCTGTGGCCTGTGGCCATCTGAAATCCCAGCAGAAAGCTCACTCCAAACCCAAGTGCATGCAGAGAGCCCGGCTCCTCTGCCACTCAGGCTTGGGGAGCCTCTGCAGCCTCCAGATATCTCCCTTGGCGGATCCTGAAGTGGATCCTGAGTCCCTCCACCAGAGACTCTTCTGGGTTCAGGCATTATTCCCTGATAAGACACCACGAAGGTTGGGAAAGGCCACTGCATGAAGCCACTGTCATCCACTAACACCTTGGTGAGGGTGTTCTCCATGTACAGGTAGAGCAGGATCAGTTGGTAAGCTGGTTCAAAATGCAGAGCACCGGGCCCATCTCCCAAAGACTCACTCAGTGAGTTTAGGGGTGGGGCTCAGGAATCTGTATTTTTTCCTCCATCTTTACTGAGGTATAATTGACAAATAAAAATCGTATGTATTTAAGGAACACAGCAGGATGTTCTGATACATGTATACATTTGAAATGATTACCAAAATATCAAGCTAATTAACACATATATCACCTCACACTGTTACCTTTTTTTTTTTTTTTTTTGAGGGGTGAGGACATTTAAGATCTACCGTCTTAGCAAACTTCAAGTGCATGATACAGTAGTAATTATGAACTTCGGTCACCATGCTGTACAATGCATTTTCAGTGAGCACCTCAGATCGTTCTGATCCTGTCTGGAGAACTCAGAAACACTGCCTTGGTGGGTAAAGACAAGGCCCATTAAGCGGCTTGAGTTGTCTTATTTAAAATCTACGCTAGAATTGCCTTCTAGATTTCAAAGTCAGGAAAAAGTTTGTGTTTCCTAAAAAATGACTGGATTGGTAACCTGTGTTTCCTGTTAACACTGGGCGTCAAGAAGCTGAGAGCTGTCTTCTTCCCTTTAACGGTAGGTTCCCGTTAAACCTCCCCTGACTCTATTCTGGCTCTTTGATCCTGCTTTTTTGGGTTGTACTGTGTCTCTCTCTTTTTTTTTTTTTTTTTTGCGGTACGCGGGCCTCTCACTGTTGAGGCCTCTCCCATTGCGGAGCACAGGCTCCGGACAGGCAGGCTCAGCGGCCATGGCTCACGGGCCCAGCCGCTCCGCGGCATGTGGGATCTTCCCGGACCGGGGCACGAACCCGCGTCGCTTGCATCGGCAGGTGGACTCTCAACCACTGTGCCACCAGGGAAGCCCTGTACTTTGTCTCTTATTGGAGTCTTTCTGAAAGCAAGTGTGATGTGAATTATTAAAAATTACTTAATCCATGGGCAGAAAAAGGATTTCATCTCATGGACCAATTTGTGACCAACAGTATCTGTGGTCATGTTCATTGAGAAAAAAATGCCCTGATGGATCAGCACAGAGTGTCTGGGCATGTGGTAGAGAGAAGTGCCTGCCATTCCCAACTGTGTGAACTGGAGGCCTGGGACCAGCTTGGGACCAGCTGTGGAAAGAAAGACGTACGACCTTGTTGGAAAAAGTGGCTGGGGCCCACATGTGGTGGGCTTCCTGTGCTGTCGGGGCATCTGTCTGATGAGGCTGGTGGCTGTGAGGGGGTGAGTAGCACTGAAGTGGCCCAGAACACATTTTTTTCCAACCTCTGAATTTTATGCATGGCATATCCTTTTTTTCTTTTCAGAAAACGTACCCATTTTTTGGATGCATTGCAACTGCTCTGCATTTGACTATATTATGTAGAAAATACTGAAAGTACAAACTACTTTGTAAAACCAAAGACAACCATTGAATCCAAAGATAAACTATGTTTTACACAATGGGCACTTTTCCCGTAGTTAGTATTAAATTTTAAATATCTATTCCTTTTGTTAAAATGATTACTTTACATACTCCCTGAGTACATCTGCATTACAAACATAGCTCAGTAATTCTCAGAAACTGTTTACAGAGGTTTGTTGTAAAAGGAAACGCACCACCAGAAAAGGGAGGAAGCAGAAAAAGTACAGTAGAAATGCCAGTGGGCAGGCAAATATTTGCTCCTACCATGGTCCTTCCAGTTGGAGCTGTCGGTGGGGGGATTTGGAGACAGGTTCATGTCACAGGGCCCGAAATGGAGAGGCAGCAACTTGCCTCCGTCCAGTGCTGAGCTCTGGGCTTGGGTCAGGAGGCTCATGGGCCTGACCTGTCTCTGCCACTGCAACCGAGTATCACTTCACTTCTCTGTTCCGCCTCAGTTTTCCATCTGCCAATGGGCATAATATTTGCCTGGCCAACTTTGCGGCTGTGGTGAGGATTAAAAGCTGGGGGTGATCTTTAAATTGTAAAGTGCTAAACACGTGTCATCCTGGCCACAGTTCTTATTCCCAGTCACAGAGCAAGTGCTGGTGGGGGTAGTGGTAGGGAGCTTGCAGTGTCTCCTGACCCACCATCCAGCCCTCTTCTCCTTGTACAACGAATAGAAATGGTTTAAAAAAAAACAAAAAAAAAAACCCTTCAGTGCACAATTATAATGCTATGTTCACCAAACCAACATTTACTGTGAATTTTTGTTCAGGGTGTGAATTTCAAGTATTTGGATGGGGAGGGAGGAACAGAATGTCTTTGGTTGTCGGTGACCTTTTGATATATAGAATCCTCACAAGACTCTCAGTGTTGCTCCCGCACTGGCCTGGAGCTAAAATGCTGAAAAGGTCAGGCGACAAAACAATGTGATGCACGTCGTTTCTCCTTTCTCTCACTCTCTGTCTCTTACATACACACACACACACACACACACACACACACACACACACACACTTGACCTTTAAGCAACACCACTCTTAGGTTAAAAAATAAGGCAGGGATTATAAATAAATACCTTTGTTCAGTGCACTATTATTCTTTCATTGCAAATTCAGTTTCACGTAAGAGAACCTTCCCAGGGAGGAATTTGATGAGCTACAGAGTAAAATCTCATTCATTCAAGTCACTTTAATCCTAACTTGGAATTGGATAAAAGGCTATGTGCATCTGCCATCCAATAACCTAGGCTCAGAGTTTCTTGACCTCCTTGTATTTAACGACCTCCAGGACCCCTACCCACCTTGGATGCCCTCCCCATGGCTGCTCCCTGGACCTTTCGTCACCAGGAGCCGCTCCTACTAAAATTTCACACTGTGCGTTTCAGTCTCTGACCACAGCCTCTCCTTCCACCTCCCTTACTTCCACTATACCTCTTCTTCATCTCCAGGGAGACCTTTGGGTCCTTTACCACTTTTTCCTGGTCCCTTGGCTCCTGACTTATGGCTTTTCACGGAACCACACCACTAACTATCCAGTCTGAACCAAGGCTGGTTACTTCAGTTGCTCTATTTGCATCATCCATCCATCCATCCATCATCCGTCCATTCCCTCTGCCCATCCATCTGCCTGTCCATCCATCTATCCAAAAGCATCTACTGAGCACCCATGATAAACCCATACTGTAGTTGTTCAGGAAATGTTTTAGGAAGAGCTGGGTACATGAAGGAGTGGGTGGAATTTTAGTGTGAGTTTTCCTGCCAACTTGTTAAACTAATTAAAAGCCAATTAAGAACAAAAAAAATTTCAAAATGAAAATTTTAAAAGCTTAGGTTACAAAAAACCTTTTCTCAATTCATCCATGTATATCCAAATACAGGATGCTGGACTTTCATCATAACACCAATTTAAATGTTAATTATAACTGCCTTACATATTCATGAAAATACTTCTACCAATGATAACAGTAACGAAAACAGCTAATGGTTATCGACGGTGCTGGGCATCAGGCTGAGTCCTTTGCATGAATTATCTCAACTAATCTTCCCATGACCTTATGAAGTAGGTAGGTGCCATTGCAGAGAAGGAATCCTGAGCTACAGGACGTTCAGTTATTTGCCCCCGGGGTTATTTATTCTCCTGCAGTTGGAAAGGGGTGGAGCTGGAATCTGAATCCAGCTCTATCTGATGACAGAACTTAGTTTAGTTTTAACAGCAATATGATTTTGTAAAACATAAAGTGAAGTAGATGTTAAAGTTAGGTTTCTTTCTCCAACGAGAAAAACAGTGCCACGTGGTGAAGAAAACGCTGAACTGGGGGACAGGAAAATCGTATTCTCCTTCTGTCTCTGATATAAGCTCTGAGTCTTGGGTGAGTCCCCTTTCTCTCTGGGTCTTAGTTCCTGATCTGAGAGCCTCGCGGGAGAAGCAGGAGCTCCTTAACGTAGGGTTGGAATAGATACACTAGGAGCGTCACTGAGATGTAAGTCCAAAGTAGGGAGGTCTGACCGTTCCTGGTAAGAGCAACGTATGACAGGAACATCAGTATTTTCGAGTCCTCCTTGAGCTGACCCAGAGCAGACCGGCTGAGTGAGCAGGGCGGAGGCGGCCACTGTCCAGGTCGTACGGCTGGAGCAGCAGCCCCTCCAGAGGGGCCCCGCTCAGGCCCCCTACTCAGGGCTCTGGGCCATTTCCTGACTTCAGTGCCGGCAGTTCATCGCTGACCTTCCATCCTGCCAGAAGCTGCCCCTCACCCGGGCGGCTCCTGTTTGTCCCCTTCTGCACTTTTGAACTCTTCACCCTGAACTCCTGGCAGGGGCTGAGGAATATCTGCTGCTTCTCAGGGAAGAATTCCTGCAATGGAGAAAGATGCGCCTTCCCAGGCCGCACACGGAGCTGCCCAGACTCCTCCACCCTGGGGACTCGGATGGGAAATGGCCTTGGCGCTGCCATAGAAGGCGTTCTAAGGCCGGGGCTCACTTAAAGCCGCAAGGCCGATGGGTGGATGTTAAAAGGCTTCTTCCTCCAGCCCTCAGGCAAGAGGAAGCCTGAAAATGGCGACTTGTGCCTGGGAGCCCTAGGGAGCTGTGTGTGACAATGTGACGACGGAGCCGGGTACCTGCCACCTGGGATGCAGCCTCCCCAGGGTAAAGAGATTCTGAGATGGTTGCTCTGCCCTTCCCCCCAGCAAGCTGACCAAAGGCTGCGTGAGAGATGTGGTGAGACCAGAACATTCCATGGGCTGTAGACCTGGTTTCTTTGTTCTGAAGGTCAGGACCTGCCATTCTTTCAAACACGTGGGTCTGACCTCTTTCAGGCCTGAACAAACACAGGGCACCTGGGAAGAGCAGGTGAATTTGCTCAGCCTGCCTCCAAACAGAATGACTAAAACCTACCACTCATTTCCATGGCAGCCCACTCCATGCCCCTAACAAAACACACACACACACACACACAAGACCCCCCAGCAGAGTGCATGGTGAGGACATCAGTTACACCCAGTGGAAAACTATTTCTTTTGTTTATTTTGTCCTTCCAGGAATTAGAGCTGAAAGAATCCCGAAAGCTCTAGGTCTTTGTTTTTATTTTACACATTCCATTAAACTCTAGTCCCTTGAGATGCTCTCAGAAAGAGGTCCCATGGCTCAAACCATTTGGGAAACTCTGAATGTTCATATAACATATACAATGTGTATGAAAGATTCTGAAAAGTCCTGCATTAAGAAGTCTGTTTAACTCAGCATTTTCTAAACTTATTTGACTAGAGACCTCACCCTTCTGTGTCCCACCCTCTCCGTTTATATGAGCACAGTTTGACAGACACAGCTCTCTGCAGAAAGAACTTTGCAGGGGCTGGGTGGACTCAGGGCGAGGCCATCTCTCCCTGGGATTCCTGCAATTGTTACTTCTGGCCAGGATCCTGTAATAACGGATCTCACCTCCTCCAGCTTTATTTCCCTTCCCCCAATCCATCCACTGTATCTTTCTAAACACAGATCTGTGCAATTTCTTTTCTTAAAATCCTTACAGCGCTCCCACTGCCTTTGGGGTTGTGTTTAGACTCCTTAGATGGCGTTCACTTTGGCCCCAACCTTAATGCTCACCCCCTTCTCATGTCTTCCGTCGCCCTGGGCGTATCTTGCTGCTTCCCAACCACTGTGGGCCCTTGCACTGCTCCATGTCTTTGCTCAGGTGCCCAGAGGGCCTCATTTTACCCTGGCCAACTCCTACTTAAACGGTAAGGCCCTGCTGAAATGTCATGTCTTCTAGGAAGGCTTCCCTGACCCATCGATTTCCTTACCCAGGGTAACAGTAATTCTTCTCTTTCCTGGGCTGCCTTGCTACTCTGGGCGTATCTCTGTTAGGATACATCACATTGCATCACAATTATTTATTGACATTTCTGTTTTAATTATTAAAGAAATGTATCGGGCAGGGTCTCCCCTTTGTGCCAGGAACTCTCCTAGGTATGATATAAACGTTCAATGCAGCAAACATTTCTAAGTGTCCACTGTGAACAAGGGACTGTCTTCCCTGCTAGATTACAAAGGCAAGTTCAAGAATTTCAAGTCTGACAGGGACACAGGAAAATAAAAAAAGCAGGTGCAACATACTGTGACAAGGGTAATAATGAAGGTATGTCCTAGGCATGTGGGAGGCCTCCAAGGGGGCAATCAGCTCTTCTGGGAGAGAAACTGAGGGCTCCACAGAGCAGGAGACCGAGGCTCGGCCTGAGGGAGAGCAGAGGTTCAGGGGCAGACTGTGCAGGTGGGGGGGTGGGGGGGAGGGAGAAGGGCACCTCAGGCAGAGGGAACAGCACATGCATCTGGAATGAGAATGGGGGGGCCTTCCTGGAGCTGCAGGAAAATAACCAGAGCTGGGAGAGGGGTGAAGAAGGGGAGATGTGGGGAGAGCTGAGGCTAGGCGGATTTCAGGGGCCACCCCTTTACATGCCTGTGTAAAAGAGCCTACACAGTCGGGGGACGATGGGGACCCACCGAGAGGCTTCGGGCAGGAAAGTGGCCTGTGTTTTAGGACGTCCATTCTGCAGCAGAGTGGGTGATGGGATGGACTAGCTGGGAGGACATCCTGGAGGCACGGAGCCCCGGTGAGAGACCGTGAAGTGCTGGGACGAGGCAACAGGAACCACGAATGAGAGGAGGGTGGGGTGACAGATGTGAAGGCAGAGGGTGGGCAGTGGAGGGAGCTTTGGGGCTGCGCAGGTCTGGAGCCATCACTTACTAAACGTGTGACCCCAGGCGAGTTATTTAATCCAAATTTCAGTCTTTGCTGATAAGACAGCGGGATGATAATACCTCTCTTGCAGTCCTGCTGTGAGAATTAAATGAGATAATGTACGTAAAAAGCCTGGCACGGCGTAGGCACTGAGTCCACGGAGGCGATTGTTCTTAAGGGCAGGATTTAATCACGTGCAGGACATGGAAGCTGAACGAGGAGGAGCCCGGGATGGGGGTGGCGGCATCTGTTGGTCGCCAAGGCTGGGGACCGGGAGGGACAGATAACCTCGCTCCGCAAGACAGGCTTGGCCCGTGCTGAGTCTGAGGTGCTGGCACGTCCAAGTGGACGTGTTCACGAAGAGCAGATGCTACATGAGGCTCAGCAGAGAGGAACGGGGAGTTCAGAGTATTGTGAGGGTCTCAGGCAGAGCGTGTGCACCGAGCAGGGAGCAAGGCCAAGGACAGACCTCGCACACACCTGCGTCCAGGGGGCAGCAAGGGGCGGAGGAAGAGAGTCTAGAGAAGGAAAGTCAGCAGGGGGACCGGCGAGGTGGACGGTGGCAGCTGCCACAGGAGCCGCATGACAGGCTGTGGGCAGTGTCAGATGCTGCGGAGATGTCAACAGAAACAGGGATCTGGAAGTGTTGGCGGGGGGCGGGGAAGTGATGGTCAGAAGATCACTCGTGAACTCTGCCAGAGCACTTCCGGTGGAGTCGTGGGGAGGGAACCGTTCTGCGGGGGGTTAAAGAAGAGGCTTGGCTATGAAACAAGGGTAGGGAGACAGCTGGTGGTGGACGTGGGACTGGAGGATGGATGCATTTTTGATGGGAGGTGTGTGTATGAGATAGAGAAGCCAGTAAGGAGGGGAGATGCGAGGAGTGATGATGGGGGCTCGAGGTCTTAGGGAGATGGGAGCAGACAGGAGCCAAAGTCCAGTTGGAATGTGAAGAAGACATGGTTCCTCCTTCTGGGACGTCACAGCCTAGTGGAGGGACAGATGTGCAGCCTTCACACCACACATATGTAGAGGGAGTGACTCACTCTGCGGGGGGCGGGAGGGGTGCTTGGGAAGGGACTCACAAGGATGACAGGGAAACTCTTCTGTAGGTGAGGAAACTGGAAACCATGGATTGGGGAAAGCGGGAATATTGTGCCTGAAAAAGAAATCTCAGTGGAATGAGGCATAATGCTTATCTTCAAAGACACGCAGGACCGTTCTGTGGACAGGGAATTAGGGTAGACTGATCTTATGCGGCCTTAAGAGAAAAGCAGAGCCAACAGGCGGAAATCAGGACAGAGATTTCTGTGCCACATAAGGCAGAGATCTCGAACGCTGGATGGAAGACGCTGTCCCTGGAAGTGATTCCAGGGTCCCCAGAACTTCACTTGGCATTGAGGCTGTGGAAAGGATTCCAGCCACGGTGGACGTGGTGTATGGACCGCTGAGGCCCTTCCCTTCCCAGGTCCCACACTGGGAGATTCCCCTGGTGTGCCGGCTGTGGTAGCCAGACTGGCGGGCTCCTGTGGCTGCCATTCCGGCCTAATGGGGGAAAACTCCCATCGTGTCAAAAGACAGTCAAAGGAAGCAGGAACTTCTAAGCAAAAGTACCAGAATAATGTGGCCGTTCCTCAGTCACTGCTCTGACGGCAATCCCAGGCCAGACAGAAAACACTCCAGGAACAGTTTGTATTTCCTCCTCAATTTCCCCATTTGTCTGACTTCCTGGGCAAACACGCAAATGGCGCCAGAAATCCCAGTGCTGGGAAGAGGATGGTGGCTGATCTGCTGACCTCTCGACCTCTCAAAGGTCAGAGGCCAGTACTGAGTTTTTCCTCTAGGTCACAGCAGCTCACACCCCAACCTTCTGCTCTTAAAGCCTGGGCACTTTTCCTAGCCTCCAACCCACTGGCTGACCTGCGGCGTTGGCATTCACACCAGCTCTGATCTGCCCACAGGTTGTACGTTTTAGTTTTAATGAGGTGACTGATGTTCTC
The DNA here is from genome assembly GCF_963455315.2 of Globicephala melas. Lineage (NCBI taxonomy): Eukaryota > Metazoa > Chordata > Mammalia > Artiodactyla > Delphinidae > Globicephala > Globicephala melas. The sequence goes on from NC_083321.1 coordinate 62,762,192, forward strand.
TCATTAGTTTGGTCTATTCTGATCTCTCTGTTCAGGTGTACTACTGTAGTATTTGTACCATACAGTGTGTCATACAATTGTACCTTGGACTCCCTAAGCATCTAAACTGTCCCTCCCTCGTGCAACTGGCTAACTTCCACCTTGAATGTTGACATTCAGGTGAAAGACAATAAGGTTGGAAATCGCAGTCTGTGTTTGTGGCCTTTCAGGACCAAAGTGAGTCAAAGTCAGGGAGGGGAAGAAAGGAAAGACTAAGCCAGGTTAGGGGACAGACGAGGTCAAAACAGGCACTAGGCAGGGTCCTTGAGGGCAGGGGAGGTGTCTCACTCACCACATGGGGCACAACAGCTGAAGAAGAAGTTTTAACGGACCCCCTCTCCTGCCCCCTGCTCTGGACAAATCCGCTTCAGACACCCAAGTTAGAAGCCCAAACAAACCTGCTGCCGTATGCCCAAGGCCCTGTGCTTGCCCAGCTCAGCCAGCATTGGTGAACAAATGGGAGCGTGAATGAATGCCTGCCAGAGCACAGTCCTTCGACAGGGGTGACCGGTCACACACAGCCCACGTGACTCCCGGTCCCCTGGAAGCCCCACTATCCTCTTCTAGAGGCCACTGCTGCAAAGTATCTTTGTATCACAATAGCTCAGCCCCTTTCCTTTACCCCGAGGAATCAACACAAATGAGGCCGCAGGCAGGGAAGGGTTTCCAGCTAGGCTGGGAGAGCAGGCAGCAGAGGCTGTAGGAAAGCACCTCTGATTTTGAAGTCAGGTGGATTTGGGGTGAGCCCAGACTCTTCCATTTCTAACTGGGTGATTTGGGACAAGTTTACTTAACCTTTCTGAACCTCAGTTTATTTATCCCTAAGGGTTGCTGTGATAATTAAAAGTAAAGCACCCAGCACAGAGTAGGTTCTTTGTAAAAGTGAATTGCTAGCTCTTTCCTGGGAAGAAGGCCATGACTTTGAACTCCAACTAAATGCCCCAGGCCTTTGACCACTGTATTCTCCCATCAGCCTTGACTGACGCTGCAGGCAGGGCCATTAACTAAGTAGACATTAAATCTACACAAACTCAGCAGTAATTATTTAAACATATTTTAATTTTTCCCAGTCAATTATAAGCTTCTTGAGAGCAAAGTCTATTTCTGACTTATTGCTACGTTCAATAAACATCTGTCCATTGAATGAATTCAAGTATGGGTGAATACAAGAATAAATAGATAAAAGAATAACTGAATGCTGCCTTGAACTATTTTCTGATTATTTTATGTGTCCATATTACAAGCTCAAGGGAGAACTGAACTCTAGGACAGTTGAACTCTAGGTCTGAACTCAACTGAACTCTAGGTCTTTTTGTTTTGGCCACACTCTGGGGCCCAGAGAAAGCATATGATAAATACAGGCTAAATGGAAACTTGGAAGAGATTTCATGAACTATGTGAATGGGAGCAAACAACTGGATAAGTTCCCCTTAATTTCCCACTGCTTTTTATCATTATCTGACTCCGGGGAAAGAACTTTCTTTCTGGGTCTCAGTTTCCCCACCAATAAAGTGATGGAGTTGGATCAATGAGCAGGTTGTTTCTTGTTCAGGTATTCTAAGATGTGTGTTACAGTTCTAGGGAGGGCCAGGTGGGAAAATAAAGTAAGACACAGGTTGAACGGCAAAAGGCATTCCTAAAATTCAGTGTATATGAAAATACTGAGCAGTGACTGTCCCTGCTGAGAGGGACTCAGCGTGTGAACGCTCCTGTGAAACATTACAATCAAGATTTAGAGCTAATGGTTACACTCTTTACAATCTTTCAAAATTAAAATAAAATATTGAAACTTGCCTTGTAGTCTGGATGCCATAAGCTTAGGGCTTTTCCTTTGTTTGTATTGTTTAAAACCACCAGGAGAAGCTTGGAGCCAATGAGTCTCAGCTTTTCCCCCGGGGCTCGGTAACACTGGCTGGGTTTGCAGTTTGTGGAGAGGCCTGCAGGGGGCGCCCAGCTCTGGTGAATGATGGGGCAACTGGACCACTGTTAGGCAGTTAAGAAGGAAGAACCAAGTGCCAACTGACTCAGGTGCTGGAGAATTTTCCCACCACAAAAAAAGGAAACGATAACTATGTGATGTGATAGAAGGCTTAGCTAACGCGGTGGTGGTAATCATATTGCACTATATTAATGTGTACCGTATGCTAACGAATGTATATGGAATCTTAAAAAAAAAAATGGTACTGATGAACCTAGTAGCAGGGCAGGAATAAAGAGGTAGACATAGAGAATGGACTTGATGACATGGGGCTGGGAGGGCGAAGCTGGGGCGAAGTGAGAGTAGCATCAACATATATATACTACCGAATGTAAAATAGCTGGCTGGTGGGAAGCAGCAGCGCAGCACAGGGGGATCAGCTCGGTGCTTGCGATGACCGAGAGGGGTGGGATAGGGAGGGTGGGAGGGAGGCTCAAGAAGGAGGAGATATGGGGACATGTGTACGAATATGGCTGATTCGCTTTGTTGTGCAACAGAAACTAACACGGTATTGTGAAGCAATTATACACCAATAAAGATCTATTAAAAAAATTAATGTGTCAAATCGACACGTTGTACACCTTAAACTTACACAATGATACATGTCAATTACACTTCAATAAAAATAAAAAAGAGGATGCGTCCCTCGCTGAGAAGGGCTAGAGAGTTTTGAAAATGGGAGTTGATGGCTGGCCCCTCCATAGCCTCCCTAACGGTGAGGACTGGTGGGTCACTAACCCTGCCCTAGAACAAGCTGGAGAGAGGAGACGTGAGTATGTGAAGTAGACTAGTTTCCATAAGACCTTCCTCCCATTTGTTCTCCTTGCCTGCTGCATCAAAAAGGTGTCTGGAGTATGTTGGACTGTCTTTTCTTTCATGTAGAAGAAAAGAAATAGAGTATTCAAGTTAGAAGGTGGGTTCTGGAGTTAGACCACCTGAGTTCAAAGCCTGGCTCCACCACTGCTAATGGTGTGACCTGGGACAAGATCCCTAAGCTCTCTGTGCCTCCGTTTCATCTGTAAAGTGTGCATTCATTCAATACATGTTTATTGAGAATCCACGCTGCCATTAGGCATTGTTCTGAGCGCTTGAGATACAGCAGTGAACAGAAGAGACAAAGATCTCTCCCTGGAACTTATATTTCAGTGGGATGGGACAATAACTATCTACTTAATAGGATTATTGTGAGTATTACATGAGCTGATGGATGTGAGTTACTTTATTGTCTGTAGGAGCCTAGGTTAGACCAGTACTCAGTTCACCAGAGGGTGAAGCCTGGGATGCTTGCTTGCTTCTTCGTATCTTTAGTGGGTGTAAAAAAAAACGCAAGGAACTGCCTCCGGGAAAGAACCACTGCCTAACTCATTATTTTTAAAAATCCATTTTTTTTTTCTAATTACAAAAGAAATGCCTGCACACAAACAATCAAACATTATAGGAATGACTGGCTTGGAAAGCAAAAATCCCAGCCATCTCAAGCCTTAACTGTAATCACTGTTAACGGCGTGGTATATATACATCCAGACATGTTTTCTTTACGTAACTTACCTTGACAGAATCGTTCGCTTTTAGGATTTTTTCTCCATTTTAACAGGCTCAAGCACATTAAAAAACAATGTGCTTGAGCCTAATAAAATGAATGCAGTAGAATAAGAAGAGACTGCATAGTATGTGTGTATGAATGAGTGAGACAGAGAAAGAGAGGCAAAGAGAAAATGAGAGTAAATGTACCATGGGGTTGCCTGGAATTGCTACATCCTCTCTGGCGTGGAACGATGCGGCTTGGATTTGGGGGCTGCGGTCTTATCCATCCTGTCTTTCCCTTGAGAGAAATGCTCTTTCTCACAAGCAGCTCAGAGAAATCTTTCCTGATTAAAACACCTGGTGTCCCGGTTCTTTCTGGATCACCAACAGTAGGACTGGAGGGTCTCTGAAATGCCTGCAGGCAGTGATTTTTAAGGATCTGGGTTTTCTGACGGTGTCTTGAGCTAACATTAGTAAACTCTGCTGAATGTCCATGACTCTGTTTTTCATTTTCAGAAGTTTTATCTGTTTCTTTTTCAAGTCTGCCTGCTACTTTTTTTTTTTAAGTGTTAGGTACTTTCCTTATTACTTCATTCTTATAAAAAATAGCTCTTTAATACATCTAAGTATAACCACTTTATAGTCTCTCTCAGAATATTCCTTTTCCTTGGGGTTCTAATTCTTCTATTAGTTTCTGATTTTCCCACATTGTGGACTGTTTCTATGTGGGTTACTGTGAATCATGAATTTATTTTCATTGGGGAATTGCTTTTCCCTTCAAGGAATTCCACACGGCATGGGTTGTGGGAGTGACCCTATAGAGGAGTGTTAGTTTTCCCTCTGCCAGGTTCTCCAGCCATGTCACTGGTAGGGGACACTTTTATACTCATTGCTTCACTTGGGAAATTAGCTTCTTAGCTCTCAGAACGGCGGGTCTGTAAGGCCCAAATAACGCTCATCTGAAACAACTACAGAAAATATGAGATCTCCCCCCCGCATGGATACACACACTGCCTCTCCACTTGGGGGAGGGTGGTGGTGGGCAGAATTTAACTGAATAGGTGTAGAGGGCAAGGACCAAACATTTACTAATTGTACAAACCCGGGATCTGAACATGGAGATGGATCACACCCAGTGCTTCCAGAACGGTTCTTTTTATTTCTTCAGATTAGCACCAGGGAAGAAGAATTGAGTAAGAGAAGGACGCTATTATTGGAATGGCAGGGATGGATGAGTGGGGAACTATGGAAGGAAAAGATGAATATATTAATGGCTAAGTTAACTGATTGCATGAATGGAGGCAGTACTAAAGCACTGCTTAAACGACAGTGGCTTTGGAAACTGCCTAAGTTATTATTATTATTAATAATAGCAAACATTCATGTTTACTCTTACTCAGGTATAATGGTAAGCATCTTACATGGATTGTCTCATTTATTTAGCAGAAACAATCTACAAGTTAAATATTAAAAATGTATCTTGGAAATGAGGACACCGAGGCACAGAAAATTAAATAGCTTGTTAATAAGTGGCAGGTGATACTGGAGAACGGACTTGAGGATATGGGGAGGAGGAAGGGTGAGCTGTGACAAAGCCAGAGAGAGGCATGGACATATATACACTACCAAACGTAAAATAGATAGCTAGTGGGAAGCAGCCGCATAGCACAGGGAGATCAGCTCGGTGCTTTGTGACCACCTGGAGGGGTGGGATAGGGAGGGTGGGAGGGAGGGAGACACAAGAGGGAAGAGATACGGGAACGTATGTATATGTATAACTGATTCACTTTGTTATAAAGCAGAAACTAACACACCATTGTAAAGCAATTATACCCCAATAAAGATGTTAAAAAAAAAATAAGTGGCAGATGAGAGGTTCAAACTCAGGCAGTGTAGCTCTAGAGTTTGTGCTTCTAACAACTGTTGCTAGTGGGTGGGGTCTTAATAGGGTTCTCGTTCTTAGGGGGGTTACTTACACCTTATAAGCTTCAGTTTCCTCATCCCTTAAAATGAAGCTAATAATAGTACCCACCCCAGAGGGTTGCTGTGAGAATTAAGTGAATTAATGCTGTATGATGCGCTTATATTAGAGTCTGTGCATAGCAGGCAATTAAGTAAAAGAGAGTTGTTATTATTATTACTATTAATCCATTGAGAAAAATCAGGGGGAAAAACCCTTCTATCCCTCCCTCTCCTCTGCTGTAATATGAAACTTTCAGGTCTGGGCATGATTTTGTTCCTACTCTGCCTCTTGGGGAAAAATGAAATGCAAACAGCCAGCTGGCATCTGAATCCATCTCCCCAGTTAGTGAACTTCCCCCATCACATTTTGGCCTCTCAATTATTCAGTCTGCTTGGTCACGATGCAAACAAATAGGTCCTGGAGAGTTGGGTGCTGGTTTGTGTTTTTTCTACAGCCTTCCAGCCCTTTCTGTGACCCAAGATAGAGTCTTCACAGGCACGAGAGACTGTCATTTTGCAGCATCTGGCTCCTATTCTGATGGGAACACGTAGGAGCTGGACTGTCAACAATTAGCCACGTCAGGCTGAGACTGGGAAACTGATCTGTTTTTTCAGAGGCCAGACAAGCTAGAATGGGTCTCAACATTCCTTCCTCTGAGCATCCTCAGATGCCATCAAATTCATAACCTTCAGTCCATTCTAACTGATAGCTAGCCTGGTGAAGGCTTTCAATCCCTCAGCCAACCAACCCAACCAACCAACCAACCATCCAACTCCCACCCTTACTATTTACGGTGGGTCCACCATGAGTAAAATCATGCTCCCTGCCCCCCAGGAACTACCAGTCTGGTAGAGATGTTACAGAGTTACAGGACCTGAGGAAGGAATGTTCTTCAAAGTCCATCTAGTCTGGGCCAGGCTGATACTTGAACCTCTCTACAATAGTCCAGACACATCTTTGCCCAGTCTCTGCTCTGACGATGAAAAGTTAAAAGACCAAAAAAGCTTTAAAGAAAAGCTCTAGACCATTATAGAAAAGATGCCGTGATGCAGTGCATGATTAATTAGCAAATGAATTATACAGCCAATAAATTATGCTACGACTACAAACAGCAAGAGAGTTTCAGGACAGGCTGGTCAGGGCAGACCTCTCTGGGGAGGGCAGAATTTGAGTTGGGGCATTGCTATGGCTGCTGTTCTAATCTTCTCCCACGTCCTGTCAATTTCAATACTTTGTTGTTCAAGAACCTACCATGGCTCCCTATTGTTCTCTGAATCAAGTCCCAAATAAGGTTTTGTGTGGATTGATAGTTTTCAAACATTTTTAGTAGAAGAATTTTTTAACTAATGAAATCTTGAGCAGAACCCTGACACAGAAAGCGATTAAAAACAATGATGTTTTCCTTCAAGTGGTTTCAATCTTGTATGGTTGGTGGAAAATATTCATTTCTAGCACTCCTGATGCACCTCTGTAAATGCCTGGGGTTCGGGGAAACTTGGTTTAAAACCACTGGATTAGATAACTGAAGCCCTTCCCACTTTTGAGCTCTACTAATCGCAACCTTCTGCCTGGGTTTCGAGGCCCATCACATAGCCTGCTCTATTGCTACTTAACCTTTTTTGGAACCAATAAACATTCACCTCTAGTGGGACCAGTCTTCCAGAGTCTTTTGCGTACTCCTTGCCTTGTCCTTGCCTTTGCTGTGTCCTTGCTTTTCTCATGATGTATCATCCATATGGAATGTGCTTTCTCCTGTTGCTTAATCACATTTGGCCCTGAATCTGTTTACTTTCCATCTCTTCCCAGTGATCCCTGATTGCTTCTTTCTCTGAATTTCCACTGAACTGAAAGTCAACACCAAACAGTTGAGTACTTAACACTTCTCTAATTAGTTCCTGTTCAAAATGTTGTCTTTTGGGAAGGTCTGTAAGATTCATGAGGACACAGGGCATGTCTTATTTCTTTGAATCTCATTACAGGGCTTAGTAGAGTGCTGGGCACGTAGTCCTTACTCAAAAGCCCTGGAAAAGCATGACTAGATATATTGTTTATTTGTGCTGCTCTTAGCTTTCTTGGAGCTTCTAGAATGAGTTTTCTCACCTCAGTGGTGAAATAAAGCTCAGTTCCCAGGAACACTTGATGCAGTACCTGCTGCTCCTGTCTCTTTGCCAGAAAAATATATTCCCTCATGGAACGAGTTTGAAAAGTCAAATTCCAAAATAAATAAATAAATAAATAAATAAATAAATTTGTTGGGAGGGTGATGTGACTTTCTGTATTTCCAGGGGAAGCACTTTGTAAGAAACCCCCTGAATGAGGCAGTCATGACTGCCTTTACCTTCCAATGCATTTGCCATCTCCCTCTTCCACGCTCGTCAGCCCTCACAGAGTCAAGGCTTGAGGCCAGGGGATCAGGCTTGAGCTTGCACCTAGCTGGTGGGGAAAGGTGGGCCTGATTCCTCCCCATGACAAGTCTTCTGGGAAGGGGTGCCCAGATGTGCGTGTGTGTGCTTTCCCCATATGTGGAAATGCAATCACGTCAGGCCTGAAAGCAGTTCAAGTTCCTCCAGGGCGAAGGGGACACCAGCAGAAGCAGCAGGCACAGCCCGGCTTGGGGGGTTTTCAGACCAGAAGGAAACTGTTAGAGCTGCAGGTGTGTTGTCAAGATAGACTGCCTGGGAGGGTGAGCCCAGAGAAGGTGCTGGGCCTTTCTTCATGCAGGTCCCCAGTGGGAAGATGTGTGGAAAGCCTCTCAATACTGACTATCAATTGTATATGATGTGTATTGGTCCTTAACCCTTGCCTCAGGCTCCAGTCTGACTCTGAAAGTAGGGGGAGCTGGGGCTGCTCAAAACATGCCTCTACTGGGAATGTAGTCCATCTGAGCTTTTTAGATCTCAACCTTTGTGTGGCTCTAACAGAAGCATCAAGAAAGCTTCAAAAGCAGAGATGCCCAGGCCTCAGTCCAGGCCTACTATGGCACAGGAGGCTGGAGTCTATATTCTTGATAACTCCCCAGAGGAGCCCAATACCAGCCATGTTTGGGAACCACAGGTCCGTACTCATATGCTTATGCTTATTTGATCCACTGCTTTGTTCCAGAGTGGACTGGGGTGGGCGTGAGGGTGGAGTGTACCCCTGGGAGCATATTCCTGCCTGTTTCTGTAACTCAGAAGGAGATGCAGTTTCATGTGGACCCAACAGACAGGCTTGGTGTAGCTCTTGAAATATCCTGAACACCTAGCTATGAGAAATCTTCAGCCTTCAGGTTCCTTTGGCCTCTGAGTTTCTGCTGACTGTAGAAGTTGCAGGAGGACCGGTGAGGGTGAGGGCTCATGAAGTTGCAGATGCTTAGGCCATAGGCTCTTCACAGATCCAGGATGGCTAAAGCATGGCACATATGCTGCCACGCTTCACTCCCCTGCAGGGCAGACATTGCTAATCAATCATCATCTCCTGTTGCACCTAGAGAGGCCTTAGGATCCTAGCAATCAGAGCTGGTACGAGGAACCAAACCTTTTACCCTCCTTGCCATTTCTACCAACAACATCCTAGTCTAATCCTAAATTTTGTTGAGCACTTTAAGTTGCAGTTATTCACAGGGCATGGTTCCAAAAACGGTGGTGAGCCATTCTCTCTTCTTTCTCTACTCTCTTTCCCTAGGTGAACCCCACCATGCCCTTGACCTTACCTACCATCTATGAACTGATAACTCCCAACTTTATGTTTTCTCCCTAGAATTCTTCTTAAAGAGACTCCGAGGCCAAGAAAGCTTAGAGGTCGGGTCTGAACTCCAGTAGGTAGATAAAAAATGTCTCTGAATGAACAGCTCGTTGAGAGCTGTACTGTTTATTTCTCTGTGGATTTCTGCCTACATCTGACACAGCGTCTTATATACCAGCAGATACTCAATAACTGACTATCAGTTGTATTTGACACATCTCCCTGTTTCCACGTGTCATGATGCTATGGTTTTCTCCACCCTTCTTGCATTTTCAGAGCGCATCCTCCTGTAATGCTGGCTGCCCCATTCCTTACCCCTCCCAGGCTGGATGGTGTGTGACAATCTGTTACCTTGGTGGCTCCCCAATGAACCATGCCTCCTGGTGTTTCAACCCTTGTGTTATCACCTCTTTTGGAATCTGGTATGCACCTCTGATTTGCCTTAACCACCAGAATGTGATGAAATTGTACTATGCCAGTTCCACTATGGCATAAACCTCAGGAATCTGGTGTAGGATGGTGCGTGCGCGCGCGCGTGTGTGTGTGTGTGTGTGTGTGTGTGTGTGTGAGAGAGAGAGAGAGAGAGAGAGAAAATCAGAGAGAAAGATGGAGAGACTCAAAAAGAAATTTTCCTGGAGCTAAAATGCAGATGCTTTTTTTAAAAGTCAGGTTTTAAAAAAAACTATTACCTCCCTTCTTGTTTATCACTCTTATCTCAGGAGCTTAGCAATCTCTATATTTAGGTTTGGTGAACTAGAGAAAGGGGGTGGCTTCCTCTCATGGCCTGCCTGAAGTTCGCTGACGTCAAACTTCTGTCCAGCCCAGGCCAAGCATCAGACAGAGCTGGGGCTCCAGGTGCAATCTTAAAATGAACCATTCCCATCCATTCTTCTGTAAGTAATAGAAATGAAAAATATAAGTGGAAACCATCAGGGAAAACTTATCCCTCAGGGGCAACGCTCCAGGTCCCACTGCACGGCAGGGAAAGCAGGAAGCACGGAATGACTGGTCTTCGCCACGGGAACATCAGGCTGTGTCTTAGCTTTGAGCTGGACACACACACTTACTGCTGTGGTTCACAGGTGCACGTGGAGATTCCTTTTGCCTCGGTGGGTTCTCCCCAGTGGCCAAACTCCAGGATAGTAACTGAGCTACAGCGACTCTTGTTTTCAGGCCCCAAAAATCTTAAGATAACACCCGATTAGCAGGCAGGGGCAAGAAGGTGGAGCTTTTATTTGCAGGACATTTGGAAAGAGACAGGATGTTGAAGGCAGGAGTCAACGTTTCCCAAGGTTCTTTCTTAAAGCACATCGTGTTTGGCCTCAGGGTTGCTGACTCACCCAGCGCTGCCCCCAGCCAGGCATTCTATCACGGGGCTACTATATTCCCAAGAGATCCTGGGACACTGGCTCACTCCCCAGCTACAGTATCCACAGAAACATCTGCTTTAGCTTATTAGAAAGTTAAAACAACCGAGTGTCAACCCCTGTCTTTTCCACCTAAGGACACATTCCTCTTGGCTGACGCATACTCTGTGAGTGTGTCTGTGAACTGATTTTAATGATGATTTGAAGAGCCTCTTACATCCTAGTTTATTTAACCTTCTCACACGAATAGCACGGCTTCTCTGTGGGGAATCACGGAATGACTACTGACTCACTAGATACGCAATGAGCCCTGGAAACAGGAAGGAAAGAACCGGCTCTCAAAGCCAAATTCATTCCCTTCTCTTGTCAGCCACAGGTAATTGTAGAAAGCAGTCTGGCCTTGGAGTCAGCAGACTCAGGGTCAATTTGCCGTCCTGTCGGAAGCTGCGGGACCTGGGACAGGTTCCTTGGCTTCTCAGAGCCTCAGATTCCTCTTCTACAAAATGGGAATCATAAAACCTATCCTGCCAGCCACGCAGGGATCTTAAGAGGTCTGAAGAGAACACTGGAGCAGGGAGGCATCTTAAAGGACAACTGACGCTTATGTTTTCTCCTGTGACGGTGGCTTCCCCCAGAAGCCACTCAACCTGAACTTGAACTTGTTCTCACAGAGTCCCCTGCACTGTGGGATAGCTTGGATTTACTTTCAGCGGAAAGCCTCCTTCTTTAGCATTCTATCAATGGGTTCTTCTCCGGCTGGGTATACAGAAACAAGTCCAGTCCCTCCTCTGGAAGAACAGCTTTCAGACTTCTGGAGGGAGGACCGCATCCCTGGTACCCACAGAGCAGCCCCTATGTCTTCTCCCCACTAGTCTGAGCCTTTGGCTCCTGTCACTGCCGTGGCTATGGTTCTCCAAAGGCACTTTAGGTAATTTACCAGCCTCAGAGTATCTTGTCTGGAACTGAATGTCATATTCAGGATGATCTAAAAGGGGGAGAATTAAGCAGGACAGTCACCTCTCGTGTTCTAGATGATACGCCTCGGTTCACGCAGCCGACCCTCGAATTGGCTGTTTTGGTGGTCGTGTCTCAATAGCAGCCCTTCCTTCACAGTCTCAGCTTCCAACCCCTGACTTTCTGATTTACTCTTTTCTTTCCAGCTTATTCCCTCTGGTACCCAACTCAATCATTCTCAGGCCTCATCAGGACCTACTGTCCATTGCTCATACCGCTGTTCCTCACCCCTCCTCTCCAGCAGGGCCTTAGCTGTCCCTTCTCACCCGGCCTAGGCCTCATGCTGCATCATTATAACCATCCCCTTGAATACACTCTCAACTCCTTTCTCTCTCTTTTTCCCTCTTGCCTGGCAAAATCCCAACCCTGATTAAATCCTACTCTCTGTCTCTTCCTGCCCTGCATCCAGACAGTGGAAACTGGCTAGAGAAAATCACAGAAAAGGTGTAACTGACCTAAGTTAAATTCATGATCAGTAACCTCCAGGAGGCCAGCAACCAGCCTCTAGTTCCCTAGTTTGGACATGCCAGTTCTTACCTCTTGCACCTTAAACCTCCACAGCCTCTGTCCCCATCCTCGCCCTCAGCAGATGACCTTGTCCTCCAAGGGGGTTCTCACGCACACCCCCTCAACATCTACCCACCTGCCGGCATCTGTGCCTAGAGTGTGGCCTTCCCTCTGTGTGGATGGGCTCTGTGCTCCCACCTAAGACGAAGCTCCCAGGTGTGCACTGGATTCTTGGCCACTTGCTTACCAGCCTGCCTACCTCCACACCCCACACTCCATTACCAATTTCATCCTTCCTCTAGGACCATCCCCATCCCATATAACTTCAGTGTTACTTTCCCTCATCCTAACAAATGAAAACAAAAAACACAACAACGATCGAATGCTTCCTTCTTATCCCCAGATAAGGAATCCAGGTAAGGAGACTTTAAAGTTTAGTAACCTGCCCAAGGTCAATGACCTGGAAGTGTGGGGTTGGTTTGCCCACCCCCAAAGCCCACCCAGATGAGGCTTCCTGGGCTGCAGAGGCCACAGCAGCTCTCTCTCCGGCCCACCGCTCTGGTTCAAGTGGCTGAACTCAGACAATGAAGTACTTTGCCGAGGACGTCCAGACCAGCTCTGCCTACCTGGGCACTCTTGGGACAGCAAGAAAGGCTGGAGGTTTTCAAGCGAGAAGGGGACCTGCTGGGTCTGCAGAGGCCTGCTGAGATGCTGAGACAGTTTTGACTGACTTGCCTGTCAGACTCAGCGTGGGAGAGCGGGGGGCTGTTTTGAGAACAGCCAGCATGTCATCCCAGCCTCAGCGGGGGAAGCGGGGGGCAATGATGGCAAACAGATGGGGCAGGCCAGGGCGGCAGGAGCTGTCAGTGTGGTGCACCCCCATGCAGAGACGACACCTCGTAAATCTCGCAGGCCCAGCCCGTGTGGCCTGCTGTGGTGGCCCATTGATGCTGCCTGGTCCTCGGAGCTGGAAAATGACAACTAAGGTGGCCAGCTGCCTTCCAAGCCATTCCGTCAGAAGGGCACACTTCTCTCCCCTGCTGCTAACAGCATCCCTATTCCTGCCAGGAACCTAGAAGAGCTCGGCCCACGGGGTTTTCCTCCCGGGACAGCAGATACTTAACTAGCCGTCATCCCCTCCCCTCCCTTCTCTGCTCCCAAAGACTCTCCCAGAGAACAAGCCCATTTGGCTTTGAGATTTCCGAGTACACAGCGTCAAGTTGGAATTTTTGGACCATCCGGAAAAGCATGCATCTCTGGCAAAACCCATGCTGACTTAGTCATGCTATCTCTTAACAGGCCTCTTTCACAGGGGACAGGCTGACCCACTTACTTGTCCGTCACGGCCTGCATGAACTCGTCCAGAAGGTCGTCGTACTCCTGCCCACGCACGCGCCGGTGCTTCAGGCCAATGTACAGAGGGTCCCTGAGCAGCTCCTGCAACAGACAGCATCCGTCCCGTTAAGTGTCGTGGGTTAACGGGAAGGAGGGTAGGAGGGTGGGAGGGAGGAGGCTGCTCCCCACTCCCCAGGTGCTGTCTCTGGAAGGGTCTGGAAGCCAAGCCACTGATGGAGGGTAGACCCCCAGGGGTCCACACTTTAGGAATCAAGGATGCTTTGAACAAGCAGAACTCTCTGATACAGTCTTCCAACCTCTGGCCGCAGCTCTGGGTTCATTTCAGGGTTTCTCAACAGTGGTACTGTGGTTTTGGCCTGGACAGTTCTTTGACCCGTATATTGTATTGACAGAATACTTAGCAGTGTCTCTGGGTTCTTCCCACTTGAAGTCAGTAGCACCCCCAGTTGTGACAGTAAAAAAGATCTGCAGACTTTGCCAAATGTCTCCCTGGGGGATAAAACAGCCTGTGCTGAGAATCACCCCAGGCGACATCTGGATTGAGGTACTGGGTCTTGTCCAAAGTCACTGACCTGGACTTAAATTAGAAAACATTCCCTCCCTCCCTCCTTTCCTTCCGTGAAAGCTTACTGAATACCTACCACGTGCCTGGCATTGTGTTAGTCCCTGGGGATACAAGGATAGACTGATACAACCAGAACTTTCCATTCAAGAGAGAGGCCCACCCTAATGCCGGCCTGTGTTAGGTGGCCCCTCCACTCCACCTCCTGCAGCTCTTCTGTCACAGCTTTCACACGCTGTTTGGTCATCCTCTCTGTCTGCCCTGGTCTGATGACCACTCCTGCCTCTCTGTACTCCTCACACACACCCCTATGCAGAAATCAGCGGGCTTATTCGTGCATGACACATTTACTGACCCTCTACGCCTGCTGCCGTCAGGATTGTCGGGGAATTTGTAGGTAAGGGATGGTCACTGCCTCTAAGGTGCTCACGGCCTAATGCAGGTGGCTGATGAGTAAGTAAACTCTATTACAGATTAGAGACATTTCTTCGGCACAAAGCACGGCACCTGGCAGCACAGAGAAGGAGTGGAGTAATTCCCGCCGGGGAATGGGTGGGGAAGGTGACACGGAAGAAATGGTCAGGCTTTAAAAGATGGGCAGATGTTGCCCGGTGGGCTGGGCTCTCCAGGCTTAGAAATCGGCACAAAGAAAGGTTGGGGGCTGGAGTTAGAAGGAGGAAGAAGTATCTGGTGCCCTGGTGCGTTTAAGAAACAGGAAGTAATTTTATGTTTTTGGGTATTTGGAAAGTATCTATTTTTGTGTCTCCGCCGCCACAAAGATGAGCTCCTTGGGGTCAAGGTTTTGTGTTATCGTCATCTCCATCCGGACTGCTCCTGCAGGATTCAGAGGCAAGGATGTCATGGGTCCTGCCCTCAAGGGGCTCAGAGTCCAGTCTCACCTCCACCACTGACAAGCTGTGTGACCTCAGGCAAATTACGTGACCTCTCAGAGCCTCCTTCTCATCTGTCAAATGGGGATAGAGCACCAGCTGCACAGGGTGATCGTGATGAGGAAATGAAATAATACACGTGAAAGAGCTTTGGGAATCATAACGTGCTGTAAAGTAATGGCAGCAGCTTTGACTTTCACAGCGTTTGCTAATGTGTCAGGTACTGCTGAGGGAGGGGAAGCCACAGCGAGGTTAAACAGCCGCCTCTTTCTTGGGCTAATAAGTGGAAGAATCTGGATTCAAACTCACGGCTGCCAGCTCCAGAGCCCATGGTCTTAACCACTGAGCCAGGCTGCTCAGGTGGCTCATTCTTGCTTAGGACACCATTCTAGCTCCATATTGCCTTGTAGGAGGTGGCAGGACAAAGGTATAGTGGACAGAAAAGACCAGGAAGTACCTGCCTTCTCAACCCCTCACCCCCAATTCTGGGTCCACAGAACCTGAGGTGGTTTAGGGCTTTCTCCAAGGAGCCACACGGCTACATCAGAAAGACAGTAAGGTCTAAACTTCTTTTCCCAATCTCTTTGCCTCCTGGGTTATGCATCCTTGAGACTGTTTAGGACCCTGCCGTGGCAGTTGTGTGTGTGTGACCAAAGGATGAGAGTGGGACATATATGGTGCCTACCCTTCCACAGGCCACTTTCAAAGTGATCATCTAAAAGTCACTTAGAGGCAGCAAACATCCAGCCAAGGGCGATCAAGGAAGTAAATGATGACGTAACACCTAAATGGACAACTAGGCAGTCATTGAAACTGGTGGCTTTTAAGACTATGCAGTCACCTGGACAAATGTGTATGAGATTACTCAAAATGAGAAAAGCAGGATACAAAATTGCACAGATATCACAATTTCAACTGTCTGACACATATGAACAGCCTGCAAAGGGCATATGCATAAATGATAAAAATAGTCTAACTCTTGGCATTTGCAGAAAATATTCACTTTTTAGTTCTTATGGAGGTGAAAGGGTCCACGGTAAATTATAATCTGTAATGTTTCCAAGTCACAGATTGGTTCAGGAGTGCATGAGGCTGCCAAGAGTGGATTTCTCAGTGCTGCATACACGGTTTCTGGGGCAGGTCCAATTCTCCAGTGGTACTGAAGAATTTTAGGATATTCCAAAAATTTCTCAGTATATCTGCACTTAAGATGAAAGGTCAACACTAATGAGGTAATACTGAGATATAAAGGTGACCATAAGAAGCTTTTAAAAAAAGTCCTGATATTTTATAATATTTATTTTATTTATAATAAAATGTTTTATGTCTGAAATACTTCAAAACTAAGCACTCCAAAAAATTGGGAAGAAAGTTTCTATATGGAGGTGACACGAAAATATAGCTTCTCATACTTGTACAGAAATTTCAGGTAATTCACTCCTTCTGAATCAAAAGTAGTTTGATCCTTATGTCTTACATACTCTCATGCCCATTTTACAGATGAGGAAGGTAGAGTTGTTCAAGGGTTTAAATAAATTGCCCAAACTCACACAGCCAGAAAATATCTAAGCTGAAACTGAGCCTTGCTTTGACTGGGTCTCATGACAGCGCCCTTTCCACCCCATCATTTGACATTGTGGGGACCAGGGAATGTGGGTTTGGCTCCTGACCCCCTCCCTGGTCCTCCTGGAAGAGTCCAGTAGTGGCTGGAAGTTCCAGCTGGTCCTGTAGACCAGGCTGGGGAGCAGTGACAGCCTGAATGGGGTCTGGGGAAAGACCGTGTCCACATCTCCAGCCAACTGGCTTTCCTTTGTCAGGAGGGAAAATGACTTCTCAAAAACAGCAGAGGGTGGAGCTTCCACACTGTCTTGGTACCACATGGAACAAGAAATCCACATTCTGCCCTGCGTCCCACCGAGTGATTGGTTATAAGAATGACTGCCACCAAGGCGTGGGACTATGAACTGGCCTGGACCCTCCCCTGGCAGCCCTCCTCTATCCTGCACTTCCTCACATAAATGTTAAAAAGAGAAGCTTTCAGAAGGCAGTATTGCCAGACAAAATACAGGACACCCAGTTAAATGTGGATATCAGATAGGAGATATATATATATATATATATATATATACACACACATATATATATATATTTAGTATAAATATGTCCCAAGTTTTGCATGGAACATACTTACATTAAAAAATGATTAGCTATTTATCTGAAATTTAAATTTAACTTGCATCCTGTATTTTTCTTTGCTAAATCTGGTAACCCCATCAAGAGAGGCAGAAGGAATCTTGAAGCTGGGAGGCAGTGTGCCGCAGAGGAAAGGGCATTGCCAGGCCCAGTGGCCCTGGTCAGATGCTCTCCCGGAGCACCCTCAGGACAGTGTGGTTTTAGAATCAGAAGGGGCTCTGGGCTTTGGCATCGGACACACCTGGGTTTGAATTCAGGCTCTGCCACTTAACTAGCTCTGCGACTTTGGGTACTTGTCCCTGCTTCATTTTACTTCTCTGTCCAATAGGGATAGTAATGATCTCTATTGCATCATGCAAGCTCTTTGAGGAAAGGGTCCTTATTCATGTGCATCTCCCTAGTGATGTTTACAGTGCCGGCGCATCGCAGGCCATTAAAAAGCGTTTACTGATGTGAGTTGCGTTTATTCTAGGACTGGGCTAAGGAGATGCTGAATTAAGAACTAGGGACGTCTTAGAAATCACTTGGTTCGGCTTCCTCCGAATGAGTGTTGGGGACCCAGAAAGGTTAAATGAACTGCCTAAGGTCACAAAACGAATTTGGTGGAAGCAGCTTCTAGGGCAGGGGTCTTCCCAGGCGGGATCAGCTTCCTCCCCTCTGAGCCTGCTGCTTCCCCTCTGCTAGGTAGTTGCCAAGCTCCCGTTGGCACTAAGTAAGCCTTCAGGTTAAGGCTCTATCCAGAGCAAATGAACCAGGGCTTCCTCCTCTGCTGTGGGAGTTGAATAGACCCTCCACGGCTGTGTGCCTGGCTCTTTCTAAGGTGAAAACTCTTGCAGACTAAACGTCATGGAAAGCAAAATGGCTGGCTCGTCTTCCCTTGCCGTACCATTGAGCACTGGGTTTAAGCTGGAAGAGAGACGAACCTCTTGGTCTGGAAAAATATTTATCTTGCAGAGCAACGGGCACATGAAGATGTTACTCAGAGAGCATCTGGAGGTCTGGGGAGGTAATGGGATTGGGCTCACGGTGTGGACATGGTGCACTTTCCCCCTCTGGGTGACAGTTATGCCCACCATGTATTTCTCTGGAAGCTCAGTTAAGCCCAAGGGTAAAAGCTACAAAGACCCTAGGAAGGGCCCCTTCACCGGTCACATGTGCACAGAGAGCCTGTGCCCGATGGCAACACGGGTGAATGCTGACTACTTATGAGCTGCGATAAAGACAGTCTTGCCAGGTGGAAGGAACCCTTCCATACCCAGCTCTGTGGGCGATCCCACGCTGCCTCAGCAACCAGTAACACCCAAGGCACAGTCTACCAGGCTCTGTTGATGATCTGTCCCCTCCATCCCCCTCTTTAGTCATTTCCACAGAGACTTTCACATCACCTCCTTGAGAGGAAAATCCATTGAGGCTCAAGACTTCCGCAGGAGAAGCCAAGCCCTGGGTTGTCCCACAGAACCTTTAGCACAGAGTGGGCCAAGCACTGGGCTTGGACTCAAACCTGGCAGAAGCCATTTCTGCCCTGGGGCCCCTTTTCCCATGTGAAACGAGGGGGTTGAGTGAGAAGTATTTACATATAATATCTAGTAAGTATGACATCTAATGTGAACAGTCTGTGACTCTGCTGTGTGTATATGAAACAAGATGTACAAATCAATCCACACACAGACACAAGGGAGGGAGGGCCGGAGCAGGTGCCCTGTCTAACTGGGCGGGGCTCCCTCCCCCTGGTCCTTTGGAACTTCATCACGGGATGTCCCTCCTTCCTGGGATCACGTCTCACATATTTATTTTTCCAAACCTCCTTGGTGTCGGCAGGTGAAAGTGACTCAGAGTTTCAGGGCTGCAGATAGCAGATGTTTTCCTTCAACAGGAAACCTGGAGGGGTGTTTTCTTTGACTCTGATTAAAGCTCCTTTTGCCTCAGAAGTTTTTTATAGAGACATACACACAGATGGTCTAGTTGTTCTGAAACTAAAGCCTTCACAGCAGCAACCCTCCCTGCACTGCCACGTAAGACGGAAGCTGCAAGGCAGAGCCTCCCTCTCCTGTTGCTGTGTCTTGCTCTGGGTGAGAGATGTGCCCCCAGACTTCTAGGGGAAAAATCTTGCAAACTGATCATTTTTTAAAAAGAACTCTAGTGTGGAAGATCACATAGTCAATGCATTTGAAAAGACAGAAATCATTGTCTTCCGTCTTCCCAATGTTGGCCTCTTTGTAACTTTCTTGAAGAAGGTCTGGCGGGAGTTCACCTTTCTTTGCGGGGGAGCGCTGTGAAAATGGCATCGGTGTGCCCTAGTTTGATCCTGAGTGTCCATGGAACACAGACTGTGTGAAACACCTACTTTCTCAGTCTTCATTACCCAGTCTGTGACACAAATACTTGACATCTTGGAGCAGTGTGCCACAGTAGACAAGGCCACTCTGGTGCCAGAGAGACCAGGGTTCAAGTCCCAGCTCCAACACTTAGAGCTGTGTGACCTGAAGTAAGTAGTTAACGTGTGTCAATCTCAGTTCCCTCATCTGTAAAAAGGGGAGAACAATATCTCATACAGTTGGTGTGAGAACGAAATGAGATTGACGGACTTCCCCAGTGGTCCAGTGGTAAAGAATCCATCTTCCAATGCAGGGGAGGAGGGTATGATCCCTGGTCGGGGAACTAAGATCCCACATGCCACGCGGCAACTAAGCCCACGTGCCACAACTAGAGAGAGAAAACATGCAAGCCACAACTGGAGAGAAGCCCGAGTGCTGCAACAAAGAGCCCATGTACCTCAACAATAAAGATCCCGCATGCCTGAACGAAGATCCTGCGTGCCCCAACTAAGACCTGACGCAGCCAAAAAAATAATAATAATAATATTAAAAAAAAAAAGAGAGATTGAAATATACAAGTGCCCAGAACTATGCCTGGCCATTGCAGGTGCTGGCACAGGTCTTACTGGACATGGAGAACACTGCTTTCTCTCTCATCTGTGGTGTTGCATGGCAGGTCAGGCTGTGCCCTGTCCCCTCAGCTGGGGAATCCTCTGGTCCTTCCAAAACTCTCTCCCTTCCACACCCAGGAGGGAGAGCTGAGGCAGAGGCCGAAAGCCCCAGGGGGGAGAAGCAGACACTTTGAGGAGACGTAACACATGAGCCATTAAGATGATCAATTAGGTGACAGTGTTGAAACACTGACAACTAAAAGATTCCACCCACGCCTGGCTCTCATTTATCTCCCTCAGCCTAGCAGAATGCCTGACACCTACTAAACACTTCATAAACTTTAAAAAAATAAGTAAAGAGAAAGTGCTCACAAAATAATCTTCATTGAAGAAATCAGAACAAAATTAGGGGCACAGCATGATTAATTAGGTAATACTGTATCTACGTCTATGTACACGCACAGAGAAACAGCGGACAGGAGCACAAATGTAGCGTAGTGGGAGAAATGCCACTTCCTTCTCCTTTCAAAATGTTGAATAATGTTTTAAAGTTACTTTAGTAATAAAAATTCTAAAAGTCAAGACATAATCTTTACTCATAAAGCAACAAAAACCCGGGCAGGCAGTGTGGTATGGTGTGGGGAGAGGAGCGCTCATGTGGATTAGGACCCACTCCTGCCACTTCCAGCAGATCTTCTTGGGCCAATTAATCTCTCTGGGCCTCAGTTTCCTCAGCTGTAAAAAGAGGGTAATAACTGAGCTCCACTCACAGGGTTATTGTCAGGCTGAAACAGGGTGGTCTGTGAAAAGGGCCTGGCCCTGATTACTCAGAGTTTCTCACCATCTTTTCTGGTGGGTTTGCTACAAGTTGGCACTAACTCTAAACTTTAGCTCATCATTGCTGAGTGCTGGACCTTCAGTGACAAAGGATCTAAGGCATCTGCTAGAGGCAACCAACTCCCTCCCAAGGGATGCAATGGCCTAAGAATCAGTCTCAAGCCGTTCCACTTCTTGCCTAGAGCCAGCTTTTTGGAGAGAGAGAGAGAGAGAGAGAGAGAGAGAGAGAGAGAGAGAGAGAGAGAGAGAGAGAGAGATGGTCTCAAACAAATCCAGTTGGAACATGGCAGGAGGTGATGGATGGGAATAATAACTAACACGAAGTTTGCTATACTCGTCCACGTTTGTGCGGTTCCACACATGTCCTTTGTGGCTGAGGGACAATTTCAGCAAAACCCAGGCATGTGGCTGGGGAGGGGAACCACAGTGCAGAGCAGACCTTGAAGATGGGTCTTAATGAGCAGCTATAAGGCTGTACCACCACGCAGCCTCCCTTCTCCTCGTCTGGTGGGGAGGCATATAGAGAAGAGATTTAGCGGTGGGAGAATACCTAGTAACTTTCTGGTCCAGGCCCTAATTGTACCAGAAGGGGATGGTATCTAGACAGGTACAGGGACTCACCCGGCTGTCAGGGGTACCGGGACCAGGGTCCCTGCTTGCCGGGCCAGCACTTCGCGTGCTCTTCTTGTCCTCCCTCCTCCCCCTCCCACCCCCGTGAGTTCTCAGCTCTGAAGCCAGGTCTGTCTGCTGCTCCTTCATTTGACCGTATCTGTGGATGAAGCCTGAATAAGCATCACTTCTCATTAGAGGCTACAGTGCTTGTTCTTGTTTAGAAATGAGGATGTTGTGTGGCATCCAGGGAGGAAGGAGGCCATGCAGAGTCACAACAAGTTTTCTAGAGAAAGATCAACTCAGAATGCAAATAAGTATAAGCTTTTTGACAATATGAATCGAGAATCTAAAACATGATCATTCCCTTTGCTTCAATATTTCCTTTTCTAGGAATTTATCCTTGGTAAATCATCAGAGATGGAAAGACTGATCTGCAAAAACGGGTATCACAGCACAATTATATTTGCAAGAAGACTAGAAACAACCTAAATGTCCAAGAGTGGAGGGTTTCTTACATGAATTGTGATATGCCAGGCAGCTATGAAAATGACCTTGTGGAATAATGGCTAGTGATCTGGGAGAAAACTCATGACATACATTACACCTAAAAAAGCAGGATACAAAACCGTATATGCAATATAAACTTAATTTTGTTTTTAATAAACGTTTCAGAGGGATAAGGCTGGAAAGAAATATCCCAAATTGTAAACAATGATTATTACTGGCTCTGTGACTAATATTTTATTTTTAATACTTCTCTGGAGTTTTTTCAATGAACATGAGAAAACGTTTTTCTCAGATGGACATGCACTGATTTTAAACCCAGAGATAAATATCACCAAGAAGAAATTCTTTTATGTTCATGATACAGAGACACAGAGCTGAGAACTGCAGACATGCACAAACACCGTGACCCAGAGTGGTGGTACCCAGAGCAAACTCTTGGCTGGGGTTTGAGCTCCTTAAATCCTAAACCTCCTGGAAGCCTGCAGGTGGCTCTCAGCCACAGCTCGGGTCAGTTTCTCTCCCTGGGTTTGCAGGATTGCTCATCTGCCTGATCCAGACATTTCAGCCCTTGGTCCTGGCGCTTTGAGTTTTAATCCTTTTACGGGAGTAGCTGGCCTCTAAAATGCTGAAAAAACACAGCCCAGCAGCCACTCTTGCCTCAGCGGCTTTCTTCACTAATGGATCAGAGAGAGGCCATGAGGGCAATGGAAGCTGCCTAGGGACACGGGACAAGGAAGCACAGAAAGCCCGCCCAGGGGGTACCTTGGCAGGAGGTAGGGGAGCAAGAAGACCCAGCAGTGGCTGGGGGGAGAGGATGGGACTGGGAGAGTGGGATGGGCAACCAGGGAGGAGAGAGGTTCTGGCATCACAGCCATGTAGGGGAGGTGTCCTGGCAGCGGGGACCCCAGAATGAAATGGCCTGATGCTTTGTAAACAGAACCACCACACAGAGGTGCTCCCCACGCCATCCCAGCTGCTACCCTCTGGCTCCCGGCCCAGGCAGTGCGTTACCTCGTTGTTGGTGCCCACATCCAGCAGGACAGGGAGGCACTGCTGCGGGTTGACACCTCCGCACGCCGTGTACAGGGCCAGCTTGCCCACGGGGATGCCCATGCCGTAGCAGCCCAGGTCTCCCAGGCCCAGGATGCGCTCCCCATCAGTCACCACCACAGCCTGAAAGACAAAGCAGGACGCCATCAATCAGGGACAGCACCTCCTGTGACAAAGTGCTCGTTTGTACAGCACGTCAGGCCTGTCGACTGGACGCCCACCGCCTCTGCTGCGGGATGAAACAGCTTGTCTGGGACAAGGCCAAAGGATGCTTTCAACTGCAGGTGGCGGGCCCTTCCCCCATCCCCTCCCCTTTCTGGCAGGGCTGGAGAGAAACCCCGCTGAGGTGAGATGATGGAAAGACACCGGCCTGCATTCCGAGGTTCTGTTCCTGCAGGAACAGCTGGAGGGAACCCACACCGAGTCATTCTCCCTCAAAGAAATTAAGCAGACTCTCTCAGCTTGAGCTCTGGGGCTGGGGACAGGGAGGGAAGGCAGAATGAAAGGAGATAATAAAACAAGTGTTTATGCTGCTACTACAGCCCCAGGGTTTAGAGACCCATATATGTGCTCTCCGCCCTGTTCCGGGGTATAATAAATCCAATCTGTAAAAACCAGAGCTCCTTGTGACGTCTGCTAGGGTCACTATTCCACGGGAAACCAGGAGGGTTC
This sequence comes from Globicephala melas, assembly GCF_963455315.2. Classification (NCBI taxonomy): domain Eukaryota; kingdom Metazoa; phylum Chordata; class Mammalia; order Artiodactyla; family Delphinidae; genus Globicephala; species Globicephala melas. The sequence continues at coordinate 62,785,912 of NC_083321.1, forward strand.
TCAAGGTGTACTGGGATTGTCTTTGTGTTTTGGCAAAAAATCACAGAAGGCATAGTAGGTACTAGACATAGTACTAGTTCCAGGCTTACCTACTGTGAATTAACAGATGCTGATGGAGCTGATAGTGATGACAGAAATAATCATATGATAATGATGGCTATTCATTCCCTCATTCATTCATTTAATACATCTTTATGAAACACCTGCTTTGCAAAAGACAGTGTGCCAAATCCTGGGGGAAGGAGGTTCAGTTTGCTCATCTATAAAAACAAGAATGCGTGGACCCAGCCCTCGAAAGGACTAATGGGCAAAAGAGAGGTGGAACATGTATAGTTATACTGACTCTGGGGGAAAAGTGTGAGGGCAGCGGAACAGCTCAAGGGCAGCAGAGACTGAGAGAAGGGAGAGGTACTTCCTGTAGGATAACCTTTCTTAGGTGAGGGGACACACGTGCCACATCTTGGACAGGTGGAGATTATCCATTAGGGGTACAGCTGGGGAGAAAGGTATTTGATGCAAAAGGAAATTAAGGTTCAGGGTAGAAGTGGGGGGAATGTAGGCTGTGTGTGTGGGTTCAGGTCCCACGAAAGGAGAGAATGGAAAGTCAGACTGCAAGGCGCCCTGAAGAACCCACCAGGGTGACAGTGAAGCTGTTTACAGGTCACCTCAACTGGCTCTCCAGCACTGGTTCCCTCCATCTCTAAGTGAGTGGAGTTTATGGGGCCACCCAGCCCTCCACTGGAACCAGCTTCGGGTCAGGACTTAGGACCAGCTCTGAGCTGTGGCTGTCCTGGTTGGCCCCAAGCGTGGTGCCGTGGGCACCGCAGAGGTCAGTTTACTCCACGCAGGTACAGTGGTGGGCTGAGCACCGGCGATAAAGAGACGAAGACCCACTCCTACTGGGGAGGGTTTATGGTCCAGCACCCACAGGCTCTGTGGAATCTTCTCTCTCCCAGGGTGAGAGCACACAGGGCTGTGCTGCCTTTCGGTAGAAGCAGGTGTAGAGACGCGTAAAGCCACACCTCCACTGCTGGAAAGGGGGCTCTGGAGAGCGCAGCGGCCCCATGAAGGTCGTGCTGTCCCCCTTAGATTGGTCTCCTGCCTCCAGGGCGAGTGTCTCCGTCCTGCATCTCCCTTGCTCCTCCCCCGCCCTGGCAGGGAGGCCCGTCTGGGATAGTTATCTGTGTTTCACAGGTGAGCAAACTGAAGCTCCTGGACCTTCATGCTCTGTACATATTTGTTAAGTATCAGCCAACCGCCAGGCACTGTGCTGGATGTTTCCACATCAGTTATCTTAGAAATATCAGATGACTTACCAAGGGCACCTTGCTTGTGTATGTGGCAAGTCGAGATTCTAATCAGGCTTCAGGTACCTGGTTCAGGGCTCTTTCTACAACCCGGCTGGGCTGGGAAAAAGCACCTGTGCTCTTGGCAAAGTCCCGTCCCGCCTTGGTGCCACCCTCTCCGCAGCCTCTGACCCCCTGCTGGCAGCTTCCCCAGTGAAGCCTGTGCCTTCACGCTACCCCTGAGTGCCCAAACTCTGAGCATTTCTCTATCATCTCTCCTAATCAAAGCCTCCCTATTCTGGTTCCCATTCTCTTAGATTTCTCTCTGCTGAGGGGCAGTGAGTGACACGGAGTTCAACAGAGGAAATCAGCTACGACTCCAGGGTGTTCTCCTTATAACTCTGGGGCCTTTCAAGATGGTAGCGGGGGGACTTCCCTGGCACCTTGGAGGTTAAGACTCCACGCTCCCAATGCAGGGGGCATGGGTTCGACTCCTGGCTGGGGAACTAAGATCCCGCCTGCCTCGCAGTATGGCCAAAAAAAAAGATGGTAGCGGGGCTCTGCAGGGCCACCCTCCCAGCCTGGGGATGTCCAAAGGTGCTTGACTACACGCCTGACTCCTCCGAGGGAATGTCTCACCTCCATCTGTCATCCACTCTCCATCCTGCAGTGCTAAATGGCTGGATTATTGCAACGGCTTCACAACCAGGCTCAAAGGCCTTTAGTTACTTCTAACTGTCCATAAAATAGAGTCCAAAAGGCTTATCTCTTTCATGACAGGAACCCAACATGCCTTCTGAAACTCTGCACACAATTGCCCCCTCTAGCAGAACTGGCCTCACTCCCGTCAGACACACTCTGAATTCACCAATAATCTCTAGCCTCTCAGCCTCTATATTCCTGTCACTTTCTGCTCTTTCTCCAGCAGTGCAAATCCTGCCCGTTACAACCCAATGTGATTTCTCCTGGCGCTTGCTGTATCTACCACGCACCCGGCCTGCTCAACCTTCCTGTCTGCCTGCCTGCCTTCTGCAGACATTTATTAAGTACCTACTGCTTGCCAAGCCCTGCATAGGTGCGATTTAAAAATCTGATGGTGACAGCATTTGGGGTCTTATTTAACATTTTAAAAAATGTCCATTTAATCTCACCAAATAGCCTAAAGGTTAATGGCAGGGGTTTTGGCGTCTGATAACCAGTATTCGGATCTAGGTTCCTTGATAACCCACCAATATGTAATCTTGGGTCATCAGATAACTTTTCTGAGTTTTAATTTTCCATAAAATGGGAATAATAATAATGTCTAACTCGTCAGCTTGTTGTAAAGATGAAATGAAATAATAAGTGTCTCATTTTAACCAGGCGCCTGGTGCCTTGTAAGTGATTGGCAAATGGTCACTGCTTGTATGATTATATTGATGGTTAGTATTGGGGGCAAAGATTACATAGTAGAATTTTTAATTGTTTCGTCTGGCTTTAGTTCAGCTTCACCATAGAAAGGCCATGCAACAATTATATCTGTTAAATGAGTGAATGAAAAGGAAACCAAGGGGAGACCTTGGCAGCTTTTAAGAAAGTCTGGCCATGAGAAACTCAACCGCATTCTAACCTTGACATTGTCGTTCATTCCAATGGCAAATACTGTCACCTCTAAGCAAACACTTACAGCTCACCATCTGCCAGATTGCCACTTGGATGTCCAATAGTCCTCTCCAATCCTCCAAGTCCTTTCCCAAATGAATCTGCTTTTCCCTTTCTCTCCTTCTCAACTTTCCACTTCTGCTGTCCTCCCTCACTCTGTTACCTCCTATCTCCCAGGCTCAAAACTGCCCAATCTACTTTGACTTCTTCTGTCATCAGTCAACCACAGTCAATTGGTCACCAAGTTCTGCTGATTTGACCTGCTTCCATTTTTCTCACCTGTTTCATGATCTTCATCCCTATTGCTAACCTTAGACCAGCCCATCTGCGTCTCACTTGACCACTTTAGTGGTTCCCTGATTGGTCTTTCTATTCTTGGATTCTCCCTACTCCATTGCATTTTTCCAAAGCGCACCCAGATTTGTCACGTTCTTGCTTCCAAACCTCCGATGGCTCCTGATGCCTATAAAGCAAAGCTCAGGCATCCTCGACTGACATTTGAGGCCTTCCGTGGTTTACGCCCAATCTGCTCTTTGAATTTCCCCTTTATCCACTCCATCCAAACTGAAACGCTGTTAATCTTTATAAAGGGTGTGTTTTCTTGACTACACGCCATTTTACACCTCAATCCCTAACCTCCTTGATCCAAACCCTACCTTCCTTGCATGTTTCAAGGAACGATTCAAGAGGTACTTCCGTCCATGAAGCTTCCCTTCTGGAAGTTATCACTCCCAACTCTGCATTCCTATAGCATTTTCCTCTCCCACAGCACCTATCCCTTTCTTCCTTGTATTATAGTTATATATATTTCCTTGTCTTTCATAGCAACTCTTTAAGGGGAAGTAAAGGGTCTTGTCCTCTTTGATTCTTCAGCGCTTAGCCTGGGGCCTGCAATGTGATATGAACTCAGTAACCGATGGACAATGTCATAGATCCAACACAGAGAGCAAAGGCTCTTCTCCATGGGACTGAACTCAGAACTGGAGTAGGTGAGCAAGTTCAGAGAGAAGATGCTGCATCCTGTTTTTCGTGACGTCAGTGGAGCTAGAGCTGTGGGTCACTGGAGAAGTCGGGGTCAAAAGGCTGAGGGCAAACTTGAGCAGCACCCTGGGGTTTTAGAGCCCAGCAATAGCTACCAGTGGACTGGCTCACAGTTTCCTTGTTAGGATGGCTTTTACAACTCATAACCCCTCTGTAGTATTTCAGATGGCGAGGAGGAGATTCAGACGACTGAGGGATGGTGCGGCCCATTCTTTCTCTGCCTGCCTAGCTTCTGACTTACTGCCACCTCCCTCAGCCTGGGTGGACCCAATGGGGCTGACCCAGGACTGATCGGAGGATCACGCCTCCTTGCTTGCTCTGGCTCTGGTTTCCCTGGACTTGGAGCTCTGGGCATGGGCTGCCCATAGCACTGTGTGTGAGGCCCTCCCCTTCCTCCTGCTGTGCCTTCCTTCCCGCTTATCTTTCCCTTTCGTCCTCCTTTTTTCTCTCTCCACAACATAAATAATGCACAGTCCGTGGTCTCAAATCTTGGTTCCATCCCTCATGAGCAAAGCTGAGCTAACCTCTCAGCTTCTTTGTCTATATAATGGGGATGAGAACAACCCCTGCCTCTTGGAGGGTCACTGGGAGAAGTCAGTGAGTTAGTCTGTGTGGAGCACTTAGCAGAATGCTGGTGAGGTGGACAGGGTGCTGCGCCGCCCAGATTCCCCTTTTAGGAACGAAGGGGTTATTCCCCCAGTGGTACCCTCAGCTATGAGCCTATTCTGAGACTTTCGTCAACTGAAGAGAGCCACCTTGACCAAAGTCACACCCCGTTCCCAGGGCAGCAGCCCACAACCAAGGAATGATGGATGCAGGGCTACCAAGGCCCAGATCCCTTGGCCCAGCTCAGGATGACTCTGAAGGACCATCCCCGCTCATGAGCCTCCTAGCACGCCCAGCTGGGTCTTCCGATGGCTCCCACGTAGCCCAACCTCTCTCCCTTTTCCCTGTCCTGCTTCCTTTCCTCCTAGAGGTGTTGATCCCAAGAGCACTGCCTGATATGCCAATCTCCATCTCAGAGAATGTTTCCCAGGAAATCCAACTGCTGACCCCGACTGGGGTTTAACCTATAGTGGGCGTGTGCATGACAGGCAGGCACTTAGCACTAACATCTGGTCCAAGTTTAAAGGCCCAAGTGGCTGGTGCCCAGAGGCAGGGGATGCTCCTTTGGTTCCAGTACTCGGCCACCTCCCAGCAACTCCTTCCCAAAGCTGCTGGGACTGGGATGAAGGAGAGATTTAGGACCTTGGGAAAGCTCTTGGGGAGGAGGGCTTTTCTGAGCTGACCATTCCTCCTGGCTCCGGGAAATGGTCTCTGTGGGAAAGAGTCAGAAAAGCAGTTCTCACTCCCCTTTGTGATTTATGCTGGAAAGCTCTGTGTGGGCCAGGCTGGCCCGTCCTCCCTGAGCAAGAGGGGCCCACAAAACTGCATGGTCCCCAAGACTAAGCTTTGGCCTCACTTCCCTCACAGCCTACTCCTATTACATCTCAGTCTGCAGTTCCGCTTTCTGGCTGGGAAGCCACAGAAACTCAGCTTTTATCTTCTGAGTTGTTTCGGAAGCTTCTCTGAACTACCCCTCCCCTCCAGCCAACAACATCAAGGTCCAGAGATACCTGTGCCTTGCAAAACTCTGTCTGCCTGCCCTATTCAGAAGCTGGGGAAGCGATGGCTCAGCAGCAGGGCCCTGGGTGGCATCATCAGTTACTTGTGGACGACTGTGGGTACCGCTTAACACCAGCTTGCTCATCTGAGAAAAGTCACGCCCCTACCCTACCGCTTCTCCAAGACCCACCTGGGGGGTTTCAGAAGCACTCCTTACCCCACTCTGGTCACAGTGTGAAAATCAAGTGAAATACTGAAGGGGAGTCTCCATTAGCACCAGAGTACCATGAAAGGGTTAATGAGCAGAGATTCCCTACTTAGGGAAGGAGTTCTTCATCTCCTCTTTTAAAGGTAACTGGAGAAAACACACCAATAAACAAGAAAAACTGTGGCTTAGAACATGCTGAACCTTTGAAAGGGCAGCCCTGGAGTGAGAGAGAAGGACCGTCCTGAAAAAGGCCGGTGATGGGGCAGGATATAGACAAGGGGCAACCTGATCAGTCCTATTTGACTTGTACACACGCCAAACTATGTGCCCCATATTCAGAGCTCCCGGTTTTTCTAGAGAAGTCAGAAATCCAGGGTTTAAAAAAATTTTTTTTTTAAATGAAGTCTCTTAATTTTAAAATGTTGTCCACGAATTCAAATTTTTCAAAAGTCACTTATTTATTTTTTTATTCAACAAACTTTTATTTATTATCTTTTGTATATCAGTCGCTATGCTAAATAGCTTCTGTTGATCCAAAGATGAAGAAAAGAAAGTACGTCCCCTCTAAGACAATTTAAGAAAACACCCCCCACAAACACCCAGGGAATTTAACAGAAAATACTTCTACCAATTATATGACTCTCAATGTTTTTAAAAATTGTATTTGCAGATAAGATGATCAAATTTTAAATGGGACAGCTGCTCTCACTTGAGCTATAGCATATAAAATTAATATAATAACATTAAAAAGTAATACTAAAATCATTAAGGTGAGTTTTTTCAAAGAATTCCTTTTCAACTGCTAAAATTTGTTTCATTTTTTAAAAATTGACTTTATTGCTAATAAGACCAGCCAATGTGCCAGAAGGAATCTAAACAGGATGCCAGTACATACTGTTCACAACACAGATTCAGAAGTAAAAACTCTTGGCCTTTTTTGGGTCCAGGTCTCCTTAGACATTTTTCCCGCCAGCTTTGCTTTGACCCCAGCCACTGTGAGAAGAGGATATAAAACACGGTGGGTTCCAGAATGTTCTGTGCCTGGAAGATCTCCATTCAGAATTTTTGGCCAAATGTTCCATTAATTCCCCTTTGACTAAGGCACTTTGGGGTCAGATGAACTTGGGGTCTATGAAGATCATAGAAAAGGGACTGGGTCTAGAGTTCACACCGAGGCTACATGTTTCTGAAATTTGGGGTGAAGCCAGACTCTGCTGTAGGGATTTAGGAGGGAGTTAGCTCAGGGAAGCCTTTCCCTAATGAAAGAATTTGTTTTTCAAAAGTCACTTTAAATCAAACATCTCTAGGGACCAAACTGACTGGCTGCCCTTTTGTGGTCTGTGGTTCCCTGGTAAGGGGACCCCCTCCTCGGCCACCCTTGGGCGTCTGCAGCCTCTTCCCTGCACTGCTGTGTGTGCTACAGCCGCCTTGTCCACCTCCAGCAATGACAGTGTCCATTCAAGTGCCCTTCAGTGTTGTACAGACTTTATCATAGTTAATCCTCACAATTTCCTGTGGTGAGATCAGAGAGGTTATCCGCACACACAGCAGGTAAATGGAAGATTCAAGACCAGAACTCAGGTCTGCCTGGTTGCAAAGCCAGAGCTGACTCTTCTACATAGTTTCTGAGACTGACCTCTGGCCTCCTCCAAAGTGAAACAGGAGTATAGGGTGGAGGGGGAGAGGTGGCCCCAGGCATTCACCTGTCCACTCTGGGGTACTGCAGGGTGAGTGGCCAACAAGTCACCCTGTTTGTTCCTCATCCTCGGGCTCCTGTCTTCGGCAGCACAGACAGTCTACTGTAATTGTTTCCAGGTCGGTCTCTCTAACTAGCCTGCAAGCTCCTTGAGGTTGGGCCTGTGCACCTTCTTTATCCCTGAGCCCCCCAGAGAACTCCTACAGAACAGATGTTACTAAATGGCTGTTGAATGCAACTGAATTAGATGCACTGGCCCAGATATCTACTCATGAAACTTATGCTTTTCCTGGAGGCTCTGGCTACTTCTCCTTGTTTGAGGCCTGCCGAGTTCCACCTCTCCCAGGGTGACCCCAAAGCCCTCATTTCTCTTTCTCTAAAATCACAACAGGTGCATCTCCATCTCTCTGGAGACACTTAGAACTTAGAAGCTTCTCAGAATATGTTGGCTGAAGCCCACGGATACTTAGCAGCCAAGGTTCTATTTTGAATTCGTATCTTGATTTCCCAGTCAGAGTGAAGCAACGTGGGGTCGGGGTCTACACTCCTCAAAGCAGAGTCCTGGGTGCAGTTTTGTAAAGTTACGCCCTGACAAGAGGAGTGATGGGGACCTGAAATCCAGCCCATGAGCCCCTCACCAAGGCCCTGTGCCAGCCTGGAGGAAGCAGTGCTTTTCTCTTACTGGTTAAAAGGGGGTGTCTTTTCATCTTATTTTTTAATTCCTCATAGCTTGCACAGAGGCACCATAGATGTCAGTGCAGACCCCATCTCCCTGCTCCTGGCACAGGGCCTGATAACCTGGAAGATGTTCACTGTGTCCACCTACTGAGTTCATTCAACTCAGCAAGCATCTACTGAGTGCCTACTGCGGACAAGTTTCACCACGGCTGAACCGTCCAGGAAGGAGGAAAGATTAGCCTGTAGGACCTCAGAGCATGGGAAGGCTGGAGTTAACTTCCCATCGAGTGAGCTGGTTTCCCGTAATGTGCTCAAGATTTTATTATAGATTCATCCTAGACACACCTTGGAAACTTGCTTCTTCTGGGACTGGGACCAAAACTTGCAGGGCCAAGGCTTGCATGTAACCAGAGTCTAAGCAGATAGGCAGGAAAGAAGAGCACAGGGCACATCACACCCAGACAGAGATGTACGAATTGAGCTCTTCACTGAGGCCAGGACTGGAGTCCAAGGGCCTCAGCTGTGGCTCAGGCCTGGCTGCCGAGAGCCAAGGTCTTGCCCTACTGGCTCTGGTTCTGAATGTCGCCACACCCCCGAGAGGGACAGAAGTGGGTGGGACACAAGGAGAGGGTGGTAGAGAGAAGTTGTCCTCAATGCCTGGTGGATAGAGGTGGCCCAGGGAGCTGGCAGGGACGGAGGGAGGGAGGGCCTGAGAGCAAACAACTTTCAGCCTTCCAGCATTGCCCCGAGAGGTACACAGACTGGGCTTGGTCAGGTCCAACCACTCCCCGGCTCGAGTGCCAGAAATGCCCTCACCAAGCAGCCAGAAGACGTTCTGTAATTTTGCTTCACCCATTTGTTTGCAGAAGTGACAATGATCTTAGAATCCAGAGTCCCTGAAACTCTTCCATAGAAGTCCCCATGACAGGAGGAGATCTGGGGACACAGCCAGAGGCTAACACGTTTCTACAAAGCTTCATCAATTTTGCATTCTATATTATATCCTGTTTGTCACATATAAAAAAGTTTCCTTAAATGTTTCAAGTAAAATTGATGCTCCAGGAAACAGTGCCAGGTTCATTTTTGCCACTCTGCATATGCGTCCCTTCCCCCCCGCCCAACACATACACTGCAGTGTACGGCCAGGTGTGAAGACATCGCTCATCATAAACCTTTTCTCTTGGTGCAGAATGTCCCTGCCCTCTATCTTAGTCCCTCCAACGCCAGACCGTCCAAACTCTACCCGTCAACTCAAGGCCTTGCTCCAATGTCACCTCTTCCACTAAGTCTTCCCAGATCCCCTTCAGGCTAAAAGTAATCTCGGCCTCCTTGAACACCCCCAGCTCTTCAGTGTGCCTTGTTTATCTCGGATCAGCTTCCACCTGTTAATCGTTTGTGTCTCTGTCTTATTTTCCTCATGAAAAGTCAGCCACTTGAGAAGAGGGTCTATGTTGGATTTTTCCCTGAATCCACCATGGAAACTGGCAGTGTGTATATTCAGCAGGTGCTCAATACATGCACTACTACTACTACTACTACTAGACATTTTCACACGGATGCCTGGTTAATGCAAGCCTTTACTCCGTGGTGCATTTGTGCTCGGCTGTAACTGGTCTATGGTCTGGGCCTGGGGAAGGGATGCAGTGTCTTGCCTTCAGTGTTGTAATGGCCCATTTCCTAGCTGAGAATGACTCTAGTCCAGGCTGAAAGGATTCATCCAACAATAGAGCAATATCAAAGAAAACAGGGCCATACCTTAATATTATCTTCTGGCCAAGAGTTCAGCATTGTTGCAAGATGGCCCTTGTCATGAATGGTGATAAACAGCCCACTGGGAAAAGAAAAACACATACACACAGAGAAACCAGTCAGACTAGGAACAGAGCAAAGACTACAAGTACTGTGTATCATTGCATCAGTTAATTTTAACCGTAGACCTGGGCAAAAGGGGTCCCTGCCCAAAGCCCCAGCAATGTTAGAGAGCCCTGCTCTGGTTTTCCTCCAACTCTTCCCCTCCAGAAGGTAAAGAGGTCCATGGGGCCGAGGGATGTACCCACCCGGAGCCTGTGTTCACAGAGCCTGTACCTTCCTTCCCCTCTCTAGATCAGGCACACAGGACCCCATAATTCTCTGATTGAGTGGTCTCAAGGCTGCTTTTAGGGACTCTGTGAGCCTTTTCTCTGGGTCCCTCCTTCCAAGTACAGACTACACTGCAGTGGGTGGATCCCTAAGCCTGGGGCTATGACTGGTACCTGGACGTGTGGGTTGTGATGTCCAGACACTCATACACATGGCCTCTTGCAGTGGGGGATGGAGCTGGGGATAGGAAGAGGGGGGCGCTGCCAGCCTTGAGCCAGTTTTAGAGTCTGAGAATTCTAAATTCAAACTTGGCCTTCCAGACCATCATGAAGGTATATTTGTAAGGGTAGGAGGATGCGGCATATCTCACTCAACAGTTTATTAGCAGTTAACAGTTATTAACAGTTTCTGAATTTTGTGACCCATTACTTAAGTCATGCCCTCGTCAATACTGTAAACACCCATGGCCCCGCTCTTTGGTCTCACCAGGCTTGTAAAACTCTCACCCCTTGAGGAAACCCACTTTCTGCTCCCTGTGCATCTCCACCCAGGCAGCCGAAGGCAGATGGAAACAATCCTACTACAGGGCAGACTGATCAGTGCCACCACCCACTCATCCCTGTCAGCCCACATAGACTCTCAGTACTGACCAGCCTCTGTGCCTACAGAGCTTCTCTGGTCAAAATTCACTCTTTGCAAAGACTGTTTCAAAATCCTCTGTTCTCAAACCTCCAACTGCCTCACCCTTCCCCCCGCACTGCCCTAGTGACCTTGTCTCTGATGTCACAGGAAGCATCTCTGTCAGTTCCTCACCAATGAATCTACAAAATTCTGCATCTACAGCCAACCTCTTCATTCCTCTTGTTCCAGTGAAAATTACAGAGCCTCACACCGTTGATGATCCCTCCTCCCACTCTCTGTCTCTCTCAATCTCTCACTCTACTAGATTTTCCATTAGCTCTAAAATATGCCCAAGTCCATCATCTTAAAAGCTTCTGGCTTCTGGTAGTGACAGAGTCACTTGGACAGAATAACATTTCTGCAGATAACAATGATGAGATGGTTAATCGTTAAACAATTTATCGTTATTGTTACGTTACAAAATTATTTTAAATTAAGGCAATGAAGTTGTCCAAAAACAGGCAGACACTGGACGGGAATCTACCTTCGAAAGGAGGAATTAGATCCTTTGCGATCTGCAAATTTGCAGCTTTTTCCTGAGAGCGGTCTAATCTGCAAGCAACTTGGGGCCGCAGAAAGCCAAAGTCTTACTAGCTTGAGGTGTCAGAGAAGTGAGCTGGAGCTGGAAGAGCAGTCAGGAAGTGAAGGGGAAAGTTCTGGAAGGGAAGGAGATGCAGAGAGGATGAACTTCCAAGTCTGTGTGTAAACCCTGCCCAAATCACTGGCTGACCACTCAGGTATGCATACCCAAGGGCCTGGCAAAAAAAAAAGAAAGAAAAAAAAAGCTGCAGCTGAACGCTGAAAGAACCCCGCAGAGATTTCCATTGCTGCAGACCCGTAGGGACAGAGTTTGGAATTTGAGTCTGGCCAAGTTAAGTCCTTCCTAGAACAAAACTTACTCTTCTGAGGAACAAAATAATCTAGAATTCACAGAATGTAGGGTACAGAGAGGTCCATTATAATAGTCTGCTTACTTTATACATGTCAGACATTTTCCATAATAAAAAGTGTAAACAAAACAAGAAAAATACCACCAAAGCCCAAATTACTCTTGACTTTCACGCTCCTTGTCGAGACTGTTCTCTCTCCTTCCTTCCATAGCCAAATTTCTTGAGAGTATTGTCTACCCTGGCCACCTCCATTTTTTCCTCTTCCCCGAAACATGTCTTTCTTAATATCGTGCTGCCAACACTGCTCTTGCCAAGGCCACCGATGACGTCCATGTCCCTAAATGGCAGCAGCTTTCTAGTCCCCATGTCCTTTGGCTTCTCAGTAGCATCTGACACTTTAAACCACTCCCCACCCAACCTCTGGCTTCTGCGACTCCACTCTCTGTGAGTCTTCTTCTGCCTCTCAGGCCGTTTCTTCTTAGTCCCTTATGCTGGCTCATCCCCCTATCAGGTGGTACAGTTCCTCAAAAACTTGCACTACCCCATTCTCCTCCTTACTCTTATTCTTTCTCTATAGAATCTCATCGGTGCCCAAGGCTTTTGGCCAGTGACTCTCAAATATCTGTAGACCAGAGATTCTCACCTTGGGCACTGTTGACATTTTGGGTTGGATAACCCTTTGCTGCAAGGGGGTGGGGATGTCCTGGGTGCTGCAGAATGTTTGGCAGCATCTTGGTCCCTACCCACTAGATGCCGGTTGCACCCCACGCCCTGTTGTGACAACCAAAAATGTCTCCAGACGTTGGTAAATGTCTCCTGGGGAGCAAATGTGGCCCTGGCTTTAGAGCCATGGTTCTAGATCCTTATATTTAACTGCTTGCTTGACATCTCCACTTGTGTGTCTCAAAGGCACCTCAAACTTAACCTGTCCAGAACCAAATTTACGATCTAAACTTGCATCACTATGACTCAAAGACAAGACAAAACGAAAATCCAAGACAGACCTGATTCTTTTCTCCTGCTCCCTTTCTCAGTGACTATCACCCCCATACATCTAGTTTAACAACCTCAGATCCCTGGAAGCATCCTTGACACTGTCCTCTCCCCTTTTATACAACCCCTTGCCAAGTCCTTCCTTTCTCCTCTGTAATTAGCTCCTGGTTCATACACTTTATTTCATCCACGACACCACCTACCTCATCCAGGCTCCCAATAGCTCTTCCTTAAAGCACCAAAATAACTTTGTAACATCCTCTCTTGTCTCTATCTAATCTATTTTCTACACAGTAGAAAGAGTGATGTTCTTGAAATCAAAGCCTTACCGTGTGATTTTTTTTGGCCGTGGCTTGTGGGATCTTAGTTCCCTGACCAGGGATTGAACCCGCGCTACAGCAGTGAAAGTGCTGAGTCGCAGCCAGTGGACCACCAGGGAACTCCAAAACCTTACTGTGTTATCCCTTGTGATAAATATCCTTCATGTCTTTCCAAGGTTCTTGGAATGAAGACCCAAGTCCTTAGCATGGTCTACCGGCAAAGTCCAGTGTGGCCTGGCATTTGTCAACCTCTTCATCCTTATTTCATTCTCCAGTCATCGGCTGCACTGGCCTTCCTCTTTCCATTCCTCCATGTGCCATGATTTTCTTACTCTAGGGCAAGTTCACATACAGTTCCCTCTGCCTGGTACCCCCTGCCTCTCTTCACTCTATGTTTAGTTATTTCTACTTATTCTTCTGATGACTTCCAAGTCAAAGCTGGGGCTCCTTGTTATATATTCTCAAAGTACCCCATACCTACATACACAAACCTATTACAGTTATTTGTGTGGCTATTTGGTTAATATCTTTCCTCCGTTAGTCCGTAAGCTTCATCAGGGCAAGGTGAACATTTATTCTGTTGTTGTTGACCACTGTATGCCCAGACATAGTCCATAATGGACGCTCATACACAATTTCTGAATAAGTGGAGAAGTGAGTAAGTGAACTATGAGGATGGTTGAAGGTTGAGGGATGAAGATGAAAGGCGCTGAATAAAGTTGGAGTGAAGGAACCTTTAATGTGTGTTATGCTGTATCATGCTCAAGGGATCAGTGTGCTGAGCTGGGTGGTGCTGGGCTGTGCCTGTGGCTTAGCGTGGGGAAACGCATGTAGGAAGGCAGTGGACAGGCCAGTGGGGAGGAAAACCCCAGAGCCTAAGACTTGGGAGTGGCAGGGCTCTTTCCAGCATGTTGATTGGGGGCGATGTGGGTCTTTGAATTAACTTATTCATTAGGTTTGAGGAAAAGTTCCAGGGGTTTGTTGTGCCATTCTGAAACGATCATGGGGCACTCAGTTGTATCGATCAAGACAAAACCAAGTATCGGATTGGCTTTTGGGAACTTGTCGCTAAGGATCATCTCCAGGCAGTTTGAGTTTGGAAAAATCACACTGTGTTGATAATAATGAACTCCAAGGACTGAAGTTCAGGATGCTTCAAGCCATCCTGAAGTTTAAATGGTGGTACCTGTCTTGGTGTCGGCAGAAGGGTAAGTGGGCTGAGGTGAGCCTATACATCTGGACACTTTCAAGGAACCACCCCCTGTACCTCCAAACCAGCTGCTGCTCTGAGGTGTGGCCTGAGGAGGTCTTGTTAGGGCTGTGACTCTTCACCAGCTTCTATTTTTCCACAGCTGCAGCTCTCATATTCATAAGCAGCTTCCCCTCAGGTCATCCAGAGCTAGTCACATGGAACAACAATGCTAACAAAGAGGCCAGTTCTTTCCAGATGGAAAAACCAGGTCTCAGCCCAAGGCTCACTGATGACTCATCTTGTGACCTTGGGGAAGTCATTTACCCACATTAATTAATCCCAATGACGCACTCCTGGCCTTTAGCAGCTCTTGACCCTGACCTGTTTTGGAAATGTACCTCTGCCAAACAACTCCTGTTCTCAACTTTGCCTTTACCAGATAGAGGCTTAGTAATGATATTCAGCAAAAAGCTCACATGTTAAGGGGTAAGACACAGGCACCATTTTAGACCTTAGCAAAGCTCTGATGCAGTTAATTCTAAACACAGGAAAAGTGTGATTGTGGAAATAATCTGGTACATTAAAATAGGCTCTCTTTGTTGAAGATAAGAAGAGGGCAGAGGGACACTTCAAAGGAATATTTTTACAGTTAAATTTGAGCTATTAAAATTTCAAAAGACTCCTTTCTTTTTTGCATATATAATTTTATTCTAGGAAGAGATCACACTGCAAAAATAAAACCTTCTGAAATGTATTAACAGCTTTTAATCACTTCTCAAAGTGCACTTCCGTCTATCACATAACTTGCAGCTACAAATCATCCCAATCCTGGATGAGGATATCTAGTCCAAAGACCTCACTTTATAAACGAGGGCACTGAAGTCCAGAGAGGTGAAGTGACTTGTTTGAGGTCACACAGCTCATAAGCACCAGAACCTGCTTGAACCAAGGTCCTGAGTCCAGGGCTCTCTCTACTGACCCAGATTGCCTGTTCTCTCCATGGATCTAGTTCCCAACAGACAGCTAGGGATATGGACTGAAATGTACCAGAGATGCACACTGGGGCCACTAATGAAATATTTTTCTCTGATGCATGTTGGTGAGGAAGTAAAATGTGCAAAGTGAGGGATTATGATGATAAACAAATGGACTGCAGGTTCCAGTAGGATCCTAGGGGGTTGCTTTGCCAAATTTCCTGATGGAACTGTATCTAGACCAGCTCAAGAAGAAGATACTTCCAGGGAAGAAAACTTCTTAGATGTTCTCAGCAATCTACTTTCAGGTTAAACCCCTTCCACTTGAAGAGCAGGGCACTATTTTCTCCAGCAATACGTGGTGATGGGGTTGGTTCTTACCTCTGCTGCCATGGTTGGTTCTTATCTCACTTTCTCATTTCTCAAGTGAGAAATGCAGACACTCATTCCTCTGCATTCCTTCTTAGCGGCTTCAGGAAGAATATCTAGGTGTCATGGGAGGCACAGCTACCCACACCTGCTTAGTCTCACCAGAGGCCTCAGGCCCACAGGAGTCCCTGAGGCTGGCGTGGGGATTTTCAGGGACTACTTCCAATAAAACAGATCACTGAAAGTGACTCAAGTGAAGTTTTAGAGGAGTGGCAGAGGGAAGGTAGCATAGACTGGGGGTTAAATGTACGTGCTTTGCAGCCACAGCACTGGGTTCAAATCCTGCCTTAGCTCCTCGCTAGCTGTGTGGCTGTGGACAGGTTACCCCTTCCTCAAGCTTCAGTTCCTCATCTGTAAAATGGAGAACTTGACACCAGTTGCTTCATGCCTTCGCTATAAGGATCAACTAAGACAATGCATATTTAAAGAGTTCACCGTGGTGCCTGCTGGCATGTAGTTAGTGCCCAACAAATGGCAGCTCTTAGCGTTGCTGAGTTAGTGCAGTTCATGGTTAGGAGCGCAGGCCCGGCAGTCAGACCGCCTGGGTCCAAATGCTAGCAAAATGTCCAGTGAGGGACCTGGCTTATAGTAAGTGCTCAGTAAACACTAGTAGCTAATCATTAATTTGTATTTTATACCAAGACTTATACCAAGTTAATGTGCACGTTTGCCAGGAACTAGGATTTACAGTTATATGTGCTTTTGGTGAAACAGGAAGGCAGTCAAAGTTTGGTAGAAAATCTTGCAGTATGAAGGTCACTGAGTGAGGGCAAAATAGAGTTCTTTGGTGATGCACAGTTGGAACTAGCAGTTTTCCACATTCCCTGCAAGAGCTAGTATTCAATAGGGTGAGATCAAGGGCAGCCTGAAAGGGAATACAAGTCACAAAAGGGCAATATTCACTCCCTCACTCACTCACTCATCCATCCATCCATCCATCCATCTATCCATTGGGCTTTTGAATATTTCAGGAACCCTGTTTGTGCCTTTATGCACACTATCTTAATTCCCATGCAACACTCTCAGACAGGCATCATCCCCATTCTATAGATGAGATTAAGACGGAAGAGGTGTGAAGGTAGAGGTGAGATTTAAACACGTCTCTTGGAGCATGGAAATGTGGCTCCTTTAGGTGTGGGATTTGGGACACGTCTCTTCAATTCTCGGTGTCTTAGCTTTCTCGTCAGTAAAATGGGCACAATGGCTTCTCCATTACGGAGTGGCTGTGAGGATGAAGCAAGGCAAGTTCACACACACTCTGCACACTGTAAAGCCCTGGAGACACGTGACTCTTCATATCTATCCGACCTTGACCAATATGGTAAGTCTGAGAGGGGGTGTTAAGGGTACCAGTCTCTCTGGTTTCCTGACGGCCCTTTCTGGGTGAATGGGGTAGTAATTAGGGTGCCGAGGAGCTCTCTGGATTCCACAGTTGGGTCTGTTTTAATCTTTTCTCCGTGAGAAGGAGTCAGACCCTTCCCCCCACCCCCAAAATGAAAGCTGCTCTGTGAGACATTGGCTCTAACAGCTGGTGTCATGTTCTGCCACCCCGTCCTGAGGCACAAAAGGAAGCAGGAAGGTGGGAAGCTCCAGGAAGTGCTGGGCCCGGTTTCGCACTGACGTGGAAGCATTTCCAGCTTCTGACTGAATTACAGGCTGCCCCGGGGATCCCGAGGCACTGAGCATCCTGCAGTGAGCTAACAGAACCTGAGCATTCATCCGGGCTAACGACTCCTCTGAGTAATTAGAACGGAACGCCCTTGGTGCTCCTGGTGCTGTGAAGATGGGCCTCTGGGTGAGAGGCTGTCGTGGGAATCTCTCATTGTTAATAGCCGTTAACTGGAACAGGAAAAAACAAAACACAAAAAAACAGAAATAACTGTAGCTACTGATACCTTCCCCCAAGTTTTTCCTGTTTACTTCAGGGAAGCAATTTTGGAACTTGAGGGAAGAAAAAATACATATAGTCAATATGATAAGCTGCCAACCTATGGAATCAGGGCTTAAATGAATGTATTCCCTGCTTCACAGAACATTCCTGAAAAGTTGTGAGTTACTAAAATATACCTAAAATAATACCATATGTGTACTCGGGAGGTTGCTGTTTAAAGGGAAGCTGCAGAAAATTGTTCAGGAGCATAAATCACTGTCCCCTGATTTATGGCTTTCACAAATTTGAACTTTCCTATTTTGGTTTCTAGAAACAGAACCCAGGTTCCTTCTCAGCTGATGCTTGGACATCAGGGCCTGAGAAGGAGGGACCAGAGAAGGGGGCAGCCCCCTCTCACATGGAGTTTTGGGGTAAATGTGTGGCCAGGAAAGGGAATGGATTCATGCTTAACAAAAACTAAACACCTACTTTATTCTTTCACATACGTAACTCATTCGGCCTAAAAGACATATTTGTTACAGGCTGTTCATCCTGCAACAGGGCTGACCTGACACATTGGGCTGGAAGCGTTTAAAAGCCAGTATGTGATTCACCATCTTCTCTTTTCCCTTTGCCGCCGCCATCTGTACTGTTCCAGACGAGGCCACCTCAGGACCTGGCTCTGGAGTGAGGAAGACGCTGAGCACAGCCCCCAGCTGACCCACAGGACATGAGGCAGAAGCACAGAATAAGCTTTAAGGGATGTTTGTTCCATAGCATCATGTAGCATGGTAACCTCTGTTCCACAAAACCTTTCAGAGATGCCCATTATGTTAAACGAGACATTGGCGCTCTGGTTAAAGCAGAGGTGAGAGTCTTCCTTCTTGGAAGGTCTTCTCACTACGCTTCATCTCAGTAGTCACTGTTCCTACAACGGACCTCAGGCAATGACAGCAGAGGAAAAGAATTCCTGATGGGAGACGGTGCTATAGCACTGTGGGTTAGCGACTGTTACTTAGAAAAGTATATCTTTAATGCACAGGTCCTCCTACTAGACTATATGTCCTAGGAGGGCAGGACGACATCTGTCTTGTTCACTGCTGTAACCCTGGGGCCCAGCAGAGCACCAAGCACACAACAGGTGCTCTAGAAGCAACATACGTGTTGGGTATGCTCAGTGGTGCAGAACGTGGGTGCTGAAATGAGACACAGCTGAGGCTTTATGTTTTCAGTTATAAACTGGGCATATAATAACACCTACGTCAACATGCTTCTGTGAGGATTCAATGAAATAATAGATCATGTACCTGGCATAGTGCTTGGCGTGTGATAAATGCTCCGTAAGTGGTAGCAGATATTGGTTACTTATGCTGCAGAGCAATAACATCTCCAAATATTTTCTGGGTGACAGAAAATTCCAAGCCAAGAAAATGAAACAGCTCTGAATTGAATTGTGTCCCTCTCAAAAGATACAGAGAAATCTTAACCCCTGCTACCTGTGACCTTCTTTGGAAATAGGGTCTTTGCAGATGTCATTAAGGTGAGGCCATCAGGGAGGGCTTTCATCAAAAATGACCAGTGTCTTTATGAGAAGAGGTGAAGACAGAGGGAGTCACAGGGAGAGATGGCCACGAGGTGATGGAGGCAGAGACTGCAGTGAGGCGTCTATACGGCAAGGAACGTCAAGGACCACTGCCAAACAACAGGAGCTACAAGAGGCGAGGAAGGCTTCTCCCCTACAGATGTCAGAGAGACCTCAACTCTGTCGACACCTGGATTTCAGACTTGCAGCCTCCAGACCTGTAAGACAATAAACTTCTGCTGTTCTAAGCCACCCTGTTTGCGGTATTTTGTTACAGCAACACTAGGAAGCTAGTACACCAACATCCAATTTGTGTGCAGTGGCCATGAGCAGTGGTGATCACGATTCCTTCCCCGAACCTGTCTTAAAACTCAGTCTGTTGGAATTTCAGAAGGGCAAGCCCTGGTGAAGTGTCCTCCCTCCCACAGAGGCCTGTAAATTACATACTATCTCCAGTTTCCATCAGGAGCCAGAAAACCCCCTTGAATTTTAGAATTCAGTTACACGAGACAGAAAGAAAAACAAAGATAACGTTCACTTAGGAGAATGTTATTTCTTGAGAAAAAGACTCTTAACCCTTATCTCCGGCTGCAGAGGAGGGACCCTTAGAAGTTTCCAGAATAGAAGTGAGAAAAAAACCCCAACAAAACCCACTCAACAACACAAGATTCATTCAAGCTTCTTGGCACCGAGTCGAACAAAAAAGGAGGACTTAATTAAAACAGGGTCAGCGACATCAGGCAAACCACCGAGGCCGGGCTCAGGAGGAGGGACGTGAACTTTCAACTTTGGAACAAAGGCTCGCTGTTGCCACGGAACCACCATTCTGCACATTTTTGGCAGCCAGGGAACCTGTCCTCTGAAAACAGGCAAGAGGCTATTTTTAAAACCCAGCAACAGCCTCCCGGACTCAACAGCACAGCAGGAGAAAGTAGGTCTGAGAAGTCCCAGGGCCTGGCTGCCCAGCACCTGGTAAGGCAGAGCCTGAGGATACAGCGAGGTAGCCATCGTGCCTAGGAGAAATTAGGAATCACGTTCTCCCCTGGTCCTGTGAAATGTCCTCGGGGGGGTGTGAATAAAGCGGGGCGGGCACCTGTTAGTGGTAGGTCACTCACCGTCCTTCTTTGGTTTTAGTTTGTATCTCGAGGGACATTTTGATTATTTTTAACCCACTGAACCATAGCTAATTTCCTGGACCTCGGACGGCCCCTCCTGTTTCCCATTCTGTCTCCTCGTAGGTGGGCACGTGGCCCCTCCCACCCCGAGGAGGCCCCCTTTCCTTCCGACCCTCCCAGATGACACTGAGGTGGAGCGTGCCTGTCTTTGGAGTGAGACGTAAAGGTGAGGACGGTGGTTCCGCCCACGTGACTCCCGCAGCGGGGCCTCGGAGTGGGCGGGGCTTCCTTGAGAGTACTGACCGCCTTGTCCCCTGCTCGGGCTTCTTGCATCCTGCTTTAGGCATCCAGCACTGTGCTGGGCACATGGGAAACAAGGAATATAATGGGGTATAATGGAGACATGATTGGAGGCTGGGGAGAACCATGGAACAAGGAGCACCAGGGTGGCTACATCACAGTGAAAGAGCAGCAGAGCTGGGCCTGGAGCCTCCACTCTAGGGCACTCTGGCCCTTCCCTCTCACCCTCCCTCCTTTTGCTGCTGTTGGACAGTTTTCCCCAAGAAGACCTGAAGCATCTTAAGAGCAGCTCCACCTCCAGTGAGTTCCATGGGTCCCCAGTACAGCCCTATAAACATCGTGTCCACTTCAGAAGGGAATCTCTGAATAGATTCCTTTCTCTCCTTCCCTGTGTGGGAATGGAGTGGTTCGGAAAAGGGCACTAGAAAATTTCTGCTACTATAGCCAGCTACGTGAGTTTGCAAAAGCTATCAGACCTCTCTGAGCTTGTTTCCCCATCGAAAAATGTAGAAGGTAGATCGGATAACCTCTAAAAATCTATGATCCTATGACATGATCTAGCAAGACCTGCAGACTAGACCTAGAACAGCTGCAAGAGCATGAATTTACAGCTAGACAGACCTGGGCTCAAATCCCAAATCTTACCCTTATTTGCTGTGCAACCTTAACAAATTACTAACCTCACTGAGTGTCAGTTGCTCATTACTAAAGTGGGGCGCTAATTAATAGTTAATTTAATAATTAAATCCATCTCACTAAGCTGGTGTGAGCGTTAAGTAAAATAACACAATGTTGGTCACAAGTAGCCTCTTGAAAAATCTTAAGTTGGAACATAAGATGTATTTCTCAAAGGAATGAATGGCGGTTTCCCTCCAAGAGACACAGAAATTCATGCTGTGGTTCCCAGGTAGGGCGACTACATATTCTGGTTTGCCTGTGTCTTGAGATATTATTTGTTTTTCTTTTTCACTCTCAAAAACTTACTGATCTGCAGGTCCAGCCTATTAAATTTAATACTGCAAACGTTTATGGGGAGCCTAGTATGGAAAGACAGGGTCATCTTTTTGGTGCCATCATTGTGAACCCTTCTCCTGTGTAGTCATTAATTTTAATCCTACTCGCACATAAAGTATCTGTGAAGTGGCTTGTAGCACCCACAGTCTTTTGCTCTCTATGACTTTTTGGAACAGTCTACAACGTACCCTGTGCCAAATTCTGTAGAGCTGGTGTTGAACCCAGACAGAGGATGGAGCCTTGAAGTTTCTAGACCTGTAAATTTCAGGCTTGTCTTGGCTCCATGAGGGCCTGATCTTTGGCCTCAAGTAAGTCATGTCATTTTTACCTCAGTTGCGACAAGTAAAATGTAGGAAAGAGAGAAAGAGAAGAAGCCAGCGTTTGTTTAGCTCCTGCTATGGTCTGAATGTGTCCCTCCAAAATTCTTATGTTGAAATCCTAATGTCCAATGTGATGGTATTAGGAGGTGGGGTCTTTGGGAGGGGCATTTGGGTGGAGCCCTCATGAATGGGATTAGTGCCCTTATAAAAGAGGCCCTGGAGAGTTCCCTAACCCCTTCTGCCATGTGACGGTATGAGGACAAGTCTGCCACCAAAACTGAGCCCTCATCTCACCATGCCAACTGCCCTGATCTCGGACTTCTAGCTTCCAGAACTGGAGAAATAAATTTCCGTTGTTTATAAGCTACCCAGTCTGTGGTTATTTTGTTATAGCGGCCAGAATGGAGTAAGACAGCTCCCGCTGGGAGCATGTTACAAATGCTACACCATTTACTCATCACCACGAGTCTAGGAAGCTAGGAAATTCTCATTTACACCTGGGAGAACTGAGGCTCCATGAGGTAGCAGCACTGAGACAGGAAGTAATGTAAGTGGTAAGTACAGGCAAGCCTGTAAGAAGCCACCGAACCTTCATGTCTCTCTTGTTGAAGTTTCGGGAGATAACCTGTAAAACACTAAAGTCCTTCAGAAGACAGGCTCCTACTAACATAGAGAAAACCTGGAATAGGTTTCTAATTGTTTCAACTATTTTTTTTCTTCCTGGAATTTGCAAATATCACTTGTTGCTCTAGTGTTTTTGATTATGAGGTGCCTTTTGGCAGGAGAAAATTGTTCCAGTCGAATTCCAAGGGTTGGGGGAATTTTTCCCTCTGTTCTCCTCGAATAAGAAGGAGCCTGATAAGGTGTACAAACCACTGTAGAAGAAAGTGTGGTTTTCATTTTTAAGAAAGCATCCGTACATGGAAAGCTGATGAAGAGTGCCCTGGTTACCATCACATCATTAGCTGACTGAACAATTTATAATTGGGAGGGAAAAAAAAAAGGCCGCATAGATGAAAATTTCCGCCGAAACTGACACCCCTGTCCAAATAGCAAATCACTTAAGAATCTGAAAATTCTAATTTTGCAACTCACAGATGCTTCCAATTAGAACAAGGAAGGTTAGTGCGGTTTCAGCTGCTACTTGAAAATATTAAAACATGCTGAGAAAACTCAGGCAGAGATGGTACAAAGGAGTTTCTTTTTCTACTGAAATATTTACTCCTCCAACAATAATAATCACAGAGGCTTCAGGCCCCGTTTTCCCTGAGAAGCCACACTTAACACTCTTCACTTTCTTTTATGGCTGTGAACATGGCACAGACCCACACATGCCTCCACTTTATAAAACAAACACACACCTTCCTGCCGTCTAGAAGGTCTCTAGTTAATCTGGGTCTCTGGGCAATACGTTTTTGGAACGTGGCTCTGTTCTAACATGAACTTCTGATTTATCCAAGCAAATAATCGTCAAACCTGAGAGACTGAAAATGCTATACCTCTGACTCAGAGGCCCTGCCAACGAGTCGTTTGTTTACAGGTATGTGCAAGATCGGGAGAGAGAAACATCCTGTTTTTCTGAAGCAGGTCTGAGAAGTAGTCCCCCATACTTTTTCCAGCTGAGTCATAGAAACAGGCTAGGAGCGCAGGACCCTGGCGAGACCCACTGAAACAATAGCCCCTAGGCCAAGGGCAAGCTGAAGTTGTAAAGGCTCGGATCAATTTTATGCTAGCATTTATGAGACAATTCTACGGGTAGATATCTGAGCCCTGTCTTGAAGCAATTTGTAAGCGGAAGATTCTGCCCACTTTAATTTATCGTATAAACATTTCTGGAGCTATCACCGTATATTAGTCATGAAAGCTGGAATTTAATAAAAGAGAACAGAATGCAGTTTTCAGAGAGGACAAAAGTTCACTGGGAAAACATATGTGCAAACCTCAGGGACCCTGATCACTGGGAGCAAATGCAAGAGACAGCTAAGTGCCTGGAACCAAATGTATGAAAGGGCTACTCATCAGGTATAATTAAGCTGGGGTGAGGTGGGTGTGGGGCATTTGATGTAATTTGTCATTTTGACTGAGTTTCATCTCCAAACTATAAATCTCGTGAAAGGAAGAAGTCTCAGAAAACTCAAGATCGGGAAGGTGAAGGCCAAGAAAGTATTTGCTCTGAAATGACTGGGAAACGACGTGTGCTCCAACGGGACCCACTGAATTCAAAACACTAGAGTTACTGTGAAGCTCAAGAGCAGAAGCTCAGACAGACTTAGGCTCTAATCTCATGTCTTCTGGTTAGTAGCTGAGTGACCTTGGCAAATTACATCTGAGCCTCAGTTTCTTCATCTGTTAAATAGGGACAATAAAACATTTCTAATCAAGTTGCCTGAAAACGATGAAAAGAGATAATATATGGAAAGCAGTTAGTACAATGCCTGGCACATTTAGTAAGTGCTCAATAAATAGAAGCTATTTTTACTATTACTCCATGTAAACTCTCCTAGAGAATCACTGGTATCCGAGGCTTACCATTAGTAGCAGAATGTGATGAGGAAGGCTGAAAAAAGTTGACTTGATCCGATTATGTAGGTATGAGCTATATGCTTGCAATATTACTTCTGTTTCTCTATTAGAATACCTTGGGTCTATACAGCTAAACCCCAAACTATTAGATGCCAGAAATATCAAATGGGGAGCTCAATCATGACCTGTTCATGAGACTGTGCCACTATGAAAAATTTTTACTATTATGCTGAGAAACACAGCAGGTGCAGTCTTTCTTTTCTATTGGCTGTGAAAGCTAAGCACTCATTCATGAATTATTTCAACAATTACTTATTAGACCCCTCTTTGTGACAAGACCTGTTCTAGGCATTTGGAATATTCACGTCAGTTAACAAAACAGACAAAGATCTCTGCCTTTATGAAACATATATTCATTCATTCATTCATTCTAGTATATGGGAACTGCCATACTAGGAGTTAAAGAAAGGGAAAGGGCAAAGTTACAAAGATGAATGAGACACACTGTCTGATAAGCTCCGTCAGATAGAGGAGAGAGTGATGGAGCAGATCTGTAAATAATTACTGGATAACAATGTAGTAAGTTCACTAGTAGAGTATCAGCAGAGGCCACTGTGGACAGACATAGAAGAAGGATCAAAATACTCTGCAAGCAAGAGTGTGGGTACAGAGACTAAGGAGGTGGCAAGAGATGAAGACATCTGGGATGATTTTAAAGGGTACGTGGGAATTTGTCATTGGGTAAGATGGCGAAAGGCCATCAGGCAAAGCGAACATCTGCTGGTTTCTGTCAATGAGGGAAGCATTTGGTGGAATGTAAGTTTAAAAGAAAGTATAATGTATAAACTAAAGTAGCTTATTTCACAAACTCAACTGTTATCAGTCATGGAATAATTAAACTCTGGTTTTTGCTTTGTTTTAAAACTAGGACTAAGTAGAAAACAGCTTTTATTTTCCCCTAAGTTTTCCCATCAGATGAGAACAGCTGTCAGCTCAGGCTTGAGTTTGATTTCTGATGCTCTGCTTACCCAGAGGAGAGTTTATGAAATTATGGTCCATGTGCTACCAATATAGTCCATAAATTTCCTGTAGGATAATGAGTTTGGGTAGTTTTTTTTTGTTTTTTTTTTTTTTGCGGTACGCGGGCCTGTCACTGTTGTGGCCTCTCCCGTTGCGGAGCACAGGCTCCGGATGCGCAGGCTCAGCGGCCATGGCTCACGGGCCCAGCCGCTCCGCGGCATGTGGGATCTTCCCAGACCGGGGCACGAACCCGTGTTCCCTGCATCGGCAGGCGGACTCTCAACCACTGCGCCACCAGGGAAGCCCCAAGTTTGGGTAGTTTTAAAATAGAGATTCTTGTGCCCCACTCCTGACACAATGAAACAGAATCTTGGGAAAGGGAGCTAGAGTCTGTAATTTTTTTAAAGTGGACTCTTATGAAAGTTTCAAACCACTGGCCTGGGTAGAGGTTTACTCTCAAACACCCCCGTTTCTGGTTTGATCATCAAAATCATTTCATTACCTATCTACCCTAATTCTAGCCAGCACTTTACCTGATTTTGCTTTACTATGACTTGAATTCAAATTTCCTGCACCGTCTTTGTCTAGAGAGAGAGAGAGAGAGAAGTTTCTCTGCTCCTTACTACTGGTTACTCCACTCCCACCCCCATATGAGCCAAGGAGGTTCACTCCAGCTTCATCTATTCTTCCAATCAGTGAAAAAGTTACCATGACAACCTCGCATCCACGTCCCTCCACTTGGCTGCACACAAGCAGCACCGCTGGCTCACGCAGGGTCCATCCTGCACCGGCAGGCAAGGGCGATCTATTGCACCTATTTGTGGTGAGGATTGGACATCGTTATTAATCCTTTGGAACCAAAGATTCTGGAAATGCAGGTCATGATCTCATTCCATTCTCGCTGTTGGTTTCTTCCCAATTGATAGGCCTGGATTTGGAGATAAAGTTATTTTGCAAGTAATAGATAGTCTGTTCTTTAATCATACCAGTAACATAGAGACTCTGCAATTACTTTTACCTCTCCAGCCTCGCTTTTAAATTCAGTTAAATTCCAGAAGCAGTTATCGAATGCCTACTATGTCCCAAGTCCTGGGAAAGTCTTCCTGCTGAAGATTCTTAAAGGAACCAAATGTAATTTACATTAACATTAAAAAAAATTAGGACATAATGAATTTTAAACAAAATTACAGAGTCATAGCTCTTTGTTTTTAAGGAGCCATTAATAATAGAAGCTCACTCTTCCAAGATCTATTAGAAGTCATCAGGAAAATAAGACTCTAAGTTTCTTCTATCCATCGATCCTATTCTTCTATCCATTGATCCTTCCATCCATCCTTCCTTCCATCTAACAAGGAGTGTATCCAGGCTCTGTGCTGGGTGCTGGGTATCCAACGGTGAGCTAAACAAATATGGTTCCTGCCAGTCGGAAGCTTATAGTCAGTCCAGTAGTGGAAAGAGTCCTGAATGACAAACAGAAAGCTGCCAACTCTAGGTGCAGTTCTCTCTCTCACTATTTGTAGAGAGCCTGAGGGAGTCAACCTCTGGATCCCCCATTTCGTCACGTGAAAGGGGCTGCCCTGTGTTTCACAGAGCAGTTGGCAGGATTGTATTTGAATTCACCTTCAAACTTCAAAGTGTTATATAAATGTAAATAATAATTACGAATTAAGCTTGATTCAAATGGCGGGGGAACACCTACCTATCTCTCTGCACAGCAGTAAGGGAATAAAGAGTCAGGAGACCTGAGTTCTAGTCCTACTGTTTCCACTGATTTGTACCCCCGGTGGGGAGGGTATCTTGTCCCCTCTTGGCCTTGGTTTGAGCTCCATGATCCTGTCACTGTAGGATGCAAAGAGAGGCCAACCGACAGAAATGCTGAGTTCAAGGGTCTCTTAAGAGGGAATCTATTCCATCTCTTTACAGACAAGGCCTCACCTAAGACTTCCTGGAAAGATATGACTCTTCTCAAAGTCCTCTTAGGAGGCAAACGTCTCAGCCTGTCTTGGAACGTGGAGCGGGGAGTTGTCTGGGAGCTGTGGGGAGGGAGCTGCCGGGGGCACACAGGTAGCATCTGTGTTGGCTGTGCAGGGGGTGTGCTTAAATGTGGACCCATCGAATAACCTGATACCAACTCAAGGACGTATCATGGGAGCAGGATGGATGAAGTGCTTGGTGTGTCCTTGCTATGTGCCTGAAGGGCTCTGCCTGTGCGGGTATCAAGATCCTGCCAAGGTGCAAACCCTGGCTCTCTTCCCGTGGCTCTCTAACCGGGCACCCTGACACAGCCCCACGGCCCCTGTCTCCCCGCAGGGGACTCCAGCCGAGACTGATGCACGCGGGCTCCTGCAGATCCCTGTGGCTAATTTCATTAGGTCTAAGGAACGTGTTTGCTTAGCTGTCATTTTTTTCTTTTATAAATTTACTTATTTATTTTTGGCTGCATTGGGTCTTTGTTGCTGAGCGCCGGCTTTCTCTAGTTGCGGCGAGCGGGGGCTACTCTTCATTGTGGTGTGCGGGCTTCTCACTGCGGTGGCTTCTCTCTTTGTGGAGCGTGGGCTCTAGGCCCGCAGGCTTCAGTAGTTGTGGCTCGCGGGCTCAGTAGTTGTGGCTCGCGGGCTCAGTAGTTGTGGCTCACGGGCTCAGTAGTTGTGGCGCACGGGCTTAGTTGCTCCGCTGCTTGTGGGATCTTCCTGGGCCAGGGCGCGAACCCGTGTCCCCTGTATTGGCAGGTGGATTCTTAACCACTGCACCACCAGGGAAGTCCCGTAGCTGTCATTTTGAGGAGGACATATGTGTGGGACACATGACTCAGAAATGCTGAGCAATGCAGGACTAGAGGGAGTTCCAATGTGGAAGGAGGGAGAGGCCCTGGAACAGAATAGACTCGGGTTTGAATCCTGCCACTTACTAGCCCTTTGGCTCCAGGCAAGTGTCCCATCACCTCTGAACCTCTCTTCTGTGACATGGGGACGGTAACATATTCTGATTTCTCAGGGCTGTTGTGAGACTCAAAGAATAAAGGTCACATGACTATCGTGGTCCTGACCCCTCAACAGAAGGCAGTGGCAGCTGTTGTTCTGATCCAGCTCACTGTTCCAGTTCTGGAGCCCAAGCTCAACTTTCCATGCCTGTCACTGCACTGCAATGCAGTTCACATCTGACGTTGCTTCTTCTCTCTTTCACCTTCACATCCAACTAGTCTTCACATCCCGCAGGCTTCTCTTTCTCAATGTCCTGCATTTTCACCCTTCATTTCGGCATCTCAGACTCTGTCAGGCTCTTGTCTCATTGTCCTTCAGCTAACACAGCAGTGCTCTGTGGACGCTCCTCTTGAGCCCTCCGAGAACTATCCTCCTTGGAAAATGCTTTCAGTTTAGCCCCCTCTCAGAAGTGTACTGTGATCCCTGATGAGCGACTCCAAAGTCCTCACTTGGCCTCACACTGGCCTTACCTTCCCCACCCACTTGACGGGGTGATCTTCTCACACATGCTGTACACACGGGGGTGGTGAGTCCTCTGTCCTGGAGAAGCTCCATCACCAGGGAGAAGAGGCTCAGAAGGACATGATGATGGGCAGTAGCCAAGGGTGTGTGCTCTGGAGCCTGGGTTCGGATCGCAGCTTGACTGTGTACTAGATACGTAACTGTCTTCAGGTTATTTAAATCTTGGTGCCTCAGTTTCCTCTGCATCCCAGACACACTCTTCCTGATCTGTTCCTTCTCGTCCCATTCACACAAAACCTCTCCTTCCCAAGTCCCAGTCCCTGAGTCTGTTTCTGTGAGCAAACACAAGCTTTCGTGCATTTTACAGGTTAATGAGAGATCAAGGATATTTACGGAAAGGTCTACTCAACTCCTGACTGTATGTACGGATTTCCTTCTCAGTAAGGAAATTCTCCCACACCTACTCTTTTGATCACCATGGTTGGGATTGCCAGAGACAAAGGAGGAAAAGTACAGAGTCAGATAAAAAAGAAACAAAAATCAGTTTGTTTAAACTGCCAGGGAAATCTGCCTTCGGCTAAAGGAAGTCAAACTCAGAACATCCTGTTCTAGTTAATAAAGCTCATCTGCTTCCAGCTTGAACAGAAAAATAAAATCTTTGCATCTGTGTGAGGCCGCTCAACCTTTTCTACCTTCACTCTGAGCCCCCTATGCCCAGACTCATGGGTGCCGGTTGCGGGTGAGGGTTCTCTTTCCTCCCCACACAGCAAGCGGCTCCTGAATGCTAAAGGCAGGTCACATGCAATGAAGTACAAACTCACTTTTTCGTCTGTAAATCTTTAAACTTCCTCTAAAAAAGACGCCACTTCCCTCAGTGATTGAAACCCATGTAATTCAGACACAAAAATAAACGACCCTCAGTGGTTTCCAGGAGTGGAGTAGGGGAGGGAGAGATGAATAGGCAGAACACAGGGTTTTTAGAGCAGTGAATATACTCTGTATGATACCATATTATACATTTGTCCAAACCCATAGAATGTACAGCACCAAGAATGAAGCCTCACGTAAACTATGGACTCTGGGTGATAATGATGTGTCACTGTAGGTTCATCAGTTGCGACAGACGTAGCACTCTGGTGAGGGATGTTGTTTATGGGGAGGCTGTGCATGTGTGGGAGCAGGGGGTCTATGAGAAGTCTCTGTACCTTCCCTTCAATTTTGCTGTGAACCTAAAACTGCTCCTAAAAAAATAAAGTGTTTACTAAAAAAAAAAATAAAAATTAGAAAAAAAAAAAACAGGTCCTTCTCTCCTCCATCTCTCTGTCTCAAAGTGTTTCTGCGATGTGGGATCCAGATACAATTTAACTTACACCACATGACATTCATGTCAAATGACAGCTGAACAACCTCACGCTCTGGAAGGACTCCCATGCCACCCTCCTCAGATCCATTCCAGCATCAATTCCCAATCACTGGCACCAATCAATCCATGACAGACCCTGGCCTGCCCAGCTGGTCTGTCTGGGAAGATGCCCACATGTGAGTCAGAACTCTCAGCAAAATGACACTTCTGCAGATAAGCCTGCAAGCTTTTTCTTGTCAGAAACTGAAAGCCATGTGTTTTCATCTCCTTTTGCATTTATCTGCCTTAAATGCCAGGAACCTTAGAGGCAAATTTACAGCCACAGTGCGTGAATGACTTTTCACCAGCCTTTAATTCAGTGGTTTTCAAAGTGTGGTCCCTGCACCAGCAGGCACCAGTAGCGCCTGGAACTTGGTGGCTCAGTCAACTCTCTGAGTCTGTTTTCACAAGCCTTCCAGGTTATGTTAGTGCACCCTAAAGTTTGAGACACCCTACTTTAATCTGTTAGCTCCATCCACCCAGCTAACAAGGGGATTGGGGCACTAATCAGAACCATCTAATCTCACAGCTCTTTTTCAGCCTGGCTCTTCCAGTGACCTACAGCAGAGGCTCACTTAAGTTCCCTCTGGAGAAACAGAGTTCGTTGTAAATTTGTGAACAGGAACTGGAGTGGAAAATGATCATGAACTGAGGCAGTTCTGGGGACCGTCCCTCGCTCTGCCTACTTTTCCCTCTTTCTTTCCCATCTGCCCTATTCTCTCTCCACAGATCTGATCCTTTACTCCCTATTCTTTTCTTTTCTGCTCCATCACAGCTGGCATTTGCCTTTGGCCTACCACGACCCAACTCTAAAATCTAAACCATAGCAACCTTTTTGCCCTAATTTCCCTTCCTAACTGGAAAATTCTCTCCATATACCTTTTCCCGTTTGTCAGTTCAAATTCCTGGAAAAGACTCCAATTGGCCCATTTCCTCTTTTGAGCCAGGGTACCCTGAATCACGCCCTCCTCCAAATGATCAGTCACCTTTGGTCTGATGCTTTTTCCTGTCTAATGAACTACCGACATAGGATGAATTGCAGCTTGGGAGACGGGTGACTTCTGTGCAGTGATAGAGGCTTCAGGAGGAAATTGCGGGGGCGGGGGAAACACATAGGAGACTACCCCCCCCCCCACTACCCGCGTAAATGAGACATGCGGGAACTTGGCAGTGAGGTTCAACAGTTTGGTTGCTGAGGGCTGAGCTGGAGATAAAGTTTCTGTTACATTATCATGACCCTAACCGTCAGTACACTGCCAGCCTGGGGTGGCCTGGAAGATATGGGCTGCAGGTTACCGACTCCTGACAAGTCAGAGAAGATCCAAGCTGGAAGGAACTTCGGAGATCACCCTGCTCAGCAGTTGCCCAAGAGCATCTCTGGGGAGCTCCTGAAAACTAAAGCTGCCGGGGCCCCACCTCTGGGATTCTGATTTAAACCGCTGCAGATGCTTTTAGTCACAGCTGCCACTAAGAACTACTGCTCTAACTTGACCTCTTAATTTTACAGCTGGAGAAACTTCAGCTCAGCTCCATAATGCGACCATGGCTCACTTGAAGATCCCACTTGTAACTAGGTTATAGAGTTTGAGTTACTAGATCCTACATGGTTAGAGCTGGAAGAGATCACAGAAGCCATACAACCAACCCAACGCCACCACCTTTGCTTTAGCCTAAGGAGCTACGTGACTTGCTTAAGGAGTCATGGCCAGAAAGAGGGTAGCAAGGGCTAGAACCCAGGGGTCCTGACTCCTAACCCCGTGCTCTGCTCAGAACACCAAGGCTGGGGACCTAAAAGGGCCAGATGTGGAAGTGAAGACAGGCAGTGAAGCAGACCCAGCTGCAGCCCTGTGCTTGCTCTGCTCCAGCTGGAAGAGCCTGGCAGAGGAACCTGGGCATAACTGGACGTGCAGCGGACTCTGGCAAAGGAATCAGCACTTGGGTGCCCTGAGGACGGGGAGGAGACAGCTGGTCTGCTGGGGCTAATCCTTGCTTTCTGCCTGCCTCCCAGTTATGCTGGGAGAGAGAGAGAGAGAGAGAGAGAGAGAGAGAGTGTGTGTGTGTGTGTGTGTGTGTTCCTGATGAACTGACAGATGGGCTGGAGTCCAGATTGCAATGAGATCAAAGACGGTGTCCTGGGTGTCAGCGTTCTTCTGACTTTTGCTGAGATAAAGTTGTCTTTGTTTTCCAGAGTGGCTTTGGTCAAGGTGTTGGCAACATCAGTCTTGTATGTGGCTAGAAAATGGCTTCAGTAGGCATTTAAGAGGCAGAGAGAGGTGTGTGTGTGTGTGGAGATAGTAGAGGTGGTTGAAGATAAAAAGGTCCCAGTGTAAAAAATGAGGCAAGGGCTCGCCAGACATTGACAGTGGCAGGCAGAAAACCCCAAGGGGGTGAGTGTGAGCTTTAATCACATCCTTTTATGGGGGTTGGGGAGGGAGAGGAAGAGATGAAAAAGTAAACCCCCTTCAAGCTTTTGAGGACCTTTACAACTGATAAAGCACATTCACACACGTTTAGCTCATCGGACCTGCGCAACATCCCCACGAGGTGCACAGTGCCTGTGATCCAGGCTCAAGGGCCGGGAGCAGCCAGGCTTCAAGGCCACACGGTTGTTACCGGGGGAGCTGACCCCCTCTTTCCAGACTCCAGCTCCGGTGCTCTGACCACCATGGTATCCTGCCCTCCGGGTGTGTGTGTGTGTCCCTCACGTGTGTCCCTCAAGAATGCAAGTGTCTGTCTGTGAGGCGTCATGTTTACCAGGGCCACAAGAAGCTGGACGATAAACACAGGAAAAATACAGGGAACTGGCTCTGGGTCCGCTGCGATGTCTTAGACAACTTAGTTTTCATCTGGGCAAAGTAACAAGCACCTTGCAGGGGTGCGGTAGGGCTCAGAGATCAAGTACACAAAGAACCTAACCTGGGCTCTCGAGGAGCCTGGTAACATTCAGTAAACAGTAGCTGTTAATATCCTGTGGACCTGTTACTGGCCTGTGTACAGAAGCCCATCTACCCGCAGATAAGAGAGACAAGAGCCTGGCGCAGGGCCAGGGGCTGCTGGCTTTGTCCAAATGCGAATTTGTCCTCAGGTATCTGCCACAGAGCCTCGACTGGGGAAACCAAGTCCCACTTCCTACCCTCACCTTTCTAACTCATCATGGCCCCGTAATTCTGCACAAGTACTTGCTGGTGGATGTGCCAGTTAAGCACAAGGACAGATCACGCAGGTCTGAAGCAAACAACAGAGTGGCTGGCATTTCGAGGCCTGCAGTGGAGACTCTTGGGTGGGGTGACCGTGTCAGACGACAGATCCTAGCGGAGACGGGTCGGGTGGATCACAGCTGCCGAGCACGGACAAGCGCCCTTTACGTGTGGCAGTTCAAAAAGAAATCATCTTTTTGAACTGGGATTCAAGGTCACGTCTGCCTGGCTTCAAAGGCCGTGCTCCTTCCACTACCTGCAACCCAGCCCTCATCACCCACACAGCTGGGACCCCACATGGGGGCTGGGAAGGGTTAGGCGTACAGGTATGTGTGTGCAGAGCGCTTGGAGCTCGAGAGGACGCGCAGGGTGAGGACCGGTCTGGTCCACGGGAGGTGGCCTCCTGCAAGGAGAACACTCGCTCACACTGGACAGCAAACCACACCATACTGGCTTCCTCTCCACACCTGCTCCGTGGTTGAACTGTATTCCTCTCGCCTGGCCTGTCGCCTGGCTTCCACCTCTTCTGAGTCATACACTAATGACCTTGGGTGCATTCCTTCAAGCTAGGCTAGCCAGGACCCATGGCCCATGGAGGCACACGCAGGGGGTGTGTCAGGGGAGACGCAGGAAGGGGCAGAGGAGGGCTCCACAGAGCCCAGAACCTTCTGCTGTGTCTCATCTGCCCAGGGGTATTCAGGTGTCCTTGACATACTCTGGCATCTCCCTCAGGGTTGTGAGGCGATGCAGAGCCCCAGGGGTGTCGAAGGGTCAATTTTAGCCTCCGCTAGATCTAATTAGCTTAGGTTGGGGGCCAGGCCCTTTCACAGAGGACTCCATTGTTCCCAAGAACCTGGCAGGAATGTTTATCATTTCAGAAACTGAGAAGGACCTGGCTCTCTCCCTCTTGGCCCTGGGGCTGCCCTCCCTTCGGATCTTAATGCACAAAGCCATTCCCAGCCAGGCCTGAGATGAAGCTCAGGGCTGTGGTGGAGCCCAAACTCTCCCTTCCCTAAGCAGCAAGGCAGGTATGCCGTCAACACCAGGAAAGCAGCCAAGTGCACACCTGGAGCAACAGCTCAGAATGTCACGTGTCAGATAACTTAACTGGGTAATCATCTGAAGAAGTGAAGTCTGTACCAGGAGCGTGAGGGACGAATCCAAGAGGACGGTTCAGTCTGCTGGTGCCTGCCTCAGCCCCACCCAGTGGTCCTGATCGTGGGGTTCGTTCCCTCCCAGGAGAGGCTCTGGAAAAAGTATATAGCAACCCTCACCTCAGACCCCCGGGCAAATTCCAGGAGCTGCAAGGGCGCCCCATCCCGAGTACCCACCAAATGTGCACAGCCCCAAACTCTAGCAAGCAGCATGGTGTGGAGGTTATCTGTCCACACTCTGGTTCAGACTGCGTGGGTTTAGGTCCTGGCTTTGCTGGTTATGAGCTGTGTGACTCTGGGCAAGTTTTCTTTGTGCCTCAGTTTTCCCATCTACAAATACGATGATAATAGTACCTATCTCTTAGGGGGTCTGTGGTAATTAAATGGGTAATCTGTATAAAGATTTTAGGATAGCACCTGGCCTTTAGCGAGCAGTTATTATGATGATGCTTTTCTCCTGATGCTAGTACAACTGCAGGTCTCCTGCCGGGACAATCACACATCTGTTTTCCATGCTACGTGTCCAGCTTCTGCAGCACCCTCTCTACATCCACTCAGGGTCGACCTGGCTCTCTGGGATCAGGTGGTTGGCAGTGCCCTGTTTCCACCCACATGGACCTCCAATATGCTGTCAAGACCCTCTCCATTGCTGACCCACTGGAGAACCACCAGTGAGTCTAGGATGGGAGTGTGAAACAGCTCCCCATTAATCCAACCGCCTTGGGCGGTGGGGAGGAGACTAAGTATTGGTCAGAACCACTGTTCAGTTCTCCTACCCAGCCCCTCTAGTCTGCTGTTCCACCCTCCATGAGGTCCCAGAGGCCTTGCATTCTAGCAAGGGGGAGGTGGGTGTGCTTGGGTCACTGTAGACAAAGATGGTTTTTTTTGAATTTTATTTACTTCTTTATACAGCAGGTTCTTATTAGTTATCTATTTTATGCATATTAGTGTATATATGTCAATCCCAATCTCCCAATTCATCCCCCTGCCCCCGCCACTGTCCCCCCTTGGTGTCCATATGTTTGTTCTCTACACCTGTGCCTCTCTTTCTGCCCTGAAAACCAGTTCATCTGTACCATATTTCTGGGTTCCACATGCATTAATATACGATATTTATTTTGCTTTTTCTGAATTACTTCACTCTTCATGACAGTCTCTAGCTCCATCCACGTCTCTACAAATGACCCAATTTCGTTCCTTTTTATGGCTGAGTAATATTCCATTGTATATATGTACCACATCTTCTTTATCCATTCATCTGCCGATGGGCATTTAGGTTGCTTCCATGACCTGGCTATTGTAAATAGTGCTGCAGTGAACATTGGGGTGCATGTGTCTTTTTGAATTATGGTTTTCTCTGGGTATATACCCAGTAGTGGGATTGCTGGGTCATATGGTAATTCTATTTTTAGTTTTTTAAGGAATCTCCATACTGTTCTCCATAGTGGTTGTATCAATTTACATTCCCACCAACAGTGCAAGAGGGTTCCCTTTTCTCCACACCCTCTCCAGCATTTGTTGTTTGTAGATTTTCTGATGATGCCCATTCTAACTGGTGTGAGGTGATACCTCGTTGTGGTTTTGATTTGCATTTCTCTAATAATTAGTGATGTTGAGCAGCTTTTCACATGCTTCTTGGCCATCTTTATGTCTTTTTTGGAGAAATGTCTGTCTATTTAGGTCTTCAGCCCATTTTTTGATCGGGTTGTTTTTTTAATATTGAGCTGTATGAGCTGTTTATATATTTTGGAGATTAATCCTTTGTCCGTTGACTCGTTTGCAAATATTTTCTCCCATTCTGAGGGTTCTCTTTTTGTCTTGTTTGTAGTTTCCTTTGCTGTGCAAAAGCTTTTAAGTTTCATTAGGTCCCACTTGTTGATGTTTGTTTTTATTTCCATTACTCTAGGAGGTGGATCAGAAAAGATCTTGCTGTGATTATGTCAAAGAGTGTTCTTCTTATGTTTCCCTCTAAGAGTTTTATAGTGTCTGGTCTTACATTTAGGTCTCTAATCCATTTTGAGTTTATCTTTCTGTATGGTGTTAGGGAGTGTTCTAATTTCATTCTTTTACATGTAGCTGTCCAGTTTTCCTAGCACCACTTTTGAAGAGACTGTCTTTTCTCCATTGTATATCCTTGCCTCCTTTGTCATAGATTAGTTGACCATAGGTGCGTGGGTTTATCTCTGGGCTTTCCATCCTATTCCATTGATCTATATTTCTGTTTTTGTGCCAGTACCATATTGTCTTGATTACTGTAGCTTTGTAGTATAGTCTGAAGTCAGGGAGTCTGATTCCTCCAGCTCCATTTTTTCCCTCAAGACTCCTTTGGCTATTCGGGGTCTTCTGTGTCTCCATACAAATTTTAAGACTTTTTGTTCTAGTTCTGTAAAAAATGCCACTGGCAATTTGATAGGGATTGCATTGAATCTACAGATTGCTTTGGGTAGTATAGTCATTTTCACAATATTGATTCTTCCAATCCAAGAACATAGTGTGTCTCTCCATCTGTGTCATCTTTGATTTATTTCATCAGTGTCTTACAGTTTTCTGAGTACAGGTCTTTTACCTCCTTAGGTTTATTCCTAGGTATTTTATTCTTGTTGTTGCAATGGTGAATGGGACTGTTTCCTTAATTTCTCTTTCTGATCTTTCATTGTTAGTGTATAGGAATGCAAGAGATTTCAGTGCATTAATTTTGTATCCTGCAACTTTACCAGATTCAGTGATTAGCTCTAGTTGTTCTCTGGTGGCATCTTAGGATTCTCTATGTACAGTCATCATGTCATCTGCAAACAGTGACAGTTTTACTTCTTCTTTTCCACTTTGTATTCCTTTTATTTCTTTTTCTTCTCTGATTGCCATGGCTAGGACTTCCAAAACTATGTTGAATAACAGTGGTGAGAGTGGACATCCTTGTCTTGTTCCTGATCTTAGAAATGCTTTCAGTTTTTCACCATTGAGAATGATGTTTGCTGTGGGTTTGTTGTATATGGCCTTTATTATGTTGAAGTAGGTTCCCTCTATGCCCACTTTCTGGAGAGTTTTTATCATAAATGGGTGTTGAATTTTGTCAAAAGCTTTTCCTGCATCTATTGAGATGATCTTATGGTTTTTCTTCTTCAATTTGTTAATATGGTGTATCACATTGATTGATTTGCATATATTGAAGAATGCTTGCCTCCCTGGGATAAATCCCACTTGATCATGGTGTATAATCCTTTTAATGTGCTGTTGGATTCTGTTTGCTAGTATTTTGTTGAGGATTTTTGCATCTATATCCATCAGTGATACTCATCTGTAATTTTCTTTTTTTGTAGTATCTTTGTCTGGTTTTGCTATCAGGGTGATGGTGGCCTCATAGAATGAGTTTGGGAGTGTTCCTTCCTCTGCAATTTTTTGGAAGAGTTTGAGAAGGATGGGTGTTAGCTCTTCTCTAAATGTTTGATAGAATTTACCTGTGAAGCCATCTGGTCCTGGACTTTTGTTTGTTGGAAGATTTTTAATCACAGTTTCAATTTCAGTGCTTGTGACTGGTCTAGTCATATTTTCTATTTCTTCCTGGTTCAGTCCTGGATGGTTATACCTTTCTAATTTGTCCATTTCTTCCAGGTTGTCCATTTTATTGGCATAGAGTTATTTATAGTAGTCTCTTATGATGCTTTGTATTTCTGTGGTGTCCGTTGTAACTTCTCTTTTTTTCATTTCTAATTCTATTGATTGAGTCCTCTTCCTCTTATTCTTGATGAGTCTGGCTAAAGATTTATCAATTTTGTTTATCTTCTCAAAGAACCAGATTTTAGTTTTATTGATCTTTGCTATTGTTTTCTTTGTTTCTATTTCATTTATTTCTGCTCTGATCTTTATGATTTCTTTCCTTCTGCTAACTTTGGGTTTGTTTGTTCTTCTTTCTCTCGTTCCTTTAGGTGTAAGGTTTGATTGTTTATTTGAGATTTTTTCTTGTTTCTTGAGGTAGGCTTGTATTGCTATAAACTTCCCTCTTAGAACTGCTTTTGCTGCATCCCATAGGTTTTGGATCATCGTGTTTTCATTGTAATTTATCTCAAGGTAGTTTTTGATTTCCTCTTTGATTTCTTCAGTGACCTCTTGGTTATTTAGTAACGTATTGTTAAGCCTCCATGTGTTTGTGTTTTTTACGTTTTTTTCTCTGTAATTGGTTTCTAATCTCATAGCATTGTGGTCGGAAAAGATGCTTGATACGATTTCAATTTTCTTACATTTACCAAGGCTTGATTTGTGACTCAAGATGTGATCAGTCCTGGAGAATGTTCTGTGTGCACTTGACAAGAAAGTGTAGTCTGCTGTTTTTGGATGGAATGTCCTATAAATATCAATTAAATCTCTCTGCTCTATTGTGTCATTTAAATCTTATGTTTCCTTATTAATTTTCTGTCTGGATGATCTGTCCATTGGTGTAAGTGAGGTGTTAAAGTCCCCCACTATTATTGTGTTACTGTCAATTTCCTCTTTTATAGCTGTTAGCATTTGCCTTATGTATTGAGGTGCTCCTATGTTGGGTGCATATATATTTATAATTGTTATGTCTTCTTCTTGGATTGATCCCTTGATCATTACATAGTGTCCTTCCTTGTCTCTTGTAACATTTTTAATTTTAAAGTGTATTTTATCTGATATGAGTATTGCTACTCCAGCTTTCTTTTGATTTCCATTTGCATGGAATATCTTTTTCCATCCCCTCACTTTCAGTCTGTATGTGTCCCTAGGTCTGAAGTGGGTGTCTTGTAGACAGCATATATATGGGTCTTGTTTTTGTATCCATTCAGAGAGCCTGTGTCTTTTGGTTGGAGCATTTAATCCATTGAGGTTTAAGGTAGTTATCAATATGTATGTTCCAATTATCATTTTCTTTTCTGGGTTTGTTTTTGTAGGTCCTTTTCTTCTCTTGTGTTTCCCACTTAGAGAAGTTCCTTTAGCATTTGTTGTAGAGCTGGTTTGGTGGTGCTGAATTCTCTTAGTTTTTGCTTGTCTGTAAAGCTTTTGATTTCTCGTTGAATCTGAATGAGAATCCTGCTGGGTAGAGTAATCTTGGTTGTAGGCTCTTCCCTTTCATCACTTTAAATATATTGTGCCACTCCCTTCTGGCTTGTAAAGTTTCTGCTGAGAAATCAGCTGTTAACCTTATGGGAGTTCCCTTGTATGTTATTTGTCGTTTTTCCTTTGTTGATTTCAATAATTTTTCTTTGTCTTTAATTTTTGTCAATTTGATTACTATGTGTCTTGGCGTGTTTCTCCTTGGGTTTATCCTGCCTGGGACCCTCTGTGCTTCCTGGACTTGGGTGGCCATTTCCTCTCCCATGTTAGGGAATTTTTCGACTATAATCTCTTCAAATATTTTCTCGGGTCCTTCCTCTCTCTCTTCTCCTTCTGGGACCCCTATAATGCGAATGTTATTGCGTTTAAGGTTATCTCAGAGGTCTCTTAGGCTGTCTTCATTTCTTTTCATTCTTTTTGCTTTATTCTGTTCCACAGCAGTGAATACCACCATTCTGTCTTCCGG
Organism: Globicephala melas; assembly: GCF_963455315.2. Classification (NCBI taxonomy): domain Eukaryota; kingdom Metazoa; phylum Chordata; class Mammalia; order Artiodactyla; family Delphinidae; genus Globicephala; species Globicephala melas. The sequence goes on from NC_083321.1 coordinate 62,826,101, forward strand.
GTCACTTATCCGTTCTTCTGCCTCAGTTATTCTGCTATTGATTCCTTCTAGTGTATTTTTCATTTCAGTTATTGTACTGTTTATCTCTTTGTTTGTTCTTTAATTCTTCTAGGTCTTTGTTAAACATTTCTTGTATCTTCTCGACCTTTGCCTCCATTCTTTTCCGAGGCCCTGGATCATCTTCACTATCATTATTCTGAATTCTTTTTCTGGAAGGTTGCCTATCTCCATTTCATTTAGTTGTTTTTCTGCAGTTTTATCTTGTTCCTTCATCTGGTACAAAGTCCTCTGCCTTTTCATTTTGTCTGTCTTTCTGTGAATGTGGTTTTTGTTCCATAGGCTGCAGGATTGTAATTCTTGCTTCTGCTGTCTGCCCTCTGGTGGATGAGGCTATCTAAGAGAGACAAAGACTTTTTGTCTCAATTCTTTACACTCATCTTTCATGGCCCAGATCAAACGTCATCTTCTTGGTGTGGCTTTCCCCTGATTCCCACTGTCAGAATTGTCACTTTATAAATTGCTTGCCAAATGTGATCTCAGACCAGTTCCTTTCCTTTGGCCACCCCAGTTTCCTCATTTGTGAAATGAATGACACTGTTTACAAACTAACCTTCCAGGACTTTGGGAAGGTCCATTACAAGCCAATGGATGTAAAGGCTTAGGTCCCCTCCCATTGCCCTCCTTGCCAGGCAGAGGAGGTGGGGAGATACCCAAGGTAGCTGACTGCCAGGCTGTCTACAAAGCCAATAAAACCAAGCCCTTTCCTGGAATGGCCGCTCCCTCCTCCACCCATGGAATTCCTATTCAGCCTTCGAGGTGAAGCATTCCTGCTGCCCTCAGGGAAAAGAAATATTCCTCTCCCTTGTGCTCCTGTAATCCTTTGTCCCTATTAAATCTCTTATCTCCTTTTAACTTTTATTGTATTCAATTTACATTATTCTTGCTTGAGGTCAAGAACTGTATTTTGTTCTTTCGGGGTAACTTCACAGTGTGTAACATGATGCTCAGGACCTAGTAACTGCTCCAGAATTGCTCATTAACTCAAATTCAGTCTTGCGTGTTTCCTGGATTCTGGACTGGACCCTGGAGGCAAACTCTACCATCACCAGCCTGATACTAGCTTATCTGAAGCCAACAGCTGAATTCACAATCTAGTCCATAGCGCCTGTGGAGGAGGGCTCCCACACAGCCTGGGAGTGGGAGAGGGGAGTGGGATGGCCGTGTATTTCCATGCAATCTCAGCTGCAAGCCAGTGGCAGCAGTGAGCCATGCCTTAAGGATTAAAGGACCTCTTCAGGAAACAGTGAGTCTGGAAGAGCCAAATCGCATCCGTAGTTACACATGTTTGTTCATTACATGTTCAACGACTCAATTTTCTTTGCAAAAATTTTAAAATGCAGACATATAGTAGAACTCTGCATTTATCAGTCCTTCCTTCCTCCCAGCAGTTACTGAAGGAAACAGACCCTAACATTTATGCCAGGTACCTGACCACACTATCACATTGTACCCTCACAATGATTATTTGAGGTAGGTAGCGCTATTACCGCCGTTTGATAAATGTGGACATTAAGGCGGAGAGAGGTTAAGAAACTTGCCCAGGGTCAAGGAGACTAAACCATGGGGCTGACTGCGAACACCTAGCTCTTTCTTCTCACTCAGTACACAATGCTACCTTCCCATCTGAGGGTCGATTACTCAAGAAATGGATCTGATGCATTTCCTGCCCCCTCCAGAAATTTGTGTTCCAGCAGAGGAGGCTGATACACAAATAATTAAAAACATAAAGCACCAACAATAAAACTATGGAATAGAAATATGTGTAATGGATTCTGTGGGAGGCTGAAAGCAGAGTGATCAGTTCAGGCCGGCGTGGACCAGGGAGGGCTCCACAGAGACTCTTGGAAGGGGAGTGTGTGCAGGATAACTTGCATTTTGACAGGTAGAGAATGAGGAAAGGAGAGAATGCAGGAGTCTGAGGCAGAGGAGACTACATGTGCAAAGGCATGCAGAGAATGCCAGGCATACTTGGGCAAGGAGACTAGATCAGGGGAGCCAGAACATGGGACTTTTGAGGACGATCTGGGCTGTGCCAGGCTTAGTTTTGTCAAAGTGTTCGACTTGTTTCTTTAAGCCCCAGGTGGCTGCTGACAGCCTCAGAGGAGGGAAATGACATGAGCTGAGCTGCATTGTGCAAGAGGAAGGACCTGCAAGGACCATCTCTGAGTAGGAACTGGAAGGTAAATAGGGTCCTGCATCCTTCAGATATGTACCATCAGTTTCCAAGGTCTCTGCCAGTGTTGGTTTTAGGGATGAGAATAAGAGAATAGGAGTCTCTTTCCTGTTGAAAGAGGTAGGTCAAAGACCAGAACTGCTACGGGGCCTTGGTGCACTGCCTCGCTCCCCACACACCACCCCTACCCCATGCCTCAGAATGGCAGAAGTGTGGCTGCTCTGAGTAATGAGGACGAGTCTGCTGCAACAGCCGGACACCCTCCCCCAGACGAGGTGTGACACGCTGCCCTCTGCCAAGGGTAACACCGGGGACTCCCTGGGCTCAGCCTGCAGTGCTCATCCCAAATGCTGCCTTCAGAACCGGAAGACTGTCTTTCCAAATTAACAAAAGATGTTCTGGATCCGTGATTACATGTTCCCCACGTAGCGCATGATTTATAAACACAGATTTATAAATTCTATGTAAACGTAAATTACACATCTGTGCACAGTATGTTGTAAATTTAAGTATTTTAACACAGACCGAAACAACGTTCCATGACATTTAATAAACCCAGGAGCTCTTTAATCATCAGTGCTAGAACTATGTGTTGACAATTACCTTGCGCTGAAGATTTGAAAATCCTCCCATTTTTTCCTTTTTAATTTTTAAAAAATGTATATGCTGAACTCACCGTGAAAAAAACCAGGTGGTCTCGTTAGAAAACTGCCCCCAAACTCTTTGGCTCTGAAAGAAAATGCAGGGCCAAATTTCTGCCTCATAAAATGACGATTTGAGTGGAATCTGAGTCAAACCCAAATGAAGGAATACTGGTTCTCTGAATCAGCAAAAGAATTCAGTCTCTGGCATCCAACACTCCATTATTCATGGGCCTGAATTGGCAGGAGAGCTGTTGGCACATTGGAGATGACCAGGAAAGCAGGGTTTGGAGGGACAGAGGGAGGGAGGAAGTTGGAGGTAGATAAGGAGAGAAAAACAATCTGAAATACCTCTCAGGCCAACTCTGAACAACATGTCGGGCATTTATTATTCCGAGGTGAAGAAGTTCCACTATCCCCTTGCTAGATACTCTCTCAGCTCATTTCTCTGCACATGGGGTCATTTCACTGAGCAACTGCTTAAAAACAAATGCCTCATTGGGCCGCTGCCCCAATCAGAAAGCGCTTCCGGAGTCCCAACAAGCAGGGCCAGCAGGAAGACTGATTCCCCTCCATGAGACAGCCCCTCCCTGAGCCCTTGTCCCAGGACCGCTCACCGGGGCCTGCGGAAGGTCAGGCCGTAGTGCTGACAGGCCAGCCCCACGGTGGGCGTGTACACGATGGGCATGAATTTCTCCACGTCCGACGTCAGCACTCGGTAGAAGAGCTTCTCGTTCCGGTCTTGGAGCGTCATGAGGATGATGTACCTCGGGAGGCGAGACAAGAACCAAGCTGATCACGTGAGTACCATCTGCGGCAGCACGGAAGGCCCCTGATGCAAAGACCCAGGGCTCCCACTCAGCTACTTTCAATGGCACCTTCGTGGGCAAGTCACCATCTCCTCTAAGCACGTGTCTCATCATCTATGAAATGTGGAGAATAGTACCTGCCTTATGGCGCTTATTACTACACGTGCTGTAGGTGCTATTCTAATTATTTTTCATTAACTCATTTAACATGGGGAACATGCCGCCCAATGACTTGGAAGGTGGGTACTATAATTCTGCCTATTTTAGAGACAAGGAGATCAAGGCACAGAGAAATGAAATAATTCACCCAAGGGATCTGAACCTAAGCAATCTGACTCCAGAATCTGCACTCTCAACCATGATGTAGGACGGTTAGTTATACTATTATTATGTGGACATTAATGAAGGACAACAGAATAACGGTATTCTGGGGATGCGGGAGGGTCAGGGAAAATACTGGGTGGACCAGTGATATATGAACTGGCCTTTTCTACCCCACAGGGCTGGTTACTGTCACAAGCAGTGTTCACCAGTGGTTGAGTACCAGGTGATCTCAGGAAGCATGTTCCCCCCCAAATCTCTCTCTTACTTAGTTCCTGAAGCCTGAAATCACTAAGCCAGGAAAAAAGCCTTTCATTCACACTCCTAAAAATGCAAAAAACATCTGGGAGGAAAAAAAACCAAGGGATTGAAATTCCCAGTGAGGTGTAAGTGACTGCTGATATCGCAACCTTTCAGGACAACAGTTTGGGAGAGATAATGAAGGCACGTGAGGTCCTGGCATGGAGTGGGGGTGACAGGGATGCTCTGACAGGGGAATGATCCCTGGGTGTGGTGTCAGGGTCCTGGGTGTGAATCGCGGCTCTGCTCTTCACTAGCTGTGTCACTGCGAGGAAGTCTTGTGACTTCTGGGGGCGTCAGCCTCTCCTTCTTCACCAAAGACACTGGTTCAGAACTAAAAAACATGTTTTAGGAGGCACTTTTCGGAAGGGAGGATTTATGCTTAGAATAGCCGGGATCTCAGCCCAGCACTAGTGTAAGGAATCCCTTACTCAGTAGCCATTTGTACACATCACTTCTCAATTCTGCATTCAGTGATGTCAAGCTGGTAAGTTGAATTTGGCCATGGTGGGAGTATTTACACCATGGAAACCGGTAAATGCTCTAAATCCCCACCCAACGGCCCCAAAGCCAGTTCTTAAACATTTACTAGCACTCCACTGTCCTTACCCGTCAGAAGCTGGGGAGTGTCCTTAGCATTTCCCCCTAAGCACCTGCTGAAATGAGGGACTCCAGGAATGAGTGGGTCAGAGTAGTCAACAGGGCAAGTGTCAGTAGCAAACCCTCTAGCACTCCCAGCATCAGGCCTCTGCCCCCTGAGCCTGACACATCTTCCCAGGCATATGAGTGAGGCCCATCTAGCTGGAAAGAACTGGAAAGGGAAGGATTTTGGATCTTGATTTTTAGGGCTTAATATCTTCAGGAAAGAGGATTTCACCTTGGACTTTAATTCTTCTTTGCAAATTTAACAAACGAGAGAAGTTTGGATTGTTCAAAGTTAGGGCACGTCTAATATTGTTAGCTGGAATCCATGTGTACTTTATGGTTTGCTCTTCAGGGTGACGAGGCTAGACCCAATCTGAGTGGAATAAACAAGAGGGAGAGAATGTTTGGCTTGGGCTGCAGTATGGCCTTGGAGTTAATGTGAGTAATGACCACAGAGGTTAGTGCTGCAGGGGAGGGGGAGGGGGCAGAGGCTTCCTTATCCACTACCGCTCAGAAGTGATGGATGGTACTGGGGGGACATGGAAAGATCCTGACAAGCTGCTGCACTCAGCCCCTAGGGGGACAGCCACACCCTCAAGGACCCAAAGTCTTGGCCATTAAGCTCTATGGATATGTAAGAGGAACACTTATCTTCTCCCTACATTTCTGCTGGAGCCCATGGCAAGACGACACATTTATTTAACAAGCCCTCACATAGTGCCGACTATGGGCCAGGCACTGTTCTAAGCACGTCACAAATACTAACGTATTTAATCCTCACCATAACCCTATGAGTTAGACACCACTGACATACTCAATGTACAGATGGGGAACGACCCAGAGAGGCTAAAGAGCTTTTGCTGTTAAGTGGTAAAATGAGGATTTGAACTCAGTCTAGGACTAGAGTCTAGTCCTGTAGCCACTAAGCTTCAACGCCTCTTAGCTACGGTGTAGCAGAGAGGTTGAAAGCACGGACTCTGGAGCTAATTACCTGTGTTCAAATCCTGTGACCTGTGAGGTCACTACCTGTTCATAGCCATGTGACCTGTGAGGTCACTACCTTCTTTAGTAAGACTGGTAAAGCTGACCCTGTGATTCCCCATTGGCCTTTCATGTCTACATCCCCACTGGGGAGGAACCAGAGGGGCAGCAGGGTTGTTAACTACTCCCCCTAAGCCTCCAACATACAACATCCCAGGTCCTTCCCAAGGTGCCCCTGTCCATTTCCCCTCTGCTCCACCACATTCCCCTTATTCCAGGAACCTGGGCCACGTACCACTTCCTTAACATACCTGCCCCTACATTTTTGCCCCACGTCTTCCCGCTGAGTAAAATGTCTTCCGTGAACGCCACTGCTGAATGCTGACGTCCTATTGGTGCTTCCTGGGCTGATTCTGATTCCATCACTTCCCGGGGGCCCAACCAGATTCCACTGGTTGGAATTCAGGCTCCCTTCCCAGTCCTCCCAGGACACATTGACTGTGCCTTGATCATAACAAGCCCTGGTCCTCAAGGAGACCATCACCCTATGAAAGGCAGGGCTGGATCTGGGATCTCTCAGGGCTCTCAGCCTTTCCTGGCTAGAGAGTATCCAGAAAACCCTCTGTGGACCACAGGAAACAGACAGCTAAGCCCGGGGCTCTGGGGAGAGAGAAGAGACTTTAGGTACTAACTTGTCCAGGTCACTCTGCTGCCGCTCGTAGTATCTCATAATCCGGAGGAGCTGGACGTCCTGGCTCAGGAAGCAGGGGGGTATTAGGCCATGGATCCCAAGCTGCAGCCTTTCCTCAAGGGTAAAGGCCATGCCCTGGGGAGAACAAGAAAGAAACACACACACATAAATGGATACGCAGGAAACCAAGGAACAGAAGAGTTCCATCCACAGACAGGCCAAAGTCACTGTGACTCAACAGCAAGGACCCTGGACTCAAATCCCACCTCTGCCATTTAAGCAGCTGGGCCATCTGTGCCAGTTATCTTGACTCTTCTGGGCTCCAGCCTCCTCTTAGAAAAACATGGAAAATATCTATATCATCAGGGGTTCTTTTGGTTTATTTTTGTTTATCTTTTTAAAAAATGTATTTTATTTTTAGAACAGTTTTAGATTTACAGAAGAATTGAGAAGATAGTACAGAGAGTTCCCACATATCTCCTCACCCAGTTTCCCCTATTATTAATATCGTCCATCGGTATGGAACATTCGTTAGAATTAATGAATCAACAGTGATACATTATTATTAAGTAAAGTCCACGGTTTATTCAGATTTCCTTAGTTTTCACCAAATGCCCTTCCTTTGTTATTCCAGGATCCCATCCAGGATTCCACATTACATGGAGTCATCATGTCTCCTTAGGCTCCTCTTGGCTCTCACGTTCCTTGGTTTTGATGACCTGGGAGCATTTTGAAGAGGACTGGTCAGGTATTTTGTACACTATGCCTCTACTGGAATTTGTCTGATGTTTCTCTCATGACTGCAGTGGGGTAATGGGTTTTGAGGAGGACGACCACAGAGGTGGAGTGCCATTTTCACCACATCAGATCAAGGCACATACTAGCAACATGACTGACCACTGTCGATGTTGACCATGATCACTTGGTTGAAGTACTGCTTGTCAGGTCTCTCCGCTGTAAAGTTACTTGGAATTCTGCATGGGATATTTGTCTCATTTGTTTGTTCAATCATTAATTTATATTAGAATGAACTCATGGGTATTTGTTTTATACTCTGGGTTATAATCCAATACTGTCTTATGTATTTTTTTTGCTCAAATCGTTCTAGCTTTGGCCATTGGAAACTCTTTCAGTTGGCTCTGTGTCCCTTTAAGTCCTATAATTTTGCTTGTCCCTTCCCTTCCCTTCCCTTCTCTTCCCTTTCCTTTCCTCCCTTTCTCTCTTTCATTAGTACTTCTTATTTTCTGCCACTACAAGATGCTCCAGGCTCATCTTGCACATTGCCTGCCCAAGTCCTAGAATCAGCCATTTTTTTCAAAGAGGCTGGATTCCTTTTTGGAGCATGGTATTAGAAACCACAATCTGGGTTCTACTTATTCCTTGTGCTCCTTGCTACTGGAGTTTCTTTGTTTTCAGTCCCTCTCAGCTGACAGAGTAAGGAAATGAATCTATACTAAGCTAAATACCAGTCCATACTAATGTCTCTAACTCTAACCCATTACCACATGGATCTTTCTAGCCTCATCACCTTGCTGGTCTGTCAGTTCTGATTCCAACAGTGAGAGACTTAGCTCCCATCACCTGCCATCTACATGCTTAATTACTCAGTACTGTAATATATATGTAGTGGTATGTTGTTATTGTTTTAATTTGCAACTGCCTGTTGACATATAGTAGTATCAACACTGTGAACCTGTACTACAGTGGGAAACAACTTTATGAGCTAGAGTGGAGTGCTTACGTGTCATTGTTTTTGCCTTTACTCTAATAAACTCCACTCATTTCCGAAGTCACTTAGATCAGCACTTTTCCTTGAACCCCCTTCACTGACAGTTAGATTCTCTTATCACAGTCTGCATTCCTTCCTGGGATCCTCCAGGATTTAAATATTTAAAAATAAATAAATATTTAAAAATAAATCCGAATACATTAAGGTCCATTGTTTGTACCGTAAAGTTCCATGAGTTTTGACAAAGGCGTAATATCATGTACCCATCATGATAGTATTGTACTATAGTACAATACTACACAGTTTCAGTGCTCTAAAATCCCATGTGTTTTACCCATTCATCCCTCCCTCCACTCCCTGAATTTTGGCAAGTACTGATTTTTTCTTTTTTTTTTTTTAATGTCTCTACAGTTTTGCCTTTTCCAGAACATCATACAATTGGAATCATACATTATGCAGCCTTTTCAGACTGGCTTCCTTTCACTTGGCAATAAGCACATAAGGGTCATCCATGTCTTTTTGCGGCTTGATCACTCATTTTTTTAAATCATTGAATGGCATCCCATTGGTTGTACCACAGCTTGTTTGTCCATCTACCTAAAGGACACCTTGGTTGCTTTCAGTTTTGGGTGAACATAAATAAAGTTACTACAAACATTCATGTGCAGGTTTTCGCATGAACATACATTTTCAGAACAGTTGAGTAAATACACAGAAGTGCGATTGCTGGATCATATGGTAAGATTCCATTGAGCTTTTTCAGAAGCTGCCAAAGTGGCTGCATCACTTTGCATTCCCACCAGCAGCGAATGAGTTTCTGTTGCTCCACATCCTCTCTAGCAACTGGTATTACCAGTTTAAAAAATTTCAGTCATTGTAACAGATCTGTAGTGGCATGCTATTATTGTTTTAATTTGTAACTCCCGATTGACATATTATGTTGAGCATTTTTTTATATGCTTATTTTTCACCTGTATATCTTCTTGGTAAGGTACTGTTCAGATCTTTCACCTATTTTTTAATTGTTTTTTTCTTACTGTTGAGTTTTAATAGTCCTTTGATCTACAGTTTTCATGCAATCCCTGTCAAAATTTGAATGGCCTCTTCTGCAGAAATAGAAAAGCCAATCCTCAAATTCATACCGAATAGCAAGGGGCTCTGAACAACCTAAACCATTTAAAAAAATAAAAGATTTCAAAACTTAACATTAAACTGTGGCCATCAAAATAGTGTGGTGCTTTAAAAAAAGGAAAAAAAAACAGTGTGGTACTGGCATAAGTACCTATAGATCAACAGAATAGAATCAGAAATAAGAGTCCAGAAATAAACCCATACATGTGGGGCAGGTTGATTCTTGACAAGGATGCCAATTCCATTCAGTGGGGAAAGGATAGTTTCTTCAAGAGATGCAGCTGGGCCAACTGGATTTCCACATGCAAAAGAATGAAGCTGGACTCCTAATTAACTCAAAACAGATCAATAGCCTAAATGTAAGAGTTAAAATCATAAAACTCTTAGAAGAAAACACAGGAGTAAGTCTTCATGACCCTGGGTTTGACTATGGATTCTAAGATATGACACCAACACCACCAGCAGCAAAGAAAAAATTAGATAAATCGACTTCATCTAAAAACTTCTGTGCATAAAGGGACACGATCAAGAAAGTGAAAAGACAATGTACAGGGGCTTCCCTCGGGGCTCAGTGGTTAAGAATCCTCCTGCCAATGCAGGGGACACGGGTTTGAGCCCTGGTCCGGGAAAATCCCACATGCCACGGAGCAACTAAGCCCGTGCACCACAACTACTGAGCCTGCGCTCTATAGCCCACGAGCCACAACTACTGAGCCCATGAGTCACAACTACTGAAGTCCGTGCACCTAGAGCCCATGCTCTGCAACAAGAGAAGACACCGCAATGAGATGGCTTCGTTCTCTGCAACGAAGAGTAGCCCCCGCTCGCCGCAACTAGAGATAGCCCATGTGCAGCAACGAAGACCCAACGCAGCCAAAAATAAAATTAATTAATTAATTAAATTTATATATAAAAAAAGACAACACACAAAATGAGAGAAAATATTTGGCAATCGTAGGTCTGATAACAGTTTAATATCCAGTCTCTAAGTAACTGCTACAACACAACAAAAACAACCCAAGTAAAAAATGGGCAAATAACTTGAACAGATATTTCTCCAAAGAAGATATACAAATGGCCAATAGCATACGAAAAAATATTCAGCATCATTAGTCATTAGGGAAAGTCAAATCAAAACTACAGTGAGATATCGTTTCATACCCACTAGGATGGCTGAACTATAAACCAAAAAACCAAAAAAAAAAAAAAAAGAAAAGAAAACAAAAAACCAAAACACCCCCAGTAAATAACAAGTGCTGGTGAAGATGTGGAGAAACTGAAACCTTTGTACATTGCTGGTAGGAATGTAAAGTGTGGCAGCCCCTATGGAAAAATGGTTTAGCACTTCCTCAAAAAGCTAAACACAGAATTACCATATGGCCCCAGTATATAATTCTACTCCTAGTATATGCCCAAAGGAACTGAAAGCAGGGACTTGAACAGTTACTTGTACCCCAATGTTCATTGCAGTATTATTCACTATAGCCAAAATGTGGAATCAACCCAGGTGACCACCATGTGAACAGATAAACAAAATGTATATATGTATAATAAAATTTATTCAAACATAAAAGAGAATGAATTCTGATACATGCTACTTCATGGATGAACATCGAAACATTATGATACAGAAGGACAGATACAAAAGGAAAAATATTGTATGATTCCACTTACATGAAATATCTAGAATAGGCAAATTCATGGAGGCAGAAAGTAGATTAGGATTACTAAAGGCTGGGCGGTGGGGAAGTGGTGGGGGAGTTATTACTTCATGGTTACAGAGTTTCTATTTAGGGCAATGAAAAAGTTTCAGAAATGGGCAGTAGTGATGGTTGCACAACATTATTAATGTACTTAATGACAATTAATTGTACAAATGGTTTAACCAAATTTTGCTGTAAACATATATATATTCTTTACCACAACTTAAAAAGTTAATAATGGATTATCTCCCAAACCACTGAATTGTGTACTTTAAATGAGTGAATTGTGTGGTATGTGAATTATAACTCTATAAAGCTGTTTTAAAAGAATTCTTTGCATATTTCAGATACAAGTCCTGTATCAGACATGTGTTTTGTAAATATTTCTTCCAGTACGTGGCTTGTCTTTTCATTCTCTGACTGGTGTCTTTCACTGAACAGCATTTTCTGGTTTGGGCACTGGCAGGGAGAGATGGGGGACAAGTAGGACGTCATGGAATCTGCTCCCTGGCCCAGTTAAGCCCTCTGGGGACAGTGTCTGCTGGCAGAAGTTGCAGGACCTGTTCTCATAAGGGATACTGAGGGACATGGGGACCCCAGCTGCCCTACCTTTATCCTGAAATGATGATGTGCAACACACTGTGAAAAAGAGACACCTTTTCCGTGTAGAACTCTGGGTGGCTCTGCTGCATGAGGGCTGCCCTAGCACTGCCTAGAAGCTCCTGGTCGAGGCTTCCTCAGCTTCCCCAACCTTCTCACTGTGGCAATGGCCACAGTGGCAGGTGCCAGAGTGGCTCCATGGGTGGCACACATCAACAAGGAAAGGACCAGAATCCCCATGGGGGGGATTGTGTAGGGGGCTGAGAACAGTTTTTAATTAACTAATTCATTATTGAATACTGTTATTATGACCCCCATTGTAGTCAAGGCTGATGATACCTGGGGCAACCCTGTTTAAGCTCCCTATTCATAATAAGCCCCAAGTAACGCAAGGTTCCTCCTAGAAGTGAAGGCTGTGGGGTGGTAAGTGAGAACTAAATGACGCTGATGGCTGTCTAGCTTCCCCAGACTCCTATGGGGAGGGGAAGCTTGAAAAGGTAGGGAGCATCAGCTCCACTCATTCCTCCACCAGCTGAAAAATACCTCATCTACCATTATTACGAGTGCTTTTACAGGGAGTGTAATAATGACAGGGCGATTCAAGCCCATATATTGATCAACCCCACCTAGCCGTTGCTATCATCATCTCTAAGAAAACGACTAATAAATACCCAATCTCACTCCATCCCTAACAATCACCTTGTGAGGAAGTTTTGCAGCCTCTACTGTACAGATGAGACAGCTGAGCATGAGAGGTTACATGATGCTCCTGAAGTTGCATAGTTATTACCCCATATTTTATTGCTTGCTAAACCAGGATGCATCTTTTTTTTTTTTTGCGGTACGCGAGCCTCTCACTGTTGTGGCCTCTCCCACTGCGGAGCACAGGCTCCGGATGCGCAGGCTCAGTGGCCATGGCTCACGGGCCCAGCCGCTCCGCGGCATGTGGGATCTTCCCGGACCGGGGCACAAACCCACGTCCCCTGCATCGGCAGGCGGACTCTCAACCACTGCACCACCAGGGAAGCCCCAGGATGCTTCTTATAATCAGTAAGTCCGTTCGGTGTGATAATATTTTCCCTGATGATTTCTTTGACTAGGGATAAGTCACAGTCAACATTTGATCACAGGCTCTATTTTTGCCACTTACACAGTGTACACCCTGCCAGGACCTTGGTGAGATGGACCTCAGAAAATGTAAAGTTGGGATGGTGAGGTGTGAAAGAGGAGTGGAAAAAAAGAGAAACAGAGTGAAAAAAGCGAATACTGGCTATTCCCCATTTCCTCTTCGTTTTTGTTTTGTAACCTCGGAATATCCGAAACTATGAATTCTGGCTCCTATTATAATTCTGGCTTTTATAAAGTAATAACGATCACTCAGCTTATGAAAATCCTGAGGAATTGTTCCTCCTCTCAGAAGAACTGCTGGAACTGTTAGAAAGACCTATCGGGATACTCTCGACTCTGTTTGAAAGTATGACTCATGGAGCAAAGTACTCTCCGCACATAAAATTCCCAACGTTTTCTTCATCAAAGCCCAAAGTCACCAGTTCATAAATTCCCTGTGCTGGCTACCAGCTTTGCAAGCATGGTATGACACCTAGGTCCTTGATCCTTTTGCAGGAAACAGCTTGCCCCGGAGACTGGGCACGCTCACTAAACACCATCAAGCAGGTGAGTCTTCACTGGCTTAGTAAAGACTGGGTTTGTCTCTCCTTGGCTGTAGGATCCCAGGCAGGCCCGGGCATTTAATTATGACATCATCTTTGTTAATGACCATTGTGGCTTTTAATAAGAGTCTGCTTCTTTCTACAAGAACTAAGTGTTTCTCTTGTCTGACTGCCACCAACTTCTTTTGTATTTCAGGAAAAAGTATGACTGTTTAGCAACTGGTAAGTTCAGGGATTAAAAAAAATACTTCTAGAAGCTTCTTTCCATCCTGAAGCTAATGTTAAGGCAACTTCAGGTTTACAAGTTTGCAAAGCAGAAATGCAGGCACTTTAGCTTTACCATGGCTTCCAAAATAGGATAGGCACAAGATGATTCACTAGGGTGTGCGGGAAAAGTATTAGAACTTACATTTCTCTACGAAAGAAATAAACTTTACTAATTGGCACTCAGGCTCTTGGTCTGTATGTCAAAAAGTCACAATTCCCATAAGGTATACCAGAAGTCCTAAGGTAAGAGTAGGGTTTGTACAACTTGGAGGAGTTGACAGTTGGGGTCCTTATTCATTCTTACTACAATGAGAATCTACAGTTTCTGTATGCCCAGTTAAATAGAGTTTGGGGTCATTTTATCTAGTTTTAACAAAGTCCTCAAAATAAGACAAATGGCTTTTAAAAAATGGCTGACTTTCTTAGCAGAGAGCAACCTTGTGGTGTTCAGCCAGGACACACCAGTAAGACCTACCAGTTATGACTCTTTTGAAATATTTGAATCGCTACAGAGCCACTGCTCTGACTACTCCCCCCAGTCAGGTGCCCCTCCCAGCCTGCTCTGGCTTCTCCCAGGGAACCCTTTGGAACCTCCCCAAGATCCAGCAACCAATGGGTTAATGTTTGGCAAAGCAGGTGGCTTCAACATCCTGCTGCAGCACTAAAGGCCTGGGACTGTTTTGACTGGTCAGTGCCTACGCTGTACCAGTGTTAATCTTTCAACCATCAACCTATTTTATCATCTTCCCTGAATGAGCATCTCTGGCTCAGCCTGTAAATTCCACCCGTGGGCTCAACCCAGGACAAAACTTACTGGCATCAGAGAGAAGATATTTGAATAGATCCCACCATCAAATGGCAGGGGTCAAAGGCAGCGAGCCCATCAGCCTCCTGCTGTCCAGAGACCCAGGCTTCCCAGTGCTTCTCAAAAACTGATCTTTCCCGGGCTTCCCTGGTGGCACAGTGGTTGAGAGTCCGCCTGCCGATGCAAGGGATGCGGGTTCGTGCCCCGGTCTGGGAAGATCCCACATGCCGCGGAGCAGCTAGGCCCATGAGCCATGACCGCTGAGCCTGCACATCCGGAGCCTGTGCTCCGCAACGGGAGGGGCCACAACACTGAGAGGCCCGCGTACCGCAAAAAAAAACAACTGACCTTTTCCAACCTGAGGTCTCCCAAGCCCCTCTTGGTGATCTGCCTATTGCCTCTGGATCCAGAGCCTTGCTGTACGCTTGACAATCTCTTCCTACTTTGTGCTAGGTGTACCCTGTTAGGCACTAGGGAGTCCTGAAAGGAACAGGAGCCGGTGACTTTGCTCCTGAGTCTACTGGCAAAGACACGTGGATTAACATGTACTGGTGATCCTGGGCCTCCGCCTCGGGCAGGCCATTTCTCCAACCTCTGAAATGGAATGCTGCCTGTTTCATGTCTGTGGGATTAAATGAAATAACGTGAGTGAAATGCTCAGCACGGGTGCTGGCACACAGGAAGTGAACACTCAGTGAACGCCAACTGTTCTCCTTATTACCATTACTATTTGCTCATGGGGCAGGGTGACACAGGAGAGCTCATTAGCGATGCATGAGATAAGCCCTGAACGGTGGTCAGGGGCTCATCCTGCAGAAGGGGGCTGGAGGAACAGGGGCTGAAGTGCTGTCACCACATCCAGCGTAACCACTTGTCTGATGGCCCAGGCAAGGCTCCATGCACTCGCCCCGTCCTCCACGCCACCCAACAGGCACACTCACTCTGGCTGCCATGCTCTGACTCACGTCAGGACCCCTGTCCACCTTGCTCTGACAGCTTCCCCCCTCCATCCATCTTCCAATCCCCAGCAGAGGCTGCCCCTCCAGGAGGCCTCCCTGATGCCTCATCTCAGGCAGCTCTCCATCTTCTCTAAGAGTCATTGTCATACAGTTTAGCACAGGAAGGGCATTTCCTGTTTGATTTCTTGACCGTTAATGACCAGATAATAAACTTGAGGTCATGGGAAGCAGACACTCTGAAGCAGCTAACAACAGGCTGTGGCACAAAAATATCATCACCAATAACAAGAGCAACTGTTAAGCTTTCACTGAGCATCCGCTGGGTTGGGTCAGGCACTGAGGCAGGCACTTCATACTCATCATCTCATTTAACTCTCATGGCAACCCTGAGTTAACAATCCGAGGATTATTATCCCCATTTTATGGACTAGGAAACTGAGGCCAGAGGGGTAACTTGCCCAAGGTCACACAGTAGGTCGATGGAAAAACCAGGAGTAGAACCCAGATCCATACGCTTCCAAAGTTCACACTCGTTCCTCTGTGCTAATCAGCTGCTCCTGAGACTGGACAGATTAAACAGGCTGTTGACTGAGTTGGCTTTGATTTGACTGGAGATAGAATAATTCTGCTGCTGCAAATGGAGCCAGTTACCTTAATGGGTCAGCCACTGCTAAGTGTTCCTCTGTATTAGCACCAGGCTGGTCAGCCTATCTGCAAACAGGAGTGTTTGTACATCTGCGATTATGTACTTGGCCCATGACATACACGTAGCCATGTTTCCTCAGAGCAGCGTCGTTACTGGAAGGAAGGATTAGCAGGCACACGTGTACTAGTAAAGCTTTCTGTTCCAGAACCGTTACGTCATGCTCTGAGCTGACTGCTTATGCTACAGCTGGCCAGCTTCTTCCATCAGTCAACAGCAACAGCAGAGAGGAGCCGCTGCCGGGACAGAGCTGGGGGCAGTCAGCTCCGAAACTGTACAATGGAAGCTGACCAGCTGTTAGGGGACCGGAAGGCATTTCCTCCTCCTTCTGCCTAGTAATTCAGGACTCAATGTTTGGGACTTTTATGAGTTAGGGTGACGTGGACTCCAGTTGGAGACAGGAAGTGGGATTACTGAGGCTGCTGTTCTCTGACTGAACCCCAGGTTTACGAGGGCCCCTGAGCACACGTCTGGGATGGATATATGGGGGTCTTAGAAATACAGGCATCGGGAAGTCTTAGCAGACACAGCCCTGAGAATGGCCTTCCTCCCAGACATACTTCTGTGATCAGGTGCAAAATTACAGATCCAGAAACACAGTGTAAATTCCCGAAAGGAGAGCGGACGATACGCTACTCCTTACTGCCCAGAACCAACCCGAAACAAGCTTTGGGCTCAGAGACTGGGCTTTGGTGCTGCAAATGTATGGAGGCTGCCTGTAACCGTTCCACCTATGATGTGCACAGTTCTTGTTCTAGTGGGATTACGCTTCCATTTTCCTTCCATCGGATAACCACCAGGATGCAGAGGTGCTGCCCTCACACAGCCCGTATGGGGGAAGGGAACCATAAGAAAAAAGCTCTACATTCAGTCCCTCTACTTTCTGGCCGTGTGATTCTGGAGAAAGTGGCTGCACCTCTCTGAGTTTGCTGCGTTCACTGGGTGGTTGTGCCAGTCGAATAAGAACATTGAGATGCTGGCATCTCTTTGTAAATTCAAAGACGTGGCAAAAAGATTTTTAAAAGCCTGTGACTAAGCAATTTAGCAACTGCACTTTATGGTATTTATTTCCTTTCTTGTCTGTTTTCCCTGCAAGACAATAAGACTTTTGCGGGCAGGGACGATGTCTAATGAATCGTGTGCCCCTCTGCCAAGCACGTCTTGCATATTTTTACGCTTTATTGTTTCTAAAATGGTCTCATGTGGTTTACGTCATTTGACCCCAAACAGGGCAGGTGTTATTATTCCCATTTATAGAAGAGGCAGTTGAGGCCCAGGTGGGTCAATGTCATGCTGAGGGCGTGTGGCTAGTACAAGCCAGTCAAAAGCATGTGACAATAATGGCTCTTTCAATTGTTTTGCCATTGGAAGACTAGTTTACACAAAGTTGTTGGATAAGGACCAACGTGGAAGGGAAATGGAGGAGTCTGCTCCTGAATCCTTGGTGACTCTAGGATTTTGTCCTAAGTGAACAAGGGAACAGAGGTGGCTAGCTGGAAGGCTTATGAATCATTCTGTTGGCAAAATTCCCCGCGGCGGTTTGAATGCTTCAGACCCTCTCTTCCCAAGAGGCTATGATTTAAAACTTAAATAATATTGTTCTTGGCACCCTCATGGCCCTCTAACTCAGCTGAACCTCCACAGGGTAATGGCACAGGAAGGTGATGGGCAGGGGAGCCGCTGAGGACAGGGGAGTACCGCTTCCTTCCTCCAACAGCTAGACGGCTCCTTGACGAGTCCAGCCTGGGAGGACTGGGTCAAAAAGTGAACTATGACCAGGAGGAATAAAGCACACAGACACTGAACAGGTGTTGTGCGTGCATGCCTGGTGCGTGCCGTCAAGTGGGTAGGGGTGCCAGCGCTGGACGTGAGGCCGACCAAGGACAAGTTCATCTTACAGGGCAACTGTCCAGCAGATTGTTGTTAACCTGTTCCAGCCCTGATGTTATAATCAAATCCTCCTCCTCCTGGGCCTTGGCCTCAACTCCGCTCCCCCATCAGGTGAACCAGAGAGGAGGTCATTCTGCCCAGGAGACAGATGACCGATGTGCATACAGGGTATCAGGGTAACCAGTCTCCTTCTCTATGGTGACAGCAGGAGGCGGGGCTGAAAGTTAAAAGCTGAAGTACTGGGAATGCTTTCCGAACTGTATTTCCACTTCTAAATTAGATTTATATTAAAAGAAAGGGAAAGGAGAAATGTAGAACCTCAAACCATGTGAGTTTTTCTTCTTACCAGTGCTTAGTTTACATCATCAACATTAAATGGTTTCATTATTTCCTCCTGAGGTGGGGTCTCATCCTTGCACTTAATGAATTTGAGAATCTCTTAAAAAATTTCTCAGCTCAGAAACATGATCGGCTCTGGGACCTCTGTGCTTAGGGTCCACAGGTACTTAGTTAATCAAATCATTCTTTTCTATTGGTGATTTCCTAAAAGGTCACTGGAATTCCTACAATTGTGGCTCGGCTATTCTAGAGTGACGTTGTGTCCTCTGAAGGAAGCGAGGTTGACATTCAAAGAGAACTGCAGGGTGACCTCTCCTCCAAATGTCTCAAAATAGACAGCTCTATGCCCAAGGCTATATTTAGTGCCATTAGCCACCAAGCTCTTGTAAAACCTCTATCTTGTGATAAGTACAGTCAATATTTAAAGTCTTCTTTAAAGGACAAAGGAACAGCTTATTCTAAATTTATTCTGATTGACTAAATACACCACTGAATGACTGATTGGGTCACTGTTGAATAGTCTGGAAATTTAATTGGCTTTTACAGATGAATATTCAGTTTGTGGGTTGGTTTATATTTTATAACTTCTATTAAATTAATAAAGATTTGAGTACCATTTTTTAGTGCCTACTAAAGGACAGGCTGTGTAGATATTGAATGAACCAATGCACTATTTGAATTTTATCCTTCTGCAATGTCCATATGAAGTATAATATCTGCCCAAGGTTATACAGTTAATAAGCTGTGGAGCTGGAACACAGACTCAGGTCTGTGTGCCACTAAAGTCCATATTTGTCATCACCATTTTGCACACATCGCTTTGCATCCTTTGTTGTGATCTGAAGATTTTGCAGTAACGTTTGTCAGCCACATTAAAGCCAGTTTGATCAGCCTACTAAAGTGAGACTTTCTTGGCTCGCCCTATCCCACTAGACCCCAGCCTATTACGTTTAACACCTTCTCTAGAGGGAAAGGGGAAAAGCATTCAGCAACATTTAGTGTTCTTTCCCCAAAGGTGGGAGAATGACAAGGGCTGGGAATAGAAGGGAAATATTCACCCTAGGAGAAATAAATACAGCCGAGTCTATCACACCAGCTCTGACTGTGAAATCAATTTAATAGGGAGCAACCAATATCTAAAAAATGATGTCGACCTGAGCAGAAAATACCAGGTTGTATCACATTTAGCACGGACAAGTATCGTTCTGCTAAACTTTTGCTTAATTTCAAGTGTATGTGTGTGCACGTATGTGTGCGTGTATATTGTGTACTGTGTACTGGCTTGTGATGTAAAGTGTATTTTTTTTTTTTCGTGGTACGCGGGCCTCTCACTGCTGTGGCCTCTCCCGTTGCGGAGCACAGGCTCCGGACGCGCAGGCTCAGCAGCTATGGCTCACGGGCCCAGCCGCTCTGCGGCATGTGGGATCTTCCCGGACCGGGGCAGGAACCCGCGTCCTCTGCCTCGGCAGGCGGACTCTCAACCACTGCGCCACCAGGGAAGCCCCTGTAAAGTGTATTTTTAACTGAAGGTTGTGGTTTAAACGTTTTGAGAAACACCGTAGCACAGGATAATGATGACGAGTGATGGAGTCTGACTGCAAAAGACCGAATGCCAGCTCTGACCCTTACCAGATGCACCTGGGTACGTTACCTAACTTTTCAGGTTTCAGGTTCCTCCTCTGTAAAACCGGGCTGATAACAGTATGGACTTCATAATGTGTGTCACATGTAGCCGTGTATCTGATGCTTAGTAAGGCCTCACTAAGTAAATGTCAGCTATCGTTATTTCACACAAAGCAGGTTGGGTGATAATTTGTTGGCAAAAGCAATGCTTTGTATTATGTCTCCAGAATCATTTCAATTCCAGACACAGACATCCATCTGCTTCCTGGGCATCCCGACCTACATGTCTCATAGGCCTGTCAAACACCACATGTTGCAAATCAAACTCATCTTCCAGGCCAAACCTCCCTCCCACACTCTCTACTCAGCAATGATATCCCACGGCAGCTCATTAGAAATTTGAATCATCCTGGATTCCTCACAACTCAGCCCGAATTTGCAGTCATTACCAAATCTAGGTGATTTTCTCTCTCCTGAATAGTTTGAGACAGAGTTTGAGATTCCTCTTTTATCCACCTTCCTCATTCTCATCCTCCTTTTTTCAAGATCGACATCATCCCCAGTCTGCTCATAAACGAATGGCTCTGCAAGTCCTGGCCTCCAGTCTTAACCTCCCCCATTCCTCGCTCTCATCGTCTCACCCCTGGAATACACCTTTCAGAACTTGCCAGACTGACATTTTCCAAAAACCAAATTTGATCATTTCACTCTCTAACTTAAAACATCTTTATCTGACCTAGAGATTATCATATTCAATACTAAGTGATATAAGTAAAACAAAGACAAATATATGATATGACTTATATGTGGAATCTAAAAAAATGATGTGAACTTATTTAAAAAACATAAATAGACTCACAGACATAGAAAACAAACTTATGGTTACCAAAAGGGAAAGGGGGGTGGGATAAATTAGGAATCTGGGATTAACAGGTAACACAATACTATATATAAAATAGATAAACAACAAGAACCTACTGCATAGCATAGGGAACTATATTCAATACAGCGTAATAATCTATAAGGGAGGGACTTCCCTGGTGACGCAGTGGTTAAGAATCCGCCTGCCAATGCGGATTCGAGCCCTGGTCCGGGAAGATCCCACATGCTGTGGAGCAACTAAGCCCGTGAGCCTAGAGCCCGTGCTCTGCAATCAGGGAAGCCACTGCGATGAGAAGCCCGTGCACTGCAACAAACAGTAGCTCCCACTTGCCACAACTAGAGAAAGCCCACCTGCAGCAACAAAGACCCAACACAGCCAAAAATAAATAAATAAATAAAATAAATAAATTTATATATAAAAGAAAATAACCTATAAGGGAAAAGAATCTGAGAAAGAATATATGTGTGTGTTATGTGTGTGTAACTGAATCACTCTGCTGTACACCTGAAATACTGTAAATCAACTATACTTCAATAAAAAATCTTTATCAAAGCCTGCAGCGCTTTTCATAAGCTGTGCTCCACTAATCACTCCAGTGCATAGAAGGATGAAAGGTTATTGACCTAAACTTACAATTCTCAAAATTCAGTGTACCTGGGGAGCACCTGGGTTGCTGGTTTAAAATTCAAGTCCTAGGCCTGTACCTGTGAATGCTGATTCCTGCAGAGTCAGGGCTTTTCACCTGCACCCCCGGTGATAATGAGGAACTGCCCCAGAAGAGAAGACAAAAGTTTTGCCCAAATCCTAATCCACCGCACACAAATTCAGGAGTATAGGTGAGTATATTGTCCTGGGGAAGTATCTCAGTAGAAACGCAATCAGAAGAATTTCTGAAGGAGGTGGGGGTGAGGTGGGTGGAGACTGACTTATTAGCAAAGATTTATCTTTCGGGACGAGCAGCAATGACAAGAAGGAAAATGCTGCTCTTTAATATAATTATCTGTTAATGCTATTGCCTGAAAATACGAAGACTGCATACGGCCAAAGCACAACGATGGCACTAATCATCACACGCTGTTGTCTAGCAAGGTCTCTCTTTGTCCCTAGTGGAAAACCCCGATGAGAGTCCTGGCACTGGGTAAGTTTATAAGAGAGAGAAAATCGGCTGCCACACCTATGCACAAGACAGGAGCCGAGTTCTTTCCACTGGGTCTGAATCAAAGGGATTTCTCCGTTATTTTTCCCTAGTAAGAAAAAAAAGAAAGAAAGAAAGGGAGAGAGAGAGAACAGAAGCTTCAAGTTAAGTATCTGGGCATTCTGGGTAGTTACACGTTGGTGAGAAATCAAGATCATTAAACATTGGTGAGAAATCAAAACCAGTGACTGGCTTTTACAGGGAACAAATCTCTGAAGCATTTTTATGGATGAAAGTTAATGCAAACCAGATAACCTGAGGCTTGCAGATAAGGACCTTAGGAAGCTTTTCTCACTGCTGCCTCTGCTGAGCTGTCCGCCACCTGGTCCACCCTTCTTACTCAACCGAACCATCATTCACTCATTCAACTAGCAGGTACTGTGTGACGTACATAATTCTAGGCGCAGGTGAGAGTGGCAAAGCCCATCTCACCTTCCAGTAGGGAAAATTAACACAGATGACACAAGACAAAGTGATTCATCATTCATTCAAAGCAACAAAACAAGGGGGTGCCATTCATTTGACAAAAATGTGTTAAGTAGCTACTTTGTGCAAGGAAATGTGCTAGGCGTGGGGATGCAGCTGTGTGAAAGAGAAGTTCCCATCCCCACAGGGAAGACAAGTAGTCAATAAATAATTACCACGTAATTATTTCATGATCAGAAATACTACCGAGCAGATGCAGAGGATGCTATGAAAGCATGGAAGGAACTGGGAGCCCTGATGTAGTTTCCTTTGGGGGAAGGGTGACTAGGAGAGCCTTCCCTAAGGAAGCAACCTTTGAGATGTGATATGAAAGACAAACAAAGAGTTAATTAGGCCAAGTGCCAGGATAGAGCTGAGCAGAGAAACATCCTAAATGGAGAAGAAACAGCATGTTCAAGGCTCAGAAAGGGGAGGCAGGACCAAGATGGTACAGTGTGTGGGCAACTTTGCTAAGGACTTGGGTTTTCAGCCTCAAGAACAGAAAGGTTTTAAACAGAAGAGACATAATTTGCTCTGTGTGTGTGTGTGTGTGTGTGTGTGTGTGTGTGTGTGTCAGGGGAAGATCACTATGGCTACAGCAAAGAGAACTGGGGCGATATCACTGCCATGGTAACCGGGTGGATGACCGTGGTGGCTGGGAGATGGGATGCTAAGCAATGAGGATTTTGCAGTGGAGGAGGGGCTGGAAGGAAAGGAACGCATCTCAAATTGAACTTGGTACATGATGAGTTTGACAACCTTTGAAACATCTATCTGGAAATGTCAGGCAGTCAGCTGGGTATCTGGAAATCTGGGTAGGGCTAGAGAATGAATTTGAAAATTTTTAGCCAATCGGTGGTATCTGAAACCACAGCGGGGATATATTCCTCTACGGAGAGAGTTCAGAGTGAGAAAGAATCCTAGGTCTAAGCTTTGAGAAACTCCAGCATTTGAAGGCTGGATAAAGGAGGATAAGCCAGGGGAGCAGACTGAGAAGAAGCAGCTGAAAGGTAGAAGGGGAACCAGAAGATGGGTTGTCACAAGATGGCCCAAGAGAACAGTGTTTCAGGAAGGCAGGAGTGGTCAACTCTGCTGAATTTCTCTGAGAGGTCAAGTAATACGAGGACTGAAAACTGTCTGCTGGATTTAGCCAAGTGGAGGTTCCCTGTAAGCCAGTGAAGGTTGGCTGCAGTTGGACTTCTGTGGTTTGAAGAGAGAGCAGGACGGTAGGAAAGGGAATCAGCAAATGCACACAATTCTTACAAGAAGGTCAGCTACTAATGAAGAGTGGTTTACGGTGGAGAGACGTGAGCATGTTTAGGGGCTGATGGGGTGGATTCCTCAAGAAGGGAGAGAATGGGAGCCACAGCCTGGCCTGCGGGGACTGGCCATAGACAGAGGAGGCCACCTCAGCAGCTGTAGCAGAAGGGAAGGAGGGATGCACAAGTGAAGGTGCTGTGTGCTTACAGGCTCAATGGGGAAATTATCTGCCGGGAGAGAGGATTGGGGATTTCGGAGTAGGGAAGTTTTGAAAGAAAAGTTGTGAGAGGGTGAGAGCAAGGTGGTCAGAGAAACAGGAGACTTCTGAGCACTGAAAAGGGGGTGACAATAAATATAGAGTTGTGCAACCAACTGAGGTTGGTGACAATGAATATACAGTTGTACACTTTTTCCTGCTGCGTGTTTTCCTCTAGCATGGCATGGAGGAAGCAAAACTGAATTCTTTGCTTTCTCCACGCCATGCTATGTTATCGAGGGTTGTGATTTTTCTCAAAAGAATTCAATGAAAAGACATAGAGGCAAAAAGTTGAGGGTACTGTCAGGAAGAGCCGGAATGATGGACCATGGACTTGAAGCAGGACTGGACTAGGTCTGTGGGCAAGAGCGATGACTGGCATAGGCAGAGGGTTGAGTGGCCTGGAGACTGTGGTGAGTTCAGAGGGCGTGGCTGACCAGGCAGCATCTCTGGTCAGAGAGTGTTGTTAGAATCACTGATTTCTATGATTTCAGTGATTCACAGAGAGGAATTTCATATGATGCCAAGGTCCCGGGTGTGACTGTGGGAATGGCTGAGGGGAAATGCAGAGGGAAGTTATTCCAGTTGGGAGAGGCCTGGGTTTTGGAGGAACCAGCCCTTTTTTTTTTTTTCTGTATGCAGGCCTCTCACTGCTGTGGCCTCTCCCGTTATGGAGCACAGGCTCCGGACGCGCAGGCTCAGCAGCCACGGCTCATGGGCCCAGACGCTCCGCGGCATCTTCCCAGACCGGGGCACGAACCCGTGTCCCCTGCATCGGCAGGCGGACTCTCAACCACTGCGCCACCCGGGAAGCCCCGAACCAGCCCTTTGATGCTGAAGTCATCCAAGATGATGGCAGGATTGGGGTGGAGAAAGTCTATAAGCTGGTGCCAAGGTCCTCAATGAATGGAAGGTGGTAAACAACAGTGATGAAAAGGAGAAAAGGTCAGTTGCTCTCTAAATAGCGCAACTCTTAGAAAAGGCACAGAGAAGTGGTTTTTGTTGCTGTGGAAGTTATTTGTTTAAATAAGAGAGGATGGGAATGGGGAGTTCTAAAAGTTTTTATTCTTGAGGAATAAAAGGCTATCTACCTTTGTCCTGACTTGGAAGGTTGAGGAGTGTGAAAGCAGCATGAGAAGGGTTTGGGAGAAACAGTCAACTCAGGTTGGGGGTAGGTTTAAGTTAATAGATGGAGGTGGAGATAACGTCCTGGAAGGGACTGAAGATGTAAGAGAAGGTCATTATTCCTGAAATCCAAGTGGAAGGGTATGGGGTGGAGAATGGAAAGCTGGGTCAGGGGCAAGGATGTACAGACATGACGGTTTGACAGAGAAAGAGACGCAAATAAAGGAGCAGCTGGGAATATGAGGAGAAGGGGGCTAATTGCTTGGCGTTACAAAGGAGGTAGACAGGAGGGCTTTGCAAAGGAGGTCATGTCTAGCTGAGATCACGTAGAAGTTCTGCCGATGGGCAAGGGGAGGGGAGGTACTCCAGGTAAGAGAATCAGCATACGCAAAGATGCAGAGGCCTGGGAGGTGTGCTGCACAGGGCCAGTGTAGCTTGCTTCAGTGGGGCTGCTGGGCAGAGCAGTGGTGGAGATCAGGCCAGAGACCTGGGCAGGCACAGGGCAGGCAGGCCCAGGTCATGGAGGGCTTTGGGGTCCAGCTGAGGGCCCTGTGACTTAGGGAGCTCCTGCAGGCTTTTAAGTGGGGACAAGGCATGATCCCTGGTTATGTCTGTTCCAGACAAGTGGGCCTCTTTGCTCTCCTCATTGCCCCCTCCATGCTTTGGCTCATGCGGTTCATGGAGAGTCCAGCCTCAACCCTCCTCCTCATCCCTGAGAACTCACTCAAGTCTTAGCCCTGGAATAAAGCCTTTCATGACTACTCCAGTCCATACCTTCCTCCTTTTCCACAAATGTTTTCATTGTTACAGTCAGAATCATACCCCAAAAGAAAGGCAGTGGAAAAGGCCACCATTGACCATTTGTGTTAGCAAGACCTGGTAAGACATAAAATTATAATTATGAGAGAGTAAACTGTCTCTCTCTCCTAGAAAGAAGGCAGAACAAGAGTCATTCCTAGAGCACTGGAAAAAAGGATTCCTTCTCTTTTCTGTTTTCCTAAGCAAAAAAAAAAAAAAAAAGTGAGTACTTTCAGGTTCAAGTATAGACAAGGGCTCAGTTTGAAAGCCCTGGGTTAATACTCTCAGAGTTAACGACTGTGTGACCTTAAGCAAGTTACTCATCTTCTTAGACTCTCAATTTATTAATCTGTAAAAGGGGTTAATAATACCAATTCCACAAGATCATCAGAAGATCATATAAGATCATTCGTGTGTTCGTTCAACCTATGTATTGCGTGCCTTACTGTGTTCCAGGCACTGTGCTAGGAGCTGGACTGTAGCAGTGCACAAGAGGGGCACAGTCCTTGCCCTCCTGGAGCTTGCAGATCACAGGGAGAGAGAGAAACATTGCATAAATAATATCTCAATAATTGCTAGTATGATAATCTAGGGAGCCTGGCATGCCGCTCGGTGCCTGGCTCAGAAGGCACCCTTCATACACATTACGTAACTCCCTCCCTTTCTTCACTTCTCTCAAAATAATATAACAAGTGCTGTCTGCTAGTATATACTAATTATCTATTTCCGAAATTTTCAGGGGCTCCCACTCTAAGTAGGTACTATCTCAGTCCCACATAAACATAGATGGGTTGCCGAGGAAACCCAAGGTGACTAAGTTCACGTCCTCTCCAGGCTCCTAAATCAAAGAAGACCAGTAGAAAATGACCGCATGAAGTCACATAGCTCATCCTCAAAACCTCTGGCTCAGCAGAACAGAAAGTGCGAACACATCAAGCTCCAGGGTGAGCATCGTCCTGGGACTCTGGGCTGTGTGCAGGCAAAAATGGCAGCTCTGAGTGTGAAGGCCTGGCCCTCTCCACAGCCTGTCCAGGCACTAAAATATGAAGGGGAGGGCAGGGCCCTTTCCTCTACTCATGCGCTCAATTCATTTCTGGTGAAAGAAAGCCTGGGCTTCCCTAAGGTTTACTCGTGAGTGACAATGTTATTTAAAGATCTCTGGGCACAATGGCTTTCCTAACTCCCCAGTGGCCTGGGACAAAAGAACCAGGGCCCAAGCACTGGCCCTGCTCATTGTGAAGCAGCAGCTGCAGGTCCTGAGGCTGGAGAGAGATTTCCTCCTCCTGCCCTCCCTGCCCTCCCAGCGCCTGCCTTGTGCTCTCTGCACGGCTGGTGCACAGGCTCTTAACAGAAAAGCTTCCTCTTTTATTCCTTTAGCGGCAGCTGGGGTAGGGAATAAGTCTCACTGGCTTGGTAATTCAGGCAACCTTATTTTGGGCACTGACTGGAGATCAATTGCTCTCTCCTTTCTTGGTAACCTCGCTGTCCCCTGCACCGTCCTGGAGCTCTAAAAATATTTGTCAATTTGCTGCAAGTGTTTGTCTACAAGTCTGTCTCCCCATTTAGATGCCTAGGTTTCCTTATGGCAGGTACTGTGTCCTACTTATTTTTACCTCAGTGCTTGGCATGTAGTAGGAGCTGAATACATGTTTGGAGAAAGAGAGAAAGGGGAGAGAGAGAGAGCACGCGAATGGATGAATGAATAAATATTAGTCTCTGAGGTTGGACAACTAGATTAGGAGATGCCAGTCTGGACTTTGAAGACCCTAGTGGGTTCTCAGAGGTTTCACAGAGGTGTTGAGTGGGGAGTGTCATGAGAATAGGTGTCTGTCTTGCTTCTCCCATGAAGCTTAACTCAGCTTTTATGATATTCATTGAGCTTCCTTATTTGAGATTTTGTGTGAATAAAAGGTTCTGTGGCTAAGAAAATTGTTTGAAAAGAATACTGGGCTCAATTTTTCTCCCTTACATCTCTTCCTGCTTTGCTCTTTTCCGTGACAAGGCAAGTACTTGTATCTCTTCTGCTTCTGACCACTGGTAGAACATTCTCCTGCATCTTATCCTTGGAAGGCAGGAGGAATGACACGGATGAGGGCATTCACTTGCCAAGTACTCACACTGTGTTCTACTTGGGCCAGAGTTCCAACAGCTAAGCTGCTGCCGCCTGGTCCCCACACGTCCTGGTTCTCCTTACACATCACATCGCAGTGATGGGGCTCTTGAGGTGAGTGGTGTTTGCAGCCTCGATCTCCAGCTCCATTTTCTCACGCCTAATTTTAACATAACTTACACTGCACTTCATAGCACTTCTGCTGACTGTCCCAAATGGGGAGGGAGCCCAGCCCCCAGAGAACAGAAGTGCTGCTGCAGACGGGACGGTCATGGACACTGTCTTGGAAGAGCTCGTCACTCAAGTTTGGAAAGGACATCATCAGAGAACCTGACAAGCCCGGACCATCATAAGGTCATAGAGAGACACCCCCCGACACACACCCTGCAACTTCGTCTATTTACTCACTAGCAAGGGTCTATAGAGCACCTACTATGTGCGGGGCTGTGGGATATAGGGATGGATACGAGAAAGTCCTCTTGTTAAGGAGCTCCCATCCTAATAATGGAGACAAAGTAAAGAAAATGAAACAATTCAAGATGACAAGCACAGACACAGAAATGTATCAAGTGCTAAGGGATTACAGAGCGGGGAGAGAACAATGCTCCTTGAGGGCTGTGGGAGCAGTGGGGAAGGCGTCACTGAAAAGCAACATTTGAATTAGACCTTGACTTTGAACAGTTCTTCAAGCCTGGAGGCAGGAGATGGAAGCAGGGCAGGCACGGAGCACCTGAGGGAAGAGGGGCAGATGTGACGTGCTGGACCATATGGGGGGTGGGACTGAGGGGCAGTCAGGCTGGAGGGATAGAGTTGACCAGATTGAAGTGGGGTTCGCAAGCTTTGCTAATTGTGTTACTCTGCGGGCGGTGAGAAGCCACTGGGGGCTTTCAAGCATGGTCTCACGTGCCCTGTTAAGGAATGCTAATGATCCTGTAGGCGATGGGGAAGGCAAGCCCACAAGTACCAACCCAACCTTCACAGTGAAGAGCCCTCTGGCAGGTGAGTGGACGGATGGGGAGGGGCAGAGGCTGGAGGCTCGAGGCAGTGATAGGCTGTGGCCGTGGTCCATGTGAAGAAGGAAGATGCTCTATACCAAGCAGAGCGGAGGAAACGAAGTGGAAGAGAAGGGATAGCTTCAAGGTACATTTCAGAAGGAGAGGACGCAAGGCGGGAGCCTCCCAGTGTATGGAGCCATGCAGGGAAAGGTAGAAGACCTTCCCCAGGCCTGGGAGACTGGGGCCAGCCCCCATGTCTGTTACTCAGCGTCACGTGGGCATCCATGAGGCCAGGGTCCTCACAGTCTTTACGATGCCGTTCTGTTCCTGGGGTGTGATGAGCCACTCCAGCATCAGAGTCGTTGACATCAGCCCTTGTGGTTCGGAATGTGCTAAGTGATTGCTTAGTTCTGGTTGTTCTATTCCAGTTTTCTGCAGGCCCGCTGTTATGTTGTGTCCTCCAAAATTCATATGTTGAAGTCCTAACCCCTGTACTTCAGAATATGGCTGTATTTGGAGCTAGGGTTTTTTAAGAGGTAATTAAGTTAAAATGGGGTAGTTTTGGTGCACCTTAATCCACTCTGACTGGTGTCCTTAAAGAAGAGGCAATTAGGACACAGACTCAGAAGAGAGAGTCCATATGCAGACACAGGGAGAAGACGGCCCCACGCAAGCCAAGAAGAGAGACCTCAGAAGAAATCAAATCTGCCGACACCTTGACCTTGGACTTCTACTCTTCAGAACTGTGAAAAAATAAATTTCTGTTCTTTAAGGCATCCAGTCTGTGGTACTTTGTTATGGCAGCTCCGGCAAACTAATACACCTCCTGTGAACAAAATCTCACCCAGGGTCCAAGCCTGCCTGAACCTACCTGGGCAGGACCTGGGACCACGTTCCCTCTTTTTATTTCTCCAGCCAGTCCAGCTTCTTCACTGGCCCATCCCTTTATTACAGTCACCATGACAAGGGGTGGGCAGGTGAGTCCAGGGAATTCGGTCACTCAAGCAAGAATGGCACTGGGTTATTACCCGCAGGGGACTGCTGCTTTTCTCTAAAAAGCCAGTCGATTGGATCACAAAGCTCGCAATAACCCAGCTCTCAGGACACTCTCAGACCTGGCTTCTCAGGCGTTAGGAGGGAGAATATTCCACTTATACCAGGATGACTATTGAGCTTTGTCGAACAAATACCACTTGGAAGAACAACGTAAATGGACTCCATCTTCAAAAGGTAAAGGCTATGGTAGAGGTCAAGGAGCACTTCCCCAACTGTGACGACTCCCTCACTACATCCGAGGAGAGAGAAGTGGGAGACCTGTGGCCTTCAGCAGGCAAACACAGGGCGTTTTACTGTGACTGATGGGGCGACACAGTTTTGCTAGACAATTGCTGGATGTGGCTATAGCTCAGCCCCGACATCTGACGTAAGCCATGTATCTAAGGGTTGCTACTGAAACCTGTAACAAAGGAGCATTTTATGCAGTTCCTCTCCAGATTTGGAGATATCGGGTTCTCTCCATTTCTGGCTAGCAACAAAACAGAGAAGGTTAGAGCAGTGCTGTCTGGAAAGTCCAAGGAAGTCCCCCCAATTCAGTATGACCTGGAGAATACACTTTCTAGTCACTCCTCTGGAAGGAAATTCAGGAAGGGGAAGAGTACAGAACTTATGACCCAAAGAGACCTGCATTTGAATCCTGGTTCCATGGGTGGCTAAGTCTGTGACCTTGGGCAGCCTGTTTACCCTTCCATTGGCCTCAGCTTTCTCGTCTATAAACCTGGCATAATACAGACCCCTCTGCACATGGTTATTACGAGGATTCAGCGTAAGAGAACAAAGAGAACAAAGAAGCTGCATGGAGATGATGATGGTGGGCTAGGCTCACATCCAGGAAAATGACTCACTTGTGTACACAAGAGTACAGGTCACTGTTACCCTGACAAGTTAACACGGCAGGTCAGCAATTCCTCTACCTTTCTTTTTTTTTTTTTTTTGTGGTACACGGGCCTCTCACTGCTGTGGCCTCTCCCGTTGCAGAGCACAGGCTCCGGACGCGCAGGCTCAGCGGCCATGGCTCACGGGCCCAGCCGCTCTGCGGCATGTGGGATCTTCCCAGACCAGGGCACGAACCCGTGCCCCTGCATCGGCAGGCGGACTCTCAACCACTGCGCCACCAGGGAAGCCCCTTCAGCCTTTCTTTACTCACGCGGTAGAAGTCAGCCGGTACCTGAACTGCCAGGCACCATAATATACAAAACAGACAGTGTCTCCCCCACTGTAGGAACTGACGATGCCTTTCCCAACCTGCTGGGAACCTTAACACCGGTCACAAAAGGATATTACAACGCTCTGGACACCTTTCTCAAAAGATGCTACTTTGCTACAACGGTCGTAAGAACAACAGCTATCATTTCATACATTAGTTTTATGCTTAGCATTTTGTAAAACAACACGTTTACATATATCACATGAACCACATAAAGTCTTTGGAACATCAACACACAACCAGCAGGTTGCAGAGCTGGGTCACAAGCCTGGTCTCCATCTGACTCTAATGTCAACAGGGATTTTGTAACGTACCTTTTTTTTTTTAAGTTTAAAAGTAATATATGCTTATTGTACACTGAAAAGTTAAGAAAAATTAAATAAAAGTCACACCTAATATCATCACTCAGAGATAACCACTGCATTGTTTTGCTCTATTTCCTTTCTTTATTTTTTCTGTGCTTAAAAAAAACCCCTTGGTTTAAACAAAGTTGAGATTATACTATACAGAAAATTTCATATATATATATATATATATATATACATATACATACATACATATATGGAATTTTTTCCTCTTAAAATTATAAGACAAGCACTTTCCCACATACTAAAACTTCAACCTAAAACATCACTTAAAAATTGAAAAACAACTCCAACTGATTATCTAATAATTCCCCTGTTTTGTATAATATAATTGTTTCCAAACTTTCACTATTATAAATTATGCTGTGATGAGCACACTTAAAACTTTGTATTTATGATTTTTCTTTAGGTTGAACTACTGGACTTAAGGGATTGATGACTTTTTCATTCATTCATTCATTCAACAAATATTTAATGAGCACCCACTAGGTGCTGGACAACATTCAAAATTGGTAATGCAGTAATAAGCAAAACATTTAAAGACAGACAAAACCCCTTGCCTTCAAGGATCTTATGTTCTAGAGAGATCTAAACATTTTTAAGTCTCCTTAGGCATATTGCCGAATCACCTTCTGAAAGGCTGGAGCAACTTACAATCCCACTAGCAGTACATCAGTAGCTGTCTTACTGCATGATCACCAGCACTGAGTATTCTGGTTCAAAAATTTTTGACAATTTCATAAATTGTCATGGCTACGTTGCATTCCTTAAGGACATTTCCCCTTCACTCTCTCCCCCGTTTATTCACCACCTCACAAAACACAAGTAAACTGAAGAGACGTTTAAATGCCCATCCAAATGGTAAGTTTCAAAGTTGTTTTTTCCCCTCCAGTGAGAAAACAATCCCAGCCCCAAGTCAGGGATGGCAACAGTGGAATCACCTCCTATACTTTGCAAGGTAGCCAGAAATAATGATGATAAATCCATGTTCTGTTAGGGCTTGTTGTGTCTGGGAGAAAAGTCAGCAGTGAGTTTCTCCAGCCAAAGGCCAGATTTCTTTGGGGGATCAGCCAGGACAAGCCAGGTGGGATCCCTACAGGTAGGGGCTAGGGTCAGGATCAAATGGGAGTCTGTCACCAAAGTCTGTCACTTGGTAAGCTACAAAGCACTGAGCCGTAGAAAGGAGTTTTATTCTTTTTCATGGAGGCCTTTGGAGGATGTTGAAGACTTTGGCAGGGCCTTATAACATGTATGGAAATATATAAAAATAAGTCAATAAAATATCAATAAAGAAAGTGAAAATATTATATACATAATATTTTCGGAGTGTTTATCGTGTGTTAGAAATTTTCAGAATTCTCTTTTTACAATACATCCATACATAGTGCTTACTCTGTATCAGACACTGTTTTAAGAACTTCTGACTCCTGTGGTCATCATAATCAGCTTATGATGTAGATACTATCATCTCCATTTGACAGATGAAGAAACTGAGGCATAGAGAGATAAAGTACTTGTAAAGCAAGGATCAGATCCCAGTTGTTCTGCCTTTAAAGCCTGTGCTCTTAAAAACTATCTTATAAGAAGGAAACTGATGATCAAATCAAGTAAGTAATCAGCATGGTTCAACAGTTCAGGTCAAGAGGGATTTAATGAATGCCTTCTATGAACCACGCACTGTGCTGGCCCAAGGTCACAAAGCTCACGAGCGCGAGGGCTGGGAGCTTGCATCTGGCTCAAGGTCTGTCTGACTCCAGGCCCTCACTGTTTCTACTACACCTTGCTTAAGGGAAAATGTTTTCTTGTTTGGGTTGATGTCTAAGAGGTGAGGCTGGCACAGGGCACGGTGCCTTTGGAACAAAATGCCACAGCTACAGGAACAGAAGCTCAGCTGTGCTGTGCTTTGGGAGGGCAGTCATGTTCGAAGGCAGATCTGGGTGAGCCCCTCTCTATACCTTTGAGGCCCCAGATATTCTAATATGGTCCAGATGGTTTAGAATTTATCTTTTTGGTTCAGATCCCTCCATGCAATGAAAACAACAGTCTTTAGAATTCCAAGAAGTGTTCATAAAATCCTGGGCCTTGGCATTAGAAATGGTTGGACCGTCAGTTATTGAAAACTCTCTTATATGTTTCCCCTGACAACTCACTCTGTGCCCCAGACCGCTTTGATAGCTCCCTTAACGGTTGCCTTCACATTTTAAAACCTATGAAATTACATATTTGAAGGGATTATTCATTTTTTTCCTATGGAAAGCGTACACACCCCATAATGCTTTAATAATGATAACCAGATGTATTGAGGGCATTTTGACAAGGGGTTTCTTTAGCTAATTTGAGAACATACTGAATTTCAGTCTCTTCTGACTCGTGCAAAAATGAGCAGAATGTAAAGTGCCCTATAAATTTCCTACTTGTGCAATTTTAACACTTTCATCATAGTCAAATGAAATATATTTGAAGCCAAGTCTCCCCTTTCTCCATTTTGAAAGTACAGGTTTCAGGCTTTACTCAGTAAAGCCCAGGAAAACGTTTAACCAGAAGCACTGGCTACTCCTACTAGTTCCCACTCAAAATTCATCCCATAATACCTCCCAGTCATGCTTATGCTCTGACCTCCTTCTTTCTTACTCTCAGAAGAGCCTGAGAGACTTTAAGAAAGTTTATTACCTACATGTAGAATCGTAAGATGCCAGGGATGGAAGGGACCTCAACGATCATCTGGTCTACCTCTTTCACATTACAGCTGAGGAAACTGAAGTTTCAGAAAGGTTCCATGATGTGGCCAAGATCATGTGTGTAGGAAGTGGCAGAGTTTAGACTTGAACTTCATTCTGAGTGCAATGTTCATTTATTATATCACTTTGCCTCTCTCTTCTGCTTTCATTTTCTGTACTTTCTCTCCTTTTTCTTTATGTTTTCTATTTCCCCTGTCAGAACTAGGTCTTGGATGATGGTGGGATGGGTCAAACCATCCTTAATGGGTGTGAAGTGGTATCTCATTGTGATTTTGATATTCATTTCATTAATGATTAATGATGTTGAGCATCTTTTCCTGCACTATTGGCCACCTGTATATCTTCTTTGGAGAAAGGTCTATTCAAGTACTTTGCTCATTTTTTTAGTTAGCTTTTTGGTTTATGTTTTTTGTTGTTTTGTTTTATTTTCGTCTTTTTGTTGTTGACTTGTAAGAGTTCTTTATATATTCTGGACACTAAATCATTATCAGGTATATGACTTGTAAACATTTTCTCCCATTCTGTAGCTTATCTTCTTATCTTAAAGCTCAGTGTCTGTTGCTTACTCAGAGACTTCTTATGATACTAAAAAGTTTGTTTTCATATTTCTAAGTACAGCTGTCTTATACCCTTGAAACTATAAATATTTGTTATGGGAAACTACATTTGTTAAAATTGGTTATAGAAATTCATTATTAAACTTTGTGGTTTGTAGTAGAAAAAAATAACAAGCATTTAAGCATCTACTGTGTCTCTTGTCCTCAATGTATTTTGATTTAATTTGGAGCGGAAGACTTTTACTACTGACATGGTTATACCACACATAATCCAGTGCAATGTACAAAGAAAGCACTGGAATTAGCACCCAGCTTCATGCCCAGTCAAGTTCAGACAAGCTGCTTTACCTCTGCCCCTCTGTTTTCCTTATCTGTAGGATGGGGTGATAATATCCTCTTTGCCTCCCTCTGAGGGCTGTTGTGAGGATCAAATGAGAAGAATGAGAACCTGCACCAAGGAATCAGAGACTCCAGTGGAACAGCCTTGCCGACCCCCAACACATACACACAAAAGTACTTCATAAACTGTTATCCATGCATGGGTGTTGTCCTGGGCAGGCCAGGCCAGACGGTGTCCTCACAGTACTGCTGGAGTGAGTTTTCTAAAACACAATTCTGGCCGAGTTGCTTGCTCTGTCTTCTAAAACCCTACGGTCTCCCCCTCTTCAAAAAAAGACTTGGTGATCTGACCCTATGACCTCTTCTCTGGCTCTGAGCCACAGGCCCCTAAGTCTGGCAGTGCCAACCTGGCTTCCAGTCTGTACCACCCTCTGCCACCGTTGGAGCATCTGCATGTACTGTTCCACAAACACACAGCTTGAAGGCTGGATATGCCTCTGGGTCACGGAATCTGAGACCTGTAACCAGGTGTCGGTCCTGGGAAGTGTCTTAGAAGTGTGACGGAGAAGAAATGACTCTACCCTTTGAAGACTTTTGTTGGGAGCTCAATTCTGCCACCAATAGCTGTTTGACTCTGGGCCAGCCTCTGGGGGCCTCAGCTTCCACAACCATTAATTTAGGTGAGCTCAGAGTTCCTTTCAGTCTATGACCTGGCATTTCCTCTATGACCACTAATGTTTTTAGCTTTATTAAGGTATAACTGACAAATAAAACTATAATATATTTAAAGTGTACAATATGATGATTTGATATACATACACGTCATGAAAGGATTCTCTGCATTGAAGTAATTAATATATCCATCACCTCACATATTTACCCTTTTGTATGTGTGAGAACACTTAAGTACTATTCTCTTAGTAAATTTCAATTATACAATACAGTATTATCAACTACAGTCACCATGTTATACATTAGATCAGATCCTTATAACTGAAAGTTTGTACCCTTTACCAACCTCTCCATATTTGCTCCATCCCCAGGCCCTGGCAACCACCATTCTACTCTTTGTCTCTATGTATTCAACTTTTTTAAAGATTCCACGTGTAAGTGATCCCATGCAGTACTTGTATGAACAAGTATTTTCTGTTGCATTATACTGAAGTCGGTGATCCTAGGGTTCAAACCCAGACAGTATGACTCCAAAGTCCATAGCCTTTTCAGGTCAAGTCCCTTCCTCCAGGACTCTTTCAATGATTTTCTCTTCTCTGAATTTGCCTCCCTGCCCCACCTCATGGGCCTCCCACAACTGCCCAGTAACATTTGACTATTTCTCCACTCTACCAATTTTCTAAGGGCTTCCAAAGCCCACAGGTGTCCCTCCCAGAGAAGGATCTGGGAGTCCACTCCATGCATCAGAGATCTGCCCCGCAAAGCTATCTGAGCTCATTTGAAAAGAACAATAAGAGCAATATCATGTGACCCTTACATAACAAAGATCAATTTATCCCTTGCTATCTATTATCTTTTTTTTTTTTTTTTTTTTGCGGTGCGGGCCTCTCACTGTTTTGGCCTCTCCCGTTGCGGAGCACAGGCTCCGGACGCGCAGGCTCAGCGGCCATGGCTCACGGGCCCAGCCGCTCCGCGGCATGTGGGATCTTCCCAGACTGGGGCACGAACCCGTGTCCCCTGCATCGGCAGGCGGACTCTCAACCACTGCGCCACCAGGGAAGCCCGCTTTCTATTATCTTATGAGACTGCCACAGCACTTCCATAAGTTAAGTGAGGACTGATCTGATAGATGAGGAGACTGAGGGTCACAGAGTTCATCTGCCCATGGTAACATACCTAGCTCCAAGTACATCATTTCCCTCCTGGGCTCAGCTGGAGTTTGGGGAAATATCTCAGGGACATGCCTTCTTAAGGTTCTCTTTGTGGACAGAAAAGGGGAGAGGGTGTCTCTGCTCACTTATAGCTACACACCCAAGTGCCACTCAGATGCAACCCTGGCTTTGATCCTACAGAATCAGTCAGTGGCAGTCTTTGGTAAAGCTATTTTCAGGGCCCTTTCAGTGCTCTCACATCCCACCTCACAGGCTTCCCTTGTGTTCCATGAGCTTGACAGTCCCCCCAAATATCCCTGACAACCCCAGTGACTGATGTTCACCAGAAGCTGCTCAGGCCTCACATTCTCACATGGGGATGATGGAAAAATCCACCATTACCCAACGGGAACTGACAGTCCTTGGTGTTGATGACTATTCCCTTAAGGAAAAATGGAGCGATTTCGGTGCAGTGGTGGAGTGACTTTTGTTGGCTGACTGGTTTTGAGTTGGAGGTCATTTGTCTGGCTTTAGATCATCTGGTGTTTACCCTTCCTCTTTTAATCATCCTTATTTCTTTTTCTAATCCAAGTGTCACCAGGAGGATGAAGTGTAAACATGCGAGGTTGCTGTTTTCAGCAAATTCACTCAGTAATCAATGCCAAACCAGGGTTCGCCTGAAAACCAGTCTGGCACTGACAGGAGAAGGAGATAGGGTTACGCTTCTTGTAAACCAGCAGCTCGATTTTCATTTTTGCACATTGTGGATTTTGTTGTTGTTATTCTGGACTGAGGGACAGGCTGATTTTTCATAGCTGGGTTTACAGTGTAGTGTAGCACTGCTTCTTGAAACTTGCTGAATAAATTCTAGTCAATGTACATTCCCAGCCTTTAAGAAGTTTAGCAATCCACCCCCCTCTCAGAGTGATCTTTCCAAGTTAGAAATATGATTGTGCTACTCCTTTTTGGGCATATTCTGGTCAGAAGTTACTTTTCAGATTTATTGATCAGGCTGATATTTACCTGGTATACCAGCAGCACTGTGACATGGCTGGCCTCTGTTCTGACTCTTTTAGATCCATGCCATACAGGTCATTAAATATTTTGAATATTACTTCTATTTATTAACCTCTACTTCTACCTTTACAGCACCAAGTCAAGCCATTATAGAACACACATCATGCATACACTACCAAATGTAAAATAGCTAGTGGGAAGCAGCCGCATAGCACAGGGAGATCAGCTCGGTGCTTTGTGACCACCTTGATGGTGGGATAGGGAGGGTGGGAGGGAGACGCAAGAAGGAGGGGATATGGGGATATATGTATACGTATAGCTGATTCATTTTGTTATACAGCAGAAACTAATGCAACATTGTAAAGCAATTATACTCCAATAAAGATGTTAAAAAAAAAAAGAAAACACATCATGCTTTAAATAAACCAAGATCTCTTATTTTCTCATACCTTTGCCTTGAATCCTCCAACCTTCCCTTACTCTTCTTATCCTTCAATGTTCTCAGGTTGTGAAACCTTCCCCAACCCCTTCCCCTCTCCCTTTTCCCACCATGCACATTGTTAGTCATTCCTTCCTCTCTGATTCCATAGCACTGTCTAACACCAAAGAGTTATAAAAGACATAGTTTTCTCACTACAGGGAAAAATATTGCCCCAAAGTGAAGTCAATATCATCAGAAAAAAACAAAGTAGGGGGCTTCCCTGGTGGCTCAGTGGTTGAGAGTCCGCCTGCTGATGCAGGGGACACAGGTTCATGCCCCAGTCCGGGAAGATCCCACATGCCGCAGAGTGGCTGGGCCCGTGAGCCATGGCCGCTGAGCCTGCGCGTCCAGAGCCTGTGCTCCGCAACGGGAGAGGCCACAACCGTGAGAGGCCCGCGTACCGCAAAAACAAACAAAAAACAAAGTCAAGTCTGTTGTTCCCATAGAGATTTACAGAATCTTAGATTTGGAAGGGATCTAAGAGGGTCTTTCCTAAACCCTTCTGAAGTATCCTTGATAGATGTTTTTTTAGCTTCCAATCAAGTGCTTCCAGAAATGGAGAAGTCAGTGTGTTTGGAAAGTTTTTCTTTACACTGAGCAAAAGTTGATCTCGCAGTAAACCCTGCTCATATGCCCTTCTGCTCTCTGGAGATGTAGAGCAAGTCTACTTCTCACTGTACCTGATGGCCCTTCAGATATTTGAGGAGGGCTCTCATCTGCCTTCTGTCCTTCAGAAAGAGACTGGGGTCCCAAAATCATTTTTCCCTGCATGTTAGAATGAGAATCGTGCCCTGAGTGTCCCTGTACCTGTCAACTGTACCTGTCAGGTTACTTCCCAAATGCTCGGCACCAGGTTGTTTTCTGGGGGGAACGTAAATGTTACACACATTGTATTCAGAATTGATTAAGCATAGGCAGTACGCCCCTTAAATATAAGGTTACAAATGAAGAAAATATTTAAAATAACAGAAGGTATTTCTTAGAGAGAAAAAGCTCCAAACATTCTGCAATGGAGCTAGCAGATTGAAGTTCAGCTGCAGCTCATTATTTGTGAAATGTTATGCCTATTTCTTGCAGAGGAACAAAGAGGCAGCCAAAAGATAAGGCTATGTGTCTCTCAGAGTCCACGCATGCTGGCTTCACTTTGGAAAAAATTCCTAGGCGGGGCCGCTGCGGGGAGCTGGAGACCACTCTGAAATGAAAGCTAATTCTAGTAAAATTAAGTATGCATGTGATGGAAACAATCTGGGCAGTGTCTGAATCTATTTTGGGAAGTGATCCTGGAACTTTTCTCTGAGAAGCCACTCACAATAGTGGTGTTTTCAGGCATGGTTTAAATGCAGTTTTGCCCAGAGGCAGAGCAATGGACTCAAATACCCTCTAAGCTCCCTCTAGAGGTTCACGTGTGTAGCTGCCAGCAGAGCTCCTGGGTTAGGAAGCCTGTCCCAGCGCCCAGAGCAGCATCAAGAGAGACACAAGGAGTTACTGATCCTTTCTCTTAATTAGAGACAAATCTATTGATTGAAACAAATTAGAAAACAAAACAAAATTCCATTCTCCACAAAAAGTAAGGCTGAGATCAAATACATTGTGAATATACATTCATACAGAAGAGGCAGTAACTGGTAATATTCTAAAAGTTCAAATTAGGTAATAGGCTGATGGTTCACAGAACAATGAAAAACGTAAAAGTTTTTAATGATTTCCTAGATGTGCTGATGTCTAAAATGGC
The DNA here is from genome assembly GCF_963455315.2 of Globicephala melas. Lineage (NCBI taxonomy): Eukaryota > Metazoa > Chordata > Mammalia > Artiodactyla > Delphinidae > Globicephala > Globicephala melas. The sequence goes on from NC_083321.1 coordinate 62,866,543, forward strand.
ATGTATCTTTTGGTTCACAGGTGATGTAATCAAGATGATCATCATTACAGCCACCAACTTATGTGTCAGGCACTGCGCTAAATACTTTGCCTGAATTTTCTCATGTAATTTTCACAAGTCCCCCCTTTAGACAGACACTGCTATTAGCACCATTTGCAGATCAGGAAGCAGGGACTTCTGGGAATTAAATCCTTTGTACAAGTTCATGCAGTTCATATATGGTGATGCTGGGATTGGAACTCTGGTCTGTGCTCTTAGACACAATAAAATAATGCTTTCTCATTGGAGGAAACTGAACTCATCAAGATTAATGACTAGCCTCAGGCACCCAACAAGCAGTGGTGCCATTAATGAGGGGCTTGATTGAGAGACTGTACATACAATGTCTGGTCCACTGTGAATATTCAGGAAAACCTTCCCTTCTGAAATGATCACCAATGTGATTTCATGTGTCCTGTGTCTCCCAGAGCACAGAGACCCCTGGGAGATAGTCCATGACAGTTAATCTTTCATCCTGTCACCTGGACCTGTATGCTGCCTATAAGGGGTGCTGAGTACACATTTGTTAAATGAATCAATGAATGATGGAATGCCATTGCCTGTCCTCTGAGCGCTTACGATCTGCTAGAAATAAAACTTGTGCATACAAACACACACACACACACACACACCCCAGTATAATTATAATACTAGCCAGAAGTGAGTTAAGATATATAAAAGATATAAACCAGCAATTCCACACTCTTCATTTATACGAAGCCAGAAAAAAACTTGCCCATGTACAAGGAGACATACAAGAATGTTGATTGCAAAATTATTTCTGATAGTAAAAATTAGGAACAACTAAATTTTCATCAACAGAGGCATGGAGAAGTAACTTTCATTTTACAGATACAATGAAATGTTATATATAGTAATTTAAATGAATGGTCTAAAACTAAATGTATTATATAGATAACTCATGAAACACAATAAGTGAAAAAATAATGATAATAATAGCTAACATTTATTTAACATTTTGCATGTATTAACTCAATTTAGTCCTCACAAAAACTCTTTTAAGGTTAGATACTATCACCAAACCCATCTTAGAAATGAGGAAGTTGAAGGATACCTACATTTGATATAACACTAAGATGTTTAAACATATGCAAAAGACTCTAATATAAGAATATATCCATATGTAATAAAGGTATTAAAACATGCATAGGAATCCCAAGATTATGACAGTGATTACATTAGGGGTAGCAAAAGGGAGGAGACCATGATCAGGGAGGGGAATAGAGCAAGCATCAAATGTATTTATGTTTTTATTTCTCAAGCTGAATGATTGTTACACAGATACTCTTTATATTTATACTTTTTTTTTAATGTCTGAACTATTTCATAATAAAGAAAGAGATCAACAAAAAGAAACTAAATACCTTGAGGGCTCAAAGGAAAGAAACATGATTCCTGATACTGCCCGGAGAAGGGGGCATTTAAATGAGACCTAAACATTATGGGTACCACTAGCAAATGCGGAAATCAGAACGTGCGCAGAGTGAAGGACTCTGAGCACAAAGGTGGGAGGTGCAGGAGAATTCAGATTGTTAGAAAGACATTCCACTTTCCATCCCGAGGCCCCCAGGAGGCCCAGCCTGAGGGACTCAGTCTCCAGAGTTGGTGGTTCCAACATTTACTTGGCCTTTTTCTGTGGCTGTAGAACTGGGGAACTGGGAAGCCCCAGCCTCTCTGCCAGGGGTGACCCAGCTGGCTGGAAATGCTTGAATCTGCTGGCATCCTGTGGCTCTCTCTTGGATGGAGTGGGAGGGGGCATGCTTGCCTGCTTCTCAAAGGCAGATTGGCTGGATGCGGAAGTCTGTTCACAAGCATGAATAATGACCGACAGAGTGTCTGCTTTGGAGTTTGGGGAGGAATGATGGGAACTTGCTGCAACTCAAAATCCAGACACTGACTGGCTGACAATTCACTTCACTTGCCAAACCCTTCCCTGAATCAAGTGTTCTGGAGATTAAGCTTTTCAATAGCTTCTCTGTATCCACTAATCTATGAACGGGTCAAGCCACTGAACCAACTGTTGGCCAGAAAGACCAGAGCACTTTGGAATACCCCAGACAGTCCAGTTTTCAGGCAGCTGTGGCATTGGGTCTGGACAGTCCCAAACTCCAAGCACACTTGCTAGACACTATCCTGAACCTGGGCCTCAGCCTCTTGCTCACCCGACCACCTGTGCCTATGGGGACTGGCCACACTGCTGACTGGTTCTCATCTGCTCTTTAACTGTTTGTGGTCTGGATCGGAAAATCTGGGATGGCATAATTCAGAGCCTTAGACCATTTTGCCAGAGCCTCTGGGGGCAATAGCTGGTTTCTCAAGTACACACTCAAAAACAAGTAGCTGCTCAAGGGCTTCCCTGGCGGCTCAGTGGTGGAGAGTCCGCCTGCCAATGCAGGGGACACTGGTTCGAGCCCTAGTCCGGGAAGATCCCACATGCCGCGGAGCAACTACGCCCGTGCGCCACAGGTACTGAGTCTGCGCTCTAGAGCCTGCGAGCCACAACTACTGAAGCCTGCGTGCCTAGAGCCCGTGCTCTGCATCAAGAGAAGCCACCGCAATGAGAAGCCCACGCACTACAATGAAGAGCAGCCCCCGCTCGCCGCAACTAGAGAAAGCCTGCGCACAGCAACGAAGACCCAACACAGCCATAAATAAATAAATTAATTTTAAAAAAAAAGAAGTAGCTGCTCAAAAGACACTTGTTTGACTGACAGAAATGAGTATCTGGTTGATGTTGCATTCAAAGGAAGGAAGCACCTTGTCCTGCAATGGGAAGACCTAGAAGTTAAGTCTGAAGATGGGCCTTGGATGTTAGCACTTCCTCTGCTTCTGTATGTCTGATCTTGGACAAGTACTCAGTTCTCTAAGCTGCACTTTTCTCATCTGTAAAACAGGGGCCACAGCAACAATTACCTAAACAGTGGCTGTGAGGAACAAAGACAATACACCACTGGCCACCATTTGCTGATGTTCACTATGTGCCCGGCTCTGGGCTTAGCGCTTTGAAACAGAATCTCACATTAGCTTCCCAGCATCTCTAAGAAGAAAGCTTAAGTAATCTGCACCAGTCTTAAATTCATAAACTGTGGATCTGGGATTCAAACCCAGGTCTGCCTGGCTCCAAAGACTATTACAGCACCAGAAGCTGCAAAACGCTTTGCAAATGTGTTTCCACTGCTCATGTAGAAGTTGTAAACTCATCTCAACTGGGTTAAAACATTCTCTCTTGAAATGACTTGATTTGGGATTAATTTAAATCCAAAACACATAGGCTGGATTACATTCTTGCTGTGAGTCCAAGACCTGCTTTGTTCCATATGAGCAGACTGGGGAACTTTTTCCTTTCTGTCTCGGCCCTCAGTGGGCCAGGTCAGACACTAAGGGCTGCCCAAAGCAAGAACAACCATCCCTGGGGGACCCAAATCTCCCAATCTCCAGGGTGGGGCTTTCACCTTGGACCTCAGTTCTCTGTCTTCACAGCTTCTTGGCAATGGTCACCAACCAGGTGCCTAAGGATGTTTTTTGGTAGTGTCCCAAAGCTAAGTCCTCAAACCCAAATATTCACTTCACTTGCCAAACCCTTCCCTGAATCAAGTGTTCGGAGATTAAGCTTTTCAATAGCTTCTCTGCATCCACTAACCTATGAACAGGTCAAGCCACTTCCCTTATACTGATATTATTCTTAATACCGTATTAAATATTGAGGGCTTGGCATTCCTAGTTCCACAGCACTTAACACTTCAAATAAATTAATGAACCACTTCTCTATAAATGTCCAAATGTTGAATGTCCAAACTGTCCAAAATGTTGAATCATGTCACTTGTGGCCACAGGAGAACTTTTAGAGTTTTTGGCTGTAAGAACTCATCCATGCTGGCAGAACCAAATTCTTTTTTTTTATATGATCCAGCATGAAAAACCAAGAGCTATGGCCTTCAGCTGGAAGTCCTTTGGGGACGTGCTTTTCCGACTTTTAGAAGTCAAAGCAGGAGTTTATACACTATTCTTCCACATGAATAGATGTTAGTGAGCTTTTAGCCACATTTAGACCGTACATATTTTTCAGAGTCACAATTTGAGAAGCTATATAGCCTCTGGATAACTGGAATCATGGCATTTTAGAGCTGGAGGTTACCTGAGAAATCATCTAGTAGAGGATTCTCAAATTCATGGTGAAAAAAAAATTAACTGTTCAATCACAAGCCATCATATTAAATACCATTCATTGAGTTCCTACTATGAGTCATGCACTGTTCTAAGCACTTTACAGGTATTAACTTATTTTGTCCTCTCCCAAGTCTCATAAAGTAGATACTCTTATTATTCTCATTTTATAGATGAGGAAACAGAGGCGAGATAATTAAATAACCTGTCCAAGGTTCAAATCCAGTCAGCGGGACTACCCTTAACCACCTCTTTACACTATCTCTTGATTCAAGATCACAGAGCTAGCGAGGGTCCACCTCTGTCTCATTCTATAGTCAAGTTGCTACAGGTATGCCTTTTGCCTTTGGAGAGATGTTGAGGAATTGGGAGTGTGTACATGGGGGTGTTGGGTGTTGGTAGTGTCAGGTAGGTAGTGGTGGAATACCTCCTTTCTATTCTCAACTCCCCATACTCAGAGACTGTTAGCATTCCGACCTGCAGGGGTGCTATAGCTTGGGGGGGTAGAGACAGAATGAAGCCTAATTCGTATGTCTTACTCTCAAGGATTCTTCTGTGTAATCACCTCTCTGAGGTCACAAAATATTCTTTTGGTAGTATAAGAGTATATTCCTTTGAAAAAATATATATTTTTTAAACAGAAAAAATGTAAACATCCTAATTGCATGGAATGTATAGAGAAGTAGAAGAAAGTAAAACTTATAATCCCACCACCCAAAGACAATCACTGTTGACATTTTAGTATATTTTTTAAATTAAATGTAATTTTTTTATACAGCACGTTCTTATTAGTTATCTATTTTATACATATTGGTGTATATATGTCAATCCAATCTCCAATTCATCTCACCACCACCACACCCCGCCCCTGCTTTCCCCCCTTGGTGTCCATACGTTTGTTCTCTACATCTGTGTCTCTATTTCTTTTTTTATGAATTTTATTTATTTTTTTATACAGCAGGTTCTTATTAGTCATCCATTTTATACACATCAGTGTATACATGTCAATTCCAATCTCCCAATTCCTCACACCACCACCACCACCCCCCGCTGCTTTCCCCCCTTGGTGTCCATACATTTGTTCTCTACATCTGTGTCTCTGTTTCTGCCCTGCAAACCAGTTCAGCTGTACCATTTTTCTAGGTTCCACATATATGCGTTAATATATGATATTTGTTTTTCTCTTTCTGACTTACTTCACTCTGTATGACAGTCTCTAGGTCCATCCACGTCTCTACAAATGACCCAATTTCATTCCTTTTCATGGCTGAGTAATATTCCATTGTATATATGTACCACATCTTCTTTATCCATTCGTCTGCCGGTGGGCATTTAGGTGGCTTCCATGACCTGGCTATTGTAAATAGTGCTGCAATGAACATTGGGGTGCATGTGTCTTTTTGAATTATGGTTTTCTCTGGGTATGTCCCCAGTAGTGGGATTGCTGGGTCATATGGTAATTCTATTTTTAGTTTTTTAAGGAACCTCCATATTGTTCTCCATAGTGGCTGTATCAATTTACATTCCCACCAACAGTGCAAGAGGGTTCCCTTTTCTCCACACCCTCTCCAGCATTTGTTGTTTGTAGATTTTCTGACAATGCCCATTCTAACCCGTGTGAATTAGTATATTTTCTTCTAGGCATTTTTGGACAATTCATATATTGTTAGCTGTGACTATTACAAATATGCTGTGCTGTATCTTGCTTTTTCCACTAAATACTGTCTATACTATTACAACAGGTTGTATAATATACCATTATGGGGATATGCCACCATTTATGTGAACATTCCTCTGTTGTTAGGCATGTAGGCTCTTTTTCAATGTTTTATCATAAATAGCACTAAAGGAAATTTTTCTGAATAGAGCTTTTACCATATTTAGGGTTACTTCTCCTGGAAAGATTTCCAACATGAAAGTATTGGAACTTCTCTTCATCTGAAACATCACTTCATTAGGAATTTCTCAGTGTTAACATTAATTATCAAGCTGTCAACTGTCAATATGGAAATAAGCAAGTCATCATGAGACTTTTAATTATATCATATTCTTAAATGAACACCCCCTTTTTTCTCCCAATAGCACACTACAGCTACAGTTCGTTCTTTGGTCGAATGACAAATAGAAATACTCTGCCCACCTATAATATATGCACGTATGAAAATGACACAGAAAGTGGTTAAGAAAAAGGGTTCTACATCTGTGATATTCCTTCAGAAAAAACTCATAACCTCAGTCTAATCATGAGGAAACATCAGAGAAACCCAGTTGGGGGGCATTCTACAGAATACCTGACCAGGACTTCTCGAGACCATGTCAAGGTCACGTCAAGGTCACGTCAAGGTCATGAAAAATAGGGAACGACTAAGAAACTGTCACAGACCAGACATAATACGGGGATACGGTAACCAAATGCAATGTGGTACCTTGGATTGGATCCTGGAACAGAAAATGGGCCTTAGTGGAAAACCTGGTGAAGTCCAAATAAAATCTGCAGTCTTTAGTTAATGGTAACGTACTAACATCAGTTTCTTAGCTTTGACAAATGTCCCATGGAAATGTAAGATGTCAACATAAGGAAAGACTGGGTGAAAGGCATATATGAACTCTCTGTAATAGCTTTGTACTGTTCTGTAAATTTAAAACATTTCAAAAGAAAAGTTTATTTTTTTACAAAAAAGATGAAGAGCAAGGGTTCTGGAGTCAGTCTGATTTGTTTCTGAGTCCTGGATCTGGCATTTGTTACAGCTGAGTGACCTTAGACAAATGACTTCTTTGAGCGAGGTTCACCTATTTTGTATGAAGAAAATTATTTACCACAGCGGGTTATAGGTCTTAACTAAAATAATGCAGATAAGGCACTTAGCTATTCCTGACACAAGGTGAGTGCTTGACAGATGTAAGCCATATGATTATTTTATTTAGTTTGAGGGCTTCTTTGTCCAATTCTTTGTTTCCTCTAAGGTAAGAAGGAATTTTTATGCACAGTTATGTTAAAAGTGGAAAATTAAATAGCCTCGTTAAAATTGCAAACTCAACACAAAGGAGACAAACTGTTACATGAATCTGGAAATGGTAACTGGTGTGGGCTTTTGGGTCATTGTTTTTGTTTTCTGTGTAGTTATTGGGTCGCTTCCTAAGGGTAGGTGAAGTGAGAAGATACAAGGTTATGAAAAGAGACTACATTCTAGCACTGATTGCCCAAAATAACCAACTTACAAATGCCCATTGTAAGACACAGGAATTCTTTCACTTGAAATGCTTAAGAAAACAGTCTTGTAGAGAATTGAAAATGGTCCATGCTTGGCCTCTACCCAAAGGCAAATTATTTTAGTACGAAAGTCTAAGGAAAATAATTTAACCACAAGCTATGTGAGTAGGAAAGGAAAAATAACCAAAGGATAAAGAAAAATGCACTCTGGCTCTATCATATACAAAACTTCTTTTTTGGGTGCTAAACTGCAGAACAGATGTGAAACTTGATCTACAAGTTAGGGTCCAAACGACAAAAGGAAAATAAATAATCCAAGATTTAAAAAATATTCTGAGATGATATTAGACTTCAGGAGAAGACTAAGGATGGGCATGGCTAAAAGCCAAGATTCAACACAACTGGACCTAATGTCCAGGACCTGAATTCAAATCCACTGACAAGATGTGGAATCATCAATTTCCTAACAAAAATCACCTACCTTCAGTTTCCTCACTCCCAAACGTGTGAGAATAATACCTATATCACAAGGTTCTTTAAGAGACAATATAAGAATTAAATGAGCTAACATGTGAAAAATGCCTTGCATAGAGCTCACATATAGGAGACAATGAATAAATATCAGCTAAATCATGCATGCATAGCACTAACATGCTAGCACTAACCTGGTCACACCTTTATGACCTTGTTTCTAATGTCAAGGAATCTGCAATCTGGTTGGTGAAAAAACTGCTCATATGAAAAAGTGTAGAATAATACTGAAACTGCATTAACAGAGTGTTAATTTGATTGTTAAAAATATGGTACTGGACTTCCCTGGTGGTGCAGCAGTTAAGAATCCACCTGCCAATGAAGGGGACATGGGTTCAATCCCTGGTCCAGGAAGATCCCACATGCCACAGAGCAACTAAGCCTATGCACCACAACTACTGAGCCTGCGCTCTAGAGCCCACGAGCCACAACTACTGAAGCTCACATGCATAGAGCCTGTGCTGCACAAGAGAAGTCACCGCAATGAGAAGCCCGCACACGGCAACGAGGAGTAGCCCCCGCTCATGGCAACTAGAGAAAGCCCACGCGCAGCAACAAAGACCCAACGCAGCAAAAAATAAATAAATAAATTTATATACTAACAAAATAGTATTGCACCGTAAAAAAAAATATATATGGTACTAACATCAGCTTCCTTTTCGCTGCTGAATTCAACCTTACTTGTCAACATGATACCTTTTGGAAGTGGAGAGAAGGAAGAGTTTGAGTTAAATATCATACATTAATTAGGGCAGCATATTTAACCCTTTGGTGGAAGCCTAGTTAGCTGACTAACCCTCTTCTAACTTTGAGATTCACAGTAATTCATAGCAACAAATCATTTCTCCAGGGAATGAGCTCTTCCATGTAAGTAGATTTTCCAGTGTAATTAATTCTACCTTCTTAAGTGCTAAAAAATTCAATATTTTCGGACAAAAATTAAAAATAAAATTATTTACGTTTTCTGTTTCACACTCAAGACTACAAACACGTATCTTCCCTTAAATCTCTAGCACTAAGCACAGTGCCTGGCATCTTCTAGAGGTTCAGGAAACGTATTGCTAAACTGCAGTGTATGACATGTATTCCTACCTTCTTAAGTATGTTTAATGAACATGATCCAACCTTATCTTAATGGCTACCATCATTATTCTAAACACAATAACTGTACATCATCTCATGTGAGTCAAGTCCTCTGAGGCTATCTGCCTTCATAAAATGGTTGCAGACATATGATCTTTAATGTTTCCAGCTTGTTTTAAAGTCTTCCATCTCCTGTCTCATCAAGGTGTACTCTAGCTGTTATCAGATTGTCACCTTTCAGGGTCTTCTCTTTTCCAATCTGTTGTGAGCTGGGAAATGACAGAGTCTATTTGTTAGGAATGACATCTAAAAATAAGAGTCGACAAGCTCTCTGCAAGGGACTCTAGGGCTGCCTTCAGAATAAACCACGCAAGTTGTGTTCCATGGGCCCTTCTGGTTGCTTAGAGGCTCAGCTTTCATTTAATCATTAAAAAATATGTATCAAGTGCCTTTTTATGTGCCAGTCAGTGTTCTAGGGGCAGCATTAAATTAAAAAACTGGCACAAAGGTCTTTACTCTGAACGATATTCCATTTGGGAGACATAAAAAGTAATAAACATTGTAAGTTCGCAAAGAGATATCTTAGCAAGAAATGCTAAGAAAAAAAATTCAAATGGGATATGAAAGATGTGGAGAGAGACGTGGCAGGGAGAGTAGGTCACAGTATTAAAAAGGTTGGTCAAGGCTGGCCTCTGAGAAGGTGAGACTTGAAAGAGGTAAGGGAGTTTGTCGAGCAGCTACTGGGAGGAACCAGGGTCCAGGCAGGGGGTAAAGCAGAGAAAAGCCCATCAAGCCAGAGAATAGCAAGGAGGTCAGTGTGACCAGAGTGGCATGGACAAGAAGAAGACCAGGAAGAGAAGAGACTGGCCTGTGGAGAGACAGAAAAAGTAGGGTCTTGTAGGCCACTGGATTTTCCTGGTGAGGCAGATGAGGCAGAGGCCATCACTCCATTTTACAATGAACCAACACAAGATCAGGGAATTTAAGCATCAATTTAAGGCATCGGTGATCACTGTTAGCCATTGTCACACTGCTTCCCTTTGGGGGTCTTCTCGTTTCTAATATGTTAGAATACAGGTCTTCTCTTTCCTAATATGTCAGGCTTTATGCAAGGGACTTCGGAGCTAGTGTCTGAAGTCAAAGCTTTGGATTAGAAATACACTCCTCTTCCCATCATGCCATACAGCTGCAGGAAGAATGTCGATCACATGTAAGTGAACAATCATTTAAGGAAATTGACACATGATTCATTTGTACATTAATGCTACTGATTACAAAGGAAGGGGTCACCTTATAGGCACCTCCACCAGGTAGTGCCCTTTGACGAGTTAGATTCAGCTACTTGTGTACCTTAATAGAATGCATCTTTCTTCTGGTTAAGTGTTTTATAATTCAGACATTTTGCTAATTCAGCCAATCCCTGCTCTCCAGGGCCTTAGTCCAATTTCCTGAGGTTTTACAAAATGGGCTCCATCTGACCGAAGGCCACTTGTCTGAGTACATTTTCCCATCAGAGTGTGAGGTTTCTCAGGCCTTGTGATTGGTTAAATAACGCAACACAGTCCAAGCTCCTGACTAGGCCTCCTCGGAAGTAAGGTCTGCGTTAGGATCCAGGGCACAGTGGATGCCAAGGGAACTCTTCCAGACCTCACAGAGAAGTGTCCAGAACCAAAATGTTTCTGTTTTGAGTCCGGCTCAGGATATCAAAACCCACCTATTTGTGCCAACTCCCAACTTCTCCATAATTGCTTTGGGAAGACTGTCTGCCTACTTGAAATACTCATTTCCCATCCTGACACAGTGTTCTCTGAGGTTAATAAAAGGAGCGAAAACACCATTTTCAACCATTTCAACCCAGTGCCAATGGAAAGAAACACAATGGTTTTATTGGCACAGAATTCATGGGACTTAAGAACAATAAAGGTCAACTGCATCATATTTTCAAACTTTATTTCTCCTTAGTTTCGGCTAACTTGTAAGCAAGATTCTCAGATTTCTTAAACAAAAATGCAGAACTTTGAATTATTTACAACTGGCCTGAGAACTTCTCTTGGGTAATCAATATGCCAGGCGTGGTTTTATCACTTCTGAAAGTTTTTACTTGGTTTTTTCCCTAAAGTACTTTAAGATTCAGGGCTTTCTTTCCCTATTTATTCATTTTTAAAAAAATAAAACAGCAAATTCCCAAACTTTAAACTTGTATTTGCGAATAGGGATGTATTCAAATTCAAGTTGACCTAAAACATGTTTAAGGTCAAGTTAGTCCAACCTCTTAGCGTAATTTAATAATGAAGATTTAGAGGGTTTCAGAACAAGCAACATTCAAATCATAATTACAATCTACATTGGAATAACTGGGAGAGGGAAGATCTGCATGAAACTTAAAAAAAAATCAAAATATTAAAATATTTGTTGAATGAATTTTTATACAAATGAAAATGAATACTTTAAAGCAAAAAAAAAGAAATTACTTTTTTCCTTTAAGAAAGCTATGGATTTTAAGAATTTACAAGGGCTTTGCAGATCATCTAGTCTAGAGGTAAGAAGTATGTTTTAACTGGAAGCCAATTTCAAGCAATGGTTAGTGGGTGCCTGGGGTGCTGAGATAAATATTGGGAAGTCCCATCTGAGTTCAGCCAGGAGTGTCATGACTGATTAACAATGTCTGCCACGGCCAGGGGAGGATGTGGAAGGTTGCAGGACATATGAAAGGACATGTGTGGAAGGACATATTCCAGATATCTTTCATTGATCCAGTCTAACCTACGACCTTGACAAAAGAGAAATCTGAGACTGCAGAGAAATTAAGTGTCTGCCAACGGTCACAACTGCGAGTTTGTGACAGAGCCAGAATTAAAGCTTAGCAGTTTGGGTTCTCATTTGAGATCTTCCTATCAATGGAAGTCATTAAAAATGTATTACACATTTTCCTGCCTTAGTCAATAATAGATTAAAGGAACACACTGCCATATCCAGTGATGCCTACAGGGTGGCAGGGGTAAACAAGGCTGTGTGCCGCTCACTTGGTGCTCTCCTGAGCTGAGAATGCCTAACCGTGTTTGTTAAAACAAGTGGCTTTCTGGCAGACCTGGTAGATTTCTGATTCAGTCCAGAGTGGGGTCCAGGCAACTGCATTTTTATCAAGAGCTCAGAAGGTCTATACACCACAATCCGAAAAACAATGAGATGGTATGTTTTCCTTCTGCCGATTCTGTTCTACGGTTTTCCATTTCACACTGTCCTTCCCACCACCTCTTTGGTCTAGTCTATTTCTCCTTCCATCCACATTATTTGATGTTTTCTTGTCTCCTCACTTTTTGGTGCAGCTACTCTTGTTCCTGGCTCTAGCTGCCATCATCAGCCTCTTTTTTCCTTGGTAAATTGATCCATCCCAGGATGTCTTCCCAGCTTTGTCTGTGGAGCCCTTCAGTGACTCCCAACCCCACCCCCTGGAAGCACAGACTCTGAAGTAGACTCCTGGGATTCAAATACTGACTCTACCTCTTACTGACAGTGTGACTTTGGGTAAATGACTTCACCTCTCTGTGCCTCAGTTACTAGATCTATAAAATGGAACTAATAATAGTATCTACTTCATGGTATTGTTGTGAGGATTAATTTAAATGAATTAACAAAAAGTAATGCTTAGAACAGGGTCTGGTATATTAAAGTGCTATGTAAGTCTTTGCTATTATTATTAATTATTAATGTCATACTGTTTGAGACTATCAGACAGTCAAGAGTCAAATAACCAAGACATTGTTATAGACATAACAACTTAATCCGCAGCTCAATCAATAGATCATTTCACAGGTACCTCTGAGGGCTCTTCCAGTTCAACAGCAGGCAGTCATCAAGCATTCTGTGTATCCAGATGTATCACAGACATACGTTTCCCTCGGGGGGTTATACATACCTTTTTCTTAATACGGTAGATATCTTTGAAATGCTTGCCCAGCTCAAAATTACCCCCTGACCAACACATGCCTGTTCACTCCCCAGCAGCCCTGAAGCACAGTGTGATCCTTCCCTCCAGTCACTGACTGGACACCTGACTCAAGCTGGACCCATCCATTCTTTCTCTCATAACTTAGTATTGAGACTAAGAGATGGCTTTATGTCTTTGAGGCTGGAAGTTTAATATAAACTTGGGAGCTGTGGAGCAGTCATGTTTCCCACAATGAGAAACTGTGGAGTCGAAGAAGTTGCCTTATTAGCAATAAGAGAACAGAGAAGCTAGAGGATTCTGAGGACCTCCCAGCCTCTGGTTCCAGTATTCCCTCGGGCCTGCCTGAATTCCATCCACTGGCTCTGTCTGACACTCCCATAACCTTCGATTCTCTATTTTTCTTAATCTAGACCAAGTTTGTTTCTCTGCTTGTCTTAACTAGCAGAGATCTAGCATCACCTTTCACTAGCAGTGGCTGTAAGATCTGTAGATTCTCAGATGAATCCCTCCAACCCAATAAACATAGACTCAAGTATTGAATAAAAATAATATGCTTACCATACAAATAGCTTTGAGACCACTCCCCTATTTCCCCCCTCCCAATGCCCCATCCAACCAGATTACTGCCCTGGACCACATTTAATATGGAGCTGCTACTGCTCATGGGAATATCTGAAACGACCAGTACAGGAAACTAAGATTGCCCACGTAGACAACTAAGCTGATTATGTTGAGTGATTCCATTTTATTGATTGGTTAAAAGGTGAATTGGATAAATGAATGTTTTTGAAATCTACTGCCCTTCTGCCTTTCTCTGTTATTTCCCTCCAATTCCTCTGAGCTTCCATGCTGGCACCAGACAGAGAAAGGGCACATGGGCTGCTCTGAGGGCACACCACGGAGCGCTTCACATACTATTGTGGGGATGTTGGGTTTACTCCGAGTGGACGGTATTGCAAAGGTACAGAGAAAAGAGAAAATGCAGCCTGTGGAGCCTGGCAAGTATGTGAGCTATGTGGAGTAGAGAGAGTTAGAAGATGACATGTCCCCACACCCCACTAAAAGAGGGAGTTCCCTGGTCCAGTGGTTAGGATTCTCCGTGCGTTCACTGCCAAGGATGTGGGTTCAATTCCTGGTCAGGAGATTAAAAAAAAAAAAAGAAGATGGCATGCTAAGGGGCAAGAACGTTGTCCTGAAGTCATGAACACCATTCAATTTTGTTCAAATTTCCTAAAAGAACCACTGTTTTTTCAGTATTTTAAATAAAAATATTTTCTTTATATGCTTGTTGTAAAAAAAAAATCCAAATCCTTGAACAGTATATGGAATAAAAAGTACAAGAATCCCCTACCCGCACTGCTAAATGTCTCACCAGACATAACTATAGTTAGTTAACGTGGTATGTATCTGAAAAAGCTTTACTAGAAGACCCAGTTCTCTGGGTTTGGGGACTGTATTTACACAGCACAGCGATTTGTCTCATGCAGCCTGACCAGGGAATGGTGAATTACACACACATAATTCACACATTCTGGATAACCCAAAGACCACAAGGAACACTATCATTTGTTCAAAACACAGAGAACAGTGATGAATTTATAGTGCCTCTAGGCCATCATCGTGTATCACCCGCTGGCAAGCACTCATCCACCAGCTCATGACTGGGAAGAATATGGTCTGCAGAGTCAAACAGACCTGGGTTTGAATCCCAGCTCTGACAGTTACCAGTTGGCTTAACTTTTCTGGGACTCCAATTTCTCATCTATTTATTCATCCATTCAAGAAATATTTATTGAGAGCCTCCTGTGTGCCGGATCTTGTGACAGGCACAGGGGATGCAATGGTCATCAGGAAGAGACCCAACGCCTGCCCTCATGAAGCCAGTCTAATTCGGAAGACACGTTGAATCAAGATTCACAAACAAAGCTGAAACCGAGGAGAAGTACCGTGTAGTTTAGAGCCCAGACCCTGGAACAAAACTGTCGAAGCTCAAAGTCTGGTTCTTCTACCTACTGGCTGAGTGTAACCTTGAGTAAGTTATTGCACTTCTCTATGCCTCAGTTTCATTAGCTGTAAAGGGGGAATTATATGAGTATCTATCTCTACAAGGTTGTTGTGAGGATTAAATCTTGAAACTGTGGTTAAATCTTAGAACTGTGCTGGCACACAGTAAGTGCTATCTAAGTGCTTGCTATTAGCATCATTAACTGTGTTAAGTGCTACAGAGAAAAGACACACAGCACAATAACGATATGATGAAGGGCACCAAGCACGTCATGGAGTTCGGGGAAGTCTTCCTGTGCCAGTTATTAAATTATTAAAAAGAATGTATATATGTATATGTATAACTGAATCACTTTGCTGTACACCTGAAACTAACACAACAATATAAATCAACTAGACTCCAATAAAATTTAAAAAAAAATTATCGCCCTCCAAACCTCCTCCTCTACAGTGTGTGTTGTGATTTGGAGGACTGGCATCTGCAAACCGCATCTTTGCTTTGCAACTTGCCTTTATGTTGGGCTCTACCAAGAGGGTCCAATGGAGAGGACTGAAAGCCTGGAGGGGAGAGACAGAACCTGCCCCTTCCTGTCTACTCCTGAGTGATTTCTGTGGGCTTTCTGTACCCGTGGGTGGCACCCGTGCAAGGCCAAGCCTTCTTCACCTGGGCAGCAGTGGTTCCTTCCTGTGTGCAGTTTTGCTACCACTCGTGGAACCAGCTTCATCACAACACACCTCAGAGACAGCAGCACCAGCTGCTGGTGCCCCCTCCTCAGAGGTCTGGGCTGCAGGCCCTTGTGTCCCTTCTTTAAGCTTCTAAGTTTTAATCATTCCAACTTGTGTTCCCACACTCCCAGAGGTGGTAGTTGCGTCCCACAGTTGCTACCTCTGTGCTGCCAAGGAGCAGGGGCTGTC
Source organism: Globicephala melas (assembly GCF_963455315.2). Taxonomy (NCBI): domain Eukaryota; kingdom Metazoa; phylum Chordata; class Mammalia; order Artiodactyla; family Delphinidae; genus Globicephala; species Globicephala melas. The sequence goes on from NC_083321.1 coordinate 62,882,460, forward strand.
AAACTTCTTCTGTAAAGGCCAGATAGTAAATATTTCAAACTTTGTAGGCCACATGCTTTTTTTTTTCTTTAAACAACCTTTTACAAATGTAGAAACCATTCTTAGCTCACTGGTCACACAAAAACAGACCCTGAGCTGGATTTGGTCCATGCGCTGTAGTTTCCAACCCCTCTTCTGTTATCTAGTTCACCCTTTCTGTTAACTAGTTAATAACTCGGCACTTATTTTATAATATATTATATTATATCCCCTTGGTTCAAATAACTAGTATGGTTTCAGTCTCCTGCCTGGACCCTGACTGTTACACTTTCCTTGGGATCTGAAGGAATAGGTAAAGGGTAACTGGAGTCTATGGAGTGGAGAGTGGGAGAACGCGTTCCAGGGGAGGGAAGCACGGGTATAAGTGCCCTGCAGTGGGAGGGAGCAGAGCTCACTCGAGAGCGGCCATGGTCGGAGCAGACAGACCACAGGTAGCGTGGGACCAGCCTATGCAAGGCCTTATGGGCCATGTCAAGGTTCCAGTTTTCTATTCCAAAAAGCTCTGGAAAGCCACTGAATGGCTTTAAGCAGATGGGTTACAGTCTCATATTTGTATTTTGAAAATATCTTCTTGGGTAACATAGAGTGTGGCAAGTAACAAATGATCTACCCTTTACAAAACAATTTGCACAAATCAAATAGATGCTCAGCAAATTTCAATTTCTAACTTCTATCCCCTTTCTGTATCATGGCTACAAGGCCTGTTGCTGCTTTTCTGACCAAACTGTGAGCAAATCTGCTTGCCCTTTGTGATCTTCAACTTTGGAAGGACAACTTTTTCAAACTGTGAAAGTTTCTCTGGGGACCTTCCTGGTCACCCAGTGGGTAAGACTTTGGGCTCCCAATGCAGGGGGCCCGGGTTTGATCCCTGGTCGGGGAACTAGATCCCGCATGCAGGCGGCAACTGAGAGTCCGCATGCCGCAACTAAAGACCTGGCGCAGCCTAAATAAATAAACACATACATACATACAAAAATATTTGAAAAACAAACAAAAAGAAAGTTTCTCTGCCCATATGCATACAAATATTAAGTGTATTATTTCTTTTTTTTTTTTTTCTTTTTTCTTTTTTTGCGGTACGCGGGCCTCTCACTGTTGTGGCCTCTCCTGTTGCGGAGCACAGGCTCCGGACGCGCAGGCTCAGCAGCCATGGCTCACGGGCCCAGCTGCTCCGTGGCATGTGGGATCTTCCCGGACTGGGGCACCAACCCGTGTCCCTTGCATTGGCAGGCAGACTCTCAACCACCGCGCCACCAGGGAAGCCCAAGTGTATTATTTCTTTATTCTTGTCTTACCCAAGACCACAAATACGAATTTTCAATCAGACACAGTGAAATTACCAAGCTTCTGAGAAGCATGTACACAGCCATTCGGCACACATATTCTTGGCAGGTTTTCCGCTGACTTGTGAAATCTGCCCTCCTCTCCTCACTCTGAAGGATTTAGTTACCACCCTCAAAATCACAACCCTCAGGACCCAGTCAATCTCCTTCACGCTTTTTGGCCAAGGCCAGTCTCACTGGCAGCAGAAGCCTGTTGACCTGCACCAAAGGGAAAGCACAGGAGGCCAAACCTTGTGGCAAGAGGTCGACGCACTTGTCAGGCAAGGGCAGCTTCAGTTACATGCTGCATAAGCACATCCCCAATTTCAGACATGAAAGCAGAACGGCTTCTGCAGTGAATCAATGTGAAAATATTACCGTTTCCAGGGATGACCGTGCCTCCAGCTAAGGTCCCCCCCCACACCATCCTCTGTGCCCAGTCACCACGTGCTGGGCTCCGCAGCCTGGGAGACTGTCAAGAAGAATAACTATAGGTCGTGCCCTCCAGAGCATAGCATTTAATGGGGAAGATGGTAGACCTCTTTTGGGTACTGGCATCTGAAGCTCTAAGGGAGCTTACAATCTATTTGGAGAGTTCAGATTTAAGTACATAAAGTAATTACCAGCCAGTACACAAGAGTCAACCCCTTGGCTCCCACAAGGATTGCCACGGGCGCTCAGCTTGACGGGTTGGCTCCCAGCCTTGGCTGGGCACTACTGCCTGTCCCCACGTCCATCTCTCTTCCTGGTACTGCTGGGGTCACTAGAATGCCTTCCGGGTCCTGTCCCTGGTGCAGCAGACATTCGAGCAGCTCCAGCCTCACTTTCTAAGATACCATTTCTGTCTTTCCTAAGCAGTGGTTCTCAATTTTGGCTGCACATTAGAATCACCTGGGGAGGTTTCAAAAATTCTGATGCCTAGGCCATACCCTCAGAGAAATTTTTTCAGAATCTCTGGAGATGGGACCTGTCATTAGTATTTTTAAAAAATTCTCCAAATAATTATAAAATGTAGGCAAGGTTGAGAACCAGTGTCCTACAGTGGGTCTGCCCCTGCCCTTGTAGACTATTTGAAAATAGTGCTTATTCCTTGATCCAGAGACCAGTCCTGCCTGGAAGTTTTAATAATGTTTCTGTTCTGCTTGCCTGCCTAGGATCCCAACTCCTTTTCAGGTAATGTGTTAGGTAACCAAGACAGGAGCTGGAAAAACAGACTTTGTATTTATGTAGAACAGTGTTCCAACCCCTTCACTGTGTGGACTTGGACTAAATTATGGGTTCCTGAGCCTCAGTTTCACAGTCTTACTTATAGAAAGCTCTCTATAATGACAGAGGAGAAACTTCACCTGAGAGAAACTTCTAGATCTAGTATTTCTCATTGGCAAGTATGGGATGAAAAATATCAAACAAAGTAGGTGACTGGTCGTCATCTGATTAGCCCAAGCATGGAGCCAGTCCACTTTCCTTCCTTGATGTTCTGCATGGACACACCCAAGTAAAAAGTCTCTGTAGAGAGAAACCAGTAAGCCTCATGCATACCCCTTGCTCCTGTAAGAGCTAACTGGTGATACGGAGAATTCAATGGGCCTGAATGATGATCTGTCTTTGGGGGAAAGAAAACCCAAGCCTGGAAACTGGAGCCCTACTATCTTTCTCACAGGGGTCATGAGAAGGTCTAGCATCATGAGTTCATTTCCCTGAACTTGTATTCCTTTGCCATAACATTTAGAGGAGCTGGACTATTCCCAGAGGCATGGCTTTGTCTAATGCAGGGCTTATACTCATTTATTTGTTTTCTTAAAGAAGGCTTTCACTCTAGAAAATCGTTTTTTAAAACTGAGGGAGATTCTCTAAAGCTGAAAAAAGAAGGCTGACCAAATGTCAAGCTTTGGATAAGACTCCTTCCCTCGCCCACCCCCTGCCCCATAGATAAAGGACACCCGATTTCCTGTTGCCTAGCGGAACTGGTATTCTTAGACGGAACTGGTATTCTTAGACGGGTTGCAACTTCATTCATCAACTGGAGCCTTAGGAACTGTATGAAGATAAAGCATTTAAAGCTTTTCTTGGGAGACCTTCAAGATGGCAGAGGAGTAAGACGTGGAGATCACCTTCCTCCCCACAAATACATCAGAAATACATCTACATTAGGAACAGCTCCTACAGAACACCTATTGAATGCTGGTAGAAGAACTCAGACTTCCCAAAAGCCATGAGGCTGAGAGGGTCTTCGTGCTCCAGCCGGGCGTCAGGCCTGTGCCTCTGAGATGGGAGAGCTGAGTACAGGATATTGGGTCACCAGAAATCTCCTGGCTCCATGTAACATCAAATGGCGAAAGCCATCCCAGAGATCTCCATCTCAACGCTAAGACACAGCTCCACTCAACGACCAGCAAGCTACAGTGCTGGCTACCCTATGCAAAACAGCAGGCAAGACAGGAACACAACCCCACCCATTAGCAGAGAGGCTGCCTAAAATCATAATAAGGTCACAGACACCCCAAAACACACCACCGGACATGGTCTTGCCCACCAGAAAGACAAGATCCAGCCTCATCCACCAGAACACAGGCACTAGTCCGCGCCACCAGAAAGGCTACACAACCCACTGAACCAACCTTAGCTACTGGGGACAGACACCAAAAACAACAGGAAGTACGAACCTGCAGCCTACAAAAAGGAGACCTCAAACATAGTACGTTAAGCAAAATGAGAAGACAGAGAAACACACAGCAGATGAAGGAGCAAGGTAAAAACCCACCAGACCAAACAAATGAAGAGGAAATAAGCAGTCTACCTGAAAAAGAATTCAGAATAATGATAGTAAAGATGATCCAAAAATCTTGGAAATACAATGGAGAAAATAAAGAAATGTTTAACAAGGACCTAGAAGAACTAAAGAGCAAACAAACAATTATGAACAACACCATAAATGAAATTAAAACTTCCCTAGAAGGAATCAATAGCAGAATAACTGAGGCAGAAGAACTGATAAGTGACCTGGAAGGTAAAATAGTGGAAATAACTACCACAGAACAGAATAAAGAAAAAAGAATGAAAAGACTTGAGGACACTCTCAGAGAACTCTGGGACAACATTAAATGCACCAACCTTCAAATTATAGGGGTCCCAGAAGAAGAAGAAAAAAAGAAAGGGACTGAGAAAATATTTGAAGAGATTAGAGTTGAAAACTTCCCTAATATGGGAAAGGAAATAGTTAATCAAGTCCAGGAAGCGCAGAGAGTCCCATAGAGTATAAATCCAAGGAAAAACACACCAAGACACATATTACTCAAACTATCAAAAATTAAATACAATGAAAAAATGTTAAAAGCAGCAAGGGAAAAACAACAAATAACGTACAAGGGAATCGCCATAAGGTTAACAGCTGATCTTTCAGCAGAAACTCTGCAAGCCAGAAGGGAGTGGCAGGACATATTTAAAGTGATGAAAGGGAAAAACCTACAACCAAGATTACTGTACCCAGCAAGGATCTCATTCAGATTCAACGGAAAAATTAAAACCTTTACAAACAAGCAAAAATTAAGAGAATTCAGCACCACCAAACCAACTGTACAACAAATGCCAAAGGAACTTCTCTAGGCAGGAAACACAAGAGAATGAAAAGACCTACAATAACAAACTCTAAATAATTAAGAAAGTGGTAATAGGAACATACATATCGATAACTACCTTAAATGTAAATGGATTAAATGCTCCAACCAAAAGACATAGACTAGCTGAATGGATACAAAAACAAGACCCATATATACGCTGTCTACAAAGGACCCACTGCAGACTAGGGACACATACAGACTGCAAGTGAGGGGATGGAAAAAGATATTCCATGCAAATGGAAATCAAAAGAAAGCTGGAGTAGTAATTCTCATATCAGACAATATAGACTTTAAAATAAAGACTATTACAAGAGACAAAGAACGACACTACATAATGATCAAGGGATCAATCCAAGAAGAAGATATAGCAATTGTAAATATTTATGCACCCAACATAGGAGCACCTCAGTACACAAGGCAAATGCTAACAGCCATAAAAGGGGAAATTGACAGTAACACAATCATAGTAGGGGACTTCAACACCCCTCTTTAACCAATGGACAGAACATCCAAAATGAAAATAAATAAGGAAACACAAGCTTTAAATGTTACATTAAACAAGAAGGACTTAATCAATATTTATAGAACATTCCATCCAAAAACAACAGAATACACTTTCTTCTCAAGTGCTCATGGAACATTCTCCAGGATAGATCATATCTTCGGTCAGAAATCAAGCCTTGGTAAATTTAAGAAAACTGAAATTGTATCAAGTATCTTTTCAGACCACAACACTATGAGACTAGATATCAATTACAGGAAAAAATATGTAAAAAATACAAACACATGGAGGCTAAACAATACACTACTCAATAACCAAGAGATCACTGAAGAAATCAAAGAGGAAATAAAAAATACCTAGAAACAAATGACAATGAAAACACAATCACCCAACACCTATGGGATGCAGCAAAAGCAGTTCTAAGAGGGAACTTTACATCAATACAATCCTACCTCAAGAAACAAGAAACATCTCACACAAACAACCTAACCTTACACCTAAAGCAATTAGAGAAAGAAGAACAAAAAACCCCCGAAGTTAGCAAAAGGAAAGAAATCATAAAGATCAGAGCAGAAATAAATGAAATAGAAACAAAGAAAACAATAGCAAAGATCAATAAAATTAAAAGCTGGTTCTTTGACAAGACAAACAAAATTGATAAACCATTAGCCAGACTCATCAAGAAAGAAAGGGAGAAGACTCAAATCAATACAATTAGAAATGAAAAAGGAGAAGTAACAACTGACACTGCAGAAATACAAAGGATCATGAGAGATTACTACAAGCAACTATATGCCAATAAAATGGACAACCTAGAAGAAATGGACAAATTCTTACAAAAGCACAACTTTCTGAGACTGAACCAGGAAGAAACAGAAAATATGAACAGACCAATCACAAGCACTGAAATTGAGACTGTGATGAAACATCTTCCAACAAAGAGAAACCCAGGGCCAGATGGCTTCACAGGTGAATTCTATCAAATATTTAGAGAAGAGCTAACACCTATCCTTCTCAAACTCATCCAAAATATTAGCAGAGGAGGGAACACTCCCAAACTCATTCTACGAGGCCACCATCACCCTGATACCAAAACCAGACAAAGACGTCACAAAGAAAGAAAACAACAGGCCAATGTTACTGATGAACATACATGCAAAATCCTCAACAAAATACAAGCAAACAGAATCCAACAGTACATTAAAAGGATCATACACGTGATCAAGTGAGGTTTATCTCAGGAAAGCAAGGATTCTTCAATATATGTAAATCACTCAGTGTGATACACCATATTAACCAATTGAACGATAAAAACCATATGATCATCTCAATAGATGCAGAAAAAGCTTTGGACAAAATTTAACACCCATTTATGATAAAAACCCTCCAGAAAGTAGGCATAGAGGGAACTTACCTCAACATAATAAGGGCTATATATGACAAAACGACAGCCAACATCGTTCTCAGTGGTGAAAAACTGAAACCATTTCCTCTAAGATCAGGAGCAAGACAAGGTTGTTCACTCTCACCACTATTATTCAACAGAGTATTGGAAGTTTTAGCCACAGTAATCAGAGGAAAAAAAGAAATAAAAGGAATCCAAATCAGAAAAGAAGAAGTAAAGTGGTCACTGTTTGCAGATGACATGATACTATACAGAGAGAATCCTAAAGACTCTACCAGAAAACTACTAGAGCTAATCAATGAATTTGGTAAAGTTGCAGGATACAAAATTAATGCACAGAAATCTCTTGTATTCCTATACATTAATGATGAAAAATCTGAAAGAGAAATTAAGGAAACTCTCCCATTTACCACTGCAACAAAAATAATAAAATACCTAGGAATAAACCTACCTAAGGAGACAAAAGGCCTGTATGCAGAAAACTATAAGACACTGATGAAAGAAATTAAAGATGATACAAACAGATGGAGAGATATACCATGTTCTTGGATTGGAAGAATCAACATTGTGAAAATGACTCTACTACCCAAAGCAATCTACAGAGTCAATGCAATCACTGTCAAACTACCACTGGCATTTTTCACAGAACTAGAACAAAAAATTTCACAATTTGTACGGAAACACAAAAGACCTTGAACAGCCAAAGCAATCTTGAGGCTGCTGGTGCTGGAGGAATCAGGCTCCCAGACTTCAGACTACACTACAAAGCTACAGTAATCAAGACAGTATGGTACTGGCACAAACAGAGAAATACAGATCAACGGAACAGGATAGAAAGCCCAGAGATCATCCCACGCACATACGGTCACCTTATCTTTGATAAAGGAGGCAAGAATATACAATGGAGAAAAGACAGCCTCTTCAATAAGTGGTGCTAAGAAAATTCGACAGCTACATATAAAAGAATGAAGTTAGAACACTCCTTAACACCATACACAAAAATAAACTCAAAATGGATTAAAGAACTAAATGTAAGGCCAGACACTATAAAACTCTTGGAGGAAAACATAGGCAGAACACTATATAACATAAATCACAGCAAGATCCTTTTTGACCCACCTCCTAGAGAAATGGAAATAAAAGCACAAATAAACCAATGGGACCTCATGAAACTTAAAAGCTTTTGCACAGCAAAGGAAAACATAAACAAGACGAAAAGATAACCCTCAGAATGGGAGAAAATATTTGCAAATGAAGCAACTGACAAAGGATTAACCTCCAAAATTTACAAGCAGCTCATGCAACTCAATATGAAAAAAATAAACAATCCAATCCAAAAATGGGCAGAGGACCTAAATAGACATTTCTCCAAAGAAGATATACAGATTGCCAACAAACACAAGAAAGGATGTTCAACATCACTAATCATTAGAGAATTCAAATCAAAACTACAATGAGGTATCACCTCACACCAGTCAGAATGGTCATCATTAAAATGTCTACAACAATGAATGCTGGAGAGGATGTGGAGAAAAGGGAACCCTCTTGGTGGGAATGTAAATCGATACAGCTACTATGGAGAACAGTATGGAGGGTCCTTAAAAAACTAAAAATAGCGCTTCCCTGATGGCACAGTGGTTGAGAGTCCGCCTGCCGATGCAGGGGACGTGGGTTCGTGCCCCAGTCCGGGAAGATCCCACATGCCGCGGAGCGGCTGGGCCCGTGAGCCATGGCCGCTAAGCCTGTGCGTCTGGAACCTGTGCTCTGCAATGGGAGAGGCCACAACAGTGAGAGGCCCACGTACAGCAAAAAAAAAAAAAAAAAAATAGAACTATCATATGACCCAGCAATCCCACTACTGGGCATATACCCTGAGAAAATCATAATTCAAAAAGAGTCATGTACCACAATGTTCACTGCAGCCTTATTTACAATAGCCAGGACATGGAAGCAATCTAAGTGTCCATCGACAGATGAATGGATAAAGACAATGTGGCACATATATACAATGGAATATTACTCAGCCATAAAAAGAAAGAAAATTGAGTTATTTGTAGTGAAGTGGATGGACCTAGAGTCTGTCATACAGAGTGAAGTTAATCAGAAAGAGAAAAACAAATACCATATGCTAACACATATATATGGAATCTAAAAAATAAAAAATGGTTCTGAAGAACCTAGGGGCAGGACAGGAATAAAGACACAGACATAGAGAATGGACTTGAGGACACGGGGAGGGGGCAAGGTAAGCTGGGACGGAGTGAGAGAGTGGCATGGACTTACATATACTACCAAGTGTAAAACAGATAGCTAGTGCGAAGCAGCCGCATAGCACAGGGTGATCAGCTCGGTGCTTTGTGACCACCTAGAGGGGTGGGATAGGGAGGGTGGGAGGGAGATGCAAGAGGGAGGAGATATGGGGATGTATGTATATGTATAATTGATTCACTTTGTTATAAAGCAGAAACTGACACACCATTGTAAAGCAATTATACTCCAACAAAGATGTTAAAATAAATAAATAAATAAAGCTTTTGTTTTCCTCTCTGTTAGAAAAAATATTGGCTACAATCTACACTGTCCTCCAATCCTAAAGTCAATTCTTACTCTCCTTAGTATCTGCTGTGCCCTGCGTTGTCGGACCTGTCGGACCCAGGGCAGGGGTGTCTGAGGTTCTGAGCAAAGCAATCATTCTTACCTAAGAAGGCAGCTTACAGAAATTACCCTGCTGGTTGGGCTTCTCACCCACCCACCCAGCACTGTCAGGAGCCTCCCTAGCCAGCTTTGATGCGTGAGGGATTGTGATTGAAGCTGGATGTGAATAACAATCTAAATTGGAACTGCTGAGGTTTAATTCTGCTAAACCTGCAGCACGACAATGAGACAGTATGAAGCATGCAGAAGAGGAAACTGCGTCTGAACAACGCCCACACAGGTGCTTGCCTCAGAGCTGCAGAACCCGGGGAACTTCACGGGGTCCACAAACAATGGCTTGCAATAAAGATCTAAATCCCCTGATGAACCTTTCATTGCTTTGATCTGTTTTATGTACAGGGTTTCCCCAAAGAGTTCTTTGACAAAGAGAGTTCAAGGCCATGCAAATAGCATATGAACAAAAGGTTTGAGCCACCTGGATTCACCTGTTATTAATAAAGGAAAAAGAGCACAGCAGCAGAAGTATGGATGTCTGTCACAAGGCCCTGATGGAGAACATTTGGTTGAAGTGCTTTACAAATGCAGCCAGATTTTGCATTTGTAAATGCCTCCCACCCCAGGGGCCTGAGCTGGACACCTGAGTGGGTTTGTCCCCACTGACTCCCCTGTGTCCCCCATAATGCCATGGATTCTGCTCTCCTTGGGTTTCTGTGAAACAGGCCACTGGGACTGTGTTTCTGGCCTTTTCTTTGTTACAGAGCTTACAGAGTGACTTGGTGCTTTACACACAAGATTCTAAGCCCAAAAGCAACACTACAATTTTAGGTAAAAAACCAAACCTCCTGCAGTATTTACCTCAGACAAGTCCAAATGTGAAGAAAAATCAACAGGATGAAACAGAATTCATCAAATCAGGCCTTTGGCCTGAATTAAACACACTTGTTGGCATCGTCTCGGAATACCAACCTCCAGCATTTCTCCTCAGAAACTGTTGTTATTTCATGAATAATCTTGTTAATACGTATGAGGAATCTGTTGGAGACCTGAGTCAGGATTTTCAAAGGATTGTTCAGGCCCAGGTTGCTGTCCGTCCAGCGCTGCACAAGTTTGCAGGCAAAGGGTTTGAGAGGAAGTGACAGTTGATCAGGAGTCCCTGAGGGGCAATGATCTGGGGTCACCCAGAACTTGGAAGGGGGCGGGGCGACGGACTGCAGGCTGTTAGAAGGTGCTGGTGGGTGCTCCCATTCCAAAAGAGAATGGACAAGACGCAGGAGACGACGGACTGACCGAGTCACGGATGAGCCCAGGTCACTGTGGCCCTGGGAAACAGGATGCCCAAGAACTGATGGTTTGGGGGAAAGATACTACGTACTGAATTACAGGTGCTGGGCAGCCCAAAACGCTTAACAGCAGTTCGCAAATGGTGGTCCTGGGGCTTGGTTTGGGGGGATAAAGCAACTTGCCAAAGGTCACACAGTCCGTAAAAGACAGACCTGGGATTTGAACACTGGGATTTCCAATTCCGAAGCCCAGTGTTTTCAATCCCTGTGCTCTCCTTCCTGCCTCCGGAGAGAACAGAGCCCTGTTCTCTGCACGTCAATGTCTTGGTGGGATGTAGCTCATTAAGAAGGACAGACAAATTAGAGACTGAGTCAGAACTTTCCAAAACGAAGGGCAGCCCACATACAAAACTGGCTTTAATTTGTAGGGAATGAATAAATGTGAAAGAACTAGAGCAAGACTCAGAATAGGAAAACTGGGGGCAATGTTCCCAAATCCAAGCGCACATCAGAATCCTCTCCGTAAACTTTAAAAAGGTCCCCAGCACCATCCCAAACCTACTAAATCAGGCTGTAGCATCTACAGAGCTCCTTAGGTGATCGTGAGGCATCTGGAACCACGGGCATAATAAAGACGATCTGAGAGAAGATCTTACAGATAAAAGGCAGTAACAAATAACAGGCTCTGCACGTTAGATGCCTACTCCACGCCAGATGCTGTTCTGAGGGCTGGCTCGCATGAATTCATTTAACAGTGCAGAAGATTTCAGAAGGAGAAACGGAGGCTCCAAGGGGCTAAGCACCTTGTCCACGGACCCCCCCAGGGGCCTGCCTGAGGCCGAGGTCATGGTGTGAACGGGGGTACCTCCAACAGGGACATGTTTGAGAGACGCTGGGACCATGAGTGGGCAGCCTGGGCAGAGCCTCTTTCCCAGGAGGGCTGCTGCACCAACCTCACAGCTCGCTGAGGAGAGAGTAAACAGAGGAGCTGGGTAGTGAAAGCAGACAGCTGGCTGGAGCCTTGCAGAGCAGCCTCTGCTAAGCTGTGCTCCTGGGACTCGCTCGCCTGTACCTGATTCTGCCCACTCCTCCCAAGGCCAAGCAGATTCATCCTTTCACTTGAACAAGGATTCCTGAAAAGAACACAGACTCGGGAATCAGTCCTTAGGGTTCCAGTCCTGACTGTACTGCTGACTCTCCTCCGACAGCAGTGTCCATATCTGCACAGCGAGAGGCTTCCGGTCCCCAAGGTTCTTTCTGGCATCAATTCCCTGTGACAAACAGCTGTCCCACTGCGAAAGGGGTACAGAGGAGATCAGGGGGCAGAGCTGCTCTCCGGGGCCTTGGGCCGGCACAGGAAGTATGAGTGATGGTGGAGGCAGGTGGTTTCCTTCAGGGCACCCAGGTGCTGGGCAGTCACGGGAAGCCCCCTTAGGCATCGCTCCTCCATGGAAGCCCCAGGCCCCAGAGCAGGGCTGTACTGACAGGAAACCCACAGGGAGGTGTGGGCTTTCCAAGTCTCCATCCCTCAACCCTCTCATGCGTGAGTCAGTCACCACAGCTGAACAGCAGCACTTAGTCACTCTCCTCCCAAGCGCCACACGAGCCCAGGGCCCAGGGACGCAGAGTCAGGATGTCGAGGGTTCCCACAGAAGAACGCTGTGGGTCCCAGCTACGCATTCCAGCGATGACCACTGAGTAACCACCGAGCGTTGTGTGGTCTGGCTGAGGGTTTGGTTTCTTATTCTTTGGCCAGAGAAACTCGCCTCTGCAAAGTAGGAGGTGGCTTCACGGTCCCCAGTCAGCTTGTTGACGCACAGGACAGATGTGACCCAGGACAACTTGACATTTAGTCACTTAGCGTGCGCCAGGCACTGTTCTGAGAGCTTCACGGCACTAATGCGTTTTGTTCTCATAACAACCACGGGAGAGGCGCTCAACCCTATTTTATCGATTAGGAAACTGAGCACAACATGCTTAGACAATCTGCCCTAAGTCACATAGTTAGGGGAGGCAAAGCCAGAATTTAAACCCACATAATGCTAGTTCTAAAGCCCCTATTGTTAAATAGCACATTTCACTTCCTACATTAAAATAACTAGAAAATAAGGGCATGAAGGAGAAATGTAATAAGAGAAATAAAAGGGGACCAGACAGGACACTGAGACTCCATTGCTCTGGGAGAGGTGGACGTGAGGGAGAGGAAGGTATTTGCACAGGTATCTGGGACACAGATCCAGGTTGATCTGAAACCAAGTGCATGCTCTTCCCTAGGCCAGAGGGCAACAGAGAACAGTGCTAGAGGGGCCCAGAGGAGGAAGATAGCATGTCCGTCACATGCATCACGAAAGGTTTCTCAAGAAGACGCATCTACCACAGGCCTCAGGGTTTCCTAGGCACAAATGAAGATGGAGGCTGGTGCAGAGAGGTCCTTTCAGGAGGTGGGACAGCTTGAGCAAAGGCAAAGAGGCAGGAATGCCAAGGCACTTTCAGGAAGAGTGGGGAGTTGTGTTTTCCTGGGTCACAGCATGTGTGAAGGGAAGTAATGGGGGGGGGGGAGTCAGGCTGGAGAGGTCTGATCACAGGAGATCTTAAACGACAGGCTGAGGAGGTTGAGTTGTCAGGCAATGGGTAGCTGAATCTTTCCAAATAGGACAGCGCACGACAGAGCAAAGCCTTCAGAAGCTGTCTTGGTGCAGGGTGTGTGGGACAGAAGCAAGCAGTCAGGACGGCGCCATGACAGACAGCAGCACACAATGAGACCTGGACAGGGACAGTGGCACCAGGAATCCAAAGTGACCGACACACTGGAAAGGAAGAATCAACAGGACTTCAGGACAGGAAACATTTGTATGTGTGGCAGCGGGCGGAGGGTTAGGGGGTAGAGATGGAAGAAATCAACAGTGCAGAGGCGCCTACGCTGAGTTTCTGGCAGAACAGGAAGGAGGTGAATTTTCACTTGACACAGTCTAGAATCCTGGAGATGGAGCAAATCCCAGCAGTGCGGCATATAAGCTGGGCTGCACGGAGGATGGGTGGCTCCCAGTAGAGAGGAATGAGGCCACTGCCCAAAGGGAAGCCAAGGGACAGTGCAGACAGGAGTGGGGCATTGTCTACTCTACCAGGACCCGTGCATCTTTCTCCTTGTAAGACTGTGGCTAATGTTTATGGAAGAGTGATTAAGAGCATAGACCCTGGAGCTAGAGAGCTCTGATTTGAATCCCAGCTCCACCATCTGTGTGATCTTGAGCAAGTTACTTAATTCTGTGTCTCGGTTTCAAATTCTGTAAAATGGGGTTAATAATAGTACCTACCTCCAAAAGTTATTACGAGATATAAAAGAGTCAGTATACGTAAAAGGCTTTGATCAGTACTTGGCACACAGCAAGTGCTATGACTCTTGATGTTATAATTAATGTAAGTGTTATCATAAATAGCACTTTCAAGCCATATTCACATTGGCTATCTCACCGGCTTGTCACAGCGATGCTGTGAGGTTACACCTCCCCATCTAGATGGGGAACTGGGACTCAGAGCAGTTACATGACTGGCCACCCACAGTGACAGAGCTGAGATGGGAGCAGCTAACTCTGCCGTCATGTTGCCTTTGGAGTCCAGAAGAGAAGAACCAAAAGGGGCCAGCATTTCCCTCTTTCACCTATTCTCCTTTGACTGATATGTTCCACTAATTCAGTCTCCAAATCCCATCCAAAATACACCCACCCCTCTCCTTCCATGCCAACGCACAACCATCCTGGGCATGAAGAAGGGAAGGAAAAGAAAAGCAGGAGGAGTTAGAGAGGGAAGAGACACGTGGAGGATCAGAGAGAGGGGGGTCAGGGGAGTCTCTACCTGTCAGTCAGAGGTGGAGGCCCTGATGTAAATCCCCCAAATGAACCAAGGAATATGGGGGCCAGAGCCTAGGGCACAGGCCTCTACATGCAAGTCACCTGCACCAGTGCCAGGGCTGGCTTCTCACTACTCTTAACCCCCAGCAGCCTGGGCAGCCATAAGCCTCCACACTTGCCTCCTGATGAGTCGTGTCAGTTAATTGGCAGCATGACCTCTGGGAGTGCAGACTTACCAGTTTTCTCAACTCAGTCAGATCCTGTGCTGACCTGTCTCTCGGCAGAGCCGTGGCTTTCGATTTGAAATAAATCGTCGTGCCTCCAAAAGACAATTATCCAGACGATAAAGGGTGACTAGTAGCATTTTAGTCCCATATCCGAGGCATTGTCTACTGTGAGTGAAAGCTCAAGAAAGAGAGAAGATCACGTTTATGGGCTGGAAAATGGTTCTGGGTTCTGTGTGGTTTTTTATTTGTTGTTTTTTTTTGTTATTGTTGTTGTTCTTGAAAAAAAGGGGGCATAGATAGCAGCTGATTTGTCCATCGTCATGTTTCTGGGAAACCTTTCGGCAAGTTTCTTTAAATACTATCTGTTGCTTGCTCCCTTAGAACACACTGAAACTGTGATGGATGATAAGGGACAAAAAAAGTTAATTTAGACAGATTCTCCGTGGCAATTGTTGAGAGGTGAGATTCTATCTTTGCTCCACTCTGGATGTCCCCAGGCACTGTTAGAAAATTAGGAACTGCCCATGGACTTGAGGCGTGAGAGTGTTGCAGGTGACCTTAATATGTCCCCCAAACTCAGAGGTCTCAGTGGCTGGTCCTACAATCATCTTCCTCTTCCTCATTAACATCACGATGACGACTACTGCAGGTTGCCGGCTGTCAAAGGATGGAATGTTTGTATCCCCCCCAAATTCACATATTGAAGCTCTAACCTCCAGTATGACGGTATTTGGAGGTGGAACCTTTGGGAGGTAATTAGGTTAAGATGAGATCATGAGGGCAGAGTTTTCTCTCTCCACGGGAGCACGCTCCCAGGAAAGGCCATGGGAACACACAGCGAGAAGGCAGCAGGCGGCAAGCCAGGAAGAGGGTTCTCAGCAGAGCCTGACCATGCTGGCACCCTGATCTTGGACTCACAGCCTCCAGAACTGTGAAAAATAAATGTCTGTTGTTTAAGCCGCCCAGGCTACGGTATTTTGTTCTGGCAGCCCAAGCTCACTGAGACAAGGGTTTATTGATTACCTGTGTCATTTCCCAGAACAACTCAGGGATGTTGCTACCTCATTTTACAGGTAAAGGAAACTGACTTAGAGGTGGAGGGACCAGCACAACCTGGTTAACTGGTGGAGCCACTATCAGAACTCTGGTCTTTCAACTGGATTACTTCCCTCCCTGGTTCTTCGGGGGCTGTTTTGTTCAACCTAGTCCCCATGTCCTGGGAAGGCTCAGGGGTAAAGTTCCCACAGTGTCAGGCAGAGGTGGCAGAGACCACTTACCAGCCTACCAGGGTCACAGGGAAGAAACCTGGGTCCTTGCAGAAGCCTGAAGCTTCTGAGGGTTGAAGGAACAGGAGGCAGTTCTGCCTGGGGGTTAAGAGCGCTGGAGGACAGGGTGAGGGAGGTTTGGCCTGAGATTTCGTGGGTTTAATTCCCTGTAAGACCTTAGGGATGACAATTACATCCTGTGTGCCTCAGTTTTACTTACCTATAAAATGGGGCTAATTATGGTATTTACCTTGAGAGATTTACCTAAAGGATTTTTATGAAGCATAAATTGAGATAATGACTATGAAGCGCTTTTAGGAGGCTGCCTGGCAATAGAGTAAACACCCATAAAGAGAGAGATCAAGGTCATGGCCTGGACTGAAGAGCAGGGGCTGAGCACTGCCCAACCACTGCAGCCAGCCCTGGTTCAGGGGGAGCATCACCCAGATGACAGGCCAGAGCAACAACTCTCCCCACATCAGGAGACCCGGGACGACCTGCAGAGCACTGTACAGCCTCCTTTCTTCCTCACTCACCCAACAGTCCTGGGAGGCTGCAGATGGGGAAACTGAGACTCGAAGGGGATAAAGCTGTCAAGCACAACACACACCTTCGGGAACCAGAGCTGCACGCGTACTCTGGCTTTCCTGTGTGCTGTGAATGGGATCTTGGGCAAGTTACTTAACTTTTCCAATCCCAGTTTCATCGGCCTAAACAAAGTGAATAGATAAATGAGTACCTCCCAGGGTGTTGTGGGGAATTAAATGAGAAAGGTATGTGAAGGTGTCCCTAAAAATGTTAATTTCTGTTTTTACATTAAGTGCTTTGCTTGTAGTTACACAGAGGCTGGTAAGCAGCAGAGCAGGGTCTAAAATCTAGGCTTTCTGATGCCATGAGGCCATAGGAGTGTATCTATGCAGGAAATGAGAAGCTCAAGATCCTCTATGTCAAGGATTTGCTGTTTGCTTACCACTGTTCTTGCATCTACATAAGGACTAAAAGAAGTATAAAATGGAGTCCCAAATGAGCACTGATGGTATCTGTATCCAGTAGCCTTAAGGGGTGTCAAGACTAATAATAGCTGGGTCTTATCCACAACTAATATCTAGGCATGCACATTCAGTGCATGAACCCATGAACTCCTAAAATCAGTAAATATTAGGAAGCACCTGCTACGTGTGTGAAGCCCTAAGCCAGGCTCTTGAGACTACAAAAACTGACAGAACGACACTCACAGAAAGACGGACAAGATGAAAAGGCAGAGGGCTATGTACCAGATGAAGGAACAACATAAAACCCCAGAAAAACAACTAAATGAAACGGAGATAGGCAATCTTCCAGAAAAAGAATTCATAATAATAATAGTGAAGATGATCCAGGACCTCGGAAAAAGAATGGAGGCAAACATCGAGAAGATGTAAGAAATGTTCAACAAAGATCTAGAAGAATTAAAGAACAAACAAACAGAGATGAACAATACAATAACTGAAATGAAAACTACACTAGAAGGAATCAATAGCAGAATAACTGAGGCAGAAGAATGGATAAGTGACCCAGAAGACAGAATGGTGGAATTTACTGCTGCAGAAGAGAATAAAGAAAAAAGAATGCAAAGAAATGAAGACAGTCTAAGAGACCTCTGGGACAACATTAAATGCGACAACATTCGCATTATAGGGGCCCCAGAAGGAAAAGAGAAAGAGATAGGACCCGAGAAAATATTTGAAGAGATAATAGTCGAAAACTTCCCTAACACGGGAAAGGGAATAGCCATCCAAGTCTAGGAAGTGCAGAGAGTCCAATACAGGATAAACCCAAGGAACAACACACGGAGACACATAGTAATCAAATTGGCGAAACTTTAAGACAGAAAATTTATTGAAAGCAGAAAGAGAAAAACAACAAATAACATAAAAGGGAATCCCCATAAGGTTAACAGCTGATTTCTCAGCAGAAACTCTACAAGCCAGAAGGGAGTGGCATGATATACTTAAAGTGATGAAAGGGAAGAAACTACAACCAAGATTACTCTACCCAGCAAGGATCTCATCCAGATTTGATGGAGAAATTAAATCCTTTACAGACAAGCAAAAGCTAAGAGAATTCACCACCACCAAACCAGCTCTGCAATACATGCTAAAGGAACTTCACTAAGTAGGAAACACAAGAGAAGAAAAGAACCCACAAAACCAAACCCAAAACAATTAAGAAAATGGTAATAGGAACATACATATCAATAATTACCTTAAACATGAATGGATTAAATGCTCCAACCAAAAGACACAGACTCGGTGAATAGATACAAAAACAAGACCCATATATATGCTGTCTACAAGAGACCCACATCAGACCTAGGGACACATACAGACTGAAAGTGAGGGGATAGAAAAAGATATTCCATGCAAATGGAAATCAAAAGAAAGCTGGAGTAGCAATACTCATATCAGATAAAATACACTTTAAAATAAAGAATGTTACAAGAGACAAGGAAGGACACTATGTAATGATCAAGGGATCAATCCGAGAAGAAGACATAACAATTATAAATATATATGCACCCAACATAGGAGCACCTCAATACATAAAGCAACTGCTAACATCTCTAAAAGAGGAAATCGACAGTAACACATTAATAGTGGGGGACTTTAATGCCTCACTGACACCAATGGACAGATCATCCAGACAGAAAAATAATAAGGAAACACAAGCTTTAAATGACACAATAGAGCAGAGAGATTTAATTGATATTTATAGGACATTCCATCCAAAAACAGCAGATTACACTTTCTTCTGAAGTGTGCACGGAACATTCTCCAGGACAGATCACATCTTGTGTCACAAATCAAGCCTCAGTAAATTTAAGAAAATTGAACTCATATCAAGCATCTTTTCTGACCACAACACTATGAGATTAGATATCAATTACAGGGAAAAAAACGTAAAAAACACAAACAATGGAGGCTAAACAATACATTACTAAATAATCAACAGATCACTGAAGAAATTTCAAAGAGGAAATCAAAAAATACCTAGAGAGAAATGACAATGAAAACACAACGCTCCAAAACCTATGGGATGCAGCAAAAGCAGTTCTAAGAGGGAAGTTTATAGCTATACAAGGCTACCTCAGGAAACAAGAAAAATCTCAAATAAAGAATCTAACCTTACACCTAAAGGAACTAGAGAAAGAAGAACAAACAAAACCCAAAGTTAGCAGAAGGAAAGAAATCATAAAGATCAGAGCAGAAATAAATGAAATAGAAACAAAGAAAACTAAAGCAAATATCAATAAAACTAAAAGCTGGTTCTTTGAGAAGATAAACAAAATTGATAAACCATTCACCAGACTCATGAAGAAAAACAGGGAGAGGACTCAAATCAATAAAATTAGAAATGAAAAAGGAGAAGTTACAACAGACACCGCAGAAATACAAAGCATCATAAGAGACTACTACAAGCAACTCTATGCCAATGAAATGGACAACCTGGAAGAAATGGACAAATTCTTAGAAAGGCACAACCTTCCAAGCCTGAACCAGGAAGAAATAGAAAATATGAACAGACCAATCACAAGTAATTAAATTGAAACTGTGATTAAAAATCTTACAACAAACAAAAGTCCAGGACCAGATGGCTTCACAGGTGAATTCTATCAAACATTTAGAGAAGAGCTAACACCTATCCTTCTCAAGCTCTTCCAAAAAATTTCAGAGGAAGGAACACTCCCAAACTCATTCTATGAGGCCACAATCACCCTGATAACAAAACCAGACAAAGTTACTACAAAAAAAGAAAATTACAGACCAATATCACTGATGAATATAGATGCAAAAATCCTCAACAAAACACTAGCAAACAGAATCCACCAACACATTAAAAGGATCATACACCATGATCAAATGGGATTTATCCCAGGGATGCAAAGATTCTTCAATATACGCAAATCAATCAATGTGATACACCATATTAACAAATTGAAGAAGAAAAACCATATGATCATCTCAATAGATGCAGGAAAAGCTTTTGGCAAAATTCAACACCCATTTATGATAAAAACTCTCCAGAAAGTGGGCATAGAGGGGACCTACTTCAACATAATAAAGGCCAGACACGACAAACCCACAGCAAGCATCATTCTCAATGGTGAAAAACTGAAAGCATTTCCTCTAAGATCAGGAACAAGACAAGGATGTCCACTCTCACCACTATTATTCTACATAGTCTTGGAAGTCCTAGCCACGGCAATCAGGGAAGAAAAAGAAATACAAAGTGGAAAAGAAGAAGTAAAACTGTCACTGTTTGCAAATGATATGATACTATACATAGAGAATCCTAAAGATGCCACCAGAAAACTAATAAAGCTCATCAATGAATTTGGTAAAGTTGCAGGATACAAAATTAACGCAGAGAAATCTCTTGCATTCCTATACACTAATGATGAAAAATCTGAAAGAGAAATTAAGGAAACACTCCCATTTACCATGGCAACAAAAAGAATAAAATACCTAGGAATAAACCTACCCAAGGAGACAAAAGACCTGTATGCAGAAAACTATACAACACTGATGAAAGAAATTAAAGATGATAGAAACAGACGGAGAGATATACCATGTTCTCAGATTGGAAGAATCAATATTGTGAAAATGACTATACTACCCAAAGCAACCTACAGATTCAATGCAATCCCTATCAAATTACCAATGGCATTTTTTACAGAATTAGAACAAAAAATCTTAAAATTTGTATGGAGACACAAAAGACCCCGAATAGCCAAAGCAGTCTTGAGGGAAAAAAATGGAGCTGGAGGAATCAGACTCCCTGACTTCAGACTATACTACAAAGCTACAGTAATCAAGACAATATGGTACTGGCACAAAAACAGAAATATAGATCAATGGAACAGGATGGAAAGCCCAGAGATAAACCCACACACCTATGGTCAACTAATCTATGAGAAAGGAGGCAAAGATATACGAGAAAAGACAGTCTCTTCAAGAAGTGGTGCTGGGAAAACTGGACAGCTACACGTAAAAGAATGAAATTAGGACACTCCATAACACCATACACAAAAATAAAGTCAAAATGGATTAGAGACCTAAATGTAAGACTCGACACTATAAAACTCTTAGAGGAAAACATAGGAAGAACATTCTTTGACGTAAATCACAGCAAGATCTTTTTTGATCGAACTCCTAGAGTAATAGAAATAAAAACAAAAATAAACAAATGAGACTTAATGAAACTTAAAAGCTTTTGCACAGCAAAGGAAACCATAAACAAGACGAAAAGACAACCCTCAGAATGGGAGAAAATATTTGCAAATGAATCATCGGACAAAGGATTAATCTCCAAAATATATAAACAGCTCATGCGGCTCAATATTAAAAAAACAAACAACCCAATCCAAAGATGGGCAGAAGACTTAAATAGACATTTCTCCAAAGAAGACATACAGACGGCCAAGAAGCACATGAAAAGCTGCTCAACATCATTAATTATTAGAGAAAATGCAAATCAAAACTACAATGAGGTATCGCCTCACACCAGTTAGAATGGGCATCATGAGAAAATCTACAAACAGCAAAAGCTGGAGAGGGTACGGAGAAAAGGGAACCCTCTTGCACTGTTGGTGGGAATGTAAATTGATACAGCCACTATGGAGATCAGTATGGAGGTTCCTTAAAGAACTAAAAATAGAATTACCATATGACCCACCAATCCCACTACTGGGGACATACCCAGAGAAAACCATAATTCAAAAAGACACATGCACCCCAATGTTCACTGCAGCACTATTTACAATAGCCAGGTTATGGAAGCAACCTAAATGCCCACCGGCAGACGAATGGATAAAGAAGATGTGGTACATATATACAATGGAATATTACTCAGCCATGAAAAGGAACAACATTGGGTCATTTGTAGTGACGTGGATGGATTTTGAGACTATCATAAAGAGTGAAGAAAGTCAGAAAGAAAAACAAATATTGTATATCAACGCATATATGTGGAACCTAGAAAATGGTACAGATGAACCGGTTTGCAGGGCAGAAGTTGAGACACAGATGTAGAGAACAAACATATGCACACCAAGGGGGGAAAGCGGCGGGGGGTGGGATGGTGGTGTGATGAATTGGGAGATCGGGATTGACATGTGTACACTGATGTGTATAAAATGGATGACTAATAAGAAAATAAATAAAAATAAGTTAAAAAAACAAACTGTTCTAAGATGACAAAAAAACACAGAAAAACAAAAAACTGACAGAATAGTTACTGTCTGTGGGGGATCCTATTAGAGTGGGTAAGGTAAAATAAAAGCCAAAAAAAAACCTCATCAGGACTGTGATAAGAGCCATGGCAGTGGAATAATCATGGGGATACAATGGAAAAAGCCTATATTTGGTCTGGAGCTGTCAGGAAGGCTTTTCAGAGGAAGTGACACTGGCGCTGTCAGAATTAAGAGCAAGGGACCAGCAGGCACAAAGACCTGGGCTGAGAGACAGCCTGGTGTGCCCTGGAGATCTGTAACGCGTTTGGGGTAGGCAGGCACAGAGCACATGGTGGAGGAGAGATGAGGCTGCTAGGTTGAGAGGCCCCTTGACAGGGGCCATGGACATTGCACGAAGGAGTGTGCCGTTTGTAGTACAGGTGAGAGGAAGCCACAGAAAGCGTTTTAAGAAGCAGAGTGTCCATGTTTTAAAAATTTCATCTGGTGGAGGCTGAAATAGAAGTTGGACTGGGGGGTAGGAGAAAATGGAAAGAAGGCAATAAATAAACGTCCAGGGCTTCCCTGGTGGCGCAGTGGTTAAGAATCCACCTGCCAATGCAGGGGACACGGGTTCGAGCCCTGCTCCGGGAAGATCCCACATGCCACAGAGAAACTAAGCCCGTGCGCCACAACTACTGAGCCTGCGCTCTAGAGCCTGTGAGCCACAACTACTGAGCCCACATGCCACAACTATTGAAGCCCGCACGCCTAGAACCTGTGCTCCTTGACAAGAGAAGCCACTGCAATGAGAAACCTGTGAACCGCAACGAAGAGTAGCCCCTGCTCACCACAACTAGAGAAAGTCCATGCGCAGCAACAAAAACCCAACACAGCCAAAAATAAATAAAGTAAATAAATTTATTTAAAAAAAATTGTCCAGATGAGAAAGACAAGATCGTGAACTTCGCACACACGCATGCATGCACACACACACACACATCCGCACACACACACACACACACACACAGCTGGTTCTGCCTGGACTGAAACACCCTGGCATGAATCACACCTGGTTTCCAGCTCCCAAAGAAGCCAGGTCTGGCTCTGCCAGGTTACCTTAGATATGCCCCATCCTCTTACTTCTCAGCTGTGGGAAACCCAAATAGCTTTTCATTTCCAGACTAACCTCAAACCCAGAGTTTGAGGTTATTAAACACTGTCTGTGAGGTTGTGGTCCTGGAAACTTCCTCCCAAACGATGTGAAGTACAGGGAGTACTACATGCCTGGACCCACACACAGCACAGCCAGGGCCATGCGGATGGAGGGCATCAGGGTTGCACTCAGTTCCGCAATCAGAACTTTAAATTAACACGGCAATTACAGCCCCCAGGGGAAAGGGAAACTGGCATTGACTACTGACTTTATCTACAAATGCAAAAAAAATCACAACCCACAGCACGCACAAAAGGAAATAAGTAGTGTTTAATGTGCCTTTGTTAAAATAAAAGCTCTTACTAGGAAAAAGACAGAAGCTCTTGTGGAGGGTAGGGTGAAGGGAGAGGACATATTGTCTTTCAAATTTCTGGAACTCTTATGAATAGGATGTCAATGTCAGTAAAAGGGTAAGAAGCTCACTAGCATTTACTGGGTGCCTACTGTGTCAGATACTGGGTTAAGCAAGCACTTTAGATATATTTCGTCTCTTTTAATCCTCAAAATGACCTCAGGAGGTTGGAATTGTTATCCTCCTTCCATAGACTTTGGGAGGGGAAGATCACCTAGTCTTCCCGAGATCACACAGCTAGTAAGCAGCAGCGGCAAGATACAAACTCACGTCCCTCAAATTCCATTCCAAAGCCTGAGCTCCTCCCACTGTACCCCCTGTTTATCTCTGTATGGAAGTGTGAACAGCTGTACCTCCACAGCTGGCTGGGAAGTCCCTGAGGAAGTCACTCCCCTAGTATCCTGTTCATATCTCTAGGGAACGTTAGACGGGAAGGAGCCTTGGAAGCAATCAACTCCGATCCCCCAAGATGAGGATCAGAGATGAATGGGGATCACTTCCCCACGATCCGCAGCTTGAGAGGAGGGCCATCAGTCTATAAGTAAGGTCTCCTCTCTTCCTGGCCAGTGTTCTCTTTGCTATATCAGGCTGAGGTCTCCTGTCTCAGGAGTCAATGATTTCCTGCAAAAGTTTGCTGTTCTTGTTGTTTTGTTAGTAATGAGATTTCTATTCTCGCCTGTGTCTAAAAAGGAGGTAGGGAAGTAAGTAATAACGCCTTTTCCCCTAGCAGATTTACTCAATGGAAAAGCATGATCTGTGTCTCCCTAATGTACATAATCTGCTTCCACAATATCCTACAAGAGAATGAGTAAGAAGTGATTAAATCACAGCGAAATGGTTTCATTTACAATTAGCGCTCAGTGTCTTGAAACACAAACCTCCCACCTAAATATTTATCCCAAGATAAACATCTCCCCCACACGTTGCCATGACCAGCTCCTGCTGCCACAAAAGCATACATCTAAACACACCCGTATCCAGAATATAAAAGCTTTCTATTGGGTCTGGATTCAAATCTAATTTTCTCCCAAAGGAAAAAAGAATTCATAAACTCAGTTACGCTGATCTCAGTGATGTCCAGAAATCTCTCTTTTCTACGAGTTCATAGAAAAATGTTAAAGGGAATAAAAGTGGAAAAGCAGAAAACTTTAAGGTGAGGGAAGCCTGAATATTCTTTCAAATTAAGTGATAAACAGGTTTGTTCTAAGAGTCACATGATTCGAAGTCTCTAAGATGGGCAGATAACTGGGACACAGTCCACCAATTATGCTTGGCATTGGTGGGTGACTGGAGACTGGGTGCGGTTAGCTGGAAGGGGGAGAGAACAGAATGAGCAGAGCTGATAGGAATCAGAACCCACCTCTGGGCATGTGATCTGACCATCTACTATCAGACAGAGAGAGTGGACGTGAGGCCAGAACCGACCTTTGGCCTCAGGTCCAACCTTAGCCACATACAGGTTTCTGCCCCAGCCCCCTCTATTCCCCCACCAGTAAGAACCATGGTTAAATGAGAACCATTTGAGAGGTCCTCGACACAGGAAGAAGAGACAACAAAATCAAGACTGCATGACAATCTTTGGTGCTTAGGCCAGACTCCTGCAAGGAAGTCTCCTGGTACATTGGATCCTGCCACGGAGGAGATCAGGCTTGGTGGAGTTCCACAGAGCATATTAGCTTCTGGCACTAAAGGCCACCCCAGTTTGGAAAGTAAGAGAGTATGGGGTTTCCTAAGCTAGAAGGCTTCTGAGTCTGATTTCCTTGAACCCCAGGGGTCCTGATGTCCTTCAAGCTGCAGATGTATAGAGTGACTGCCATGTATGCAGAGGTCTCACCTCTCATACTCACTGGCTGTGTTCCCTGTGTTTGGGTCAACAGTTTTAGCATGTAACTACCATATGCTCAAATGACACTACTGGGATCACAGGCTTCTCGCACTGACTGGGCAGGTGGCAGCCATCCAGCCCAGCCTGGTTTTCTTAAGGTACTGCCTTACCTCTGCAGAGGTGTCAAAACCCACCAAAACAGTAGTGTTCCATAGGTACCTGGAAGTCATGCATTCCGATCCTGAACTATCTCGCCCCACCTACTGCAGACCTTGATCCTCACTCTTCTCTCTTTTCACCTCTTTTCCGAGCTGTCATGTTACACCTTCAGTCATGCTCTCCAACACGGTACACAATCCAATTCTTCTTGGTCTCCACCACTGGCCCACCTCCCCGTCAGGTTCTCCTCTCTCCTTCTTGGTTTGGGGTTTCCACCACTGATACTTCAGGATGCATCTCTCCCTCTCGATTCAGCCGCAGGATCTCACCTCCAGGATTAGAGCCCCCAGACTTGAACACTTACTGCTGACGGCAAGAAATGGGGGAGAAAGTGTTTCTGACTCCCCGGAGGCTTAACATCATCATGTTCGACAACCGGGAATCCAATTACGTGAACACAATATACTCTGTTTCACTGGGGTAAACGAAAGGCACCTGTTAGTACATCCTAGAAGAACGAATGCATAGTATATATTCAAATTTAGTATAATTTTCAATAACCCTTATGCGACTCTAATGGACTGGATACCATGTCCTGACACCATGTAGAAAAGAAGAGAGCTGGAGGAAAGTGTTCTCACTCACTTAGTAAGGAAGATAAGAAAGCAATAGCAAAATTAACAAGACAGTTTAAGGCAGACCAAAACCAAAATAAAACACAAAAACCAAATAAAAATTCCTCAGAAAAGGTTATTTGACCAAAGATGCTAATGAAGCCCTTGCTCTCTGAGAGAGCGAGTGGGAACTACACTGCAGAGGCAAAGCCAATGGAATACATGCTCTCCATGGAAAACAGAGACCTAAGGGTCCCTTAGATCTACAAACCACCGGCTAAATGGATGCAAATGTGTTTACAACCTTCCTTCTTTGAAGCTACAGTATTATGAAATGTTTACAGTGTTAAGCCCCCCTTATAAAAATTCACTTTTGAAGAGGAAGTGAATTAAAGATGCCCACTGCAGTTACATGACACAGGGTAAGTTACACAAGATCAAAGACTTGGGACACCCACTGCGTAAAACCAAAGATTTCTTACAATTTTGCAAGAACTGTAAGACGACTAGCCTCCCAAGAATTTTCATTCTGGGAACCTTGTTTTCATCACTGAACTCTCTATGTTGTCCATGGCTTCATGGTTAGAGTCATATTACGTGACTGATCCTCTTGCCCAGATGACACCAAAAAATGCACAGAAAACAAGAGTTGGCTTACTACGGTATTCTTATTGCTGATTCTATTAAAACTTTACCTCTCCTTAAAAATCTTTCCATAGTTATTTACCGAGACAAGTGACTGATACTGGGTCGAATTAGCCAAGAAAATCATTCCTGTAAGCTTCTGACTTCCTATTTTCCTTCTCCAGGAATCATGGTTCATAAAGACAAACCAGGACTCAGCAAAGAGAAAGGCAAGCAAAAACCCAATCCGACAGAGAATGTGACAGCACTTGTCTATGGAGGCCAAATTTGTGAAAGGTTCACATCGCATGAACTTCAAATTCTTGTTTCTATTCCACCTAAGTCTTCTCAGAAAAAAAAAATAGAGGAAGGAAGGGGAAAAAATACCTAAAGGAAGGAAATTCTCATCTAGAAAATATACTTCCAAACCATGAACATTCTTTCCATTTTCAGTGTAAGGAATTATTGTTTTTCCAGGGAACTGAGAGAAAGCACAGAAGAAGGAAGTCCCATAAACTCCTACAGGTGTTAAAATAGCGTCTCACCCACGTCTTTGTGATGGGGGGCAGTGATGTTAATTACTGCCTGGGAGGTTGAGCAATGTCCCCATCATGATAAAAACACCAGCTAACGTGAGCACGAGTCAGTGCATTCTCTCCACTTTCGGAGATAAAATTATAATCAGAGTGTTGCTTTGTGAGAGTAGAGCCAGAACAAGGATGGTTAGTTAGATAAAGGTCAATGACACCAATATTCACAATAAAACACTTCAGAAAAACAGAGCCCAAGTGAGTAATTCATCACATTTTCACCAGTCCCAAAGTACTCCTTTGGGAAACTCCTTTGGAATTTCATGTTTTGAAACATCTTGCATTTATAATAAATATATTTTCCAATGTTTAAGATACACATAACTGGCAGACAAAACTTCTGCTACTGGCATGAGATCATCAGTATTAATAGTTTTATCTGGTTTAATTCTAGGCGAAGACAGAGGAATGTGACACAGTGATTAAGCTGTATAAATTTATGGTAGAAACATATAAGGTTTCCATTAGGGTTTTTTAGAATATTGGCAATAAACCTTGGATTCCTTTTGCTGCTACCATGGAGCTCAAGGAATTCTGGAAGGGACACAGTCTTCCACTTCCTAAGCACCTCTCACATCTGTGTCCACAGCACCACTGGCCACCTCAGGTCCTCCTCATATCCCTCATGGGAGTTGAATTCCTTGTTCTCTAGTCTCCCCGACTCTGCTCTTGTCTCCTTCCTTGGGCCAGAGTGATCTGTCTGTAGCTTGAATCCCACTGTGTCCCTTTCCAGTCACCTTCAGTACTAACGTCCAAGTCTTTCCCCAGGCAAAGAGCAGCCCCAGACCCCTAGGCAGGTCTGGCCCCTGCCTGCTCTCCAGCGCCATCCCTCCACACACCCTGCCCTCCTTCAGAATCACCGCAGGTCCTCACAATACCATGCCGCTCTGCTATATTTGCTTGGAACATCTTGCCCCACTTCGTCCACCCAGGGAATCCCTATATATCTTTTAGGTCTTAGCACCAAGAAAAAACAAGTAGTTATCTCAGAAAAGAGGTCAGAGCAAATTTTTTTTACTTTATGCAACACATTATCTGTGTAATTTAATATAAGGACCAAAGGTCACCCACTTAAAGAAATGTCACCTTGTTTCTCCCCACCAAGACAAAAATTACTTGGACGTTATTAATAACACACTTTTAATACAATATAAAACCTATTATACTGCATTACACTGTGAGCTTGCAAATCTTTCTCTTCCTCTGAACTCTAGGTTCCTTGACAGCAAGGACCATGACTGATTCACCTCTTCATTTTTTGAACCCAGCACAGTGTCTGGAACACAGTAGGTGCTCAATAGATGTTTCTGAATAATCCACTGGATGGTCTCAGGAAACCTGGACTGAGTCTTGTTGCTGTCCCTTACTATCCAGGAGACCATGGGCAACTCATGTAGGCTCTCTGGGTCCCGGGGTCTCCCCTACAAAACAAAGGTAGTAACGTCTGCCTTGTGAGCATCAAATGAGATGACCAGTCAGGAAGCCCCAAAGGTAAAACACAAACATTCCATTTCCTTGTTATTATGAAGGGTGTGGAGGAAGGACAGGAAGTAACTGAAATAAACAGTGGTGATTAACTATGGCTGGGGGCGGGGCGGTGACACGGCAGGGAAAATACATGCTGAGTCCGGGTGAATCTGAAGGTGAAGGACGCAGGGGACACGTCCTGTTCATTCTACACTCAAACCTGATTCCCAGTCCAACCACCCCCCTCCTGGCTGGGCTCCCTCCCTCAGCCCAGCCGCTGCCCTCTCACGCTCCCACTGCTGCAGGGCCTCTAACTGGGCTTCCCAATTCCACTCCTGCCCCCTCCAGTCTGCTCTCCACATGGCAGCCAGAGAGATCTTTCATGAATGTAAAGCCGACCACATCCCTTCCTTGCTTAGAACCATTTAATAGTGTCCCGCTTTCCGGAGGACGGAACCCAGCCCATATCCCACAAATGCCAAGGTCCTGCACATAATTGAGATCCCCGAGCCATCTCCACCCTGATTTTAGGCAATTCCCCCCGCTCACCACACTCCTACTGGACTGCCTGCTGTCAGTTCCCAGAACCTGCCATGCCAAGGTGTTTGCGGCCTCCGGCTGTTGTCTCTGCCCAGAGCACTCTTACCCTGGCTTCTCCGCTCGCTGGCTCCTCTTTCCCTAGGTCTTTTCTCAAATATCACCTCTTAAGAGGTCTTCTCTCACCACTGAAGTAGACCCTCTATTATTCCCTCATGCCATACACTGTTTGTTTCTTCTCTACCACTAATAACCCATCTGTACACTTTTGTTTACTTACTGTCTTTCTCACTAGGTTACATATTTGATAAGAAGAAGGATCGTAGCTGTCATATCTACTATGTTATTCTCAACACCTAACAATGCCTGGTAGATGGTAGGTGCTCAATAAACGTCTGATAGTTGGATGGATGGACAGATGAACACATGAACAGATGGACGGATGGATGGATGGATGGATGGATGGTTGGATGGGGAGGCAGAGAAGGAAGTAAAGAAAGAGATGAGATCCGGGTCAGGAAGCAGGATTCTGTGCGATATAAAGGTCTGTTAGGTTGGCAGCCCTAGACATCCTAGCGATACCATGAAGACCCTCAGGATGTCTTGGATAGAGATCTGTAAAGGAGAGGAAGCCATGGAAACAGGAGGTGAGGGAGCTATAGGCAAAGTTTACCTTCTTCATACTTTTTTTCTCTGCTTGGGAATAATAAATATAAAGCACCTATAAGAGGACCTGACATGCAAGGCATTAGGTAAGTGTTTATTATAATAATAATTAATTATAATTTATTATTTCTAATATTATTATTCTAGCAATTATGAGTCCCAGAGGAGGCAGCTGACTCTGTGTGCCTTTGACTAGTAGAAGGTCACAGAACATTGAACAGCTCAGTCAACAAAAAAGCAGCTGAGGATGCTCAAGACCCTGCAGCCCCACAGCCAAGGCTGGTTACTGGAGGCTGCACTGTCCCCCTGCTTGGCATGCCCCCCTCCTGGCACCACCTGGCCAGCTGCCCCACTGGCACCCATGCCATCCTCTCCCACAGGCATGGCCAGGCAGCTTCCGAGGCTCCTCAGACACGAGGGGAAGCTGCTGCCAGCTCTTAAAGTGTGAGAACAGGGGAAATCTTTCAGCTCTGACAGGCGGATTTCGAAGCCTGTTTCTAAAAATGGCTGTTAATAGGCTTTTCTTCACACCATCTCCCTCTGCACCTGCTTTATCAGGAGGCAACTAACTGCATTGCTATTCACTGTCCTGTGACCAAAGTGATTTCACCAGTCAAAACAAATAATTATGGGCTAGAAGAGCCCAAAAATAAAAGATAAGGGAGGGTCTGACAGGAGGGCTGAGCTTGCTGTCAAATGGTTGGTGGACTGTCTTCAAGATCATGTTACTGCAGAGAAAAACAGAAATCCCAAGATGAACGTGGGCGTCATGAACATGTCCCTTCATCGGAAATGGACACACAGGAGTGATAGCACGAGCTGGGTCAGCAGATGTTTAGGTTGGCAATATACATTGTTTAACATGAACACGTGGGCTTCCCTGGTGGTGCAGTGGTTAAGAATCCGCCTGCCAATGCAGAGGACACGGGTTCGAGCCCTGGTCAAGGAAGATCCCATGTGCCACGGAGCAACTAAGCCCGTGCGCCACAACTACTGAGACTGTGCTATACAGCCCGCGAGCCACAACTACTGAAGCTCGCGCTCCCAGAGCCCGTGCTCTGCAACAAGAGAAGCCACTGCAATGAGAAGCCCACACACCGCAATAAAGAGTAGCCCCCGCTCGCCACAACTAGAGAAAGCCCGCTTGCAGCAATGAAGACCCAACACAGCCAAAAATAAAATAAACAAACAAACAAACAAACATGAACAGGTCTCCTTTCTACAAGAGACTCAAAAGCACTCTGCTTAAGTCGATGGAGGCTGACTCAGGCGCTATTTCAAGAGAAGAGGCACAGTGCTCCCTGTCAAAGGCAGCGGGGCTAAGAGACAGACACCACCCAAGGAGGGCCAGAGTCACCCTCCACAATTCACTTCCTGGGAGGGACATTCAACACCTCTGGGCCTCTGAAACCTCATCTGTAAAATGGTGGTAACACATTAGGACCTTTTTCTTTTAAATTGAAATACAGTTGATTTACAGTGCTGTGCCAATCTTTGCTGTACAACAAAGTGATTCAGTTATACACATACAGACATTCTTTTTTTTAATATTCTTTTCCATTATGGTTTATCACAGGATATTGAATATATAGTTCCCTGTGCTATACAGTTGTTTGTTTATCCATCCTATATATAATAGTTTGTATCTGCTAATCCCAAACTCCCAGTCTATCCCTCCCCCGCACGCCCTTCCCCCTTGGCAACCACAAGTCTGTTCTCTCTGTCTGTGAGTCTGTTTCTGTTCTGTAGATAGGCTCATTTGTGCCACATTTTAGATTCCACATAAAAGTGATATCATATGGTATTTGTCTTTCTGTTTCTGACTTACTTCACTTAGTATGATAATCTCGAGTTGCATCCACATTGCTGCAAATGGCATTATTTCTTTTTTATGGCTGAGTAGTATTCCATTATATATATGTACCACATCTTCTTTATCCATTCATCTGTCAGTGAACATTTAGGTTGTTTCCATGTTTTGGTTATTGTGAATACTGCTGCTATGAATATAGGGGTGCATGTATCTTTTTGAATTATAGTTTTGTCCGGGTATATGCCCAGGAGTAGGATTGGTGGATCATAAAGTAATTCTATTTTTAGTTTTCTGAGGAACCTCCACACTGTTCTCCATAGTGGCTGCTCCATTTACATTCCCACCAACAGTGCAAGAGGGTTCCCTTTTCTTCACACCCTCTCCAGCATTTGTTATTTGTAGACATTTTAATGATGGCCATTCTGACTGGTATGAGGTGGTACCTCACTGTAGTTTTGATTTGCATTTCTCTAATGATTAGTGATGTTGAGCATCTTTTCATGTGCTTTTTAGCCATCTGTATGTCTTCTTTGGAGAAATGTCTATTAAGGTCTTCTGCCCATTTTTCTTTTTTTTTTTTTTCCTGCCCATTTTTCCGATTGGGATGTTTGTTTTTTCGGTATTGAGTTGTATGAGCTGTTTGTATATTTTGGAGATCAAGCCCTTGTCTGTAGCATCACTTGCAAATATTTTATCCCATTCCATAGTTTGTCTTTCCATTTTTTTATGGTTTCCTTTGATGTGCAAAGGCTTGTAAGTTTGATTAGATCCCATTTGTTTATTTTTGGTTTTATTTCTATTGCCTTGGGAGACTGACCTAAGAAAACATTGGTACAATTTATGTCAGAGAATGTTTTGCCTACGCTCTCCTCTAGGAGTTTTATGGTGTCATGTCTCACGTTTAAGTCTTTAAGCCATTTTGAGTTTATTTTTGTGCATGGTGTGAGGGTGTGTTGTAACTTTATTAATTTACATGCAGCTGTCCAACTTTCCCAGCACCACTTGCTAATGATACTGTCTTTTTCCCATTTTATATTCTTGCCTCCTTTGAAGAAGATGAATTGACTGTAGGTGTATGGGTTCATTTCTGGGCTCTCTATTCTGTTCCATTGAAACAGATTGGAAGGGAAGAGGTAAAACTGTCACTATATGCAGATGACATGATACTATATATAGAAAATGCTGGGCTTCCCTGGTTGCGCAGTGGTTGAGAATTTGCCTGACAATGCAGGGGATATGGGTTTGAACCCTGGTCTGGGAAGATCCCACATGCCGCGGAGCAACTGGGCCCGTGAGCCACAGCTACTGAGCCTGCGCATCTGGAGCCTGTGCTCTGCAACAACAGAGGCTGCGACAGTGAGAGGCCTGCGCACCGCGATGAAGAGTGGCTCCCGCTTGCCACAACTAGAGAAAGCCCTTGCACAGAAACGAAGACCCAACACAGCCAAAAATTAATTAATTAATTAAAAAAAAAAGAAAACGCTAAGGACTCTACACAAAAACTACTAGATCTAGTAAATTAATTCAGCAAAGCAGCAGAATACAAGATTAACATTCAAAAGTTGGTTGCATTTATTTACACTAACAATAAAATATCAGAAAGGGAATGTAAAAAAACAATACCTTTTAAAATAGCACCAAAAAACCCAAAATACCTAGGAATAAACCTGACCAAGGAGGTAAAGGACTTACATGCTGAGAACTGTAAAACATTAATAAAGGAAATTAAAGAGGATTCAAAGAAATGGTAAGACACCCCATGTTCTTGAATTGTAAGAATTAATATTGTTAAAATGGCAATACTACCCAAAGCAATCTACAGATTTAATTTGATCCCTATCAAAATACCCATGACATTTTTCACAGAACTAGAACAAATAATCCAAAAATTTGTATGGAACCATAAAAGACCCAGAATTGTGAAAGAAATCCTGAGGGGGGGGAAAAAAAAAAGCAGGATGCATAACTCTCCCAGACTTCAGACAATACTACAAAGCTACAGTAGTCAAAATAGTGTGGTATTGGCACAAAAACAGACATACAGATCGATGGATCTTATCTGCTCAAAGACAAAGGGCTGGACAAGTAGTCTTCATAGTCTTTTGGGGAATGCTCATCCTGGGTTCTTATAGAGGAGAGATGCTCATTTAAAATATGCATATGCAATTAATTTATTCATTACCCAAGGCAGAGTGTATGGAGGCTGGAGGACTATCTAAACTCCCTGCTAGGTGAGGTGGGCCCAGCCATGCCCTCTTTAGCTGGATTTGAAGCAACTTTTTAACTTTAATGCTAACTACCCTAGCAGACATTCTCTTGTCTTGCTCTCTTGCTATCATGATCTCAGGAGACTGGGAGTGTTGTAGTGATGGTTGGTAGATAGATAGATAGATAGA
Source organism: Globicephala melas (assembly GCF_963455315.2). NCBI lineage: Eukaryota > Metazoa > Chordata > Mammalia > Artiodactyla > Delphinidae > Globicephala > Globicephala melas. Next base: position 62,917,087 of record NC_083321.1, read on the forward strand.
TAGACAGATGAGAGACAAAAAGACAAGTTAATGGATTAAAAAATCCAGCTACTTTGGATCAATGTTCCTTTTAAAAACTTTGGTTAGAACGTGCCAAAATGTTGGGGCAAAATCCTGAGATTCCTTTGGGGTATGACAGCAGCCGCTCCCTTCAACACCAGCTTTAAATTCTGAAAGTACCAGGTTTTCAAATGGCACTCTGTTTTCTGCTGCTGAAGTCTTTTTAATTTCATTTTCTTTCAGACAAACATCTAGATCATCCAGCTTAAGACCCATCAAGTACCCGGAAATTATTTGTAAAGTCTCTATTCAACCTGCCTCTTCCTGGATTCACTCCTCTCTTATCAAGTCTCTGCCAAAATCCAATGTATCCACACCCATGGAGAATGAGTTTGGATTCCTCAGTCTTCCCCTCTCCTTCTGGACTGGATTCTCCAGAAGGGCAAGGACCAGGTCTAAACCCTATTAAGTCTGTGCCCTCTTCTGAGGCCCACACAGGGCTTCACACTATGTTAGAAACGGAGCAAAATTTTTAGAGCTGTGGATTCGTTGAGAATTAATTGAGCACTTACAATGTGCTTACATACATTATTTCATTTAATCATTATAGCACCCTGTGAAGTGGGTATATTTTGTTATCATCCCCATTCACAGATGTGGAAATTGAGGCTTAGAGGAATGAAGTGCCCTTCCCAAAATCCCACATATAGTGGATGGCTGAGCTGGAACCGGAACCTTGGGCTTTTCTGACTCCAAATCCCTAGATCATAGCCAGTGTGTGCTGTTGCTTACTATCTGGTCGCAGGCTGTGCCCTGGTGATGGGGGGAGGGGGAGGGGGCACACACAGCTGATTCTAGCTGACAGCTTTCCTTCACCACCAGAATCCTTTAACCTGTTACTAGTTACAGAGGTCTAAATCTAGGGTCTTAAGCATCCTCAAGGATGAGAATAAATCATCTGATCATAAAGGTGCTGTTTTTTAGATGAAATGCACCTGGTACAGCATCAGGGCAGAAAACTCTCTTAAAGAAATGGGTTCCTGGGCTTCCCTGGCGCAGTGGTTGAGAGTCCGCCTGCCGATGCAGGGGACACGGGTTCGTGCCCCAGTCCGGAAAGATCCCACATGCCGCAGAGTGGCTGGGCCCGTGAGCCATGGCCGCTGAGCCTGCGCGTCCGGAGCCTGTGCTCCACAACGGGAGAGGCCACAACAGTGAGAGGCCCGCGTACTACAAAAAAAAAAAAAAAAAAAAAGGAATGGGTTCCTGAAATTTTTATGACCAAAATAAAATATTTCTCTTGGCTTTCAAAATCCTCCAAGCCCCATGGAGAGATCTAAGCATAATTATATTGTCACCATCTTTTTAGAAGAGATGGCAGATGGGGTTGTGTACTGTCAGTGTTCACCAGAGCGGTTTCTGATGTGTCCAGGAGGCAATGTGAAAGTAATTCACATCACTAACTTTTATTGAGAGTATACTATGAAGAAGGCATTGTGCGAGCCATGCAGTGCCTAAGAGGGGGTCCTGGCTCTGAAGATGACATCCAGATGGAGACAGACACATCCGTTATGAGTATATACTGAAACCAAATGTAGAAAAGGGCCATGACTACACAGGCTACATGCCCGAGGAGCGCAGAGGGTGAACGAGCCACTTGCATGGGGCATTATCAAGGGAGGTGGCATGGCAGAGGTGGCCCTGGAGAGCTGAGCCCTGAAGATTTTCATAAGTGAACCCACTGTGAATGGTACCCCCAGGAGTTGGGAAACACAAAAGGAAGGAAAAGAACAAAATAAAAGGGCATGTCACAGTCCTAGAGATCTATCATTAACTCTGCTTGTAGATTAGAGGTTTTGTAAAATTATTTAGCTCTCTGAAAATGGGGCCCCTTACAAGGTATGGGCCTACTGCTCAATTTCTGCACATTCAACCACAAAAGGTGGCTGTTCTCAGAGAGAAAGCCATTCTCTCTCATGGTTTGACCTAGACGACTTCTCCTCCATCACCTTCATCTGCCGACTGCTCTTCCTCAGAGTCAGTGATGACAGAACTGCCAGAGAGAAGAGTGTTTTCGCACCCCTCTCCCAAGCTCCCATAGCACTAGTACATGTTCTCTGCATCACACTGCCCTTCTGAATTGAAACCGTCTGCTTACTAACTGGTCCCCACCTCCACCCCCTCACACATAAGCTCCTGAAGGCAAAAGAAGTGTTGTATCCACCACTGAGGTTCCACTGCCTAAAATATATAATAGACACTCAGCAAGTGTCTAATGAATAAATTTAATAAATAAACAAATGAGTCTTGGGAGAATTACACAAATTTAGAGGGCAAAGAGAAGGTATCCAGTGATTTTCAAAGTTCCCTCCGAGTCCCATTTTCTGATTCTAACAGAGCCAGCGGGTATGGTCATAGCGCATCAGAGGGCCACAGCAGGGACTGTCCCCCATATAACTGGCAAGGCCCCAGAGCATCAGACTTTATATACCCGTGTAAGTGAGAGGGCACCTGCACACTGGAAGTGGCAGTACAGCAGAAGGGGTGAGGATGTGGGCCCTAAAACAAGATGGCCCAGGTTCAAGACCCAGCTCTGCCACTATGAACTGCTAGACCTCCAGCAAGTTAGCTAACCTCCTTGAACCTCAGCGTTCTCATCTGTAATACGACAGTGTATGTCAAAGCATCGTGATATTGTATTAAATGAGTTAATGTGTAGAAACTGCTTAGAGCAATCCATGGCACATCCTATGTCCAAAAAGATGCCAGCTCTTATCGTTATGACTTGGATTCCTTCCATAAGGCGTTCTGCTACTGAAGGAAATTCAGTATAATACGAATCTAGGTTGGAATCCTCAACACCTCCTTCAGAAACCGGACAAAGTGGGGATGGGAACCGCCTACTGTGAATGGAGACCCAGCTCCACTGAAGTCATGAGGGAACATGACAGCCTTTGTCTCATGGGGAAAGTCCCTGCACAGATCAACAACTCAGAAGAGATGCCACCTTGTGCAGATGCTGCCTCCCTCCTGCTCTTTTCTGAAAGAACAAGGCAAAACAAAACAAAGGAACAAATAGGGTCTGCCTTCTCCAGAGTTCCACACCACAGGGGAGTGTGTTTCAGGACCATTATGCTATGGGCTTCATGGAGATTACTACCAAACAACGATACAGAATCCGGACAAAATGCTTTAAAAAGAATAATATTCTCAAGTTGCTAATCATTCAACTCTATCCCCTATGGTCCCTCTAGCTTTTCATATCACTTTTGAAAGCAAAGCAGCTTTAATTTTCTCTTATTCAAGTTCCTCAAAAGCTGATGCTCTTTCTACCCCAAAACCCTCTCCTCAAATGACTGAGTACTTTTTACTCTTTACTTTGTCCTTTGGGTAGGAGCTGTGTTTTCACCAGGCTGCCAAGCAACCATCTGGGTACAGAATGAATGCATGCTTTTAACTGCTGACCCTGGCACCCCCAATCATGGGCTAGCCCTCAGATTTTCATCACACAGTCATAGAGCATCTTTTGTGCTCTGTGTCACAGAGGCAGTGAGACACCACCCCAAGGATTTCCCAATGTATTATACTTTCTACACATCAAAGTGAAGATCTGGAAGCTGACTATAACCTCGTCTTTGCAAACAAAAGTGCCTCACACCATTGACCCCTTTGCAATGGCCACATGAATCAAAACGCCTTCTCCCCCTGCCCTTCACTGTAAGACTGGCATTGGAAAGGAGAGAGTAGATGATAAAAGAAACCTTTGGTAGAAATGACACAAATGCAAACTAAAATAAAGCCGTATCCCCCAGAGCCTACAGAGGCCCAAGAGGACCAAGAGAAACTGGAAACAGAGGCTGGAGATGAGCCTGAAAAAGCGTCCACAGAAACTCCATATAGAGAGTCCAGATTTAGATTGACTTTGACACCACTTGGCCCGTCTGAGCCAGACAACATGAATTTCTGGGTGGGATTTGCCCTCCAGTGCTGCTGTTACAGACTCTATATACTGCTGTTTACCACTGTTTTCAGGACAGGTGGAGGGTTCCCATGTTGACATTTTATTACATGAATCTAAACACATTGCCTCTAGAAGATAAGAAAATATATGCAAGCAAATCTTGAAATAAGACTATTTTAGAGGGATTTCCACAGGATCAGAGTGTCACCCTTGCGTTACAGATGGGTCAACTTCCAAAAGTTGATCTGTTATTTACTTGGCTCTAGAAACTCAATTTCCAACAGAAACTGTAACCTAAAATTGAAAAGACAATGGACCATTAAAGAAAATTACATAAAGAGGAAATAAATCTCCCATAATTCCACTGCCCTAACATGATCATTTTCACACATTTAGTTCCAAGTCTTTTTATAGAGCTACATCTTTCTACAGTAATGCTCATGGATATAGATTCCACTTAGTATTTTGCATTTTGAATTAAGCATTCATAAACATAAGCCAACATTTCTGAAATCTTCATAATGATCACACAAATGCTAATCTAACACATAATATACTTTCTTTGGAGAACAATTCAACTGTTTATAACAACATGTTTATGAGAAAACACTTTCTGAGCATCTGTTTTGGGTTCTAGGAGTAGCAGATCTTCCTCCTGTGCTCCTGCATCCCATCCCACACTTCCTTGATTTCCTGACCCCGAGATAAGAGGCAGTTCCTGGTATGATGTCTTAGCCCAGTTGGGCTGCTATAACAAAATACCATAGACTGGGTGGCTTACACAACAGAAGTTTACTTCTCATGATTCTGGAGACTGAAAGTCCAAGACCAAGGCATGGCCGATTCAGTTCCTGGTGAGAACCATCTTCCTGGCTCGCAGATGGCCATTTTTCTTGCTCTACTTTCACATGGCACAGAGGGAGAGGATTAGTGCCCTTTCTCTTTTTTTAAGGACACTAATCCCATCATGAGGGCTCTACCTCCCAAAGGCCCCCCCCTCCAAAATACCATCACATTAGGGAGATAGGGCTTCAACATATGAACAGGGGTGGGGGTCACTGAATCTATAACATGGTTTCCTATATCTTCAGCAGGGGTGCTGCAGCACGGGGGAATCAGAGAAGTTCAGAGCAGGGATGGGGGCTACCAAGACTCAAAGTAGAGGGTGGGAGCTCTAGGAAGTTGGAGATGCTGACAGAAGCCGGGGTTTCCTATCTCTGGCCCACAGCCTGGACACCCCCCACCCTTTGTTTTTTTCTGTGAGCCTCAAGAATGTCTCCATCCATCTCTGCTTTTCAAGGTACCATCTGTGTCTCCAGAATAGGGTCTCCCTTTCCCCAGGCTTGGCTGGTAAAACTGGAAATAACAAAGGGTGAACATCTGTGTTGTGCTTCTCCAGTCTTCACAGTAAGTGGGCCTCTGGGCACACAAAGGTCTGATGGGAGATTTATCCACATTCCAGATACAAGTGATCTTGGGCATATAAACCCCATAGAGGGGGATACCATGGAAGGAAAAGCACCAGAGGAAAAGAAGGGGGGCTTTGGTGAAGGGGGGGGAAGGGAAAGGATGAGAGGAAGAAGCCTCAGCAGATGTCTCTCTGAATGATTCACTCATCCAATGACTGTTTACTGGGTACCAAACTATGGACCAGGCCCTGTTCTAAGTACCTTGGATACATCAATGAACAAATAAAACAAAAATCCCTGCCTAAATGGAGCTTACATTATAGTGGGGAAATGCACATAATAACCAAGAGGTATGGTAAGTAGGAAAATTAAACAGTATGTTAGGAAGTATCAAATACTATGGAGGAAAAGTAGACCAAGAAGGTTGAAAGGGCTGTTTACAACTTCCCATGGGTGGTCTGATAGGTCTCACTGAGAAAGTGAGGAGCCTTGAAGAAGGTGAGAGAGTTAACCACATGGTTATGTAGGGGCTGTGTGCTCTACAAGAGGGATTAGCCAGTGCAAAGACTCCAGGTAGGAGCATGCTTGGAGTGTTTGGGCAGCACGTGAGGCTGAGGAGTAGCAAAAGATGAGGTCAGGGAGGGTCAAATCATGCAGGGCATGGTAAGAACTTTGACTCTGCAGGGTTTCCAGCGGAAGAGTGACGTGATCAAATTTCATTTTACAAGGCTCACACTGGCTGTTGTGTGGAGAACGAACAAGAGGAACACAAGGAAAGCAGCTAGGGGGACACTGCAGTCATCCAGCAGAGAAATAGTGGTGCCTTAGGTCAGGGTGGGACCCGTGGTGAGAGCGGAGGGTGGATTCCAGATCTAGTCTGAAGACAGAGCAACAGGACTCTCCGGTGAATTGGACATGGGGTCTGAAAGAAAGAGAGTGGTTAAGGATGTGTGCAAGGTTTTAGCCTCTCAAGGTGTGGTCAACAGACACAGAGGAGCAGATTGAAAGAAACAGGACTGCACGTTGGAGAGCCACTGGAAGGCTCCTGCCTAATCTAGACACAAGACGATGAAGGAGTGAACAAGGCTGGTGGTAGAGGGGATGTAGAGAAACTGATGGATTTTAAAAGTTGGGATAAAATTGACAGTAAATCAAATTAAAATTTCAGATAAGCATTTTGTAGCAGTTTCCCCAATAGCCACTCTTTCTTTCCTTAGTGGTACAGAATTTTTAAGTGGATATATGGGTGCCCGGCTAAAGATTACATTTCCGAGATTCTCTTGCAGCTAGGTGTGGTGTATGACCAAGCTCTGGACAACTGGATGTGAATGGAAGTGATATTTGCAACATCCAAATTGTGTATTTTCCCTTCTGACTGGCTTTTGTATGGAATTATGGCAGAGCCTAAAAGCAACCATCTTGGACCACGAAATGTAAGATGCACACTGAGGATGGCAGAGCAACAAAATCAAGCCACATACCAACCTGCGATTGCCTACCCAGACTTGTTTATGGGAAAAGTACACTTCCGGGCTTCCCTGGTGGCGCAGTGGTTGAGAGTCCGCCTGCCGATGCAGTCGGCAGTCCCTGCCCTGGAGGAGCTCGGTCCCCCAAACTCAGTCCCTGCCCTGGAGGAGCTCGGAGTCTAGCAGAAAAAAAAAAAAAAAAACACAAAACACTTCTATCTTGTTTAAGCCTCTGAGTCTGGGGTTTACCTTGTTAAAGTTGCCTAACCTTTAGCCTAACTAATACAAGTTCTTTTAGATGTTCCAAGCACAAAGCCCTAACACCAAGTGTTATCAATCCCATGAAGCCAGGACAGTATTTGACAGGGAAGGATTTTTTTTTTTTCTTTCTTTGCGGTACGTGGGCCTCTCACTGCTGTGGCCTCTCCCGTTGCGGAGCACAGGCTCCGGACGCGCAGGCTCAGCGGCCACGGCTCACGGGCCCAGCCGCTCCGCGGCATGTGGGATCCTCCCAGACCGGAGCACAAACCCACGTCCCCTGCATCGGCAGGCGGACTCCCAACCACTGCGCCACCAGGGAAGCCCCAACAGGGAAGGATTTAATTCCAACCTGCGTCTGCTTGTTTGTTCTTAAAATATCTGAACAGTATTTGAGCTTCGATGCCCTGAGTCACTGCACAAGAGGCTTAGATCTAGAGCAAACTGCTGCTTATGGAAATAATGTTCACTTAATAATGCATTGCTTCTTTATCAATCAAGGAGGCCCAACCCAACATCACATCTGAAGCAGAGGTCTCAGGAAGACACATTATGTTATCGGCCTTTGGGACACAAAACAGCATCTGCAACAGACTTCTAATTCGGTGTACAACCCAGCTATCACCTCCTGATTGATCACTAAGCCAAGTGTGTGATGACAGACCCCCCCCCAACCCAAAGGAGGCAAGATCAAGTTCTACACTGGCACCGAACAAAAACATACTTTAGTCAAAGGCAAATCCCAGCTGTGTGGGAGTCTAATAAATTACCACTGCATGTAGAAGGACTGAGCTAAAACCTGCGTGGCCTCACATGTGCAGCCAGCACTGTAGTGCAGGCCCCCAGGCCTTAACACGTTTACTAATCTACATGCATCTAGTCCACATGTGAAGGCGGTCACCATGCCTTGCAGTTTAAGAAGGCCCTGCTGCATGAAATGCGCTGGTCCATAATCACAGCGACTGGACCAAGCACGCTTCATTCATTCTTTCCCTGACCATCAAGCTGATGGTCTTTCCCAATCATCAAGCTGATGATTAAGGTCAAGTAGGTGTATGTCCTCCCGATAGGCTATTTGTAGACATTTCTCTAGACAACAAGAGCATGAGGCTAACTGTAAAGCAGTGACATTAAGATCCATAAAATTGAGAGGAAAGGGGTTGGGACTCGATTGAGATCATTCAAAGAGCAAATATTTATTGAGCATCTTAAGTCAGGCGTAGAGAATATTGTGTGACAAGACAGTCTCTGTCCTCAAGGTGCTCAGGATCTAGTGTGGAAGACAAATCAACCAGCCATGACAACAGGGTGCTCAGTGCCGAAAGGAAAGAAACATGGAGTGAGAAGACAAAGGGGAGGGGACTCAAGTCTAGTTTGGGGAGTGGGAATAGGACATCCCTTCCCAAAAGAGGCCAGAGATAAGCTGGGGCCAGCAACCTTTTGATGGCTCACTTGCTACTACATGAATAGGATGGGGATGATTCGTCCTATGAAGATACCCTATAAAATGGGGTTGATAATTGCCTGTTTAATGTAAGTAAAATATGTCTGATGTCTTGTAATATGTAATCAGATTTACTCTGTTGCCACAATCTACATGGATAACAGAAGAAGTCATTATGTAAACTTTAGAAGAAAGGCACAATATTAGTTTTGTTTTTTTTTTTTAAAGGGAAGTTGAAATTGATGTATTGCTGAATGTGCATCAGTCAGAAAATCTAGACTCCTGTAGGGAAGTTGGAATCATCCAGTTCCAGTTCTGTCATCGTTCTGAATGTGCCTGAATCAGTCAAAGCACATGTGAATGAGAATTCTCATTGTGATTCAGTGGACTGAAAATCTGGAGGTGGGCTTCCTCTGCCTACTTCTGCAACAAATGACAATCTCTGTGGCATCACTTGACTTTCTCTGCCTGTCTCTACATCTGAAAATCAGATGCTGGATGAGAACAATGGTTTTCAAAAGCTTTTTTTTTTAAATGACAAGCCACAGCAAAAACTGGCATTTCACATGGTGACTTGGTATAATACTTATGTTTATTAAGTTTAATACATTTACTATTTTTTCATTCTATTCTAACTCATTTCTTTAACATAAAAATGCTGGTTAGACCCAAGCGAATTTCACGTCCAACAATTCCAGACTAGGCCATATCTAAGGGAGCTTCCAACCCTGATTCTGGAACTTGTCAACACGATCATCTAATACTTAGTGCCATACAGTTTTTAAAATGATTTTACCCCTGCGATCCTCACAGCAGAGGTGTGACACGGGCAGAGAGGCTAATGAGATTCAGCACAGACCGCATGGCGAGGTTATGGCAGAGCAGGGACCAGACCCTGACTGCACAAGAGCAGTGATGCTTGGCCTGTGCAGCAGCTCTTCTTCTCTCAGAGAATTCCATCTCCTGACGACCCTCTGCCCTCAAGCTTCAACTGAAATGCCTCTCCTGATCTGTCAAAAGCGGGAGGCAAACCCAGAGAGCATGTTCGAAGAATGTAACGTTAGCTTTCATGTTCATGCCCTTGTTACACCCTTCAGGAACTACCCAGTGCCTGCCACAAATGCATGAAACTCAGTCCCTGCCCTGGAGGAGCTCGGAGTCTAGCAGAAAAAAATCCACCCACAGACCCACCCACTAAGTACTGGTCCCTTTCAAAGCTGCCCTTCTCTTGTTTTCTCAGTGATAACCTCAGTCGTTCTGTTTAACTCAGCAAGTCTCCCCATCTGGCTGATGGAAAGTGCCAAGCGCCAAGCCTTCCCCGGAAACTCTCTGAGTGCTGGAGGTCGGCAGGACAGCAAGAGGGTGGCACCTCAGTGGGAAGAGAGGGGCGGCTCCTAGGCAGTGATGCTCCCTCCATTGTCTCCCCTCCCTCCCCAAGGGCGAGTGCGGGAGGCCAAGAGCCTCTCTCAGCATCACTGCAGATACCCTCCTCACCCCAGACCAGCATCAGCTGACTTCAGGGATACACAAAAAAATCTTTAACATCATGAAAAGTTCAGGCCCCGAGATTTATGGATAATGACCCATTTATATTATTTAGGAGGAAAAAAATTACATCAAGAACAAGGGCAAGGGGCAAGAGTGCTTTTAGGGAACCATAAACTTAGGGCTAAAAACAAAAAAAGAGACATTCAAGTCCTTCTTTTATTTTTTTTAACTATTCATAAAGCATTAAGTGCTAACTGTAATATGCCAGTATTTCTAAAGCAATGATCGTTCAAACAATCACAGTCAGTAGTGGGAATTTATTATTTTGCTTTCCAGCATCTATCCCTCCTCCCTCTGATGACAATACACAGATTTACTGGGGGGCAGGGTGGGGAGCCATATCCCCTTTATTCTAAGCCAGTTGGTATGGGTGTCCCTAACCTAAACTCTCTCTTTAAATCCAGGGGTGAGCCCTGACTTACTTAAATTATGGTGACCAGTTTGGGGATGGAAGGGAATCCAATCAGAGTCCATGAGACAGAAAGACTCTTTTTCTGAGGCTCCAGAGAAAGTGTCCTTTCTCTTCCACAGGAGCTACCAGAAGAAAATGTCTTTCTATCCCTGGATGGTGTGGTATGAAAAAAGGAGACGGGGGACTGTGGCAGAATCCGGGTGAAAGACTCTACTGGATGGAGTCTGAGGATGCAGCTGACCTTGCAAAAGCAGAGCAGAGACCCAGAGAGAACCTGCATCCTTAAGGACGCCATCTGGACTGCTGGGTCAAACCCTTCCTTCCTCTAGATATTTAGCTAAAGAAATCTCTTATTTGCTAAGCCAGTTTGAGCTGAGTTTTCTAACACTTGCTACCAAAGTAAATTTAAATTCATAAAACACCTTACCTATCCCAAAGTAGTAATATACAAAGGATTTAGGGTTTCTCTGGGGGGAAGCAGGGATTGCAGTGTGACAGATGGAGGCTGAGAGAAAATTTTCTTTCTTAGCTTCTATTAATTCTGCAGGAAATAATCACAATACTTAGTATCTATATAATTGTTCCTATTTCTCAAAAACACCTTTTTCACAAGTAATTCCTCACTTGAATTTCACAATCCTGATTCAAAGAAATTATTCAAACTTTTATTTTGTAGTAATTACTTATTTACCAAGCACTTTATATAGTTTAAAATTTGATTTCAAGTTCAGTAATTCATTTGATTGTCACAATAACAGAATATGGTAGGAATGGTGGGTCTGTCATAATATCCACTTTAAGCAGGAGAAAGTTGAACCTCAGAGAAATTAAATGAGATGCCCAAGTTAAATCAAGGAGGTGTAGGGAGACAGGCCTCAAATCCAGGTCTCTTGGTTTTAACACCAATGATACTAAACTCTACTCCCAGAAACAAGTGTGTGTGCTCCTAAACACTGGGTTAGCAGTGGGCTGAACTTGACCCAAGCACCTGAGATCCAGACCCAGATTCCAGTGGCAGAGCCAGAACTAACTAGCTGGTGACCTTGGGCAAGTTCCCTTTGTCTTGTTTTCTCATTTGTAAAAGGAGAGGTTTGAATTAGGATCTGTGATGCCCTTTCAAGGTCTAAACGTTCCATAATTCTAGACTTTCTTGCCCTCGCTCAAATTAAAAATCTTTTCCTCAGAATAATTATAACCTTAGCTGACATTTGTTCTCACTGGATGTCAGGTACTGTGCGAAGAACGCTACCTCCATTTTCTCTTTAAATCTCACAACGCTCCCGAGACAACTGCTTCGCTTTTACAGACAGGTAAACTTGGACGGACAGAGGTTAAATGAACTGCCCAAGATCAACAGAATCAGCAAGCATCAAGGGGAGATCTGACCTCAAGCCAGACTGGCCATGAGGACCTTAACCCAGTCTACATTTGTTCTTACGAAAGAAATTAGGCTTCCTGCATTACTGATTACCACTTTCCACGCAGAAGAGGTGTGGTAAAAAAGCCAAACCGAGTTACACCAAGCCTCCCCAAGGCAAAAATGTAAAGCCGCTGGAAGGGCCTCTGGAAGGATCCTCCCCTGGCCCAGGGGGCGGGGCGCCCATCCCGCGGGCCACAGAATAGTGGCTTGGGCCGTCCTACCCTTCCGGACCTTTACCTTGTTGAGATGCGGGTTCCGGGTGACATCGTATCCGCGCTTCTTCAGGGGCACCGGGCGCGCCGGGCCGGCCTTGGAGTGGCAGCCTCGGGCGGGCGCAGGGGGCTCCCAGTGCCGGACAGCGCTGCAGGCCCGGCCGGGTAGGAGAGCCAGCCGCGCGCCCGTGCCCAGCGCGGCGCCCATGGCCCTTGCGCAGACCTGGCACGGGGAGACACCAAGGTCAGGGGCGCCTTCCGGCCAGCCAGGACCCACGCACGCCGCGGGGCACCGAGCCGGTGCCAGGGACGCGTGCTCCGGGAGAGGGCAGGGGTCTCGCAGGGTTTAAGGCGCCAGCCCCCCGCCCCTCCCGCGCGGCCACCTGCGCGGCTCTCTCTGCTCGCTTGCGGTGCACAGGCCTCGCCAAGCCCCCGGCAAAGCGAAAGCAAGCTCAGGAAGCCGATCCGGTGCGGGCCACAGCCCGCGCCACCCACGCCCCCATCCGCGAAGAGGAGAAACGGCGACTGCGCGCCGAGGGTTCCCCGAACCTCCAACCCCGCTCGGTAGCTCGCCTAGGTCCCCTGCTTCCCCAGCCCACCTGTGCTGCGCCCGGAGCTGATGTCTACGCGGCCGGGCTGCGGGGCAGGCGGGGCGAGACGCTGCGGGGCCGTTATACCTCTCCTGCCAATGGCTGGACCGCGCCGGCGGCCGCGAGAGCGCAAGGCTGGTGCGTCCTGGATAGAGCGGTCCAGAAACCTTTGTTCGCAGTGCGGGGCCTCCCCTGAGTGCGTGCGAGGAGCGCCTCACAGCCGTGTGCACTTACCTCCCCGGTGACAAAATGAAGCGTAGGATACTCCCTGAGCCTGTCCGTCTTGACAAGCCATACGCACAGAGGGGGCTTAGCATTTAGGGATCAATGTACCCTCTTACAGTCCCACCATTTGGAGAAGGCCCTGGCTTCTGGATAACGAGTAGAAACCCTCAGGCACCCAGGGCTGTGTTGAGTTGCGTTGTGCTGCCGAGTACAACAGCCATTAGCCACACGTGGCTCCATACCTTTAAACAAATTACTTTGAATGGAATAGTATTTAAATTCTAGTTCCTCAGTCACACTAGCCACATATCACGTGCTCAAGAGCCACTTGCACATAGTAGCTCTGGGACTGGATAGCCCAAGAATGGAACATTTCCATCTTGGCAGAAAGTTCTATCAGACATCGCTGATATAGGGTCCCCAGTTACTAAGCAGGCTCCTGGGGACCCCACGGAGCCTGCCATAAATTGTTGGGACCAGGCAAGAACCTTGGCGTCCATCTAGCCCTGAATTTAATTTTACCCTTTTTCCACACAGTAGCCAGGAAATTCCTTTTAACACGAACATGTCATTGTGTGTGGAATAAAATCCTGACTCTTTCTGGTGCCCACAGGTTATCCTGTAGTCTGGCTGCTGCCAGCTTCTTCAGCCTCATCCCACTCCAGTCTCCCTCTCACTGAGCTCTGGCCACACTTGCTCCTTCCTGTGTTTCCACCCCATCCAATTCCCTCTCACCTCAGGGCCTTTGCACTTGCTATTGCCTCTGTCTGGAATGCTCATGCTCTCAAGTCTCCACTAAGTTGTCAACTCGAAGGCCTCTCCTCCACTCCATCCAATGTCAGCCTCCACTAGGGACTAAGAAGTGAAGGATTTTTTTCCATTCTTAAAACTTAACACAGCCAGTAGTTAGCTCGTTTTTCTAATTGTTTATTGTCTGTCTTCCCCTGGAATGTAAGCTTCATGAGGAAAGGCTCTTTGCCTATAAACCTGTATCCTCACTTCTAGCTCGGTGCCTGGTACATAGTTGCACAATAAATAGTAGTTGGGTGAAGGAACGGAAGTGGCAGCCACTTTCATAAGGATTGTGAACCCTCAGACTGCTGGACAAAGGACATGGTCCTCTACTCATTCCCCTTCAAACCTCCCATGCAAGTGTGGGACTCGAGGGACATTGTTCCAGCTAATGATTAAGAACTCTCCAGACAATAGGGGCTTCTTAGACAATGGGTGAATTTCCAGGATGTCCGGCCCCCTTCCGAGAAGGAGGGAGATAACAAAATGTAAAAAAGGTGTCTGTCAAAGACCAATCAGGCAGCTGGGGAGAAGGAGGGAGATAACAAAATGTAAAAAAAGGTGTCTGTCAAAGACCAATCAGGCAGCTGGGGAGAAGGAGGGAGATAACAAAATGTAAAAAAGGTGTCTGTCAAAGACCAATCAGGCAGCTGGGGACAAGTTCCCTCTCTGGTCCGAGCCTAAGCCGGGACCAATCAGCAGGAGAACACAACCAAATCTATAATTTACATACGGGGAAGTGGGAACCTATAAAACTGACATATTCGCGCCCAAAAGGGTTCCTTCTTCGACCTCCTGCGTGAGGACCAAGGAACCCCGGTGCACCGGCCTTCAATAAACCTCTTGCGTTTTGCATCGACTTCCGACTCTTGTTGTTTCCTGGGCGAGTCGAAACTCCTAGGAGACCGCGCAGGTCTAACATTTGGGGGCTCGTCCGGGATTCCACTCGCCCCGGACCACAAGAACATCGGGAGTTGGAGGTACCAGGTAAGCTCGAGCTTGATTGTCTGTTTGTCCCTTGTTCTTTGTGGGCCATTATCGGAGGAAAGCCGTAAGAATCGGCTTATTATGGAATCTGTATCGGACCTCTGGCTAGGCAGACGTGCTAATAGCCGGCGTCCATGAGCCCTAGGGGACGCCCTGGTGGCTCATCTGGAAGGAGAGGCAAACTCTGTCTCCCCTTCACTCGGTTTCGGCAGTTCCCTTGGTGATAACTGCCATCTGAAGAAGTTTCGGTTTTGAAGCGAGCTCGCTGTGGCCCATACGTATATGTGTTTCGTGGAGTTTTAACTGTTTCTGTATTGTGGTCTATTCTTCTTCTCTGATGGAGGACAATGGGACAAACTATGACGACTCCTCTTTCCCTTACCCTAAGTTATTGGACCAAAGTTCGGGCCAGAGCCCATAATTTTTCGGTAGAGGTAAAGAAAGGAAAGTGGCAGACTTTGTGTGCCTCTGAATGGCCAACATTTCAGATAGGATGGCCCCCCGAAGGATCCTTTTTATTAGACAAGATTAAGCTGCTGAAGTCTAAGATATTTAATATAGATCCCCACGGACATCCAGACCAAGTACCATATGTCTTGGTCTGGGAAGATTTAATTCTCTCCCCACCTCCGTGGGTCCGGCCCTTTGTTTCCTCAACAGGTACGTCCGCGCATACATCAGCAGCGTCGGAGATATTAGCCTTAAAGAAAAACCCCAACACGGAGAAGCTACCCGACGCCCCGGATCTACCAAAGGCGATTTATCCTGACCCGCAGTCCGATTTGCTTCTTTTGGATTCCCCACCCCCTTATCCTCCGGCCCCGAATCCCCTACCACCTAGAGGACCCCCAGCTCCACTGCCCTCGGCACCAAGGGAACCATCCATGATGGAAGAAGAAAGGGGTCCCTCAGTGGGCACTAGGAGCCGGAGGGCTATCTCCCTGGACTCCACTGCCCTACCTCTTAGAGAATATGGCCCCCCCGATGGCCAAGGGAATAGACCTCTCCAATATTGGCCCTTTTCCTCTGCAGATCTTTATAATTGGAAAATGCATAACCCAACTTTTTCCGAAAATCCACAGGCCCTTACCGCTTTAATAGAATCTCTTGTTTTCTCCCACCAGCCCACATGGGATGATTGTCAGCAGCTGCTCCAGACTCTCCTAACGACTGAGGAGAGGCAAGGGGTTCTTTTAGAAGCCAGAAAAAATGTATTAGGCGCCAATGGGCAACCTACCCAGCTGCCTAACGAGATTGATGCTGGTTTCCCACTCGTCAGGCCAAACTGGGATTTCAATGCCCCGGAAGGTAGGGAGCACCTGAAAATGTATCGCCAGGCTCTGGTGGCGGGTCTCCATGGAGCGGCCAGATGGCCCACTAATTTGGCTAAGGTAAGGGAAGTAACTCAGGGGCCCCAGGAATCGCCAACTGTGTTCCTGGAACGTTTAATGGAAGCCTTTAGACGCTTTACCCCTTATGATCCAACTTCGGAGGGACATAGGGCTACTATAGCAATGGCTTTCATAGATCAAGCGGCCCCTGATATTAAGAAGAAATTACAGAGGCTAGATGGCTTGCAGGGATTTTCGCTTCAGGAGTTAGTAAAAGAGGCAGATAAAGTATATAACAAAAGAGAAACAGAGGAAGAGAAGGAAGAAAGAAAGCAGAAAGAGCAGGAAGCCCGTGAAATAAGACGGGATAAGAGACAGGAGAGGAATTTAAGTAAGATACTGGCCACTGTGGTTGGAGGAAGAAATATAGGGGATAGAAATAGGCAGGAAGGGCGAACGGCAGACAGAAGGCGGCCATTAGACAAGGACCAATGTGCCTACTGTAAAGAAAAAGGACATTGGGCGAGAGAATGCCCTAAGAAAAAGAATGGAGGAAGGCCAACCAAAAACAAAATCTTAACATTGAAAGAAGAAGACTAGGAAAGTCAGGGCTCGAACCCTCTCCCCGAGCCCCGGGTAACTCTTAAAGTGGAGGGGGAACCTGTTCAATTTTTGGTAGATACCGGAGCCCAGCACTCCGTCCTTCTCCACTCAAAAGGTCCTATCTCAGCTAAAAGGTCATGGGTACAAGGAGCCACTGGGAATAAACAATATTCATGGACCACACGAAGGACAGTAGATCTTGGGATTGGACGAGTAACCCATTCATTTTTGATTATTCCGGAATGCCCCTATCCTTTGCTGGGAAGAGATTTACTCTCCAAAGTAGGGGCTCAAATCCACTTTCAGCCAGAAGGTCCCACCATAACTGATAATAAGAGAAGGTTACTTCAAATATTGACTATGAAATTAGAAGATGAATATAAATTATACGAGCAGCCTTCATCCTCACGAGTTAATGTTACTGATTGGGTAACTCGGTTCCCTCAAGCCTGGGCAGAAACTGCCGGAATGGGGATGGCCAAAAATCGGCCCCCGGTGCTAGTGGAACTCAAGGCAACTGCCACCCCAATAACAGTCCGTCAATACCCCATGAGTAGAGAAGCCAAAGACGGTATCCGTTCCCATATACAGAGGCTACTAGACTTGGGCATCTTAATAAGATGTCAATCAGCATGGAACACCCCTCTCCTGCCGGTAAAGAAACCAGGAACAAATGATTATCGGCCGGTGCAGGATCTACGAGAGGTAAACAAACGGGTGGCAGACCTCCACCCCACAGTTCCAAACCCTTACAACCTCCTGAGCACTCTTCCACCTCAACATACGTGGTATACTGTTTTGGACCTTAAAGATGCTTTTTTCTGTTTAAGACTCTCTCCCCTGAGCCAACCCTACTTTGCCTTCGAATGGAAAGATCCAACATCGGGAATGTCTGGTCAGCTGACATGGACACGGCTACCTCAGGGATTTAAGAACTCCCCGACCATCTTTGATGAAGCCCTCCATCAGGATTTGGCATTATATAGAGAATCAAATCCCCAGGTAACATTACTCCAATACGTTGATGATATTTTATTAGCTGCTGAGACCCAAGAAGATTCTATCAAGGGTACTGAAAAACTGTTAACGGAACTTGGAACCCTGGGATATAGAGCCTCAGCCAAGAAAGCACAAATATGCCAACAACAGGTCAGTTACCTGGGGTATCTATTAAAAGGGGGGCAAAGATGGCTCACGGAGAGCAGAAAGGATACGGTGGCCCAAATTCCGGCTCCCAAAAACGCCAAGCAGGTTAGAGAATTTTTGGGGACGGCCGGATTCTGTAGACTATGTATTCCAGGGTTTGCTGAGCTGGCAGCCCCATTGTACCCCCTAACCAAAAACAGCACTCCTTTCGTTTGGGGCGATAAGGAACAACGGGCTTTTGACCAAATCAAACGAGCTTTACTTTCAGCTCCAGCCCTAGGACTGCCAGATGTAACCAAACCTTTTCATTTATATGTGGCCGAAAATAAGGGCATTGCAAAAGGAGTATTGACTCAGAAATTGGGTCCCTGGAATCGCCCAGTTGCTTATTTGTCAAAAAAATTGGACCCTGTGGCATCAGGATGGCCCACCTGTTTAAAGATAATCGCTGCAGTGGCCGTTCTAGTCAAAGATGCTGACAAACTAACTTTAGGACAAAATCTAACGATAACAGCTCCTCATGCCCTGGAAAATGTAGTCCGTCAACCACCGGATAGGTGGCTAACTAATGCCAGGATGACCCATTACCAAACCCTGTTGCTAAACTCAGATCGCATCAAGTTTGCTCCAGCCACAGGACTCAATCCAGCCACCTTGCTACCTGATCCTGACTTGGAAGGCTCCACCATCATACATGATTGTCAGGAAGTACTAGCCGCAGCACACGGCAGTAGGCCAGATCTGATGGACCTGCCCCTCCCTGATGCTGATTTCACCTGGTTCACGGATGGGAGCAGTTTCCTGGAGGAAGGTAAGCGTCGAACTGGGGCAGCCGTGGTAGACGGAAAACAAGTCATATGGGCAGCGGCGCTACCACAAGGGACCTCAGCCCAACGAGCTGAATTAATTGCCCTGACGAGGGCATTACAGATGGCCGAGAATAAAAAAGTAAACATCTACACAGACAGTAGATATGCATTTGCTACCGCTCATATCCACGGTGCCATTTACCAACAGAGAGGGCTACTAACTTCAGGTGGCAAAGAAATTAAAAACAAAGACGAAATCGTGGCTTTGTTGACTGCACTCATGCTTCCTACTAAAGTCAGTATCATCCACTGCCCTGGACATCAAAAAGGAAATACCCCAATAATTAGGGGAAATAATATGGCTGACCAAGTGGCCCGAGAAATAGCATCGGGAGAAGTCATTTTAGGACTGTCAGATAAAGTTCCTGAAAAACCAGGCCGCGATGAAGAAATCATCCCGGCCACAACAAAAGGAACTTTGTCCCCTCAGCAAGCAGAATCCATGTTACAACAGATGCACAGATGGACACATTGGGGGACTAAAAAGATGGTAGCCTTGTTACAAAAAGCCGGGTACGAAACCCCTGGAATGACAAAATTAGCTGAACAAATTGTGCAGGAATGCGTCCCATGTCAACAGGTAAATGCGCACAAAGGGAAACTTGAAACTGGAAAGAGACTCGGGGGGACCGCCCAGGAACTTACTGGGAAGTGGACTTTACCGAAGTGCGTCCTGGAAGGTACGGTAATAAATACCTTTTAGTTTTTGTAGACACTTTTTCAGGATGGATAGAGGCTTTCCCAACAAAGAAAGAAACAGCTGCTGTAGTAGCCAAGAAGATTTTAGAAGAAATTTTTCCTCGATTTGGAGCATCAAAGGTAATAGGGTCTGATAATGGTCCAGCCTTCGTCGCCCAGGTAAGTCAGGATGTGGCCAGATATTTGGGGACTGATTGAAAATTACATTGTGCCTATAGACCCCAAAGTTTAGGTCAGGTAGAAAGAATGAATAGGACTCTAAAAGAGACCCTAACTAAATTGTCCTTGGAGACTGGCGGTACCGATTGGACGGTGCTCCTTCCTTTGGCCCTATTCCGGGTTAGAAATACACCTTCCCGATACCATCTTACTCCTTTTGAAATATTATATGGTGCCCCGCCTCCCCTCCTCACTTTAGGAAAAGAAATAAAACCTGATTGTCAAAATAACACTGACTTATATGCTAGGCTACTGGGACTCCAATTGGTCCAGAAAGAAATATGGTCCCAACTCGCCAAGGCCTACCAACCGGGAACACCGGGAGAAACTCATCCTTTCCAAGTCGGAGACTCCGTATACGTCCGTCGGCATCGAACCCAGACGTTGGAACCTCGATGAAAAGGACCATACAACGTCCTCCTCACCACCCCAACGGCCATAAAAGTGGACGGCATCGCTGCCTGGATCCATGCTTCACATGTGAAGGCTGCACCAGCGAGGCATCATCAGGATGGCGGGCCCAAAGAACCGACAACCCGCTCAAACTCAAGCTTCTACGAACCTAAGACTTATAATTTTGGTTTTACTGCCTTTACTGACTGTAAGTGATTTTAGCCCTCACCTCCCCCAACGTTTAACTTGGCAGGTAATTTCTCAGACTGGAGATGTAACCTGGTCCATTAGTCATACTGCACCCCCCTGGACCTGGTGGCCAGATCTTTTTCCTGATGTTTGTAAATTGGCTATAGGAGCACCTTATTGGGATACAGAAGATTCTCATGATATGAACACTGCCCCTTCCAAAGTTTCGGAAACTGATTGGTTTGGGCCGGGTTGCAAAAATGCAGGCAAAAGAATGATGCTTGGTATCCTCACTTTCTACGTATGCCCCGGGTTCCACCGCCCTTGATCTCTGAATTATAAATGTGGTGGAACTGAAAACTTTTATTGCAAAAGCTAGGGATGTGAAACTACCGGGGATACTAATTGGAAACCCACCTCAACTTGGGATTTTATTACTGTAACGGCTAATTATTCTCATAATGAGGATACCAGACACCGGAGTAAATGTTCAGGATGGTGTCATCCCCTTAAAATTTCCTTTAGTAATCCCGGAAAAAGAGATTAAAAAATGGATAAATGGTCATTCTTGGGGCGTTAGATTTTACATGAGAGTATATGATTTAGAAATATTAATGACCCTTAAGCTAAAGATTGAGACTCCTGCTCCTATATCAATAGGCCCAAATCCCATACTTGGCCCCCCTTTGCTTTCCCCGGCCCCTTCAACTACGTCAACAAAGAATGAGACTAATGAAACCTCTGGATCCAAAGAACCCACAGTTAAGCCTGGGACTCCTCAGGATAGGATGCTTTCTTTGGTGCAGGCAGCCTTTACGGTTCTCAATGCTACAAACCCAGAGGCTACAAAATCATGTTGACTTTGCTATACTGCCCCTCCCCCTTATTATGATGCTATAGGATATAGCTCCAACTATACTAATTCTACCTCCTCAGACCAATGTCGATGGAAGCAAGAAGGGAACAGTAAATTAACCCTGTCCTCGGTTTTTGGAAATGGTACTTGTATAGGAACACCTCCCCAGTCCCATAGACACCTTTGTCATGATTTTAGCCTCCCTTCAGGCTCAGGATATCTTGTACCTCCTCAAGATGGATGGTGGACATGTAACACGGGGCTCACCCCTTGTGTCTCTTTAGAGGTTCTTAATACTTCAGCTGACTTTTGTGTGTTAGTGCAATTAGTCCCTAGACTTATCTACCATTCAGACTCATCCTTTTTAGATAAATATGTAGGAAAAACAAAAAACAAAAGAGAACCTGTAACCCTCACATTGGCTGTCCTTCTAGGACTAGGAATATCTGCCGGGATAGGAACAGGAACCACAGCCCTCATACAACAACCCCAGTATTATGCAAGTTTAAGACAGGCTGTAGACATCGACCTTCGAGCATTAGAAAGTTCCATAACTCAACTAAAGGAATCACTCACCTCACTTTCAGAAATGGTGTTGCAGCCTAGATTTGCTGTTTCTTAAGGAAGGGGGATTATGCGCCGCTCTAAAAAAAATGTTGCTTTTATATTGATCATTCAGGAACCATTACCAAAACCATGGATAAACTAAGGGAACGCTTAGATAAAAGGCAAAGGGAGAGAGAGAACGAAAAAGGATGGTTTCAATCATGGTTTGATAAGTCCCCCTGGTTTACCACCTTAATCTCTACTCTGTTGGGACCTCTTATTGTTTTATTGTTGATTTTAATTTTTGGACCATGTGTTCTAAATCGCTTGATAGCATTTATTAGAGAACGTATCAGTACTATACAAGTTCTAATGTTAAGACAACAGTACCAAAGTTTACGAACAGAAGGTTGAGATTCCATGATTGGAATCAATAGTCACAAGAAAAAGGGGGGAATGTGGGACTCGAGGGACATTGTTCCAGCTAATGATTAAGAACTCTCCAGACAATAGGGGCTTCTTAGACAATGGGTGAATTTCCAGGATGTCCGGCCCCCTTCCGAGAAGGAGGGAGATAACAAAATGTAAAAAAGGTGTCTGTCAAAGACCAATCAGGCAGCTGGGGAGAAGGAGGGAGATAACAAAATGTAAAAAAGGTGTCTGTCAAAGACCAATCAGGCAGCTGGGGACAAGTTCCCTCTCTGGTCCGAGCCTAAGCCGGGACCAATCAGCAGGAGAACACAACCAAATCTATAATTTACATACGGGGAAGTGGGAACCTATAAAACTGACATATTCGCGCCCAAAAGGGTTCCTTCTTCGACCTCCTGCGTGAGGACCAAGGAACCCCGGTGCACCGGCCTTCAATAAACCTCTTGCGTTTTGCATCGACTTCCGACTCTTGTTGTTTCCTGGGCGAGTCGAAACTCCTAGGAGACCGCGCAGGTCTAACACAAGCAGCCTTCAGAATGTGCACTCTGGCTTTGTTCTAAGTACAAAGCAGGTATTGTGGCACTCGGGGCTGCCCCTGCCTGGATTCAGGATTCTCTCCTCTCCCTCAGAAACAATCATCTCCTCCTTCACTCTCTCCCCTTTCCAGTCCAATCTCCAATACGCAGCTCAATTATCTATATAAAACATTACTTTCCAAAACAGAATTGAAATTACCTGGTGGGGGGATGGGATGGGGACCAAGATACAGATTTCCAGGCCCCTGCCACAAAGATTCCAGTTCAGTAGGGTTTAAATGCCTGAAGTCGGGTTTACTCTTGGACTGTACTCTTATATAAACACATTAATGATCTTTCTTTTCTTAAACCAGTTTGAGTCAGATTTTTGGTTGCTTACAGCCAAGAGTATTAACTGATACTTTTCCTCTCAACACTGTTTTTATATCTGCCAAACTTCCCACCAGTCGACAAACATCTTGAGGGTAGACTGTGTGTGTGTGTGTGTGTGTGCTTCCATCTTTGGTACCTGACACATAACAAATCGTCCAGAACTTTTGAATAGTCTGCCTTTCCTCAACACAATGACCGTTGTCTCACCTGGAGCACATTTAATAGGTAACCTCAGTCATTTGAAACTTAACTAGAAGCCAGGATGTAATCAAAGGTTCCCAAATAAGCCAATATAATTTTTATACAATCTATTCACTAGAGCGCGTACAGCTTACGTCTAAGATTCTCTCACCTGTGGCCTATATTCTCTTAACCCAGATGTAAATCTAACAATATTGTTTTTCTTTCGCATGTGTTTGATCTTTGGCCAAGTTAAGGAAAGGTTCTAAAGGCAGGTTCACCAGGTGGGGCAGCGGAAGGCAGTGACAAGAGGAGAGGGCTGCTCTGTTCTACAGACCCAGGTTCTTTCTCCAGGGTGTTGGTCTCCTCTCCACGGAAGCACGAATACCACCACAGCAGCATCCCAGCCAGTGGAAAGGGAAAAGAGGAAGTGGAGGGCACTCCTTTAGGGAAATGATGCGGAAATGGCACACATTACACCTACTCACGTTCTGCTGGTGAAACCTGTCACACAGTCACAGCAGCTACAAGGAAGCCTGGAAGTATTTTCTCTAGCAGGAAAGGCATATATCCCCTCTGCTAAAGCTCAGCAGGGGAGTCTACTACTAAAAGGAGGAAGGGGAGAATGATTCCTGGGGACTAGTAACGACCAGTCTGGATATAATACTCATTTTATATGAAAGTGCTTGGCATGGAGTGGAGGCTCAGAAACGGTTAACTATTATTATTGGCATGCGTGGTTTCCATCTCTGCTTTCCCTGGCACATTCCTTACTTTTAGACCTCAACACAGGATTACAGAGGCCAGGTTCAGAGCCACGGAACTATTTCAGAACTTCTTCAGCTCCATGCTACTCTGACTTCCTTAGCAAGCCAGCCCTGTGGTCTGGTCCAGCACTAGAAAGACCTGATGGGTCTCCATCATTTGTCTTGGTCTCTCTGCCTTCACATCTCATCTACTGACTTCTGCTATGGTTGTAATGCTGCTTCCTGGGGTGGCAGGAAAGGAATCCCATTCCCATCCTCCCTGGTCAGAGTTCCCATATTCCCCTTGCATTTAGTACAAATTTGGTACATCGGTAAAAGGGCAGGAAAGCAGCTTCAAATTAGGGTTTTAGCTCGTTTGACTGCCTTGAAACAAGACCACTGGTCTCTTGTAAGGAGATTTTAATGAGCCTCCCTATGCGTTTTTAAAAATGGAGGTGCATTAAAATAATTATTTTCCAGCTAATCCCATTGCTTCACAAATGTATAATATTCTACGCAACGTGTTATGAATGTGGCGAGCTCTTTAATTCACATCGCTGCTAGGAATAGCTGGAGACACTTCAACTCTGTTGTTTACACAGAAAGCGGACCGTGAGGAACATTTACTTCCCCCCGGTCCTCATACTCGCCACTCCGCATACATGCCCTGCATTCTGGGTCTTTGCTCAAGCAGTTTCTTCTGCTCCCAACACCTGCCAGTTGAAGCCCTGCCCTTCAGCTTCAGTCAAACACCACATCCTCCGGCAAGTCTTCTCAGATTCCTCAACCTGCAGCGGCTCGCCTCTCTCCCACGTGCTCCCCAAACTTTATCTGTATGCGTCTCCTCTTGCACTTTTATAGTCCGTCTCACTGGGAAGTGATTTATTTATGTGCCCTTTTTCTCTGAGCCTCACAGGAGGCTCACAGAAGTCAAAGCAACAGCTTTTCATTCAGATGGTCCTGAGTTCACCAGTGACCAGCTTGTGTGACCTTGGGCATTTTATGTGACCTCTTTAAACCATATCATTTTCCTGGATTAAAAACTGGTCTAATATTAGTTCCCACATTGGTTTTTGGTGGAGCAACGTAGTCATCTGTTTTTTTTAAAGCTCATTGTAATGCACTTACCACATGCCAGGCGCGGTTCTAGGAGTTTATAAACATTAACTCACTTAATAGTTAATGGTTAATAATATGAGTGAGACTCTTTTTGTGTGTCTATGAAATACTGAGCTGGTTGTAAGCTATCTACCTCGGCTCCGGATCTGCCTTTCTACACGCTGGCTTATGGCTGGAGTTGGTACTCTGCAAACCAGTTCTTTGGGAGCAGCGGGTTTTCTATTAATTCCTGTCAATAGAGGGCAGTAGGGGGAGACTGAGGCTGGAGAGGGGAGATGTCCTCCTTTCTGTTTGCTTGCCATTATTTCCTTTCAGTATCCCCTCCAGCCACAGCCTTTCACCCACCATCAACCATTGGTCCCAGCCTCTTCCACGCTCTAGAACCAGCCTCACGAGGCTGCTGAAAACTCAGCAGTAGGTCACTTTCTCCATGTGTCCAGCTTCTGATGGTCCCAGCCTCTTCCCTTTTCTCCAGCCTTAGAAATGGGAGCTGCTTCCTACAGTTACTCTCTGTGGTTGCCCTTCCCTCTCATTCAGCCCTCTAACACCTGTGAAACCAGTGCTTTCTATTAAATTCTTTCTGTTGAGCTACACCTACTACAGTTTTCTTGACTGGTACAATTATTAGCTCCATTTTACAGATAAGGACATAAGACCTGGAGAGGTCAAATAACTCACTGAAGTGGGACAGGATTTAAACCCATATTCCAGAGGCCATGGTGGTGACCGGGACACGAAGGGCTTACATTTGGGAAATGCTTAGCCTGGCCTGGTGCGGGCAAACACTAAAGGGACAGTGATAATCTGACCTCCAATCATCATCCTCATCGTTACTCTCACCGTTGCATCCTACATGACAACTAGCACAAGGGTACAATAAATGCCCATGGAACTGAATTTGCTACACCTGAATAGGGAAGGACAACGTGGCATAGAGGGACCACAGAGCCTCTGCATCTGATCCCTCTGACTCCCTCCTTCGGAGCTGTTTCCAGGGTAACTGATTCTCCTTCTCTTCTGATCCCTCTCTCCACCTCCCTGCCACCCTCTCCCTGTCCCTTAAGTGGGAATAAACAGTCCTCTGACATTCTGAAAAAGTCACAAGGAGAAATGAAAGAGTAATTTTGTTGGGTAGCAGAAGAAAAGATGTTTCTTATTTTTCTATTGCATTGCATTCTACTTCTCTAGTCCTCTGTTGCAGTGCCATAATTTTGTGATAGCTAATTTTAACAAGAGAAGAGTATCTTTGAACTAACCACATTTCTAATAGAGGTGGCTGTCAGATCCAGTCACAGCTGCATACTGTTATCACAAAACACTTTGAAATCATTATTTATAAACTCATTCAGCCTTCTGTTCAAGCAATTGTTGTACCAAACATAATTGCTTCCAGATAGAAGGATATAACATACTGCAGTTTTTTTCTCATTTAGTTTTGCATTGCCTGATTCTCATCTAGTTTTGCACTAATCCTGAACAGGCTCACTTCCCTTCCTGGCCTGACCTACAGGCCAGTCTTTATTTTCATGGCTGGTTTAGGCACAAACAATTTATAATCCATTTCATACATGCCCCCGCTTCCGCCCCGCAGCAAGAATGCCAAAAGGAAAATGTTCTTGATCAGGGTGACCAGGGAGAGAACGAATAACCAGCACTTCTTGTGTATTCTCTAGGCCTCTGGGTTTCCCAGAGGTTGTTTTTAAAAATCTATTTTCTGCCCCTCTTGAAACACTCTATTCAATCACTCAGTCCTCTGACAGCCACCAGGCCATCCTTCCCTTCTGCTCCCAGTCCCTTGACCTCACACAAAAGTTAGACAAAGATGCAAGAGGGAGGAGATATGGGAATATATGTATATGTATAGCTGATTCACTTTGTTATAAAGCAGAAACTAACACACCATTGTAAAGCAATTATACTCCAATAAAGATGTTAAAAAAAAAGTTAGACAAAAAGGCAACTGCTTGAAAAAGGCAAGATACGGAAACAGAAATTCATGGCAGCAGCTGCTAGGCTAAGCAGATGATAAAGGGGAACAAATTTGTGCCCTGGGTGTTTGTTCGGAGGTCAGGGCGGTGGCTCAGCGGGGTGAGGGGCGGGCTCTTTGTCCACGGTGTGATTCGCCCATCTGGCCCATTCAGCATCCCCTGCACCCGCTGACCCCTGATTCACCAGCTCAGCTCCTTCCCATCTTCGGCTCTGAGCTTGTTAAACTGTAATGAGCATAGCCTCCTGCTTCCTCGTTGACTTTGCAACAGTCCGGACATACTTCCATAATGGCGGGGGGGGGGGGGGGGGATGGTTTTCCCTGTTGACAGTCTTATTTCTCAGTGGGACAAAAATCGTCAGCTTTCTGGAGGAATCAAGGATCTCACTAGAGTCTGGGTTATTTTTGCTTTCAGTGTTTTTCAAGTAGATTTTCTTTATGTATATAATTAGTGAGATTGACAAGCCTAGTCAATTCCTAGTGAACAGTGATAAGGTTCTCTTCAGCTCCTTATCGCTTCAGTTGGCTTTTGTTTTCCCTTCTCACAAGTTGTAGCCACTAGACCCCTCCCCTCACCTCTTATTCAGCCTTAAATCCCCCTGCCCAATTCACTGAGCCTTTCCCCGAAGAGATGTACTTTGTTTCCTTTGTGGATTCACAGGTTAGAGCTTCAACTTGTATGGTTTATTATTGCTCTGGATGTTATCTGTGTCATCAGGCAGCCCACAGAGCAAGCATTCACTGGGCTGTGAAACCAAATGTGGATTCTGACCAAAAGGTCAGTGTTTCTCCCTCCAGGTCATACCAATTATTCCCTGCAGGCCACTCATTATCAGGAAAATGCGCTTCTCAGAACAGGCGGATTCAGTTCTCCTCAGCTTGAATTTGGGGCTTGGTTTCAAATCTAAAAGACTGGTTTACAAAGGGTACAAGTGGAGACTGATCCAGCAGCATCCAGGTGATATGGACGGGAGAGACACCTTTTTGCTTTTCAGGCACCAGAATTAGCTCCACTTCGTTTTATGTTTTTGCAGGCTTGACCCTGCTGTTTCAAAGCAGGTTTTGAGATTTGAGCTCCATCAACATGTTATTTAACACTTTAATTTGCACAGTAAAATAAGGGATAGAAACCATGGTCACCATTTCAGGCTGTTGTCTCAGATTTTTGCCAATATAAATTTCAACTTCTTTGTATAGTAGCTGAGAGCTTTCTCTTTGGAGGCAGATATGTCTGCGTTTGGATGCTCGCTAGCTGTGTGATCTTGGGAGATTTACTAGATCTTTCTGAACCTCAATTTTCTTATCTATAAAACAAGGATGATAGTAACGGTATTTAACGCATAAAATGGTTGTGAGCATTAAATACCTGGTACACGGTAAATCTGCAATAAATAGTAATTATTGCTATTTCAATGCTTCCTCTGCATTCCCACAGAACAGTTCTGGGTGTATCATAATTGCTAACTAAACACTGGTTAAATTGCACTTGACTAAATTTTCAAAGATCCAGCTTTCAAAGAATCAGTGTGAAATATTGGTATATCTCCAAGGTGGGTAATACCCAGAGTAGAGGCTGAATGTTCAGTGAGTTTTAGCTGTATTTTAATTATCATAGAAAATACACACAAACACACACACACACACACACACACAGTATAAACTTTTCAGATACCATTTAAATGGATGTTGAATGTCCCCTGGGCTCCCCCATCTCACGGTGCAGGTAAGGTCACTTGCACCACTAGCCTTTAGTTTGCTAGATCTATGTCCCTCCACGTATCAAATGCCAAGGCCTCAGCTCACTCCAACTTTGTGCATATCTAGGATTCTGCCCAGCAGAGAGGCAGGTTTTATAATCTGAATTACACCCGTGGCTCTGCTGCTTCCCTTCTGCTCACTGGGCTGTGGCCATCTGTTCCAGTCCCCAGCGCTGCTGCAACTCTGCTCAGATCCCTGGCGAGTGACTCTGACCACTGTAACTTCTGAAGCTGCTTTCTTGGCTGGTACTGCTTGAAACTGCTATTTCTACCTGTCTCTGCATTTCTGTGGTTCCCCACTTTTTCTCTTCTGCTGGAGAGTCTTCTAGAGTCTAGCTCTCTTGGTGGTGGCAGGGGAAGGTTGAGATGAAGGTCTAGGACACCTCTCAACATGATCCTTTCAGATTTACCACTCCCTTGGAAGAGTGCAGATCCCTGGACCTCAACAGATTTGGTCATTACGTCTCTCCCCTTCTCAGAGCGCACAGATGGTCCTGGGGGGGCGGGGGATGGGACAAAGCGGATTCCAGGACGACCTCATACGTACTCTGAACCTCTGCTTCCTCCTGGCCAGCCTATCCTGGAAACTGTTCAAGTTTTTCTGGAGGAAAGGCATTTTCCCTATCTATATTCAAGCTTTGGTGGGTCCACCTGGTTTAATACACACGTATATCAATCAGTTGTAATCAGGCTCAAGTTTTTCTTCATGAGACTCCAAGGCCACATGCAAATCAGCAATGTGCCCAGACAGTGATTTAAATGTCCCGAGCATCCTGTCACATTTAAGACATTTGTCTGCCTGGAGCATACAAAGGACTGGCCTCCAATAGGAGCTGTGTAAATTCAACAGAACTGCCTCCAAATCCAAGCTCTCATCCAGTCGAGATGCCCTGCCACACGTCCTTAAAAATATTTGCTTTAACAAGATGTGTGACAGAAATGAAGGGAGGAATTGGAATTTCTTTACAAGTCAGGAGAATTATCAAAGTGGAGCTGCGAGCTTTCTAAAACTCCTGGTAATTACAGAGTACATGAAATTACATAATTCTCACATTGGAAGGGACCTTAGAGATCATCTAGGTTTTATAATAAATCAGTGATGGTGCCACGAATAGAAACTTTGCTCTCTGCGAAGAGCTTTCTGGATGTGAGAAGACACTTAGCATCCATGCAGAGGGATTTCTAATGAAACGGAGAAAACCCTCTCCTTTGAGGAAGAAGACCATTCCTTATGATGAAAAAGAATGATCACATTCAGCAGCCTTATTTTTCAGCTTTTATCAAAGCCTCATGTTTCAGAAAGAAAATTTCTCCTTTATAAGAAGAAAGTGAGAGACTGGATTGATACATACTCCACACGCTGAGCACTGGCGCTATCACAGAGAAAATTCATGGCAATTAACAGACGCTAAGTCAGGGATGTTTGATCTAATCACAAGTTCCAACTAGCTCTAACCAAGCCAAAAAAATGAAAATCCTGGATAGAATAATAATTGATTGATAATAGATGAGAATTAGTAGAGAAGATATCAAATTGGAACAATATGTTTACATTTCTTAAATCTTGCTTACTGTCCTATACATTGTACAACAGGATATTGAATGGGATTTTTCTTATTATGTCAGGATTTCAGCTAAAGCCCCAACCTAAGGGCAATAGGTAGTACCCCTCATTCTGTAAAGAAACCAAGGAACCATTAGACATGGCCTCCAGGAGTGCTCTGAGGACCCAGAAGGATCCTCCAGCCATCACCCCCGTTGGCAGAAGATGAGAGCCCAGGGCTCCTTTCTTGTTGTTGGTAGACAAAGAAAGAAGCCTCCCAGGGGACCACACCTGGAGATGAGTGCTGCTCTAAGAGGGCGGGCTAACACCTCAGTCTCTGGCTAGAGGCTTACTGAGCAGCCCTTCTTGGTGGCTCATGAGAGAGCCTGAGCTGTGGCCCCGGGAGGTGGGAAATTCTGTAGCCAGAGGCTGACCAAAGCAGTCAGTGATGGTGGGACAGGAGAGAGACCAGTTGCATGGTGCGGTGATCTCCACTCTTCACACTGACCAGGATGAGTAGAGATTCTTGAAGGCCAAAGAGATACAACAAAAAGTAGCTGGGCCTGAGTCATTTGAGGGTATAACACCCCTGAGGGTGACCTGTTCAAGGGAGGGGACTGTAGCTGTAAGAGGCTGTAAGGTCTACCACCCTGGTCAGGAACTGGGCAGAAAGTCGTGGGAGGTCAGCCAGGGAGCTCATCACCTAAGTCAGGTTCCCATAAGGGCATCCAAGAAAACTTGCTCTTGTGTCTAATGACACAGCCAGCTTTGGGACACTTGCCACACAGAGGGCTTCAGCAACCATGAGAGAACTACAGAGAATACACTCAATATAAAGGCTTTCGCTCCTTGTATTAGTTTCATAGGGCTGCCATAATACATTACTATAAACTTGGCGGCTTAAAACAATAGAAGTGTGTTCTCTCACAATTCCGGAGGCCAGAAGTCTGAAATCAAGGTGTCAGCAGGGCTGGGGTCCCTCCAAAGGTTCTAAGGGGACAATCCATTCCTTGACCCTGCCAGCTTCAGATGGCCCCAGGTGTTCCTTGGCTTGTGGCTACATCACTCTTATCTGACTTTATGGTCACACTGCCTCTTCCTCTTCTCTCTCTGTGTTTCTGTTAAGGACATGTCATTGGATTTAGAACCCACTTGGATAACCCAGGATAATCTCATCTTAAGATCCTTAACTTAATTATATCTGCAAAGATCCCTTTTCCAAATAAGTTCATAATCACAGGATCTGGGGATCAGGACATGGACATGTCATCTTTGAGGTAACAATTCAACTCACTACATTCCTTGTCCCCCTTTCCTCCTCCAACCAGGTAGAGACCAGAAATTTCAAGGGGAGGGGGAAGAGGAGGGAAGAATAGACTAGATATGCCTTTTTCTTCTCCAGAGATTTCCCACTGCATGTGAAACAGGCCCAAGCTGGGAGAAGAATCTCTGAAGTGAACATGAGGTTGAAATTTTAAATTGTACCTTACTAAACTTTCATTACTTCAAGGTAACTTTGAAGTTTTGAGATCTGTTTGAGACTTTCTCAAGGGTCATGAAAAGGAGACCTGACCAAATAGAACCAAAGGCCCTGATGGGAAGGGATAAAATGGGCGTTTCCTGTTGTACTTCATTGAAATCAGCATATTCAATAAAGTGGTTACACTAATATTAGTTAATAGTTTATGCTTTTCTAACTCAAATGTCCATTGACAGAGGAATGGATAAAAAAGATGTGGTACATATATGCAATGGAATATTACTCATCTATACAAAGGAACAAAACAGTGCCATTTGCAGAGGCATGGATGGACCTAAAGATTGTCATACGGAGTGAAGTTAAGTCAGAAAAACAAATATCATAAAATATCACTTATATGTGGAATCTAGAAAAATGGTAAAGATGAACTTTTTAGCAAAGCAAAAATAGAGTCACAGATGTAGAGAACAAATTTATGGTTACGAAGGGGGGAAGGGGAGGTGGGATGAATTGGGAGATTGGGATTGACAATATATACACAACTATGTATAAAATAGATGACTAATGAGAACCTACTGTATAGCACAGGGAACTCTACTCAGTGCTCTGTGGTGACCCAGATGGGAGGGAAATCTGGAAGGGAGTGGATATATACACGTGGCTGGTTCACTTTGCTGCACGACAGGGGCTAGCACAGCACTGTTAAGCAACTATACTCCAATAAAAATTAATTAAAAATAGTTTATGCTTTTCTACTATAAGGTCTCTGAGTTTTTTTTTAAATAAGAAAAGTAAAATTTAGAGGTGGAGTGTGCTAATATATGTTCTCAGTAACCATCATATTAAGAAGAGACTATTTGTTTGGGACAAATACCCATGGAAACCCAAACTATAACATTGTACTAAACATCAATCACTGAAACAGGAAGAATGAGAACAAGCGGTTCTCTTATTAGCAGATTTCTTACCCACCTACCTGACCACCAACTCCAGATACGGACTGATCAGGAAAGTACCTACCCCATCCATCAAAATTCTAATAATGTAGCCTCATATCACTTGAAATTTGTAAGAGCTCTGCCACAATGCTGGCTAGACTGAGTTGTTATTAATGGAAACCTCAAGGTCAAATGAACAGCTAAAAAGGCAATTGTCTATTCGAACAATTGGTTTTTTTGAGATTACAGAAAATTTCTAACCTAAATACCTCTCTGTCCTTTCATGGCTTTTAACTGTAATTTTATTTAGTTCAGCTGTTTTCAGCTCGTTGCAATCTTTGTGATGTTGACTTTGTTACTCATGTGTTAGGTTTCACTCATCGTTTTGCATCGTGCACACATTGGCAAACTGGCGTTCTGGGATTGCATTAACAGGAACTTTGGGACAGGGTAGAGCTCTGTGGTAAGCCAGTGGAGACCACTGTTCTAGTATTCAGTCAGCTATAAGGTCAACACTCAGAAGCTTTCATTTAGTTATTTTTGCAGTCCTGGACTTCTTAGAGAAAGAGAAACACCAACAAAATAAGAAAATATCAAGGGCAGTAAGGAAAAAATTACATGGTAAGCCTGGACTCAATCACATTCTGCCCAATATCCTCCTACTTCTACCTCAGTAGTTACTGGTCTGCAAAGTTAGAATTCATGTTCAGTTTAATGACTTTCAAAAATGTTAAGGCAAAAACAAAAAAGGTGGTAGAATTCATTTCAATAAAATGTGAAAACCCACAAGGATCCATTTAATCCTGAGTTAACTGGAAATATCAGTTGTCCAGTTACCACTATTGTCTGAGTTTTGGTATAATCAACCTAGTCTCCTTGTCTCTACCTTAAGTGATAGTTGAAGTTGAGGATGGGAAAGAGGTTGGAGGGCAGACAGAATTTAGTAAGAGAAAGAGCTGACAAGAGAAGCGGGTAAGACAGAGTTCAGAGATGAAGCAACTCTGCAGCACAGGCATCTAGCATGTAGCTCATGGACCAAATACCATCACTCTGATAGAGAATTTTAGCCAAAACAAAGAATGCTCCCTAATTAGATGACACATCTGAACTAGAAAGCCGGAGTTCTGTAACTACCCTGTCTGGGTCTCTATTGTATAGAGATGTCACCCTAGCGGGTTTTAATTTATTAATAATTAGGAAGAAAGTGGATGCTATTACCTAACTTGGGTTTCATTAATTAATACTAGATCATGATACCAGGGCAATAAAATGGATTATTCAGTATAGGAAATAATGACTTGGAATAAGCTTTCCTAGGCATATGACTCACTGCGATTTCATGCAATAACCCGTGCCAAGCGTGGGTCATCTTGACTCATTTTTGTCAGTAGTGAAACATCACACAGACATATGAAAATTCCCGGTTGCCTCTGCCCTGGACGTCCTGACAGTGCCTGGGATCCTGTCCCGCAGAGCCTTTTCCAGACAGTCTCGGTTCCTTGGGGAGCCTGAAGCAGATTTGCTCATGATCCTGTCTGACTCTTAGGGCCAGTATGTGGCGAGTCCCAACAAGCCAAAACCACCCAAATGCCCAAATCAGTAAAACAGGAAAGATGAGCATAAAGTGACTCAACTTCCTTGGTTGCCACAATGCAATGCAGTGCGTGTTTTCTGTGCTTAAAAATCATAGGAAACGGTGTCCTCTTTACAAGATTAAAACAGTTACGTGGCTTTTAGAATATTATAAAAGCTTAGGAAGAAACTAAAGTTTAGGACTAAAACCAAATCTTAACACTGGATATATTTAACCCCAGTTTATCAATCACAGTGGGAGTACAGCTTGTTTTATTTCTTGGAGCAAATATACACATCAGTGCTTTGGTGACAGAGTGTTTAAAAGCTAACAAATGTGTGTGATGTAGAAAAAGAAATGATATATAAACAAGCTATTATTTTTGTTTCTTTTCATTGGTTTTGTTGTAGGTATAGCTTACATTATTAACAGCCCAAAGTATTGATAGTAGCTGTCATACACATAGGCATAAGATGCAGAATAGGAAACAGATATACTCTTTTACTTGCTTTGGCATTCATAATTAGCAGTTTAGATTCGTCAGAACAGTGTATACTGGAAAATGTTGTGGAGTTCCTCCTCTGAGGCAGGAATATCAGGGATGCATTGATGCTGGCCTCTCTTACTGGCTGACTGAGATTACGGCTCTGGATTGCTCTAGAAGCGCTCTCTCTCTCACCTTGCGCTTTGAAGGGCCTTCTTGCTTTTATTCAAGCAGTTCCCTCCTCCTGGAACACTTTTTACTCATCAATGTCTAAATCACAGATATTTTGAAAGGCCTGGTCCATAAGTCTCCAAGCCTTGCTTAGTACATCTTTCCTCTCTGAACTCCCACCACTCAAGGTCACAGTCTGCACTTTAAGCGAGTGATTTCCCAAATCTTGATCCCCAAAGACCTCCCTTCTCCCTTCTATGAATGCCACCTTTTGAAAAGGTGCATCTCCCAAGTAAACAATATTTATTAAGAAAAAATCCATCTATTCAATCAGTGCTTTTTGCTTCGGCAGTTATTGTGTAACTGTCAATAGTGTCATTTCAATTTAGTATTACGAATTGCATAATCACATGAGTCACTGTCATGGTTGTGGCACTAATTATAATAATGAGGGAAAAGTTAACTCAGCAGTTAGTGGCCTAACTCCAGCTGTTGCACTATACTTGTGTCCAAGGTCAAGCCTGTACTGGATGTGTTCCGTTGGACTACCGAAATCACCAAATATGTGGCTGTAAAGACATGTCACCCACCGATTGATTGCATGCTAGAAATTCCAATGATGTCATCAACAAGCGATCAAAGCTACTGGTGAGCATGAGCTAAGCAGCATTAATGCAGGGGTGGTAATATTGCAGCCTGAAGAAACTTGACCTTTTATTTTAACAGGTGTGGCAAGCTTGCTCTTTCTGCAAAGCTTTATTTAATTCTGAAAATAGCTCTTAAAACTTCAGCTTACTGTCTAAAAGCCCTAAGGTTCCAGGGAGGCTAAAGTGAGAATGAGGAACTCTTATTCTAAGCCTCTCTGATTCTTTTACCAAATTTCAGTTGTATTCAACATTGCTGTAACTTCAAAGGTTCTGGTTCCAGAAAAACATTGATCATAGCTGACTAGCCAAAATGTCAAATAGGAACTGTTAAAGGGAAAAGCTTAGAGTCAATTATAGTGTCCTGTGTATCCAAACACACACTCGGCTGAGCTTGGAAGGAACACTTCTTAACTTTAGTCTCATAGAAATAACCTTTGAAGAAGAAATTATAAGGGTCTAACGTATTGCAGCCCTACTGTGTGCTAGGCAAGTCATATTCATTATCTCTAGTCTACCAACAGCTTTGCATAGTAGGTTTTATTGTCTCAATATAATTTATATTGAGATTTATATTTTTATATAAAAATTTATATTTTTGTGCAATCAATTTTTCTTCTTTAAACCCGGTGCCCTTCTTCTGTTCAAACTCGCCTTTGACACTGGTTATCCACAGGGTAAAGTCATTACAACAGAAATGAAAAGAGAATCAAACGAATATGGTTCTTGTCTATACAGTCTAAATAACAGACTTAGAAAAATGCTTTCAAGGTGAATTTTGACCACAACAGAAAACATACAAATTCTTGGGCTAAGGGTCTAAAAGAAAGAAAAACAACAAATTCCTAATTTCATCTTTTATAAAGAGCTGTGCTGTTTCTAGTTCACCCCTGTGTCTAGAGTATAGCCCTTTGGAGCCCCAACTGAAGATCTGGAGTATCTGTTTGTGTCCCTCTTCCTTAGAGGGCCTTGAACTTTAATTTTTGTCTTTCAAGTAGTCAGCCACTAGGGCAAGCTCATCTAGGCTTCTCAGCCTCCTATCAACCGCTTTCTGCTTGGGACCACTCAGGACTTGGCAAATGCCTCAAGGACTCACTTCTCTGCACTTTCCTTCCTGAGAGGTTCTTGGCCTCTCAAATGCTGCATGCTTTGGTGTCTTGGTCAGTTCGGGCTGCTGTAACAAATATACCATAGACTGGGTGGCTTAAACAACAAACATTTGTTTCTCACAGTTCTGGAGGCTGGAAGTCCAAGGTCAGGGTGCCAGAAGGGTGAAGGCCCTCTTCCTGGTTTACAGATGGCCATCTTCTCATTGAAACCTCTCATGGCAGAGAGAGAGAGCAAACTCTCTCATGTCTCTTCTTATAAGGGCACTGATCCCATCACGAAACCTCCACCTTCATGTCCTAATTACTGCCCCAAAGCACCAGCTCCAAACACCATCACATAGGGGATTAGGGTATCAACATACGAATTTGGGGGGGATACAAACATTCAGTCTATAGCACATGATAAACTTAAACGTTAATTTTTGAATGCTGTCTCCCTAAGACTGTAAAGGCTCTGCTCAGCTGCTGCTTTCTGCTTGTTTTCTGCTCATATCTTTTCACATCTCACTGCTTTGGAATGAGTAAATGCCTCAAAGGGAAAGCAATGTAGCACAGGACTGTGGCACATGCACAGAGTCTGTATGCCCCTCCATGTTCCTCTGAGAGCAGCAGAATGTTTTCCCTTGTGCTGCAATCAGTGTGGAGGTGGCACTAGTTGCTGGCAGACCCAAGGGACCTGGTAGTCTAGAGGGAAGGACACAGTAGCAGATAATGACCAAGGACCATTGTCCTGTGCCTGCCCCAATCACATACTTTAAGGCATGGATCTCCTTAAACCCACAGGGAAAAAAAAAGAAGAGGAGAGGGGTAGAAACCCTACATTCAGTGTAATTCAGTTTTCATCGTCTCATCAGGTAGAATAGAGACTTAAGATAGAACTAAAGCTCAGTCACAGAAAAATAAAGACAATTATATATTTTTTGCATATCTGAGTTTGTAGTCCATGCAGGTCATTCCTGTTAATGGGATCACACCATAAATATTGCTCTGTGACTTGCTTAACTATATATCATATAAAATTCCCCAGACAACATATATAGACCTATATTTTTCCTTTCATAGTTGCACAGTAGTCCCTAGTAAGGTTGGATATAATTTATTACTCCATTCTATACCATTAATGAGTGACTAGGAGATTTTTCATTATTTATATTATAAACTGCATTATCATATTCTCATGCTTTTATCATTGAATGACAAAAACTCTAGAAGTGGAAATGCCAGTCTAAAATATATCTACATTAAAAATTTTAATAGATGCTGCCCAATTAATCTCCTCAGTTATAGCAATTTATATTCTCATCACTGGTATACAAATATGTCCTTTTTTGCACACTCACAAAACACTGATGCTATCAGTTTCACTATTTTTGTTAATCAAATGGGAAACAATAATACTTCATTATTGTGTTAATTTTTACTTTCCTGACCAACAGTGAGGGTGAGAATCTTTTATATTTCTATTGTCTAGTTATAATTCCTTTTCTGTAAACTATTTGTTTCATTGATTCATAGTTTTCTGATCCTTTTCTTAATAATTTATAGTTATTTTTATTGTATGCCTATTAATCCCTTTTCTGCTACATGATACTTTTTAAAAATTAATTAATTAATTAATGTATTTATTTATTTTTGGCTGCATTGGGTCTTCGTTGCTGCATGTGGGCTTTCTCTAGTTGCAGTGAGCGGGGGCTACTCTTTATTGCAGTGTGCCGGCTTCTCATTGTGGTGGCTTCTCTTGTTGTGGAGCACAGGCTCTAGGTGTGCGGGCTTCAGTAGTTGTGGCATACAGGCTCAGTAGTCGTGGCTCACGGGCTTAGTTGCTCTGTGGCATGTGGGATCTTCCCAGACCAGGGCTCGAACCCATGTCCCCTGCATTGGCAGGCGGATTCTTAACCACTGTGCCACCAGGGAAGTCCCCTACATGATACTTTTAATAGTTAATATTTATTGAGTGCTTATGCCAGATACAGGATTAAATGCTTTAGGATATTATCTTAATCTTTATAAAAACCTCATGTTATTACTACACTCACTAGAATGGCTAAAATAAAAACCACTGACAATACAAAGTGTTGGTGAAGAAGAGGAACAAAGGAGTTCATACATTGCTGGTGGAAATACAAAATGTACAACCACTGTGGGAAACAGTTGGACAGTTTCTTATAAAGTTAAACATATGCTTACTATATGACCAAGCGATCCCACTCTGTATTTATCCATGATAAATAAAAACATATGTCCACAAATATATTTACTTGCATGTTCATAGACTATTCATAGTAATCAAATAGTTCCATATTGAAAAGAACCCAAACATGGTTTTAATTGTGGTTTTATCAAATTCTTCCAATTATGAAAGTTTTTATCTTATGCAGTTCACTCTTATTTTGTTTGGCACATAAGAATTTGTAGCAGAGATATATTCCTTTTACCATTCAAAACATCCTTTTCTGTCTTATTGAATATTTTACTCTGAATTCCACTTTATTTAGTATTAATTTTGTCTCCTTGTTGTTGTTTAGTTTTTTATGTCTTGTACATTTTTCAGTGTTTCTCTGACAGGGCTAATAGGAAGTTGGTATTCACAGATGCTCAATTATCAATTGCTTATAACAAATATCTGTTCTGATTGGTTAGTTCCCATGCCATATTAGCTAACTATTTTAAAAATCACTTTGAGGGCATTTTTGTTTTCTTTGGTTTCTTATAAACAGCTGGATGGACAGATTTTAACTTTTCTCCCCATTTGTGACCCTTTGTCATTTGATGGGATAATTTCATTTATTAAATTTATTATTATAATTTATATGTTTAGTTTTATTTTTTCCATTATATTTTACACATGCTATTTACTACATTTTGCTGCCACTTCTTTATTTTCTTCTTTCTGCTAGTTTAAGTTTTAAAACTTTCCTCTTTTCTCTGTTATTTAATATGGGAGCTTCACTATGTTTTTTTCTGATAATGGCTACCTTTCTATTTTTAGTCATATTAAACCTATATTACTTTATTGATAAAAATATATACTATTGTCCCAACCAAAAGTAGAGTGTTTATATGCTTTAGCTTCCCTACTCTTATTCCCCCTACTCTAACTAAAATGGAACCTGGAATATGCTTTTTATTTCCCCATTTCATTAGCTCTCCATCCAAAAATAGCTTAAAATTTCTTGAAATAAATTACAATTTATTTCAAGGCTACAAATAACTTTTTCCTTATGGATGTCTCTCTGTATCAAGGATCAGCTCCCAATTATATTTTACCAAAAACTACTTAGAATTAACTGCTATAAAGTTTTAATAGATGAATTATTTCTTTTTGCTTATTCTTTCCTCATTTTTGGTGTTATTTGATATTCCGCTGCCTTGAATATTTCTAGAGTAATTTCCTCAGTAATTGTACATGAGTTGTACATAATTGTACACGGTGGACCACTGTGGTTTTTGTTTACCCAGCATCCCTTTTCCCTTCTTATAGTTTCAGAGCCCTGCTTCCCTGTGACAAATCCATTTCATTTATTTGGGTAAGGCCTTACCCAACTCTACCTAACTCTTCAACTTCCCAGGAAACGGCATATGACCCAAATCCTGGGCTCTTTCCTCAAGATGCATCAGAGAGCATCACTTTCTCTTTGAGGATTTCTAAACTTATAGAATGGGAGTCAAGGTGTTGGTGGCCTCCTGCTGCTATGTCTAGAGAGATGGTAAAACCAAGAGGTGGTGAAACAGAGCCCAGATGACATCACTGATCCATGATTGAAGTCTGCCAATAGACATGGAAATAGTTTAGTTGAGCTTCTGTTAGTTCCAACCAAGAGTTAGATTAATACAGGTGATATACCTTTTTAATCACTGCATGGCTAAGAAATTTTGTACTCTTGTACTAAACAATCACATCTGTAGGATTCCTAGGTTATAATCATTTTGCCTAAATTGTCTGTGAACTTTGTTCTACTAGCTACTAGATGTTGCAAATGAGAAATCCAACACCAATCTAACGTTCGTTTGCAATTCACCTTTAGAAGTTGTAGTCCAAAGTCTTATTGACTTGTACCCCCCAACAAAATATACCAAGATTTTGTTATTGGCATGAAGAATTTTACTGAAATACCAACCTGCCAATGAATGTAGAGTGAAATTTAAATTTTTACGATAAGTTTTTAGTTTCAATATTTTAATAGTTTAAGAACTGATACAAATAACTGATTTGCCACAGTGTGCACTGAGTGTCTGGACAGGTGAGGAGAGGAATTACTACCTGAAGAGATTATGGAAAGTCTTGTGGAGAGGTTGAGGCTTGAGTTGAGATGGATGAAACTTCAATAAACAGAGAATTTGTAGGTAGGATATTCCAGTGAGAAGTTAGGCATGAACAGAACAATCAGGTCCAAACATTGAAGAGTGTTTAGAAAATGGAAAGGAGGCTATTGGAATTGAGTGAAAAGTGATGAGAAATTTTATAAGAAAATATTCTGGGATCAGATTGTACAGGTCCAGGAATGACCAGCTGAGGAGTTTCAAGGTTATTCTTTCTGTAGAGGGCAGCCTGGGAAGGTTTGTGGCAGTGGAATGGAAAGAGGATAAGAGATGGGAGCCATTTCTTTGACCCTGGAGAAATACAGTGAAGCCTGTGTGTGACAGTGGCAGTGAGATCGAAACCTAGGCCCTCCACAGTGTTAGCCAAATTAGGTTCAGCATAGGATTTGGAAGAGTTTCCCTGCTAACTCTGTTTTGATTTCATGGAAGATCAGAGTAATAAAGTTGATGGTAAAGACAGCCCCTGGGCATGAACTTGCAACTAAGTGAGAGGTTGGAAGCATGGGAATGAATTGTTTTTATAAAACTTCCATCTGCTTGATCATTGCACAGTAAATCATGTAGGTTAGCAATAATAGTTTCCTATTGTAACAGGCCTATTTTCACTTCCATAAATTCTTGTTTAAAAGCTTAGATATGGGGAGACCTTCAATATGGTGGAAGAGTAAGACGTGGAGATCACCTTCCTCCCCACAAACACATCAGAAATACACCTACATGTGGAACAACTCCTACAGAACACCTTCTGAACGCTGGCAGAAGACCTCAGACCTCCCCAAAGGCAAGAAACTCCCCAAGTACCTGGGTAGGGCAAAAGAAACAAGAAAAAACAGAGACAAAAGAAGAGGGATGGGACCTGCGCCAGTGGCAGGGAGCTGTGAAGGAGGAAAGGTTTCCACACACTAGGAAGCCCCTTCGCGGGCGGAGACTGTGGGGGGCGGATGGGGGAAGCTTTGGAGCCACGGAGGAGAGCACAGCAACAAGGGTGCGGAGGGCAAAGCGGAGAGATTGCCGCACAGAGCATCGGTGCCGACCGGCACTCACCAGCCCGAGAGGCTTCTCTGCTCACCCGCCGGGGCGGGCAGGGGCTGGGAGCTGAGGCCTGTGCTTCGGTCGGAGCGCAGGGAGAGGACTGGGGATGGCTGCATGAACACAGCCTGAAGGGGGCTAATGTGCCACAGCTAGCCGGGAGGGAGTCCGAGAAAAAGTCTGGACCGCTTAAGAGGCAAGAGACCATCGTTTCAGGTGCGCGAGGAGAGGGGATTCAGAGCACCGCCGAAACGAGCTCCAGAGAGGGGCGCTAGCCGCGGCTATCAGTGCGGACCCCAGAGACGGGCATGAGACGCTAAGGTTGATGCTGCCGCCACCAAGAAGCCTGTATGCGAGCACAGGTCACTCTTCACACCTCCCCTCCAGGGAGCCTGTGCAGCCCGGCACTGCCAGGGTGCTGAGATCCACGGACAACGTCCGGGAGAACGTACGGCGCGCCTCAGGCTGGTGCAATGTCATGCCGGCCTCTGCCGCCGCAGGCTCGCCCAGCATCGGTACCCATCCCTCCCCCCGGCCTGAGTGAGCCAGAGCTGCCAAATCAGCTGATCCTTTAACCCTGTCCTGTCTGAGCGAAGAACAGACACCCTCAGGCGACCTACACGCAGGGGCGGGGCCAAATCCAAAGCTGAACCCCGGGAGCTGTGAGAACAAAGAAGAGAAAGGGAAATCTCTCCCAGCAGCCTCAGGAGCAGCGGATTAAAGCTCCACAATCAACTTCATGTACCTGCATCTGTGGAATACCTGAATAGACAACGAATCATCCCAAATTGAGGAGGTGGACTTCGAGAGCAAGATTTATGATTTTTTCCCCTTTTCCTCTTTTTGTGAGTGTGTATGTGTATGCTTCTGTGTGTGATTTTATCTGTATAGCTTTGCTTTTACCATTTGTCCTAGGGTTCTGTCTGTCCGTTGTTTTTTTTTTAGTATAGTTTTTAGTGCTTGTTATCATTGGTGGATTAGTTTTTTGGTTTGGTTGCTGTATTCTTTCTTTCTTTTTTTTTTCTTTTTTATTACTTTTTAATTTTTTAATCTTAATAATTATTCTCTATTTTAATAACTTTATTCTATTCTGTTTTCTTTCTTTCTTTCTTTTTTCTTTTTTTCTCCCGTTTCTTCTGAGCTGTGTGGCTGACAGGGTCTTGGTGCTCCGGCCGGGTGTCAGGCCTGTGCCTCTGAGGTGGGAGAGCTGAGTTCAGGACATTGGTACACCAGAGACCTCCCAGCTCCACGTAATAATCAAATGGAAAAAGTTCTCCCAGAAATCTCCACCTCAACGCTAAGACCCAGCTCCACTCAATGACCAGCAAGCTACAGTGCTGGACAC
Organism: Globicephala melas; assembly: GCF_963455315.2. Taxonomy (NCBI): domain Eukaryota; kingdom Metazoa; phylum Chordata; class Mammalia; order Artiodactyla; family Delphinidae; genus Globicephala; species Globicephala melas. Next base: position 62,960,424 of record NC_083321.1, read on the forward strand.
CCTATGCCAAACAACTAGCAAGACAGGAACACAACCCCACCCATTAGCAGAGAGGCTGCCTAAAATCATAATAAGGTCACAGACACCCCAAAACACACCACCAAATGCAGAACTGCCCACCAGAAAGACAAGATCCAACCTCATCCCTCAGCACACTGAGGGAGGAGTAGTCCCCTCCACCAGGAAGCCTACACAACCTTAGCCACTGGGGGTAGACACCAAAAACAATGGGAACTACAAACCTGCAGCCTGTGAAAAGGAGACACCAAACACAGTAAGTTAAGCAAAAGAGAAGACGGAGAAACACACAGCACATGAAGGAGCAAGGTAAAAACCTACCAGACCAAACAAAGGAAGAGGAAGTAGGCAGTCTATCTGAAAAAGAATTCAGAGAAATGATAGTAAAGATGATTCAAAATCTTGGATATAGAATGGAGAAAATAAAAGAAACATTTAACAAGGACCTAGAAGAACTAAAGAGCAAACAAACAATGATGAACAACACCATAAATGAAATTAAAAATTCTCTAAAAGGAATCAATAGGAGAATAACTGACGTAGAAAAATGGATAAGTGACCTGGAAGATAAATTAGTGGAAATAACTACCACAGAGCAGAGTAAAGAAAAAAGAATGAAAAGAATTGAGGACAGTCTCAGAGACCTCTGGGACAACATTAAATGCACCAATGTTCAAATTATAGGGGTCCCAGAAGAAGAAAAAAACGAAAGGGACTGAGAAAATATTTGAAGAGATTAGAGTTGAAAACTTCCCTAATATGGGAAAGGAAATAGTTAATCAAGTCCAGGAAGCGCAGAGAGTCCCATAGAGTATAAATCCAAGGAAAAACACACCAAGACACATATTAATCAAACTATCAAAAATTAAATACAATGAAAAAATGTTAAAAGCAGCAAGGGAAAAACAACAAATAACACACAAGGGAATCCCCATAAGGTTAACAGCTGATCTTTCAGCAGAAACTCTGCAAGCCAGAAGGGAGTGGCAGGACACATTTAAAGTAATGAAAGGGAAAAACCTACAACCAAGATTACTCTACCCAGCAAGGATCTCATTCATATTTGAGAAGTTAAAACCTTTACAGACAAGCAAAACCTAAGAGAATTCAGAACCACCAAACCAGCTTTACAACAAATGCTAAAGGAACTTCTCTAGGCAGGAAACAAAAGAGAAGGAAAAGACCTACAATAACAAACCCAAAACAATTAAGAAAATGGTAATAGGAACATACATATCAATAATTACCTTAAATGTAAATGGATTAAATGCCCCAACCAAAAGACACAGACTAGCTGAATGGACACAAAAACAAGACCCATACATATGCTGTCTACAAGAGACCCACTGCAGACCTAGGGACACATACAGAATGAAAGTGAGGGGATGGAAAAAGATATTCCATGCAAATGGAAATCAAAAGAAAGCTGGAGTAGCAATTCTCATATCAGAAAATATGGACTTTAAAAGAAAGACTATTACAAGAGACAAAGAAGGACACTACATAATGATCAAGGGATCAATCCAAGAAGAAGATATAACAATTATAAATATTTATGCACCCAACATAGGAGCACCTCAGTACATAAGGCAAATGCTAACAGCCATAAAAGGGGAAATCGATAGTAACACAATCATAGTAGGGGACTTTAACACCCCACTTTCACCACTGGACAGATCATCCAAAATGAAAATAAATAAGGAAACACAAGCTTTAAATGATACATTAAACAAGATGGACTTAATTGATATTTAAAAGACATTCCATCCAAAAACAACAGAATACACTTTCTTCTGAAGTGCTCATGGAACATTCTCCAGGATAGGTCATATCCTGGGTCACAAATCAAGCCTTGGTAAATTTAAGAATATTGAAATCATTTCAAGTATCTTTTCTGACCACAATGCTATGAGACTAGATCAATTACAGGAAAAAATCTGTAAAAAATAGAAACACATGGAGGCTAAACAATACACTACTTAATAACCCAGAGATCACTGAAGAAAACAGAGAGGAAATCAAAAAATACCTATAAACAAATGACAATGACCCCAAACCTATGGGATGCAGCAAAAGCAGTTCTAAGAGGGAAGTTTATAGCAATACAATCCTACCTTAAGAAACAGGAAACATCTCAAATAAACAACCTAACCTTACACCTAAAGCAATTAGAGAAAGAAGAACAAAAAAACCCCAAAGTTAGCAGAAGGAAAGAAATCATAAAGATCAGAGCAGAAATAAATGAAAAAGAAATGAAGGACACAATAGCAAAGATCAATAAAATTAAAAGCTGGTTCTTTGAGAAGATAAACAAAATTGATAAACCATTAGCCAGACTCATCAAGAAAGAAAGGGAGAAGACTCAAATCAATAGAATTAGAAATGAAAAAGGAGAAGTAACAACTGACACTGAAGAAATACAAAGGATCATGAGAGATTACTACAAGCAACTATATGCCAATAAAATGGACAACCTGGAAGAAATGGACAAATTAAAAGCACACCTTCTGAGACTGAACCGGGAAGAAATAGAAAATATAAACAGACCAATCACAAGCACTGAAATTGAGACTATGATTAAAAATCTTCCAACAAACAAAACCCTAGGGCCAGACAGCTTCACAGGCAAACTCTATCAAACATTTAGAGAAGAGCTAACACCTATCCTTCTCAAGCTCTTCCAAAATATAGCAGAGGGAGGAACACTCCCAAACTCATTCTATGAGGCCACCATCACCCTGATACCAAAACCAGACAAAGATGTCACAAAGAATGAAAACTACAAGTCAATATCACTGATGAACATAGATGCAAAAATCCTCAACAAAATGCTAGCAAACAGAATCCAACAGTACCTTAAAAGGATCATAAACCATGATCAAGTGGGGGTTATCCCAGGAATGCAAGGATTCTTCAGTATACGTAAATCACTCAGTGTGATACACCATATTAACAAATTGAAGGATAAAAACCATGATCATCTGAATAGATGCAGTAAAAGCTTTCGACAAAATTCAACACCCATTTATGAAAAACCCTCCAGAAAGTAGGCATAGAGGGAACTTACCTCAACATAATAAAGGCCATATATGACAAACCCACAGCCAACACAGTTCTCAATGGTGAAAAACTGAAACCATTTCCACTAACTTCAGGAAAAAGACAAGGTCGCCCACTCTCACCGCTACTATTCAACATAGTTTTGGAAGTTTTAGCCACAGCAATCAGAGAGGAAAAAGAAATAAAAGGAATCCAAAAAGGAAAAGAAGAAGTAAAGTGGTCACTGTTTGCAGATGACATGATACTATACAGAGAGAATCCTAAAGACTCTATCAGAAAACTACTAGAGCTAATCAATGAATTTGGTAAAGTTGCAGGATACAAAATTAATGCACAGAATTCTCTTGCATTCCTATACACTAATGATGAAAAATCTGAAAGAGAAATTAAGGAAACACTCCCATTTACCATTGCAACAAAAAGAATAAAATACCTAGGAATAAACCTACCTAAGGAGACAAAAGACATGTATGCAGAAAACTATAAGACACCGATGAAAGAAATTAAAGGTGATACAAACAGATGGAGAGATATACCATGTTCTTGGATTGGAAGAATCAACATTGTGAAAATGACTCTACTACCCAAAGCAATCTACACAGTCAATGCAATCCCTATCAAACTACCACTGGCATTTTTCACAGAACTAGAACAAAAAATTTCACAATTTGTATGGAAACACAAAAGACCCCGAAGAGCCAAAGCAATCTTGAGAAAGAAAAATGGAGCTGGCGTAATCAGGTTCCCTGACTTCAGACTATACTACAAAGCTACAGGAATCAAGACTGTATGGTACTGGCACAAAAACAGAAATATAGATCAATGGAACAGGATAGAAAGCCCAGAGATAAACCCACACACATATGGTCACCTTATCTTTGACAAAGGAGGCCAGAATATACAATGGAGAAAAGACAGCCTCTTCAGTAAGTGGTGCTAGGAAAACTGGACAGCTACATGTAAAAGAAAGAAATTAGAACACTCCCTAACACCATACACAAAGTAAACTCAAAATGGATTATAGACCTAAATATAAGGCCAGACACTATAAAACTCTTGAAGGAAAACATAGGCAGAACACTCTATGACATAAGTCACAGCAAGATCCTTTTTGACCCACTTCCTAGAGAAATGGAAATCAAAACAAAAATCAACAAATGAGACCTAATGAAACTTAAAAGCTTTTGCACAGCAAAGGAAACCATAAACAAGATGAAAAGACAACCCTCTTAATGGGAGAAAATATTTGCAAAGAAAGCAACTGACAAAGGATTAATCTCCAAAATTTACAAGCAGCCCATGCAGCTCAATATCAAAAAAACAAACAACCCAATCCAAAAATGGGCAGAAGACCTAAATAGACATTTTTCCAAAGAAGATATACAGATTGCCAACAAACACATGAAAGAATGCTCAGCATCACTAATCAGTAGAGAAATGCAAATCAAAACTACATTGAGATATCATCTCACACCAGTCAGAATGGTCATCATCAAAAAATCTACAGGGGCTTCCCTGGTGGCGCAGTGGTTAAGAATTCACCTGCCAATGTGGGGGACATGGGTTCAAGCCCTGGTCCAGGAGGATCCCACATGCTGTGGAGCAACTAAGCTTGTGCGCCACAACTACTGAGCCTGTGTGCCACAACTACTGAAGTCTGCATGCCCTAGAACCCATGCTCCACAACAAGAGAAGCCACCGCAATGAGAAGCCCGCGCACCGCAACGAAGAGTAGCCCCCGCTCCCTGCAACTAGAGAAAGTCTGCGTGTAGCAACAAAGACCCAACGCAGCCAAAAATAAATAAATTTTTTTTAAAAAAAGATGATTCTTTAAAAAAAAAATCTACAAACAATAAATGCTGGAGAGGGTGTGGAGAAAAGGGAACCCTCTTGCACTGTTGGTGGGAATGTAAATTGATACAGCCACTATGGAGAACAGTACGGCGGTTCCTTAAAAAACTAAAAATAGAACTACCATACAACCTAGCAATCCCATTACTGGGCATTTACCCTGGGAAACCATAATTCAAAAAGAGTCAGGTACCACAATGTTCATTGCAGCTCTGTTTACAATAGCTAGGACATGGAAGCAATCTATGTGTCCATCGACAGATGAACAGATAAAGAAGATGTGGCACATATGTACAATGGAATGTTACTCAGCCATAAAAAGAAATGAAATTGAGTTATTTGTAGTGAGGTGGATGGACCTAGAGTCTGTCATACAGAGTGAAGTAAGTCAGAAAGAGAAAAACTGTATGCTAACACATATATAATGGAATCTAAAAAAAAAAAAAGATGGTTCTGAAGAACGTAGGGGCAGGACAGGAATAAAGATGCAGACGTAGAGAATTGACTTGAGGACACGGCAATGGGGAAGGATAAGCTGGGACGAAGTGAGAGAGTGGCATGGACTTACATACACTACCAGATGTAAAATAGATAGCTAGTGGGAAGCAGCCGCACAGCACAGGGAGATCAGCTCGGTGCTTTGTGACCACCTAGAGGGTGGGATAGGGAGGGTGGGAGGGAGACGCAAGAGGGAGGAGATATGGGGATATATGTATATGTATAGCTGACTCACTTTGTTATAAAGCAGAAACTAACACACCATTGTAAAACAATTATACTCTAATAAAGGTGTTAAGAAAAAAAAAATAAAGCTTAGATGTGGAATCTGGCAAGCCCACAGATCTATATTAGGGTTCAAGATCCTAATATTTTCATTGTTTATGCATAACGATCTTTGGTTTTCAGGATTGCAGAATAAAAAATGTAGTCCCATAAAATTGAAACTCAATAACCTTCATATCAGAACTTCTATCTATTTATCCAGATGTATGCCTTGATGCTTGTAGCCTCTGATAAATGGAGTGATGTATTGTTACTTTATATACATCCATCCATTCATTATTTATTGAACAGTTTCTTTGTGAAAGGTACTGTGCTAGAATTTATATACAGACCTCAGAATACAGTCCTCAATCCTCAGAATAACCCTTTGGGTTAGGTGGTGTTATCTCCGTCTTACGGATGAGGAATCAGGCTGAGAGGTGAGACATTTGTTAGCAGAGTTCTCTCTCTCTCACAATCTCTCTCTCTCTCTCTCACAATCTCTCTCTCTCTCTAACTCCCTGTGGAACTGAGCCCACATCTACAGGAGCTGGCCTCTGGAAGCTTTTTTTGGACAGAATCTTGCCTACTTTGTCATTTTTGATTGGGACCAGCAATGAACATATGACACAAAGTTTAGCTAATCAGATTCTTTCTCCTAGAAATCTGAAATTGCAATTCAGAGACCGCAAGTCCCTGCTTGTGCCTGGAACACATAGACTTGACAGCCTTGGGGAGGCAGATTCCAATAATATGTTTAGAGAAGCATAGGAAGCAGAGAAAATTAGGATGAAGCTACTACAAAGAGAGAAGCAGAGATAAGAAACAGAGTCATGGTAGCCTTCCAGTTCCTAATTTACATCTCTTCTTGAGCTCTAGCTGTATTTCTACCCATGATTTCCATAAGATACCCTTATACCTTTATAATAAATTCCCCCTTTAGCATAAACTAGCTCAAGTTTATATTTGTTACTTTCAATTAGAGTCTTAATTAATACAGCTAACATATGACAAAATTTGAACCCAGGTATAATTCCAGGCCATGTTTATAGCCACTACATTATATTTTCTCTCTAGGCAAAGAATTGTTTAACTCATGGACAGTGTATTAATTCTGGGCGAGGATATGAGGGTTATGCTGATGACTGTTTACCATTAATTTATTTCAATGGTAAAGGAAGGATTTTGCCAATTTATACACCCACTCATATACAGATTTAAAGAAGCAAGACAACTGACCAAGTTTTGGTGGTGAGTTCATTGGCTGATCAGGACCTCTTTGAGGCATCAACAACCTTCCTCTCATCATCATCATTATCATTATATTCAGCAAGCTACCCTAGATAGGACTATATACCTTGGAAGGTCTCCAAATATTCTGCAAATCACTGGTTTTAGATCACTGACATGCAGTGGCTTCAGGGAGTATGGCAAACCTGTTTCCTCTTCTTCCTGGGCACAGGGTTTTACCACATTTCCCAGGCACCGAAGTTAGTGTGGCCATAAGATCAAGCTCTAGGCAATGGAATGTGAACAGAAATAATCTGAACTACTTGAGGCCTGGCCCATAAAAATACCTAACTGCCATCCTCTATGCTCTCTCTCCCAAGTCAATGATCTTGGAGCCCATGTTTTGAAGATGGAGGAGCTCCAAGCTAGAGGAATCTTGGGATCTTTAATTATTACTTGGAACAGAACCAACCAGTAAGATGGAAAACCCCTTTGAACTTTTATATTTTGCTAAGCTACTAATATTTTGGAGTTTATGTGTTATGGCGGCTAGTACTAGCTTAACAGGGATTATCTCTTATGACTAATTAGCACATATCCCAAGGCAGGAGAACTTCACTAATAGATCTCGTAAAAAGGAAAACTTCTCTAGTACTAACAGGCTCTGTTTAGAATGTTTCCTTTTAAGTCCTGACTACATGCCAGGTTGGCCATGGAAATAGGATGACTCTGGTTGACTAGCATCCTGGGCATCTGAGTGATGAAAGAGGCCAGTGTTCTAGCCCTTAATTGATTAATCACATTTCCAGCGAGAAAAAATTATCCCTTGGCTTTTAGCAGTCACTATGGCCACAGAAGAAAAGCACCCCCAGGCCAAGACCCCTATTAGTTGTTTTTGCAAGCATGAGCTTTCTTCAAAGACCTTGATTCACAGATCAAGCCCTAAACAGTTAAGCAGAGATAGCTCAATGTGATCAGTTCCTAACAAACTGTCTGATGGGGAGAGTGGAGCAATTCTGCGGCTAATGTAATTAACTAAGGGGCCAACACTCCAGATAGTTTAGGCCACACACAATGGATTACTTTTGTTTCTATTATTGTTGTTATTAATTTATTTTTTACACACTGAGGGCCAATGAGCTCAAACGGAATAGGCTGTCAGTCTAGCAAGAAACACCCCTTTCCTCTCTCTGTCCACCATCTCTTTAATCTGGAGTCAGAGTACGTATACCTGACTGGTTACCTGCACAGCGCCAGTTCACTGGAGAATATACAGTTCTCTGCTTCCCTGATATCCTTTCTCTCTACCCTGATATCTTTGGTCTGGGTAGGCAACCCCAAACAAAACTGGGGAGAGACAATGGGTTTCATACATTGGAAAACAGCATCTCAGGCAACACTGGATGGCCAAGACTGAAGTAGACCTAGAATAAGAGTTGAGTCAAGCGGCTAAGGGAGGGAGCAGAGATCTGGGGTGAAAAACTGGGAGCAAAGTTCAGGGGCCATTGTTCCAATGCAGTGGGTTAGACCTGACTATTCTAGTCCAGGAAGGTCTGTAAGCAGCCCCAGGGGCTCAGTCACAGGGAGGTGTGGTTGTCAGTCACTGGAGCACAGCCTTCTTGCTTCCCCAGCACCCTGTGCACACCCTGTTCTAGCTCTTAAGGTGCTGTTATTGTTACTGTTTCCCTCTGGAGATTTTCAGCTCCATAAGGCCATGAACCACAGCTTTCATGAAAGTCAATTTTTAAATATGTGGAAAGGGGGAGGGATAAATTAGGAGTCTGGGATTAACAGATACACACTAATAATATATAAAACAGATAGGACTTCCCTGGTGGTGCAGTGGTTAAGAATCCACCTGCCAATGCAGGGAACGCGGTTTGATCCCTGGTCCGGGAAGGTCCCACATGCCGCGGAGCAACTAAGCCCGTGCGCCACAACTACTGAGCCCGCAACCCACAACTACTGAAGCCGGAGCACCTAGAGCCCGTGCTCTGCAACAAGAGAAGCCACTGCAATGAGAAGCCCGCGCACCGCAACGAAGAGTAGCCCCCGCTTGCCACAACTAGAGAAAGCCCATGCGCAGCAACGAAGACCCATTGCAGCCAAAAATAAATAAATAATAAGTTTATTTTAAAAAATAAAATAAACAAAAAGGACCTACTGTGTAGCACAGGGAACAATATTCAATATCTTGTAATAACCTATAATTGCAATGAATCTGAAAAAGATTATCATACCTAGATAGATAGCTGAATCACTTTGCTATACACCTGAAACTAACACAACATTATAAATCAAATATACTTCAATTTTTTTTAAAAAAATGTTAATTGCTAGTGCAAAACAACTCTTGAGGAAATATGATAGTATTTTCAACAAATTGTTTGGTAACTGGACATCCCTAGACAAAAAGAAAAAAAAGAAAGAAACTTGACCTAAACTTTACATTATATATAACCATTAATTCAAAAATGGATCATAGATTTAAATGTAAAATACAACCTACAAACTCAACCTACAAAATTTTTAGGAAAACATCTTCAGGACCTAGGGCTAGGTGAGGAGTTATTAGACATGTCCTCAAAAGCATAATCCATAGAAGAAAATACTAAGTTGGACTTCATCAAAATTAAAAACCTCATTCTGTGGAAGACCTTCTTAATAGAGGGTGATAAGACAGGTAGAGACCGGAAGAAAATATTTGCAAAATGTCTCTCCTACAGAGATCTTATATTTACAATATATAAAAAAAAACCTTTTAAAACTCAACCGTAAAATGACTCAAACAATCCAGTTATACAGTGGAAAAAGACATAAACAGTATTTCACTACAGAGGAATACAGATGGCAAAAAAAAAAGCACATGAAAAGATTTTCAACATTATTAGCCCTTCGAGAAATGTCAGTTAAACTACAATAAGATATCACTACAAACCTATGAAAACAGCTAAAACAAAAAGCATGAATATACCAAAGGCCAGCAAGGATGCAGAGAGCTTGGATTTCATACACTGATGGTGGGAACGTACAAAGGTACATCTACTCTTGTAAGCAGTCTGGCAGTTGCTTACAAAACTAAACATGCACTTGCCATACAACCTAGTCATTGTGCTCTTGGCCATTTTACCCCAGAGAAGTGAAAACTCATGTTCACACAAAAACCTGTACACACATGTTAATAGCAGCTTTATTCATAATAGCAAAACAAACTAAAAACAAGCTAAACATCTTTCAAGGAGTGAATGGCTGAACACATTCTGGGGCATCCGTACCACGCAACACTGCTCAGCAATAAAAAAGAACACACTCTTGATACGCGCAACAACTTTGATGGGCTTCAAGAGAGATACAGGAGCTGTGGGACCCTACACGGAGCGATCAGGTAATTTGGCCTCCCTCAGGAAGTGATGCTTAAGATGAGATGTACTTTCCTTTGCACCCCAGCGCCTAACAAGGTGCTTAGCTTCTCTGAGGAATGAATGAATGACGTACAAGGCAAAGGGACCAAGGTGACTTCAAGACAAACAACAGGAGTGCACGTTACGAAGACAGAGAACCACTGCCGCGGCATTTTACATTTCCCTAAACCAGGGAGATTGATCACAGTGCTGGGAGCTGTTGAAAACAAGAGAACTGGGATTCACACCTGTAAAAGATAGGGAGGCCCGAATGCACAGTAGGGCTGGCAGCCAGGCAAAGAATGCAGGATTACCATCTTTCACACTGCTTTCCATGTTACACATTTAGCACTTTTTTTTTTTTTTTTTTTTTTGCGGTACGCGGGCCTCTCACTGCTGTGGCCTCTCCCCTTGCGGAGCACAGGCTCCGGACGTGCAGGCTCAGCGGCCATGGCTCACGGGCCCAGCCGCTCCGCGGCATGTGGGATCTTCCCGGACCGGGGCACGAACCCACGGCCCCTGCATCGGCAGGCGGACTCTCAACCACTGCGCCACCAGGGAAGCCCCATTTAGCACTTTTTAATACACTGCTATTATTTCTAAAAGCCTGTTTCAAACAATCAAATAGTTGTTAATAACGACATATATTAGAATTCAACATATTGTCAAATTCTTGTTCATAAGTGGTTTGATTGTTATATATACATTTACCAATACACACACACATATATATGGAGTGTTCCATTCTAGTTAACAAGAGCAGATATATTTTCTCTCATTAGGTAGATGGGAACCCTCTTGTGGGCAGGGTTTTTTAAAAAAAAATGTTCCTTTATACAGGGCCTTTATCACGGTGTTTTCTTTGTGGAAACAGTCACACATTTAAGCTGGACTTGGGAGACAGTTTTGCTCCCTGCTCTGCTCCCTACTCATTTTACAAATAACAAGCCCAAGGCCCAGAGCCAGAACTGTCTTTATTGCTCAGCCTCTTACACAGCTGCATGTGCACATTGTTTCCGAATCATGGATTATGAAGGTGCTCATATCAGAGAATATTAGACCTGGAAGGCATCCTCAAAGCCAAAGTCACACAAGTCATTGATGACAGAGTCTCCCAACTCTCCCAACTCCCAGTCTGGTGCTTCTTCCGTGGTCCCAGCTTCTCTCTCTGGGCGATCTCTATCACGGTTGACTAACTGTAGATTTCCTTGAAATGGGGGACAATTCTTTCCAGCAAGATAAACTTCCTGTCCCAAATGGGAAACTCGTAATGCAGGCACCCAAAGCCACTTGTTGAGTTCTCAAGTTCAAGTTGTTTTTACTACTGATGGAAATTTTCAGAGAGATATGTGCAGGTTTGACGGACCTGTGCTTTTGAAACCCAAGGCAGGTTTCAGCAGCGATCATTCCTGGGATTTCTGGCTTCCGGGACTCTGGTCTGCCACATGTGAAATCCATGTGTGCACAACCACAGCCTCATGTCAGGTGCCTATAGGGTTCCCTTGCTGTGGGAACAACAAAGAAAGGCTTACACTTACAATTACCAATGTGCCTCACTCCACGTGTCTCGTCAGGATGTTTCCCCTGAAGATTTGTTTTCTAGGTTTTAATGGTGAAAGAGAGGCTACGTACTTACAGGATTTAGAATAAGCCAGACTTTCACTCGTGAAGAGATGCTTTTATGCAAATCAATTTTCCATTTGCCTGGGTTTAAAGCTTTTCCTTCCTGGACAGAGCTCTCAACCAGGGCCCTTAGAGTGAAAGACTGGTTCAATTAAAACGAAAAGCTATTGTGACCGCCTGGAGGGGTGGGATAGGGAGGGTGGGAGGGAGAGAGACGCAAGAGGGAAGACATATGGGAACATATGTATATGTATAACTGATTCACTTTGTTATAAAGCAGAAACTAACACACCATTGTAAAGCAATTATATCCCAATAAAGATGTTAAAAAAAAAAAAAAAAGAGCCTCAGCACTGAAAGTTTTGCTGTGGCCTTAGCCTTCTCCCTCAGACAGAGCTACAAGCAGGAGATAGAGATAAAGGAGAGAAGGTTCCCAAGATGAAGAGGCCACAGGGCCCACATCACTCACTGACTTAGTGATACATCAGTCTTCTTTTAGGAGCAGCTGATTGGCAAATGCACACATCCCTCTGCTTTTAGGTCTGATTACCACTTCACGGGCCAAAATTCATATGAAAATATCTTTCAGAAATAAATATGAAGCTTCTTTAAAAGAAAAAAAAACAAAACGAAAGCTAAATATTAAATGGGTGAAGGTGTGTGTGTGTGTGTGTGTGTGTGTGTGTGTTACATACAGTGAATGAACCTGCTGAGGCTAAAAAGCAACTATGTATTAACTAATATGTATGAACAGTTCTGTTTATCAAATTAATCCGGTGTGAACGGTTTAATTGGACATGTTAATCAAGAAGGCTACAATCCCAAACTGAAGTTATGTTTAGATCTCAAATGAGTGTGGTGTTTTTCTTTATACTGGTATCAGAGACAAAAGAAATGATTTAAGTTGCAAATATAAATTTTTTTCCTTCCTTTATTCCTCATCTCCCCAGAAAGGGCTCTTGCTTGCTGGATCAGCTTTTTGGGGGGAGGGGGAAGGGAGAACAGTTGGAGTTATGACAAAACAGGCAAAAGAAAGAAACCAGAGAGGTTAAATTGACCTCCATAACATAGAATTAAGATAGAGAGAGGAATGGATCTATCAGAGCTTAAATGTACTGAATTGGGGGAAATTTTAGAGCTTGGAGTAGGGGAGGAGAAATACTTTGGAGCAGGTTCCACGCATGAGAGATGATAAAATGACATGAGATAGGAAACAATATCAAATAATTTTTGCTTTTGATTATTTTCGATTCGGTGCTGAGAGACTTCAATACAAATTTATGTTTCTCTTCGATTATTATGGATGGAAGACCAAATTTCTTTCAATGTGAAACCATGGAAAGAGTCACTAGGCTGTTGAAACTTATATGGGTTACATACTGAATGTTAAATTAGAGGCATTTTTTTTCAACATTAGCTATTGCGTATACACCCATAAGCTTTCATGCACACACGCATCATTTAACATCATCAACTATCTAATAACTGCTTTCTGATATTCCAGGGGAACTGCCAGGTGAGAGTGATCCTGTTAGAGCAAGACCATTTTCTCTATTGGGGGAAAAAAATCAAAATACCACCTCTACACTATATCTCAGCAATAAAAGGCAGAATTATCATATAATATTAAAGGCATAGATAGAATATCAATGACAAACGGCTGAACTTGGAGAATCTCAGAGAGAAAAAAACATGTGACTCACAAACATGGACCATATAATTTTTTTCATACTCTTTTTTTTTTTTTTTGTGGTACGCGGGCCTCTCACTGTTGTGGCCTCTCCCGTTGAGGAGCACAGGCTCCGGACGCGCAGGCTCAGCGGCCATGGCTCACGGGCCCAGCCACTCCGCGGCTTGTGGGATCTTCCCGGACCAGGGCACGAACCCGTGTCCCCTGCATCGACAGGCTGACTCTCAACCACTGCGCCACCAGGGAAGCCTCTTTTATAACACTAATTTACATAGAATTATCGTCAGCCCTCCATATCCCGGGTTCTGCATCAGATACAACCGTCCTTGAATCGAATTATCCACAGTAGGATGAACCGTGTATGCGTGGGCCCGTGGATGTGAAGGGCTGACTGTATGACATCATTTTATATAAGGGACTTGAGCATCCACAGATTTTGGTATCTGTGGGGTCCTGGAACCAATCATCTGTGGATACCGAGGACAACTGTACTATAATACATCCAGCTATAAAGAGTCTCTCTATTGTTCCACGTATTTAGTTAGTTATGTCTCTAGAAATTTCTGTAGCATAGCTGTGATCTTAATTTTGGTAAGGTCAAGAACATCTTTGAGACTCAGTTGAAAACTATGGGCCCATCCTAGAAAAATGCACACACATAACAAACACATACTACTTGCAACCTTATGGGTTCTCCCGGAGACTGGCTTAAAAACTTCTAGATCTTTCTAAAACGTCAAAAGCCTGCAACAGAGATGCCTTTGTCCTGTAACGAGACAAGCTGGCAAAGCAACGGGATTCTTCTCTCCTAACTCTTCTGTCACACACGAGAGAGGAGAGAGTTCTTGAGCAGAAATGCTGCTCACCCGGTTCCAAATGTTACTAAACTAAGGATCAGTTTTTCGGTGGCGTAACATATGGAGTCAGAGAGAGACTCATTAACACTCCTAAATAATGGAAAAAGAAAAACATGCCACCCTTCCCTACCCCACACATAAAGAGGAAGCAGGCCAAAAATCATGAAATAACATTTGTGCATCTTTAAAGTTACAATTAATTATTTCACTGAAGCTTTCAAATGCCTATTTCTTTGTTCCATAGCCTTAGGGAGCACTTCAGCAAATTCTAGGGTTATGGATCAAACTACAAATCAGCAGCAGGGTGAGATTTTGCCAACTGAACTTAAGCACAGAAGTTTTTTTAATGAAAAAATTTTGTCTTCATAAAGTTGAAATTTATAGCTCTCCATTTAGAATCATGGAGTCGTAAGTGTAACTGGATGTGTATCTACTGGCTCTGCCACCAGAAAACGTTTGTTATAGGATTTAAATGGGATACTGTATGTAAAGCTTTTAGCAAGGATTTGGCATTCAGCAAGGGCTTAATAAAGAGTCATGTTAGCAGGCTCTCCTAAGGCAGCAGGGCCCTTTATTGCTGCTGCTCTACAGATGCTACTACCACTGCAGAGGATTTTGGGTGGCTTGGCTGCCCCAATTCAGCTTCTGACCCATGGCTGAAGCAAAGAAATCCCTAAACTCTAATGCTTGATTTATTCATACCCCTTGGTATCTGGTCATAGCAGGAAGCATACAGAATGGTGGCAGGGCCTTATACCTCCTTGCCACTAGTTGAGAGAACAAGTTTATATACCTAGGAGCAAAACTGTTTCTCTACTCACAACACACTTCTGACACCAAAGGTGTGGGCTTTTTGCCATGCAGCAACTAGCCCTTCAACTCTCGGGACATCAGCTGGGTGCCCAATGATTTGATTTAATTCAGACCCTAACTACCAGGACTTAATGCAGACTCCACAGGTTAAGGGCTGAGTCTCACAGGACTGCCCACACTTCAGATGCTCATCGCAAGTCTGGACTGCTGGCACTGCTGACCAACTGGCTGTACGTTGGGAGTATCCACAGCCCTCTCCTCAGGTTTGATTATTTGCTAGAACGACCTCATAGAAGCCAACTTGCGGCAACAGTTTAGTTCTTGTTACCAGTTTATTATAAAGGATACAACTTAGACACAGCCAAATCTAAGAGATGCACAGGGCAAGGTATGTGGAAAGAAGTGCAGAGCCTTCATACCCTCTCTGGGCATACCACCCTCCCAGCACCCCTATGTGTTCACTAACCCAGAAACTCTCCAAACCTCTTCATTTAGGGTTTTTATGAAGGTTCCATTACACAGGCACGATGGATTAAATCACTGGCCCTTGGTGATTAAATAAATCCCCAGCGTCTCTCTTATCCCCAGAGGTGGGGGTAATGAGGCTTAGGGCTCAAAGTTCTAACCCTCCAATCACATGCTTGGTTTCCCTGGCAATCAGCTCCCACTCTCCAGAGTCACCTCCTTAGCATAAAGTCAGGTAGGCTTGAGCCAGGCTTACAGTAAATAACAAAATATGCTCTTCTCACCCCTGTCACTCAGAAAATTCCAAGGGTTTTAGGAGCTTTATGCCAGGAACCAGGGAAGAAGATCAAATATATCATTCTTATTACATCACAATATCAAAATACTCCTCTTAAGATCACCTGCTGTGTCTTTACATGATTAATTTCACATTCAATTCCTTCAAAGCAGGAGACAGACCCTGCAGGGAGTCTGTTTGGTCACTATGTCATCATCTTCACCTGTTGATGCTCCCTTCTGTTTTCCTTTGGAGGGAGGGGCTCAGCGGAAGAGAGCTGGGATGCATGTAGGCATCTGGGAGCCCTTATGCTTGGACATACCAACTCTGAAGGCACATGACTTAGGCACTTGTTCCCAACCCTAAGTGCTAACCCTCATATCTACTCTGGTCTAGCAGGTACATAAGTCATCATCATTATCATCATCTTCCTCCAGGCTTAGAATGTATCTTTCTCTTTTAAATCTTTTAACATGCTCTCCCCAACCTACCTTTCCAGCCCTAAATTCCACTCCTACTTTCCCACACTTTACAGTTCAGGTAAATGAATATCTATCTTCTCAAATTTTAGTCCCAGCCTCAATTTCTCTCCAGAACTCCACCCTTATATCTCCAACTGCCTACTTTAATAATGCCACCTGGATGGAAAATAGATAATCCCAAACTCATCATGTTGAAAATTAAACTCCTGATTTTTTTTTAGTTTTCTATAAGGTTCAGCCTGTATTCTGGGAGAGTGAAGCATCTGGCATGTTTTATCCATCTCTTGTTCAGTCTCAGAATTGCAGTGTGAGTCTTGTTCAGTATAAGAGGTTTCTCCAGTTGAAGCAATGTGGACTGGTGTCCACTCTGGTCACTGACCTGGAATGTGCTTCCTTCACTGGCTGGCCAAATCTGCCTGTTCATTATGTCCCAATCTTGATGTCACACCATCCATTCATTCCTTAGATGTTTATGTCACTGCCTCCTCTCTCCAAGGACTGTGAGAGCTGGAACTGTATCTGTGACCTAGACAAGCATGGTCTTGGACCTCATAAACTATATACACTAGAGTGGGGAGACTTTTACAATAAAAGTAAAATAATAAATAAAATCATTCCAGACCATGAAAAGCAATAAGAAGGATCAGCACAATGGATATGAGTGTTTCTGGAGATAGAGCTACCACTCTCTCCTCTAAGGTCCATCTTCAATTTAGGTGGAACACTCAACCAAATTTAATAAACTTTCTAGGGACTTCCCTGGTGGTGCAGTGGTTAAGAATCAGCCTGCCGGTGCAGTGGTTAAGAATCCGCCTGCCGGTTCAGGGGACACAGGTTCGAGCCCTGGTCCGGGAAGATCCCACATGCTGCAGAGCAACTAAGCCCGTGCACCACAACTACTGAGCCTGCGCTCTAGAGCCTGCGCACCACAGCTACTGAGCCCGCGTGTCACAACTACTGGAGCCCACGAGCCTAGAGCCTGTGCTCTGCAACGAGAAGCCACTGCAATGAGAAGCCCGCGCACCGCAACGAAGAGTAGTCCCCGCTCCCCGCAACGAGAGGCAGCCCACGCGTAGCAACGAAGACCCAACCCAGCCAAAAATAAACTTTCTATATCCCACTCCAACTGTACCACTGAATATCTCTTATTTTTATTTAGATGAGGAGTCTTGGCAGTGAAAGAGGACCTATGTAAAGGGCATTCACCATTTGTAATTTGCCACAGATTAGGGAAACCAGAGGCTTCTCATAGATTTACTCCCTGTGCTTTTGCTGCTAAAATCCCTGCTAACTTCATGTAGAAGTTCAAATGGAAACTCTGTTTCCATTTGAATGAATCTATTTAACAGTTCTTGAATTCTGGTGCAAACTCTTGCCCATCTTTGTCTCTAACACATTGTCTAATTATTTGTTGAGTTTGTTGTATCCATTTTTCAAATGATAAATTGTTGACCCAGGCTGCATCCTTTCCCTTCCTCCTTGAAAAACTTCCCTTTTGCTAAGTGTTTTTCTTCACTGTGTCTTTTTTCACTACAGGTGCTTTTGGCTTGTCCCGGTGCTCCTAAACTAGCACCAATTTTATCTAGTCCTTACTGAGGGTATTTTGGCCTGTGTTGGGTTTTCTACCACATATGCTGCTATAAGTGTATTAGTTGCCTGTGTGCAATTTGGAAATGTATTTTCTATCCAGAAATGTTGATTTCCCCAAAATAAAGTCATGTGAGTGTAAGTCACTCTTAAATATATCTTATTCTGAGTGTGCCAGAAAGCTTCCCGTAGCTACCCTTGGCAAAAGTCAGGGATTTCAATGAAATCCCACCATGTTACTCCTAGCATTAGCATTACTCTTGATTTCCCACTAAGGTTTGCCATGGCTGAATTCTTCCAACCCATTCTGCTTTTGTCCTTTCTAATCATGGGGTGGTCAGATAAGGCTTCTCCGACCCTCACCACACCATACACTCCCATGGCATCCTGTATTTCTCCTTCACAGCACTTCACTCGCTTGCAATTATTTGTTATTGTATATATGATAAGTTAAGGTGTCACCACTGCTAGACTCTAATTCCAGTGAGGATAGGGACTACGTTCTTCTCATTCATAACTGTATCCCCAGAGAGTCAAACAAATGGCCCGAGGCAAAGTAAATGCCCAACAAATACAAGGTAACTGATCGACTTAACTTTCATGTCACGAGATAGTGAAAAGAGCTGGTGGCTTTGGCCATCTCAAGAGCACAGTGTCATTCTGTAGATCATGTCTGTAAACTCTGCAGTGATCTTTCATCAATGAAACTTGCTAAAATCCAATGACTTGGAGGAACAGGCACACACAGGCTTTCAACAAGGATGGTTTACATGCCTACCTACTGCAATCTTGTCACTCTCAGGTTTTTGGCTACTTGACTCAAATTCTCTTTTCAGAAGCATGCTGTCCTTATCTTCTCCTCGTGTGTTTACAAGAGTACCCATCATCTGCTGTAATTAGTTCCAAGGCTTTGGGGATTTTTTTGGAATTCCTCCAACCCGGCAGAAAACAAAGAGCAAATTTATACTCCTCTGCTTTGGTCAAAACTGTAAAGTAGAAAAACTTCATTGTTGATGCTGCCTTCCTGTGAGCCATCTCACTCATCTGGCGTGTCTCCCCACTTGGGTCATCCATCTTCTCCATGTCACCCTCAGGTGATCAGCTCCCTCATTCTGAACCCCAGCTCTCTCCCGCCTCAGCATCCCCTAGTTTAATGCCTCATCTAGAGCTCTCTATCCCAGAGGGCACCCACCCCGCTGCGCTGTCTTGGCCACTCAGCACTAAGGTGTTGCCCATCTCAAATGATGAGTTTGCATTTCAGTGAAGCCTCAGAGGGACACAACTGAACCTGAGTAACTAACTCCACTGATAGGAGTGCCTGGGTTCCAGAACGAAGAAGGAGAGATATGGGGACGGTCAGAGCCCTAGAGCAGTCAGGATAGAAGAGGAGAAACATTGGCAGAAGTGTTAGAGCCTGACAGACTTGCAGAGCTGGTACCCTCATGTATGAAATCCGGAGCAGATAACTTTTTAACACTCTCCTCTGTATGAAAAAATTATTTGCAGTAAATAGCTTTAGAGTAGCCCATTTTTATTCCTTATTCTTTAATAAACATTTTGTCTACATAGTTTCCTAACAGTTGACAATCATTCAAGCACACTTTGGGTATGGTTGATCTTTCCCATCCCTGTGAGAGCACATATTCCCTCGATGAAACATTAGATTCAGAATAAACAATGTTAGTACAGTGACCGAAAGGCAAAGACATGGAACTTGAGTCGCTTCAATTCTGTCACCCTGTGTAATCATTTGGAATGTTTATCTGTCTAACATTTAAAACAGGGAAACAAAGTGGCCAGAGTGATCATTTGAAAACTATGTTCTGATGAATGGGATCCAGGAGAGGATCGGTTTCTAGTTTACAGTGTGTGCCGGAGGACCATGTGGCTTTCATAGGTATTATTAAAACTCAACGGTAACCAAGCAGCAATTGTTTAGAAATTCTTAGAGCAACAAAAAATATTGGAGGGAGGAGTATTTTATCACTGACAATGTTTGGAATTCTCTACACTTGACAATAATGGAAAGCAGACCAATGGCTTATTCAGTTTTAGGATAGTTTTAAAATTCTCTGTGGAGCTTGCACACACCCCTTGCTGGCATCCAGGGCAGGTCATTCCCACTGTCACCCTGGGTGTTCACTACCAGTGGGTTCAGATCCACATTTTGCCCTTTACTGTACAATCTTGAGCAAATTTATACATTTTCTAAAAGTTAATTTCTATCATTATCTATCACTATCGAGTGCTTACAATGCGCTGACACCATGTTACGGGCTTCGCGTGCCTCATTTAATCCTCACAGCTCCCCACTGGCTGCGTACTGTCATTATTTCTAGTTTGCAGATCAGGAAACCGGGACTCAGAAGATAAACAACTTAGATGTTCACTCGATGAGTAAGTTGCAAACTTGAGACTTGAATTTAGGACTGTGTGACTTTAAATCGTGGGCATTGGGCATCTAAGCATCACTTCCCTCATCTGCGGATGGGGATACTCACATTACTCTGTTACCAGGCCCCTGCCTTTCTCTCTCTGGCTTCATTTCCAGATCCTCCCCAGCTCCCACTGTGGGATCTGGCAAGACCACACTATGTATCGTGCCCTCAACCTCACATCTCCACTCGGCCCTCTCCTATGCACTCTTTAAGATTCAGCTCAGACATCAACCCCAGGAAGCATTTCTTGACTCCTTCCCTTGCCTGCACCCAAGCAACCCCCTGCACTGGGCTCCCATAGTGCCCTGCACATAAACTCTGAGGCAGCACCTCCTCTCCCGATCTAAATAGTCTATTTGTGCGTTGGTCTCCCCAGCCATCCCTATGCTTCTGAAGGGACTTTGTCTTCATTTTTATGCCACCAGCACCCAGCACTGTGCCTGGAATACAGAGGAAGCTCAAGAAAGATTTCGGAATGATTTAGAAACACTGGATCTCAGTTTTCCTGACCTGGCAGGATACAAGGAACCTCATCATCGGCTTGGCTCCCTCTAAAATACGTTGCTACCCCTTTCCTGGAGACTCATTACTTCTCAAGACAGACAGACAGACAGACAGAACTGTGGGAAAGTGCTCTGTATATTAATCTTCACCTTGTCTCGTTGTATCCTACAGAATTTGCCTTTTTGTAATATTGGCCATTCACCTGAAAGGCTTTTTTCCAGACTTGCCTACCAATGCATTTGACCTATTCATGGGTGATGTGTTTTCCTATTTTAGCAGACAGAAAACCATGAGGATTGAGGGTTCTAACTCAATGATCAACTGGCTACCCTCAAAATTTTAGTGCAATTAATTAACAATCATTGAAGAAGCTATCTGTGCATGAGCACATTTATTAGCTCAGGTGGGTGTGAAGGTCACGGAGGTAATGTGTATTGGTGAATGAGGGGAGAGGATTTCCTCCCCCCATCTCAGAGCCTTTATTGGAGGCAGACTTTACCCAAGGAAGTCCCCTGAGCAAAGAGTCCCCAGGTTTCCATTTGTCCAGGTTTCAGTAGTCTGGGTTTTCACTAGTCTAGAGCAAGTTACTCTGAGCGTTGCCTGTGGACCACAGCAGTTAGGAGCGCTTTGATTTGATATTCGTCTTTATTTTTTTAACCCACCCAGGATCAATGTCAACATTTTAGATGTTTTCATCTTGGATGCCAAATTGTAATATGACCAAACAAAGGCCTCTCGAAGCGGCTTTCGCTGCTCAAATTGTAGGCTAGGCCAAAATCAGTGCAGCAAGTGCTTGAAGGAGGCAAAGCTGGGCTTCCGCGGTTCCAACCTGCCCCTCTCCAGGGAACCAGAGGTTCAGGCAGATGAATATCTGGGTGTGACTGGCAGACTTTCCTCAGACCCATCCCCTTTTCCTCGTCTCAACACCATGTTTGCTTTGCTGTGTTTGCTGTTAGAGATCCGTGTGTTGAGCCAACATTCCAGCCTGGGGACGCTTCTATTTGCCCTGCTCTGTTTCACACTGAAGGACTATTTACATTCTAGTCTTCAGCGCTTCTAGAAAACTGGAGAAGGTTATGAGTTCTGGGCCTCTAGGCTAGAGAAGCTGTTTTTTTCTGTGGTCAAGGAAATGCAGCAATTTCTAGGGTTGAGAGCTAATGAGAGCATCTCAGAGCTTCTGGAATCACGATGTTGTCGTATTCTGGAAGACAGCAAAGAATTCTGAGAAGTTGCCAGTGTTCTGTTTTGTTTTTTCAAAATAACCATAATGAACGGGCCATAAGCAATCCAAAAGCAAAGAGCCCATCAGTGTTCTGGTAACTTCTGCCACCACACAAGCTAGAACCTTGGATCGGCTGCTTTCTTGCTGTGATTCCTGGGAAAGTTCCTGAAACTCAGATTTTCAATCTCTAAGTGGGGCTAATAATACCTACTTTGGGGGTTGTTGTGACTAGCAAATAAACCAATAAAAGTAAAGCATGTAGCAGAGCCCCTAGCACTTGGTAAATTCTTGATAAAGTAGTAATTATTGTTATTGGCTGGGTTTTTTTTCTAATTTAAAATTCCTCTTTAGCACCAAAGTTATTTTCCTTTTTCTTTCTTATATTCTTCTGCTAGAGCAGTGCTCAGTTTGCTATTGAGAATACAAAAGCTTCTTTACTGTAATATATACTGATCTTATCCTTTTGACTATGCAGGAGCACTATTAGATACAAATCTTCCTGTAGCATATTGCTGGCAATCATCTTTATATTGCCATGAATGCAATAAATACAAACTCATACACAATATGAAGGTTAATAGTTTTTACATTCTGCTTTCTTCTTTTTTGTTTCAAAGGATTTGTGTCCTACCCAGAGGTCTGCAATGCATTTTAGATGCAGCAATATTGACTCTGAAATTTATCATTCAGAGACGACTATGTAAACTTATTTCACCTAAGCCTCACTTTCTTCATCTGTGGAGATAATACAACTTTCTATCCATAAGGGTGTGGTGAAGATCTTATAAGATGAAGCTTACCTAAGGTCTAACATATAGTATGTACTTAGTGAGTGTAGCTATACTAATGAAATTTTTGCTTTGATCCATTGATTCAATCATTTTTCCTTTTTCTCAGACTAAGACTAGTTTATTACCTTATAACTGTGCATGCATTTGACTAGTGATGCATGAAAGAAGTTCCTGAACCTTTCTAGGCCTTATGTACGTTATTTGTTTATTTATTTATTATTAATAAGCTTAGGAATTGCCATATGAATCAGAGAAGCAGAGGGAGAAAGTCTGCAAAGTGGGAGGAATGAAGCTGAGGAATAGGGAGAGTAACAGGGAGGTAGAAGGCTCAGTGCCTTGTGATTCCAGTTCCTTCCAGAGGCTAGGTTACGTGTCTCATGTATGACCTTGGAATCTGAGCTAGCTGCGTAAGCTAGCTCAAGTTACTTTTTGTTACTTGCAGCTAGACAGACCTAATATAGTTAAGCATCATTAAATGGTTAGTAACTAACCATTCATGGCAGCCTTGATATCAAAAAGATCTTACATTAAAAAAATCAGAAAATCAATATCGCTCATGAACATAGGTGAAAACATTTCTAACAAAATACTCCCAAATAAGACACAGCAATGTATAAAAATGGTAATACATTGTGACCAAATGGGGTTTATCTCAGAAGTGCAAGGATAGTTCAACATTCAACAATCAATCAATATAATTAATGTATTAAGAAAATAAAGGAGGGACTTCCCTGGTGGAGCAGTGATTAATAATCTGCCTGCCAGTGCAGGGGACATGGGTTCGAGCCCTGGTCTGGGAAGATCCCACATGCCACGGAACAACTAAGCCCGTGTGCCACAACTACTGAGGCTGTGCTCTAGAGCCGCAAGCCACAACTACTGAGCCCATGTGCCACAGCTACTGAAGCTCACGCCCCTAGAGCCCATGCTCCACAATAAGAGAAGCCACTGCAATGAGAGCACGTGCACCACAACAAAGAGTAGCCCCCGCTCGCCGCAAATATAGAAAGCCCATGCACAGCAACGAAGACCCAATGTAGCCAAAAATAAATAAATAAATTTATTTTTTTAAAAAAATAAAGGAGAAAAACTATGTGGCCAAGGAAATGAATGCCAAAAGACAGCTGACAAAATTCAGCACCCATTTATTTTTAAAATACTTAGCAAAACAGAAAGAGGAACTACCTGAATATAATAAAAGGCATCTATGAGAAAACCTACATTTAACGTAATTATTAATGATAAAATGCTGAGTGCTTTCTCCCTGCAATGAAAGCAAAGTAAAGCTGTCTGCTCTTATCACCTCTATTCAGCATTGTTCAGAAGGTACTAGCCAGTGTCATAAGGCAAGGAAAAAATAAAAGTCATAAAGATTGGAAAGAACAAAGTAAAACTAGCTTTATTCAAAATAGAGTCACAGACATAGAAAACAAACTTATGGTTACCAAGGGGATAATGACTGGGGGCAGTGGGGGGAGAAGATAAATTAGGAGTTTGGGATTAATATTACACACTACTATATATAAAATAGATAAACAACAAGGACCTAATGTATAGCACAGGGAAGTATATTCAACATCTTGTAATAACTTATAATAGAAAAGAATATGAAAAAGAATAGATATATATATGTATAACTGACTCACTTTGCTGTACGTCTGAAACTAATACAACATTGTAAATTAACTATACTTCAATTAAAAAATAGTTGTAAAAAAACTGTCAATACAAGGTTGCCCACTCTCACCGCTATTATTCAACATAGTTTTGGAAGTTTTAGCCACAGCAACCAAGGAAACAAAAGAAATAAAAGGAATCCAAACTGGAAAAGAAGACGTAAAATTGTCACTGTTTGCAGATGAAATGATACTATACATAGATAATCCTAAACTACTAGAGCTAATCAATGAATTTGGTAGAGTTGCAGGATACAAAATTAATGTACAGAAATCTCTTACATTCCTATATACTAATGATGAAAAATCTGAAAGAGAAATTAAGGAAACACTCCCATTTACCATTGCAACAAAAAGAATAAAATACTAGGAATAAACCTACCTAAGGAGACAAAAGACCTGTATGCAGAAAACTATAAGACACTGATGAAAGAAATTAAAGGTGATACAAACAGATGGAGAGATATACCATGTTCTTGGATTGCAAGAATCAACATTGTGAAAATGACTCTACTACCCAAAGCAATCTACACAGTCAATGCAATCCCTATCAAACTACCACTGGCATTTTCCACAGAACTAGAACAAAAAATTTCACAATTTGTATGGAAACACAAAAGACCCCGAAGAGCCAAAGCAATCTTGAGAAAGAAAAACGGAGCTGGAGGAATCAGGCTCCCTGACTTCAGACTATACTACAAAGCTATAGGAATCAAGACAGTATGGTACTGGCACAAAAACAGAAATATTGATCAATGGAACAGGTTAGAAAGCCCAGAGATAAACCCATGCATATATGGTCACCTTATCTTTGATAAAGGAGGCCAGAATATACAATGGAGAAAAGACAGCCTCTTCAGGAAGTGGTGCTGGGAAAACTGGACAGCTACATGTAAAAGAATGAAATTAGAACACTCTCTAACACCATACACAAAGATAAACTCAAAATGGATTAAAGACCTAAATATAAGGCCAGACACTATAAAACTCTTGAAGGAAAACATAGGCAGAACACTCTATGACATAAATCACAGCAAGATCCTTTTTGACCCACTTCCTAGAGAAATGGAAATCAAAACAAAAATCAACAAATGAGACCTAATGAAACTTAAAAGCTTTTGCACAGCAAAGGAAACCATAAACAAGATGAAAACCCTCAGAATGGGAGAAAATATTTGCAAACGAAGTAACTGACAAAAGATTAATCTCCAAAATTTATAAGGAGCTCATGCAGCTCAATATCAAAAATAAACAAACAACCCAATCCAAAAATTGTCAGAAGACCTAAATAGACATTTCTCCAAAGAAGAGATACAGATTGCCAACAAACATATGAAAGGATGCTCAACATCACTCATCATTAGGGAAATGCAAATCAAAACTACAATGAGGGATCACCTCACACCAGTCAAAATGGCCATCATCAAAAAGTCTACAAACAATAAATGCTGGAGAGGGTGTGGA
Organism: Globicephala melas; assembly: GCF_963455315.2. Classification (NCBI taxonomy): domain Eukaryota; kingdom Metazoa; phylum Chordata; class Mammalia; order Artiodactyla; family Delphinidae; genus Globicephala; species Globicephala melas. The sequence continues at coordinate 62,986,635 of NC_083321.1, forward strand.
GAAAAGGGAACCCTCTTGCACTGTTGGTGGGGATGTAATTTGATACAGCCACTCTGGAGAACAGTATAGAGGTTCCTGAAAAAATTAAAAATAGAACTACCATATGACCCAGCAATTCCATACTGGGCATATACACTGAGAAAACCATAATTCAAAAAGAGTCATGTACCACAATGTTCATTGCAGCACTATTTACAATAGCCAGGACATGGAAGCAACCTAAGTGTCCGTCAACAGATGAATGGATAAAGAAGATGTGGCACGTATATACAATGGAATATTACTCAGCCATAAAAGGAAACGAAATTGAGCTATTTTTAGTGATGTGGATGGACCTTGAGTCTGTCATACAGAGTGAAGTAAGTCAGAAAGAGAAAAACAAATACTGTATGCTAACACATATATATGGAATCTAAAAAAAAAAAAAAAAGTGGTTCTGAAGAACCTAGGGGCAGGACAGGAATAAAGATGCAGACGTAGAGAATGGACTTGAGGACACGGGGAGGGGAAAAGGTAAGCTGGGATGAAGTGAGAAAGTGGCACTGACATATATATACTACCAACTGTAAAATAGATAGCTAGTGGGAAGCAGCCACATAGCACAGGGAGATCAACTCGGTGCTTTGTTACCACCTAGAGGGGTGGGATAGGGAGGGTGGGAGGGAGACACACAAGAGAGGGGATATAGGGATATACGTATATGTATAGCTGATTCACTTTGTTATACAACAGAAACTAACATACCATTGTAAAACAATTATACTCCAATAAAGATGTTAAGAAGCAAACAAAAAAAACACCCAAACAACTGTCTTTATTCATTGACAACATGTTTACCTAGAAAGTCCTAAGGAATCATCCCCTCCTATTGTGCCTGGCAATGCTGGATACAGGGATAACCTGTGACCACGTCAGGCATAACGTGCTCTCAGAACTCACAGTCTTGTAGTAGATGGAGAATTATGATAGAGTATAGTAGATTCTGCGGAAGAGGAAATACAACAGTGAAAGGTCAAAAACCATGCAGAGGCATGAAGAAGTACCAGCTTTTAATACAGGTGAACAACAATTAAGATGCATGAAAGTCCTGAATATACTTCCATATCTTAAAAGAAACAATGCTGTGAATGCATGTGTATAGCGTTTAGGTTACTTTACTTTCCTATTACTGAGCAATGAAGAGAACTGCAAAGATGTGGGGTCAAATAAAAATGGCTGCTTTACTACTGTGACCCCTTCTACTGTGATTTTCCATGTAACACAATTCTCACCTCCACCCCTACCCCACCTCCATGATAAGTGATGTCAAAACTGATGAAAACAAGCCACTGGACTCTGCATCCTAGAGGTTAATAGTTTGCACAGTAAGTTTTAGGAACTTATTTCTGCCCAAGGCCGGATCCTTCTTTCATCTCCACTCCCAGCCACCAAAATTGCTCTTTCCATCACACTCTTCTTTTCCATGACTACCAGAGGGTGATGCATGGTGCAGAGCACTGGCTGGGCCAGAGGACACACCCCAACCAGCTCTCGAGGCTGAGAGTGGGTGTGAGAGAGGCCAATCCCCGAATGAAAGGTGAAGATCCAGCTGGCCACCATCACAGTGCAGAGTACTGAAGGCGAGACACAGCATCTCAGACTGGCAAGTGGCAAGGACGGGTACTCCACCAACAGAGGAGCAGGCAAGCTAACTTGGACAATTCTAGAAGAGAAAGCTGCACACATCAGAACTCAGACTAATGAGCTGGTGAGCCCTGAGGAAACTCAGAAGGGAAAGAATACCTGCCATCTAGCAGCCATCAGACTGCAGCATCTCCCTAAGGTGAGCCTTGAGGAAACTCAGCATGGGAAAACACAAGATACTGGCCCCAGAGAGCTGAGATGCACATCAAAGGAATGATTTCAGTGAGCGCAAACTCTTGCATCTTTCCCATACATAGAAAAGCACTAAATTCTTTAGCTTGACATATCTGGTTTTCTTTAATTAACAGTAATCTTTTGATGTTCCCGACTACCTGCCCTTTGTTACAAAACTCCCATATATCCTATCACTCCACCTCACCTCCTCAGAGCAGTTCTCTCAGGGTTACTGGAGATGCTGCCTCCCAGGCTTGAAGTCTTAAAAGTTCCCTGCTGAATAAAACATAACTCTCAGAAAACAACAAAAAAACTCAGACTAACTGGTATTGTACTGGGTTTCATTAGTTCCTGAGTGATGAAGTGGTGGAAGTGTCTTTTAAAACCCAACGTACACCATCTTAAGTTGTATATTTAAGGATTTCTAAGTGAGCTGTTTAGTAAAATGCATCTAGTTCTAAAAAAAAGAAAGACAAGAAAACACAAAAGACTAAGGAAACTGCAAAAACCTACTAGAACTAATAAGTAAATTTAGCAAAAGGCCACAGAGTCAATATACAAAAATTAATTGTATTTCTATATATCAGCAACAAACAGTTGAAAGATAAAATTCAAACATATGTTTTGCAATGTACATTTACAATAGTATCAAAAAATACAAAATACTTTGAAACAAATGGAAATTTATGGGAATTTAATGGAAACTGTGCAATAGTGATACACTGAAAACACAAAATATTGCAGAAAATCTGCATTTTACTGAACTGCTCACTTAGAAATCTTTAAATACACAATGTAAGATGGTAATCCAAAGAAAACCCAAATAATAGAAAGGACATACCATGTTCATGCATTTGAATGAAGTTTGAAAAATACTGATCGAAATCAATCTTCTTACAGATGAAGACAGTAAAATATAAAGCTTTTAAATGATTTGTCCAAGTCACCCAACTAAGTAAGAACAGAACTAGAAACTTCAGAGTGGAGTTTGGATATTTCTTGTGAGAAAGCAGGAACACAGGAAAGCATTGCAGAGTGTTACTGAGGCCCAGCTAGCTTCAGAGGCTGTGGATCTGTCATAGCACCAACCGGCGTGGTCAAGGGCTTCTCTCCAGTAGCACTTCGAGAGCTAGGTGGAGAGCCGAGAAGGTGAAACATAGGAGCAAGCTGAAGCCTGGGGTTTATGAAGATGTGGACAGCAAAATGATAAGCCTTTTGGGATGTGGAGGGGACAGCAAGAGCGCTGCTAGTGATTCGCTCTGGGAGTTCAGGTCTGATCTAAACAAGAGTGAAGCCTTGAGGAGCCGTCATAGGACTTGAGCTCCTGATGGGGCTGAAGAGAAACTGTGGGAAAGGAAAAGGATGGGAGAACTAAAGGGATCAACTGTTGTGGTCAGAGCTTGGTCTCTCTTTGGAGAATCCATTATTATACCCACTGTACGTTCTTTTTTCACTTTATAAGACACTTTATTTTTTAGAGCAGTTTTAAATTAATAGCAAAACTGAGGGGAAGATGCAGATATTGCCTATACATCCCCTCCCCCATACCTCCAGCCACTCTCACTATCAACATCTCCCACCAGAGGGGTGCATTCGTTACAATCAATGAACCTACACTGACACATGATTATCACCCAGGTCCATAGTTGACATTAGGGTTCACTCTAAATGTTGCACATTTTATGATACCCACTGTACTTTCGAAAGCAAGATTTTTGATGAGAGTTAAAATTTTTAAGGATTTTGGGCATAACCCTATCTGCCTGAGAAACATAATAAGAACAATCCTTTGCTTAATCAATCTAGTTAGCAGTTATTTTTGCAACGTATGTAAGTGGAACCAACTTGGAAGTGTAATAGGTTAAAAAGTGTAATGTGGTTGAAAGCACAGCGTCTGAAATTACGGATTTGTATCCTTGAGCAAGTAATAACACCTCCTTGCTTCTTAGTTCTCTTACTTGTAAAATGGGGATAATGATAGTACTTGCCTCATGAGGGCTTTGTGACGTTGATGAGTTAAAACCATTCATAAGACATGCTTTGCCATGTGTTTGATTTAGATACTAAAGCCTCTTTATTGGTTCAATATTTCAACAATTCATGGGGGAGACAGTGAGGGAGATCACAGAATCTGTAGAGTTGAAATGTCTTCCTAGAACAAGGCAATCAGATCTCAGTAGTGAAGCCAGACTCTTAAAAACATGCTTGGGGGCTTCCCTGGTGGCTTAGTGGTTGGGGGTCTGCCTGCCGAGGCAGGGGACACGGGTTCGTGCCCCGGTCCAGGAGGATCCCACATGCCGCAGAGCGGCTGGGCCCGTGGGCCATGGCCACTGAGTCTGCACGTCCGGAGCCTGTGCTCCGCAGCAGGAGAGGCCGCAGCAGTGAGAGGCCCACGTACTGCAAAAAACAAAACAAACAAACAAAAAAACATGCTTGGGCATCGATGGATGAGTGAATAAAGATGTGGTCTATATATACCACAGGGGATATTATTCAGCCATGAGAAAGAAGGAAATCCCATCATTTACAACAACATGGGTGAAACTGGAGGACATCATACTAAGTGAAATAAGCAGACAGAGAAAGACAAATATTGTGTGATCTCACTTATATATGGAATCTTTAAAAAAAAAAGATCAAATAGAGAAACAGAGTATAGAATCATTGCTGCCAGGGGTGGGGTAAGGGGGTAGGGGAAAATGGGGAGATGTTGGTCAAAGAGTACAAAGTTACAGCTATGTGGGATGAATAAGTCTAGAAATCTAAGGTACAGCATGATAACTATAGTTAATAACATTGTGTTGGATACTGGAAATATGCTTAGAGTAGATATTAGGTGCTTTCACCACACACAGAAAAACAGTAACTATGTGAGGAGTGTATGTGTATGTATATAAGTATATATACATACACACACACATATATACATATGTTAATTAGCTTGACTGTAGTAATTATCTCACTGTATATATGTATATCATGTCATCATGTTGTATATCTATCTTAAATATATATAATTTTTATTTTAAATAAAATCCTTGGACATTTTTTTCCTTCCGACTTCCATGTCAAGGTTGAAGTTGCTTGATAACAGATGTTGTGGTTAACTCCCTGTGTTTCCCGTAACCTCCACATCTTTTCTCATAGACAAAATTAACTAGAATTTGGCTGACATGTATGAGGCTTGGGAATCCAGGATTCCTCAATGTATAAAAAACTCTTAGATCAGTGCTCGGTAAATGGTTAGTTCTTAATATACGTCTGCTATTATTACTATATGACTAATTTATAAATAAGCCCTTGCCTGCAATGAGAGATTGTTCATACAACGAGGAAAGAAAGCTATTTTGGTTATTTATTCAGCATAATTTATTCTTGAATACTATTGCATACTGAAGGTAGAGATGAAAATTACAGTGTTTGCCTTCAAGGTGTTTTCCTTTAGTTGGGCAACAGACACATAAGGCGGCAAGAATAGATTCGTGTATTACATGCAACGATGGATACACTTCTTCCATGTTTTCAGAAAAGATGGGAGGGAGAAAGAGACCAAGAGAGCCAAGGGTGGGAAATCGAAGAGAAAATTGGAGGAAGACTCTACACTGCTCCTCACTCACTGTGAGGATAAAGGAACCCAGAAAGGGAAATCCCAGGGTTGAGAACACACATTTTCAGGCAGTGCGTTCTTTTCCTTGGGATAGCTCTAGGGCAGAAATAAATTGGATGTGCGCATTAAATCTATTTCTCTTGTACTCTGGGCAGTAATGTACCGAGAGTTGGGTTTTTTCAACTTAACAGACTTTAAGGACCTTTGCTCAGAGAGGATTCATCAATCGAGGTAGCCGTGTGCCATCCACTGTGGGAGGCCACCCACCCTTGGGCCTGAAACGTGAATATGGTATCAGTTGACAAAGGATGCCTGCCAGTCCACTGGCTGTGGAGGATATTTTCTAAACAATACCTGGGAGTTTGGTCAAGATCATGGGGTGGATAACTTAGTGGGTCTCAGCATTTTACTACACACCTTGGGAAATGGCACAGGGCAGGGCAGCATTCTCAGTTGAGGTATTATGATGTAGAAGTGGATTATAGTCTGTGGAAATCATCACAAGTAATCTATTAGAAATAATAAATAGGTAAATAATGTTTGCTAGTTATTTTCTTTCTTTTTTTTTTTTTTTGCGGTACGCGGGCCTCTCACTGTTGTGGCCTCTCCCGTCGCGGAGCACAGGCTCCGGACGCGCAGGCTCAGCGGCCATGGCTCACGGGCCCAGCCGCTCCGCGGCATGTGGGATCTTCCCGGACCGGGGCACGAACCCACGTCCCCTGCATCGGCAGGCGGACTCTCAACCACTGCGCCACCAGGGAAGCCCGCTAGTTATTTTCTTTAAAAATACATTACAGTGGATAAAAGTGTCTCCTTATAATAACATCACTGTCACACATTGTTTACTAATATGCTTTCTTCAGTCAAAAGAGACGGGTTGTCAGGACTTCCCTGACAGTCCAGTGGTTAAGACTCTGTGCTTCCAACGCAGGGAGCTTGGGTTCCATCCTTGGTTGGGGAAATAAGACCCCGCATGCTGCGAGGCGTGGCCAGAAAGAAAAAAAAGAAAAAGAGGGGGTCGTGTCATAGACAGTAGGCAAGAAGTGTGTAGCTCATGGGAGCGCGTCACACACTGAACACCATTCGTCATCGTTTGAATAAATAGTGGCTAAGTCATTTGACCTGTGTGATCTTCCAATTTTTCGTTTGTTTGAAAAAAAGAGACATCTCATAGAATAACCTGAAAACTAACAGTATGTGACTAAATTTAGCACAACGTCTGGTAAGCCAAGTAGGGAACTGCTCAGACCCCAGCGTTAGTATAAAGATTATTTTAAAGTGAAAACATTTGAGCTAAAAAGACGTAGAAAGAAATCTTACCTGAATGCCTCATATCTAACTAAAGCAGAGCCTCCCAAAAATACAGCTGCAATTAACCCCCTGTAAATAAACCTTGTCTTTTCTCCTGTTACTTTGCCTATGGTCAGTTAATCTGCAGGCCCCAATCACTGGACCCAAGTTGGAAGAGGAAAAGTTTGTCCACCCCGACAGACACTTAGTTTTCTTCCTTCCGGAATGATCACTGAAAGTGGTGAATAAGATGATGAAAATTCACAGCAAAAGCTTTAAAGGGAAGAAATAATTGTGAATACTTAAAACTTAGTATAACCCAAATGTCTTCAAGTCCCACCAAACTGAGAGAAGGAATAAATTCTCACTAGTACCCAAGTTTTGCAAGCTCACAGCCCCACCTGCAGGATCTCAACTCTTTCTCAAAGATCCCTCTTATTTTGGTGGAGTCCCTAGATCTCACCAGAACTTAAGAACAAGTCCAAAACTGTCCTACTGCGTTAACCTCCTTGCTGCTGTCCATTGCTCCAAGACACCTGAATGTCTCCACCATTGCCAATGCCTTCTCTGACTATCCTGCTTCCCTCCTCAAATCCCCAAACCCTGGCGTGCTGAGGCTTTACTGTGCCAGAATCATGCACGTTGGGTTGTGCAGAAATGTAAAGAAAGCTAGGTCCTCACATCAGTGCCTTGCCACACCCTGCCCATCCTATGGACGACACGAAAGCCAGTAGGACATGCAAGCAGCTTCTGCTGAGGCCAGATGGAACAACAGACCCTGGGCTAACCCCTCTCCAGTGCTGCCATTATCCTGCCACCAATCCATCCATCCGTCCTCATGTCCACTCCAAATCACATCCTGATATTCAGCCACTCAAATGGAGAACTTCCTACTCTTCCACTTTTCTGTGTTCCTTGAGCCCTTGTGAATCCTTTGCAACTCAAAATGTCCTTAATATTGAATATAAGTATCAGGCATCTTACTAAATGCTTTACATATATTATCTCTTGTAATTTTTTAACACTTTGAGGTAAGCACTAGCCTTAACCTCACTGGACAGATGAGGAAACTGACACATAGCTATTAAGCAGTTTGCTCAAAGTCACACTGGTGATTAGTGACAGAGCTGGGATTTGAGCCTGGATTTCATGTCAATCTCTCTAAATCTAGAACGCTTAATCTCTATATAATCCTGCATCTCTAAGGGAAAAAAAGCTGCTCTATTATAGGATAACTACTTTCTTTTTTTTTTACCCTTTACTCTCCCCCAAACAATGAGCACATCTAATTTTATCCAGTCCTATTCATTTCAATAGATATTTATTAAGCACTTCTTGGGATCAGATTCTCTGCTGGCCACTCCTTACAAGGAAGGACCTGTTTCCTAGGCTTCTGTGTAGCCCCAGTTCCCATCAGTGCTTGGATGTGTAGTGTCTTTGACTGACGCATGACAAAATGACTAAGCACACACAATGCCAAACAAAATCCCTAGACAAAGAAGGAAATCAGAGAGAAGTGCAGGTAATAAATAAATTAGCAAATCACAATTTCTCCCAGACATTCCTTCCCTCCCAGTCACCATAGGTTTCCTCCTTGTTAATAATGATTAATCCTGCTTCGGTGGGAGGGAGAAACATGATTCTTAGATGTGAATATTTTTCCCTCTAAATTCAACACGGTGTTGGATTCCAAATTGGCCGTTTAAACTCCTGCAAGCACCAACACCACAGTCAATCCTCAAGGTGATTCACTGCCTTTAATCCAGAACTTGAATTGATTAATGCATGAATACGTGTGGGAACGTGCCTGACACTCTAGAGCAAAGCAGCTTACTCTGCCGGGAAAGAAGACCTTGCAGACTGCCCTCGTGGCTCTAAAGGCTCCTACAGGTTCACAGACCTTACAGGCCCCCAAAGGAATGATGATGCTTATTCTTCTAAGGACTAACAACCATCCCAAAGAAGAGACTAGCATTCTCAGTTCCCTGAAATACTCAACAAACACTCTTCTTCATCAACTGCATGGGTTTACGTATATACAGTAATATCACTTCCTTTTTTGTTCTCTTCTTTATCTTCTGATGCGGATGCTTATAAGCAAAGAGATAGACAAATTAGGGCTTGAAGAAGCTAGGGTTAACTTGTCTTTTTTTTTACACTGAATCATTTTCCTGTTCAGTTGTGAGATATCTTTTTTTTTTTAAAGGGGAAAATCAAACAAAAGTTTAATAACATGTATACATGGGAGAAACCCAGGAAAACTGAGTAACCCACCCTAATGCCTGAAACCCTCACCTGAAATATCATCTTCAGCTAAAGACAAAAGAGGATGTTAGGGAGGAAGGCAATTTACATGGAAATGGAAAAGTAAATGTTTGGTAAACAAATGTTTTCTGGGTCTTGCAAATCAATACAATACCCATAGAGCAAAGTTTGTTAAAATTCCTCTATGGGTATCATATTGTTTTGACTAATACGTTTTAAATGGAGTAAACAAAATCCTTAGACTTCTCAGAGAGCTGAGGCTGCCACAGGACATTTGCACAGACTATTATTTCTGTGTGGAATGCTCTTTACTTGTTCTTCATTTAGCTCCTATTAACTTCAGATCTCAGTGAAGTAGTACTTCCCAGAGAAGCCTCGCCTGACCTATCTTACCAGTCAGATCACCTCATTATTTACTCATAATGATGCAAGTCCACCTTCTACCATTTATCACAATTCTAATTTTACGTGTATTTATGTAACCACTTGATTAACATCTGTCCCTCCCACAAGTAAAGGGACTACATCTAATTTTTTTTGTGTGGTACGCGGGCCTCTCACTGTTGTGGCCTCTCCCACTGCGGAGCACAGGTTCCGGATGCGCAGGCCCAGCGGCCATGGCTCACGGGCCCAGCCGCTCCGCGGCATGTGGGATCTTCCCGGACCGGGGCACGAACCTGTGTCCCCTGCATCGGCAGGCGGACTCCCAACCACTGCGCCACCAGGGAAGCCCGGGACTACATCTAATTTTGCTCACCACTTCTCATCAGTGTTTTGCACAATGCCTGACACAGAACAGAGGCTCAACAAATATTTTTGGAATATATGAATAAATGAATGAAACTCTATTTTTAAAGCACTCCATTTCACCTACTCCATTTCACCATAGCAATAAATATGTAAAACAGAAAGAGCACAAAATCTAGAATCAGGCATGCCATTTTATGTCTGTAATACACTTATTAGTAATACTGTGACCTGGGCCATACTAACAATTCTGACTTTCTGGGTCCCGGAGTATCACCTACCTATAGGATTTTGGTGAATGTAAAATAGCACAATAGATGAGAAAAGGTACTGGGTAGACTCTAGTACTGTGTACAAATGTTAAACTACTGTTCTGAATGCTACAGATACAGAAGTTCACAGAATACTCGCTGCCTTCAAGGAAGATGTGTTTTCCTTGAGCTTTCAAAACACAAGCATACAAACACACATACACTGATTACAGAGACTGTCAAACACACACACACACACATACACTGATTACAGAGACTGTCAAACACACATATACACATACAATGGTTACAATGATTACAGAATAGTATAAGACAGTCTGGCATAAATGTGAGTGCTCCAGTTCTCTGGGAACATTTGAATGCTTCTAGAAGCAATGTGGCAGAGAGGAAAGTATGGTGAGTTTGAATTCTAATCCTCATTTCCCATTTAGAGGACTGACATTATAATTCCAACTCTGCTACTGACCAGCTGTATCGCCTTACATAAGTTATTTAACCCCTTTAACTTTCAGCTTCTACATTGAAAATGGGGGGTAATCTTAACGCCTCTATAAGGCTGCTGCAAGAATTTGTGAAGGCTGTAAATTCCTATATTAAGAAAAGAAGAAAGACCTCAAGTCAATAGCCTAAACTCTACCTTAAGAAACTAGAAAAAAAGAACAAATTATACCTAAAACAAGGGAATAATAAATATCAGAGTGGAAACAAATTAAATAGAGAGTAGAAAACTAATAGAAAATCAACAAAACCAAAAACTGTTTGTTTGGAATGATTAATAAAATTGATAAGGCTTTCGCTAGATTGACCAAGGAGGGAGAGAAGGAGAGAGAGAGAGAGAGAGAGAGAGAGAGAATCCAAATTAATAAAGTAGGAATGAAAGAGGGCCTATCACTACCAACCTTACAGAAAGAGAAAGGATTGGAAGGCAATATTATGAGCAACACATTCTGTATGCCAACAAGTTAGATAACCTTTGATAAAATGAACGAACTCCCAGAAAGCCACAAACTATTGACTCAAAAACCAAAAAAATCTTAATAGACCTATATCAAATAAAGAGGTTGATATAGTAATCAAAGAAAAGTCCAAACAGAATAGATTCATTGGTGCCAAAACTTCTTTAAAGAAGAATTAACACAAATTCTTCACAAACTCTTACCAAAAAATAGGAGACACTTGACTTATTCTATGATATCAAAACCAAAGGTATCACAAGAAAAGAAAATTACCAACCAATATCCCTTATGAATATAGATGCAAGAATCCTTAACAAAATATTAGCAAACTGAATCCAGAGATACATAAAGGACATCATACACCATGACCAACTGGTATTTATCCCAAAACTCCAAGTTTGGTTCAACATACAAAAATTGAACAATGTCATGCATCATATTAATAGAATAAAGACCAAAAACCACGTGTGCATTTCATTGATGCAGAAAGAGCACTTGTGAAAACCCAACATCCTTTCATGAAAAAATATTCAACAAACTGAAAATAGAAGGGAACTTCCTCAGCCTGATGATGGACATCTTATGAAAATCCTACAGCTACCATCAGACTTAATAATGAAAGACTGAAATCTTTCTCTCTAAGAACAAGAACAAGACAAGGATGTCCTATCTTGCCACTTTCATTCAATGTTGCACTGGAAGTACTAGCCATGATAATTAAGCAAGGAAAACAAATAAAGTGCATCCAGATTAGAAAGGAAGAAGTAAAACTATCTTCATTCATAATAAAATGAACTTGGTTATAGAAAATCCTGAGGAAACTACAAAAAAAAAAACACCCTATTAGAGACAATAAACAAGTACAGCAAGGTTGCAGGTTACAAGATCAACATACAAAAATCTATTGTATTTCTAAATACCAGCAATGAATGATCTGAAAATTAAGAGAACAATTCCATTTATAATAGCATCAAAAAGAATAAAATATTGATACTTAAGAATAAATTTGATTTTAAAAGTGGAAGAATATGCACTAAAAACTACCAAACTGTTGAAAGAATTTTTAAAAGGTGTAAATAAATGTAAAGACATCCCATGTTCATGTATTGGAAGACTTTATATTGTTAAAATGTCAGTACTCTCCAAACTGATTTACAGAGTCAACACAATCCTAAAAAAAAAAAATTCTAGCTGTCTTTTTTACAGAAATTGACAAACTAATCCTAATAGTCAAATGGAAATGCCAGGATCCAGAAAAGGCAAAGCAATCTTGAAGAATAAAGTTGAAGGACTCACACTCCTGATTTCAGAACTTACTGCAAAGCTATAGCCATCAAGATGGCATGGACTGTCATAAGGTAGATATATAGATCAATTAAATAGAATTGAGAGTCCAGAAATAAACCTGATTAATTGATTTTGACAAAGGTGCCAAAATACTCAATAAGGAAAGAACAGTTTTTTCAACAAATGGTGCTGGAACAACCGGGTATCCACATGCAAAATAAACTTGGGCTCCTACCTCACACCATATACAAAAATAAACTCAAATGGCTCAAAGTTGAAAATGTAAGAGTCCAAATTATGAAAGTCTTAGAAGAAAACATAGGTGTACATCTTTGTAGCCTTGAATTAGGCAATTGTTTCTTACCTATGGCACCAAAAGCACAAACAACAAAGAAAAAAATAGAAAAAATGGACTTTATCAATTAAAAACTTTGTGCTTCACAGGATACTATCAAGAAAGTATCCCACAGAATGGGAGAAAATATTTGCAAATCATATATCTGATCATATATATATCATATATCATATATCTGATAAGGGAAGAGTAATATATATAGAGAACTATTACCAGAATATATAAAGAACTATTATACTCAACAAGAAAATGACAAATAATCCAAATAGTAATGAGCCAAGGATTTATATGCATAGTTCTCCAAAGAAGATATATACACACTTCCAATACATTCCATCGTTCAGAACTTATCGACACAGTCACACTTAATGCTAGAGGCCAGGGAAACTTAGCCCCTGATTGCAAAGCTACAACTCTATACAGTGAAAGGAAGAACACAGATTTTTGGTGGAGACTTAGCCAGACAGGCCTCAGTAGCAATTTTTAATCATATTATTCCATCACTGGAGGCAGAAAGTATGTAATGCCTTAAGAATCCTTTCAATCTCAAGGTCACTCCAGTTTGGTGAAGCTGACCTTTGGCCTCTCAGTGCTCAGGTTGTTATTCTATCCTTGAAGCCCGAAACTCTTCTCATCCAAGGTGCTTAGTATGGTGACACTGGGTTTCCTTTGATCCCATATGGGATATGTAAACTCAGAACAAGAAAAATATGTGCTTTGTGTCATTTGTACATAAGTCATTTCCCCTCTTGGCATCTCTGAGGCTAATGAATGAGACTTTTCATCCTCTATAAATACTCTTCATGCTTCATGAGCTGTAATGAATAGGAATGACATTCTCTGAATCCATTTGATGTAGGTGCATGCAGATTGAATGTCTTGTCATTGATTATACTTTTTGCTTTGTGGTAACCCATGTGATAATAGCATTTCCTTGTTATTGTAGAAAGAAAAACTTGGGGGGAAAAAGCAATGCAAAGACTCCCAGCTCAGTTCGGTTACATTTGGATTAGTTAGCTATGTGCTGATGCCAGTAACAAAAGATTGACCCAAATCCCAAAGCAGGCAAGCACTCACAAAGTTATTTTATTTTGAGAGTGAGGTGATCTCAACCTTATTTGATCCCAACCCCCCAAAGTAATAAATCTGATTTTCTAAAGTCAACAAAAAGATAATACAGTTGCAAAGCCCTTTGCAGCTTTGCAAATAGCTCTTATCTTTTATTGCAGTGTGGCGGGACACTTAATATGTATTTAGTGAGTGCCTACTATGTGCAAGGCACTGCCTCAGGTGTTGGGTTTTTTATTTCCCTGTTACTTATGAGGAAACTGAGATTCAGACATGTAAAGTGGTTGGCCCAAGGTCACAGCCAGTGGGATTAGAACCTACTTTTCTTAACTCTGGTTCTCCTAAATTAACAGTAGGCTATAATAGCAACTGTTGATTATTTACATGCGCAGGCAAAGTGGTAGAAACTTTACATACTGTATCTCATCTAATCTTCTCATCAGCTGTGAATAGGTATTGTTTCCCTCGTTTTACAGATGAAGAAACTAAGGCTCAGAGAAGTAAGGAGCCTTGCCCGAAGTCACAACACCTGTAGGTGGCAAAGCTGGCATCTACATGTAGGTCTGTCTATGGACAGCTCTCCTTTGCCTGTACTACTCTTCCTCTCTGTTGATTGGCTGTGGCCAGGAGACCCTGCTGTGGCCACACTTGATTGGATAAGGATTGACACCTGATACGCAGGCACCTCTCCTGACTCAGCCCAGGGCTTTGTGTGCCTTGTCACCCGCAGCACACTTCAAGACATAGCCCTACTGGGGTATCAGTTGCTGCCACGGTCCTTGCCTACTCAAGCTGGGTCACTGACCTCTGCCTGGTTCTATTAGTTCTAAAATCACTTGATGACTGTCCCTGCTCCCTGCCCTGATAACCAGGGGGCATCACTACTTCATCCTTCCCTTGTTCTTCTTGCCAGCTTGTATTTCTGGAAATGAGTCTTTGGTTCAATTCTCCCTGGCCAGGACCAGCAGTATAAATTTCAAGGCCCAGTGCAAAGTTGAAATATAGGGTCTCGTGTTCAAAAATTCTTAAGAATTTCAGGGACTTCCCTGGCTGTCCAGTGGTTAAGACTCCATACTTCCACTGCAGGGGGCACAGGTTCAATCCCTAGTTGGGGAATTAAGATCCTGCTGTGCAGCCAAGAAAAAAAAAAATCTTAAGAATTTCAATATATCAACAGCAGAGCACTGAGGCAAGCACGGGACCCTGTTGAGTGTGGGACCCTGTGCAACCTCACAGCTCACATGCTCATGAAGTCAGCCCAGGTCCTGCAGGTTTTACTGAAATTTTTGGAATGACCTAGTTTTCACCACAGATTCTCCCTTTGTTTTGGGTTTTTTTTTTAATTTTATTTATTTATTTTGGTTGCGCCGGGTCTTAGTTGCGGCATGGGAGCTCCTTAATTGAGGCTCTCAGGCTCCTTCAGTTGTGGCACATGTGCTCCTTAGTTACGGCTCGCGGGCTCCTTAGTTGTGGCATGCGAACTCTTAGTTGCGGCATGCGCATGGGCTCTACCTCCCTGACCACGGATTGAACCCACATCCCCTGCATTGGAAGGCGGATTCTTAACCACTGCGCCACCAGGGAAGTCCCTCTCCCTCTGTTTTTGCAACACATCTCACTGCTCTAACCTAGAACAGGCCTGCCTTCACCATGGCTGTTAGGACTTGGTATCCATCTGTTGGCCCCTTCCCCCATTTGTCTCTAACTTCCCAAGATTCCAGTAACCTACCTCCCCCGCCAGACCAGCATTTACACTGATATTCTCCAGAACACAGCTCACGCATTCAGCTTTCCAGGTAATGACTCTGCAGTGTGTACAGACAGGGGACTGATGGGGAGAGAGAGAAGGCTGTGTATGTTTGGCAAAGTATTTGTTTATAACAATTTCTGGCATCCGGAGTAATTTTTGCTTTTTATTAAAATATACCTCTGCATTCTGGAGTTGACTCTCCACTTGGCCTGAGCTTCTTGAGGGAAATTTTGGGAGTGTGCCAAACGACAACACAGTGCTTCATATTTATGTTGTAAAAGCCAGCAGTGTCGTCATAGACAACTTCATTCCTTTGTTGGAGCAATTTTCGAAAAACCAGATCACAGCGTTATTCGGTACAGTAAACCACACCTTCCACCCCTTTAATGTTATTGACAACAGCAAGGCAGAGCATGTAAGTCATATCCAAATGCAAAACATTGGCTCCAGTGCATCCTGTTGTGAAATCCTCAAGCATTGGGTTACAGCACTGACAGTAAGTGAGAAATTAACAAACATCAAGAGGGGAAAGGAAAAAAATTCCAAATGGAGAAAGACAAAAGAGGGAGAAGTTCAAAAGGCCACAGGACAGAATGTCCTGTGCATACCCAAGACTCTGGCTCTCTTAAATCAATACTAGCTGACAATAGCAACAATTTATTGGGCATTTGCCATGTGCCTGGCGTGGCTTGATTACATATCATATTTATCTGGTCTTCCTAACAACCTTGGGAAGTAGGTATTATTTCCCTCATTTTATGGATAGGGAAACTAAGGTTCAGAGAAGTACGAAGACTTGCTCAAAGTCACATGTCCTGGAAATGACACAGCTGGAATGTATAGACAGATACTCTTCAGGTCAAGAACCTTCCATAGTCTATTCTCTCTCACTCCCTGCTAACTGACTGCAGCCTAGAGACCCCGCAGTTGTGGCCACAGCTGATCACACAAGGCTTGGACATCTGACACAAGGGCAGCTAATTCAGGGGGTGGCCAGCAGCCTACGGCTTGTGCCGTCAGGCTTTAAAGTGTGATCTGGGCCCATCTGGCTCCTTTCTTATGATTTTAGAATCTAGAAATATCACAGCCACTGAGCTACGGAAGCTGAGCTGAAGATTGGTGAGATGCACTTAATACGGGGGCGACAATTCTGGGTCACATGCGAACTATAGCGAGTAGAACAGAGAGAGGGGAAGACAGAACAGACACGCAGAAAGAGCAGAGATGTCAAGAGAAAGTGAGTGTAAAAGCAGAGAGATACAGAAAGAGACATGGAGAGACAGAAAGAGGAAGAGATCAGGGCAGGGGCACAGAGCCAGAGGGATGGAGGCGGGGTTCCTGACAGAGCCCTGACTTTAGGCCCCAGGAGTCCTGGCTGCACTGCTGGGTTCCTGAGAAGTCTTTGGAGCCTCAGAATAATCCTTTTGACCTGAGCTCAGGAGAGTGGACCTCTGCTGCATCTCCCCAAATTCTGACTTCAACAGCCTGATGTCAAAGCTGTTTTACTCCACCTGACTACACGCCCCCCACCCCCTCATTCCCAATAAGGGCGACACCCACCGTGTGTCCCAAGGACAGCCGAGAAGCCAAAGATTCCCAAGGCCGAGTTTCATGTCTCATGTGGCTTTGGTTAACCTTCCGCTGCCACCATCCCTGAGTAAAGACTGGGTCTCTGCCTCCGGCCCACTCCCGACCAGTCCCAGCTTCCCCTCCAGGGCTGCTCTCCAGGCCTCCTGCCACCATGGTTACAGGCAGCATCTTCTCAGGTCACTGGCCTGGAGCTCGAGGGACACCAAGGCAGGTGGTCAGCCCTGAGCATTGCCTCCGCTTTCCTATACGTCCTCTCCTCCCCCAGAGCCCAGATGTGGGCTTTGTAGAGTCTAGGACTTTATCTGGATACAGAGTAAATAAAAGCAGAGATAGTTTAGTCTAGAGATTAAGATGTGAGCAGACCCTGGCCTCTTGTCTGGATTCTCCTCCTAACTGGCTGTGTCACCTTGGGCAAGTTGTTGGCACCTCTGAGTCTTGCATTACTTGGGTGTCTATATAATGACACGGAGGGTGGATGACACGAGCTGAGGCCCCTTCCAGCTCTGACTTTCAAAAATCCCAATTTAAATGCCATTCCCTTTGATTGGCATTTAGAGAAGGGGACCCTGGATCCTTTCTGGAATTTGTGCTTAATCATCACACCTGTTCTGGCTACAAGTATCAAAAAAGCACCAATAGTAGCACTGACCAGATTACAGAAAAGGAACCACACTGGCAGAGAAGATATGGTAACAAACTAACTGAAGATTCAAGCTAAAGAAAGATCTCACACCTAAGAGACACCTTGTCACACCAACAGCCCCAGGAACTTTTGGGCAACTGTGTGAACGGCAGAGGTGCAAGGGTGTGTGCACTGCTGAATTAGCAAATTTCTAAGACATCTATCACAGCAGGCCCACTTGCAGGCTTTATTTAGGTAAAACTCCCATTGAGCTTTGGCTCTCAGGGCCCAGTCTGACTCAGAGCTTCAGAATCTTGGCCTGTGGTGCGATGAGTCATGGTGATGAAATTTCAACAGAAAAGGACATTCTTAAAATTAGCCTTGAGACAGCAACTGGCTGTGCTTTTGCTCTGTAAGTGCCTTTCCCAGGTTATTTTAGTTGGTGTCCTCTTTAAGGGGACCCGGAATGGTTGGGTGAAGTCTGCCTCTGGTTCTCCAGCCCTCGGTTCCTCAGATTCCCATCACTCCAGACCCTCTCTGTGCTCCTTCCCTCCAAGGAAGCAAGCGCAGGACCGGGACACTGACCCTCAGGCCTGGTCTGACCTTCACACTTCCGCCTGTGATCTTGTGGTGCTTCCAAGCTGGGCTGGAGTTCTCAGAAGAGCCTCAGGCGAGGGCTGTGCTGTGCTGGCTTGACCACCCCAGTGCTAGAACTTCCACCACCAAACAAAGATGGAGTGTGAGGGTCTCCTCTCACCCAAACTCACAATTCCTCTGACACTTCACAGGCCAACTTTGTGCCTTTTGACCAAGCCTCCTCCCAGAGCAGGAAATCAAAGCTGACACTGACTTTGCAGTCAGAATATTTCCATGAGCAATGAGATGTGGACGAACAATTTCTCCTCTGTTCCCTGTACAACAGAGGGTTCTGTTGAAATCAGGCAGGCGTGGCTCAACTCCCATTCTTTATTTTCCCTGATGGAGATCTTGCTCTCTTCAATGTCTCCATCCCTCCTTAGGGACATTCTGTCTTATGGGGATAATTGGGATTTCCCTCAAAAATCCAAATGGGCACAGAGTTACCCGGGTCTTCAGGGAACATGATTGGAGCTACAAGTAGAAACAATGGGCACAGCGCAGCTGGTGAGACTTGAGGAGGTCCAAAAGATCTAAATAAGTATACCTCCCTTTTGCCAAGTTCTTTCTATCAACATGCTTACGTTCATTTAATCATTCACGTAATAAGAATTGACTGCAAACCAACCATAGCACATCATGATGCTGCTTTACAGGGACTATTGCTATGAATAAGATACAGTTGCTGCCCACAAAGAATGCACCTTTTATATGATGGATACTGGTAAATAATCAGTTATAGTACAAGGTGGTATACTATCACAGAGGCTTATACAAAATATTATGAGATACAGAGAGAAGGAATGGAAGGTAGGGATGTGGGCAGACTCCAAGAGAAAGGTGAAGATGTTTATTATTAATTAAAAAAATAAACAAAAAACAGGTAACACCTTTTCTGGTTTGTGTAACTAGTATGTTGAACAAGCATGACTCATGGCACATTAGAAAATGAAGCTTTATCACTGACTCCCCCTGTCCTGGTTCTTCCCCACCCCACTCTCCCTCTCTGCTATTTCAGGTCAAAGCCATGAGCAAGAGGAAAGGTAAAGAGATAGGACAGCTTTGATTTGAGCCTGGCCTTTGGCCAAAGAAAGCATCTCTGGTTGGACCACAGCAAGACTCTTCTCCTGGGGTCATGCCGTGAGTTCTTCCAAGATCCCTTCTGAGACCTCTGTCCTATAGTTCCCTTGACCCTGACAGATGCGATTCCGTTCCTGAAGGCACTTGAGGCAATGGGGAGTAGCACGTCTTGTCTTCCTGCCCAAATCCCTTCACTCCTCCCGAAGGCACTTTCAGACAAGATCTAAATGACCCAACCACACAATTGTTTTCTGTTTGGTATGGCCCACATCTTGTGCACAGGAAACAACAGCATCTCTTACCCTGAAAAACTCTGGGGGTTCAGTCCAAAGCCCTGCGGCACTCTCTTCTGGCTCCTGAACCTACATAGCAAGTCACCCCTCTCTCATCCTCTGCCTCTTGGGGGAAGGAGCCAGGGGCCAGTCACGGTTGGCTTTCTTGGGCATGACTATGGCACTGGTTCTCTGTGTCTCCCTTCTGTAAGGAATAGTTTTTGGTGTTCTCCTGCAGCACCTGCACCCCTCCCATGAAGGGAGAGAACAGGAACAGCTCCCCCCAAAGGAATGTCTTCTCTAATCGTCTCCCTGTTCCACTCTCTCCGACCCTTTTTCCTATCCTTGAGCTGGATGAAGAGTGAAGATACCTGATCCCTTCCCCCTGGGAAATCTGCATCCTGTGGTGTGTTATCATACTCATTTTGGAGTCTTCATGTTCATCATAGGGGGATCTCAGGTGAACCAGTGGCAAGAATCCCCTTCCAACACCTTGTTAACGTCCCATCACTGTAGCAGCCTGTTCTGGGTATGGCATCTCCAAGAATGCTCAACCAAGCAATGGCCTGCTTGGATGCAGAGGCAGGGACCTCTTGAAGACCCAGTCATTTCCATCACCTAACTTTCTGAGCTCCTTGCACACAACCCAGGTGAATTCTTTCTATCCTAGAGTTTACCTGGAGGAACTATGGGGTCGGGTTGTAGCCCGGATTAAAAACTGAAGTGTTTTGAACAGCGTAGTTAAGAAAGAACAGGTATGAAGTGAATCCATGTTTCTTCACACGGAGGGTTTCTTCCTCTACGGGGTGTTGTCTCACGCTGACAGACCACTGTCACGCTGACCTCCACCCACCGAGTGGAGGATCCACACTAGGAGTCCACACAGCAGCATCAGAACTGGAAGCTGACCTCATTGGTGAGGCCACTGCAGTGACCTTGGTCTTGGCCAATCCATGAGCACCTCTGACAGGTTAAAAGGTGCTCCTATGAGCAAAAGGAAAGAAGCAGAGCCCAGGATCCCTGGCTCACCAGCACATCACTAACCTTACGTCACCACCATGTAAGTCCATCCCCAGGATCCCAACAGCCAAACTCTGAGCCCTGAGTAAGATGTGAAAACTGAGTCACAGGCTGGTGACTCACCAGTGAGAAAGAACACAATGAGTCAGGCAGACAAGCCCTGGGGACAGTCTTTTTAAATCTGAATTCTCTGGACTGCCTCTAGAGAAACACCCTTGAAGGAGAGAAGGCCCCACAGTAAACAGGTGGGAAGGCAGGTCAAGACACCAAACTCTGCTCTGAGAACAATGAAGCGCCCTGGCTTTTTGCATGGCTCCCTGAGAGCTCGGGGTTTTGTGCAATAAGATTCTAATGCTGTTCTGTAAGCTCCGACCCCACTTACTGATATCAAATTTATCAATCACCTCAGGTCTGCTGCCTGCTCTCAGTGACTCATCACTGTTCGTTTCATTATCTATGACCCTGGACACAGAAGGACTGTCAGGGATGGGGCAGTGACATAGAACAGCAGCTGAGGACACAGCCTTGCTTACTACACAAACCTGGGTTTGAAACCTGGCATCACATTTAAAGGGATCTCGAGCAAGCCACTTGCTTCCTTTTTTTCCATCATTAAAGCAGAAATAGTAGTGCACTTGAAGAGCTGCATGGAGGAATGAGTGCGACGCTGTTTCTAAATGGCTCAGAATGTAGTAAGTGTGCTATAATTGGATAAATATTATGTTATTCACTAAGGATTTGTGTTTTCATTGATGATTTCTCTTCCTCAGAAATTTGCTATTTGCTTGCAGAGTTAGATAATTATTTATCATTTATTTGGGGGCAGAAAAAAAGAAAAAATGTGCCAATGTACTCCCTTCCCCCACAAAAAAATCAAACAGCAGGAGGGATCTAAACAAGTTGGAACACACAAACCCTTGAGACAAGGGCTGCATTCGGTACATTTTGTACCTGCAGGGTCTGGCTAAAGGTGCTTGGGCAGTGGCCCTAAATAAATACAAGACTGAATGGTGTGTATGTCCACACTGAACGTTTTTGGAGTTTACGTCATGGGTATCTGGACACATTCATTCATCAGGAACCTATGTGCACAGCTCTGCATTCCACATTATGTGAGACACAACTTGGTCATCCATGCACAGAATAACAAAACAAGCACGTGCCCAGGTGTGGGGAATTCAAGGCCGTGGAGTGACTAGTAGGGTGAGGGCGGTCCTGAAAAACATTCCTGAGGCAGAATTGGGAGCTCGGACTTGAAAGAATGGGTGGAATCCTCCAAAAAGCGGGGTCAGGAGGGGCACCGTGAAGGGGAGAAGTACTAACTCACAAGGGGCGTGGCAGCATCCCGCCTTGGGTAGCAGCTGCAATGTTTGGCAAACAACCATCAGCGCTGATTCTTGGATACAGCAGCAACCCTGGGGCTTCTCAGAGATGTTTCTGAGGGTTTCTGTCAAAGACTGTTCTTCCTACCTTCAAACAGGTTGAGGCTCAGTGCCCTAGAGACTTGGGTATTACACGTAAACGTGATTGCCTTGGTAACGCCTGGGAGGGTCAGATCATAGACATAAGATTGGGAACAAGGTTCATTTAATAGGTAATCTCTGGCTGCTGCTTTGTTATTTAGGCTTCTCTTGGTTTAGTGGTTACTCCCTGCAAGCGGTAACTGGTCTGCAAAACAAAAGCCTGGTTCTCGCGCCAGCCACTGAGGAACTCACAGGCGCCATCTCTTTTTATGTCCCCTAATCTCAGGGTGATGGGAGGTGTAACCAAGTGAACCTTCTCTCTCTAGCGGCCCCTGCCCTCTCAGATGGCTTCTGGTTTCCCAGGTAACGGCTGCTGTTTAGCTTTGGAGTTGCAGGAGAGACCCTGGGGATCGATTGCAGTGGATTCCACTGGGCTCAGAGGCATTCCCCCTCTTGTTTTGCCAACTGGGATCCACGCAGGCATTTGGTGAAGGCAGCTGCGGAATATGTGGTGTGGCAGCCCACAGTATTCTTAAACTTCTGCCACAAAGGTGTCAGGGAGGCAGCACAGAATTGCTGAAATAATGCAGAGTTTGGAACCTGAAAGATGTGGCTCTGAATCCCAATTCTGACACTGACCAGCTGTGCAGCTTTGCACAAATCACTTAACCTCTCTGAGCCTCAGTGTCACCATCTGTCAACGGGACTTCATAACTCTGCCTCACAGGGTGGTTGTGAGGATTAGCAATAGTGTATGCGAGGTGCCTGGCACAGTCATGGCTCAGGCGATTAGTGGTGTTAGGGTACCAGAGAAGGAGGCTAATTTCACAGGCTGCATCACAGGACCGTGTTTGTATCCCCTCATTCCCAGTGTACCAGGCATCGTCCTGGCATGAAACTCACCTCCTGTCCTCCCTCCGGTGCACTCAGTCCAGTGACCGTCTGGTCTCCTTCCCGGTGGCACAGACCGTGTCAAACTCTTTCTGCCTCTGCGTGGGGCCCATTCCGGATACCTCTGACTCGTGTTGTGTTGGGAATGAAAGTGGCCCTGGAACATAAACAACAGATTGGTGCGGGGCCGGGAAGCCAGCAGCAGGCATGTGAAAATAAGATCTTAGTTGAATAGCTGTGGCAAATACTCTTGAAACATTCTCCGTCTGTTCTTAGGGTGAGAGGCACTCTCACCCCTGACTGTGGGGCCGGAAAAATCCGTTCCTCATTAGGGGCATCAGTTCTTCCAAGCAACCCCGTGGTGACAGCCTGGGTGCTGAGAGGCCAGGCCAGCTCTTCCCAGCACTGAGAACCAGGCTCCAGGGCACTGGGGGGGCCTCCAAGTGCCAACAGAAGTGGCAGATCTTTCTGCCCTTCTCTTCCAGTCAAAGGCGTGTTTCTCACTATACTCTCCGTAAGCAGAATGGGAACGATCCTCCTATCACCGCCACGTTTATTGAACACCTATTCACCAGACATTGAGTGAAGACACCCCATCATCTATAACCAACCTTTTCTGTGTTTTAAGCTTTGCTCCCCGCCCCTTTCACCTCGTATCTTGCCTAATCATTCATTGAGAAAACAGACCCCGTGGGGCAAGTGCATGTCACTCATGGCAGCAGTCAAGTGTCCAACCAGAAAACAGAACCTCCCTAAGTATTTAAAACAGAGAGAATCTAACACCAGGAAATGGCTATGGAGAAGATAGAAGATGGGAGAAACCATAGGGGTGATGCGGCGGTCCAGGGGTTAACCTCAGCCGGAAGCTGCTGCAAAGGCGAAACAACTGCTCTGGAGGTTTTACCCCAAGAGGGAGGGAGGAGAAATACCCCCTCTTCTCTCTTCCTCCCACCAGCACCTCCCATTGACTACACCCAGAGAGGTGCCAGCTGGTACGGGAGCTGGGAAATGCAGGCGCAGCCCACACCACGCAGAGCCAAGCAGGGGAAGGACATGGAAGGAGCATCGTCAAGGACCAGCACACCAGGGACAGGAACATTCGCATTCGTTTATTTAGTCGCCACATAAACAGTCGCACTCTCAGGTAGGAACCACTGTTAACCTATTTTTCTGATGGGGAAATTGAGCCACATAAGGGTTCAACAAAATTGCCCATGGGCTGTTACAGCTGAGATATTTGGGCATCCGAACTAATCTAAGGTCTGTCTGAGATTTAAACTCGCAAACCTTGTTTTCTCTCCTGACAGGAGAGCTGGGTAAGCTTTGAGGAAAGTGAGCCAGATCTATCTTTAGACTCAATCAAAGGCTTTTAATTTAATTTTTGAAAATCACGATTAATGGGACGTACATTTGTTCCAAAAAGCAAACAACGAAATGAAACAAGCCTGTGGCTGGCTGGAGCTTGAGAGCCAGTCAGTCTTGGAGAACAAGGATGGGGTCTCCAGGGACCGCAATGTGGCTCAGTCACGTGCACAGAGCACCGCCAGGGTCAGCTCTGTGCCCGGTCAAGGCTGCCTGAGGTCTCACCAAGTCATATGAACCCTTCTGCTAGTGTCCCTGCCTGGCACCACTGCTGTGGGGTTCCCACAGCTGTGTCGGTGACCCATGAAAAGCCTGCAAGGAAGGTTATTCCAGGCCACTGTCCCTTCCTCCTGGGGCTCTGACCCAAGTCAGGTCATTCGATGGCTGTCCTCACTACCCCCTCAGCATTCTGAGCTGGCCTCCATCATGGGACTTGATGCACTGCTTTGTAATGCTCTATTTTCTCACTGATCTGCCCCAGTGGACTGTGAGCTCCACCAGGTAAGGCCCTGTATGAACCTCAGGCTTATCACAGCACTCAATACACAATAGATATGCAATATAAATTTGAGGAATGAATGAGTGAAAGGACATACAAGAACCCAGGATATTCTTAACAACATGATTCAGCAGAAAGAATGTGCAGTCTGGTGTCCATTCGACCAAGAATTACATCCCAGGTGTGCTATCCACAATAGGTAGTCATGTAGGGTCTGAACTTCAGTTTTCTCCTCCATAAAATGAGATTAACATAATCTTCCTTTAAGGGTTGTTGTGGCTATTCAAAGCTTACACTTGCTCAATGATTATCACTTCCTTTCTCCCTGGACGTTTTGAAAGGAAACTATTCTGCTCTCCCCTAAAATGTTTTCTAGGTGATGAAAGAATTAAATATTGGGATAGTTAGGCCATGATTTTGAAGTGGGGTAATAATATGAACTAAGATTCTGTACAGAAAATAGAAATCATTTTGACTAATTCAAAAAGAAAGTGATTTAATGCAAGGAATTAGGGAAATTAAATTGCCAAAAAGGCTGGAAGAGTGGATGTCAAGAACCCAGCACTGGACTACTGAGTTCAAGGGCATCCATCCACCATAGTGGCCACGCTCACGTCAGGAGGCTGCTGCCATCACATGTGCTGCCACAATGGCCAAATCATCTCCAGGATTTGTAACCTCATGTGTTAGCTTTCTATTGCTGCATGATAATTTTACCACAAACTTAGGGGCTGAAAACAACACGTATTTATTATATCATAGTTACTGTAGGTCAGGAACCCAGGCACAGCTTACATGGATCCTCTGACTCAATGTCTCATGAAGCTGCCATCATGATATCAACTGGGGCTGCAGCCTCATCTGAGTCCTGCCTGGGGAAGGAACTGCTTCCAAGCTCACATGATTGTTGACGGCATTCATTTTTTTGCAGGGCCTCAGTTTCTTACCAATTAGTATTAGGCAGAGGGCATCCTCAACCCCTTACCACATGGCCACTAGCTTCTTCAAAGCCAGTAAGAGAGAGAGCATCTCCTAGCAAGATGGATGCTACAATCTCATACAACATAATCATGTACATGTAATCCCATCACCTTGCCACATCCTATTGGTTGGAAGCAAGTTACAGGTCCCACCACCCACACTTCAGGGGAGAGGATTACACAGGGGTGTGAATGCCAGGAGGAGAGATCACGGGGCCACCTGAGAGTCTGTCCACCACACCTTGTTTGCCAGCAGCCTTAGCAGCAGGAGGGTGGCTTCCCCTCACTTCTTTCTGCCTTCCATGTTATTCACAAATGCATCTGATCACAAAGCACAGTTTACATTTATAACCCTAGCTGCAAAGTATTCTAGAAAATGTCATGTATAGTTTTTCAACTTCTCTAACTAGATGGAAGGTAGAATTGCCATTGAGAGAGTCAATTCAAAATATCATCACCAGTGGCATGTGATACTGAGTATCTGCTCTAGTGGACAATCTTACTAATATGTTGACAAGACATGTATTGGATACTTGCTGTGTTAAGAGTTAGTGTTGCAAAACGGTAAAGAGTGTGGGCTTGTAGTCAGGTTGCCTGGATTTGAATTCTGGTTTTGCCTTAAAAATCCTCATCTGTGGGACTTCCCTGGTGGCACAGTGCTTAAGAATCTGCCTGGGGGAAGACTGTGGAAGAGTAAGACGCGGAGATCACCTTCCTCCCCACAGATACACCAGAAATACATCTACACGTGGAACAACTCCTACAGAACACCTACTGAACGCTGGCAGAAGACCTCAGACCTCCCAAAAGGCAAGAACCCCCCCCCCATACCTGGGTAGGGCAAAAGAAAAAACAGAGACAAAAGAATAGGGATGGGACCTGCACCAGTGGGAGGGAGCTGTGAAGGAGGAAAGATTTCCACACACTAGGAAGCCCCTTCGCGGGCGGAGACTGCGGGTGGTGGAGGGGGAAAGCTTCGGAGCCGCCAAGGAGAGCACAGCAACAGGGGTGCGGAGGGCAAAGCGGAGATTCCCGCACAGAGCATCAGGGCTGACCGACACTCACCAGACCGAAAGGCTTGTCGGCTCACCCGCCGGGGCGGGCGGGGCTGGGAGTTGAGGCTCGGGCTTCAGTCGGAGCACCGGCCGGGAGGGAGTCCGGGGAAAAGTCTGGAGCTGCCGAAAAGGCAAGAGACTTTGTCTTCCCTCTTTGTTTCCTGGTGCGCGAGGAGACGGGATTAAGTGCGCTGCTTAAAGGAGTTCCAGAGACGGGCGCGAGCCGCGGCTAAAAGCACGGACCCCAGAGACGGGCATAAGACGCTAAGGCTGCTACTGCCGCCACCAAGAAGCCCGTGTGCGAGCACAGGTCACTATCCACACCCCCTTCCAGAGAGCCTGTGCAGCCCGCCACTGCCAGGG
Source organism: Globicephala melas (assembly GCF_963455315.2). Lineage (NCBI taxonomy): Eukaryota > Metazoa > Chordata > Mammalia > Artiodactyla > Delphinidae > Globicephala > Globicephala melas. The sequence goes on from NC_083321.1 coordinate 63,013,922, forward strand.
TCCCGGGATCCAGGAACAACTCCCCCGGAAGAACGCACGGCGCGCCTCAGGCTGGGGCAACGTCATGCCGACCTCTGCCGCCGCAGGACCGCCCCGCACGCAGTGCCCCTCCCTCCCCCCGGCCTGAGTGAGCCAGAGCCCCCGAATGAGCGGCTCCTTTAACCCCGTCCTGTCTGAGCGAAGAACAGACGCCCTCTGGCACCCTACACGCAGAGGCGGGGCCAAATGCAAAGCTGAGCCCCTGGGAGCTGTGCGAACAAAGAAGAGAAAGGGAAATCCCTCCCAGGAGCCTCAGAAGCAGCGGATTAAAGCTCCACAATCAACTTGATGTACCCTGCATCTGTGGAATACATGAATAGACGAGTCATCCCAAATTGAGGAGGTGGACTTTGAGAGCAAGATTTATGATTTTTTCCCCTTTTCCTCTTTTTGTGAGTGTGTATGTGTATGCTTCTGTGCGAGATTTTGTCTGTATAGCTTTGCTTCCACCATTTGTCCTAGGGTTCTATCCGTCAGGTTTTTTTTTCTTTTTTCTCTCTTAATAATTATTTTTTATTATAATAACTTTATTATATTTTATCTTACTTTATTTTACTTTACTTTATCTTATTTCTTTCTTTTTTCCTTCCTTCCCTCCTTCCTTCCTCCCTCCCTCCCTCCTTCCTTTCTTTCTCTCTTTCTTTCTTTCTTTATCTACTAATTCTTTCTTTCTACTTTTTCTCCCTTTTATTCTGAGCCGTGTGGATGAAAGGCTCTTGGTGTTGCATCTAGGAGTCAGTGCTGTGCCTCTGAGGTGGGAGAGCCAACTTCAGGACACTGGTCCACAAGAGACCTCCCAGCTCCACACAATATCAAACGGCGAAAATCTCCCAGAGATCTCCATCTCAACACCAGCATCCAGCTTCACTCAACGACCAGCAAGCTACAGTGCTGGACATCCTATGCCAAACAACTAGCAAGACAGGAACACAACCCCACTCATTAGCAGAGAGGCTGCCTAAAATCATAATAAGTCCACAGACACCCTAAAACACACCACCAGACATGGACCTTCCCACCAGAAAGACAAGATCCAGCCTCATCCACCAGAACACAGGCACTAGTACCCTCCACCAGGAAACCTACACAACGCACTAAACCAACCTTAGCCACTGGGGGCAGACACCAAAAACAATGGGAATTAAGAACCTGCAGCCTGCAAAAAGGAGACCCCAAACACAGTAAGATAAGCAAAATGAGAAGACAGAAAAACACACAGCAGATGAAGGAGCAAGATAAAAACCCACCAGACCTAACAAATGAAGAGGAAATAGGCAGTCTACCTGAAAAAGATTTCAGAATAATGATAGTAAAGATGATCCAAAATCTTGGAAATAGAATAGACAAAATGCAAGAAAGATTTAACAAGGACCTAGAAGAACTAAAGATGAAACAAACAATGATGAACAACACAATAAATGAAATTAAAAATACTCTAGATGGGATCAATAGCACAATAACTGAGGCAGAAGAACGGATAAGTGACCTGGAAGATAAAATAGTGGAAATAACTACTGCAGAGCAGGATAAAGAAAAAAGAATGAAAAGAACTGAGGACAGTCTCAGAGACCTCTGGGACAACATTAAATGAACCAACATTAGAATTATAGGGGTTTCAGAAGAAGAAGAGAAAAAGAAAGGGACTGAGAACATATTTGAAGAGATTATAGTTGAAAACTTCCCTAATATGGGAAAGGAAATAGTTAATCAAGTCCAGGAAGCACAGAGAGTCCCATACAGGATAAATCCAAGGAGAAATACACCAAGACACATATTAATCAAGCTGTCAAAAATTAAATACAAAGAAAACATATTAAAAGCAGCAAGGGAAAAACAACAAATAACACACAAGGGAATCCCCATAAGGTTAAAAGCTGATCGTTCAGCAGAAACTCTGCAAGCCAGAAGGGAGTGGCAGGACATATTTAACGTGATGAAGGAGAAAAACCTGCAACCAAGATTACTCTACCCAGCAAGGATCTCATTCAGATTTGATGGAGAAATTAAAAGCTTTACAGACAAGCAAAAGCTGAGAGAGTTCAGCACCACCAAACCAGCTCTACAACAACTGCTAAAGGAACTTCTCTAGGCAAGAAACACAAGAGAAGGAAAAGACCTACAATAACGAACCCAAAACAATTAAGAAAATTGGAATAGGAACATACATATCGATAATTATCTTAAATGTAAATGGACTAAATGCTCCCACCAAACGACACAGATTGGCTGAATGGATACAAAAGCAAGACCCATATATTTGCTGTCTACAAGAGACCCACTTCAGACCTAGAGACACATACAGACTGAAAGTAAGGGGATGGAAAAAGATATTTCATGCAAATGGAAAACAAAAGAAAGCTGGAGTAGCAATTCTCATATCAGACAAAATAGACTTTAAAATAAAGACTATTAGAAGAGACAAAGAAGGACACTACATAATGATCAAGGGATCGATCGAAGAAGAAGATATAACAATTGTAAATATTTATGCACCCAACATAGGAGCACCTCAATACATAAGGCAAATACTAACAGCCATAAAACGGGAAATCGACAGGAACACATTCATAGTAGGGGACTTTAACACCCCACTTTCACCAATGGACAGATCATCCAAAATGAAAATAAATAAGGAAACACAAGCTTTAAATGACACATTAAACAAGATGGACTTAATTGATATTTAAAGGACATTCCATCCAAAAACAACAGAATACACATTTTTCTCAAGTGCTCATGGAACATTCTCCAGGATAGATCATATCTTCGGTCACAAATTAAGCCTTGGTAAATTTAAGAAAATTGAAATTGTATCAAGTATCTTTTCTGACCACAATGCTATGAGACTAGATATCAATTACACGAAAAGATCTGTAAAAAATACAAACACATGGAGGCTAAACAATACACTACTTAATAACGAAGTGATCACTGAAGAAATCAAAGAGGAAATCAAAAAATATCTAGAAACAAATGACAATGGAGACATTACGACCCAAAATCTATGGGATGCAGCAAAAGCAGTTCTAAGAGGGAAGTTTATAGCAATACAATCCTACCTTAAGAAATAGGAAACATCTCGAATAAACAACCTAACCTTGCACCTAAAGCAATTAGAGAAAGAAGAACAAAAAACCCCCAAAGTTAGCAGAAGGAAAGAAATCATAAAGATCAGAGCAGAAATAAATGAAAAAGAAATGAAGGAAACGATAGCAAAGATCAATAAAACTAAAAGCTGGTTCTTTGAGAAGATAAACGAAATTGATAAACCATTAGCCAGACTCATCAAGAAAAAAAGGGAGAAGACTCAAATCAATAGAATTAGAAATGAAAAAGGAGAAGTAACAACTGACACTGCAGAAATACGAAAGATCATGAGAGATTACTACAAGCAACTATATGCCAATAAAATGGAAAACCTGGAAAAAATGGACAAATTCTTAGAAATGCACAACCTGCCAAGACTGAATCAGGAAGAAATAGAAAATATGAACAGACCAATCACAAGCACTGAAATTGAGACTGTGATTTAAAATCTTCCAACAAACAAAGGCCAGGACCAGATGGCTTCACAGGCGAATTCTATCAAACATTTAGAGAAGAGCTAACACCTGTCCTTCTCAAACTCTTCCAAAATATAGCAGAGGGAGGAACACTCCCAAACACATTCTACGAGGCCACCATCACCCTGACACCAAAACCAGACAAGGATGTCACAAAGAAAGAAAACTACAGGCCAATATCACTGATGAACATAGATGCAAAAATCCTCAACAAAATACTAGCAAACAGAATCCAACAGCACATTAAACGGATCATACACCATGATCAAGTGGGGTTTATTCCAGGAATGCAAGGATTCTTCAATATATGCAAATCAGTCAACACGATACACCATATTAACAAATTGAAGGAGAAAAACCATATGATCATCTCAATAGATACAGAGAACGCTTTCGACAAAATTCAACACCCATTTATGATAAAAACCCTGCAGAAAGTAGGCATAGAGGGAACTTTCCTCAACATAATAAAGGCCATATATGACAAACCCACAGCCAACATCATCCTCAATGGTGAAAAGCTGAAAGCATTTCCACTAAGATCAGGAACAAGACAAGGTTGCCCACTCTCACCACTCTTATTCAACATAGTTGTGGAAGTTTTAGCCACAGCAATCAGAGAAGAAAAGGAAATAAAAGGAATCCAAATCGGAAAAGAAGAAGTAAAGCTGTCACTGTTTGCAGATGACATGATACTATATATAGAGAATCCTAAAGATGCTACCAGAAAACTACTAGAGCTAATCAATGAATTTGGTAAAGTAGCAGGATACAAAATTAATGCACAGAAATCTCTGGCATTCCTATACACTAATGATGAAAAATCTGAAACAAATCAAGAAAACACTCCAATTTACCATTGCAACAAAAAGAATAAAATATCTAGGAATAAACCTACCTAAGGAGACAAAAGACCTGTATGCAGAAAATTATAAGACACTGATGAAAGAAATTAAAGATGATACAAATAGAGAGATATACCATGTTCTTGGATTGGAAGAATCAACATTGTGAAAATGACTCTACTACCCAAAGCAATCTACACAGTCAATGCAATCCCTATCAAACTACCACTGGCATTTTTCACAGAACTAGAACAAAAAATTTCACAATTTGTATGGAAACACAAAAGACCCCAAAGAGCCAAAGCAATCTTGAGAACGAAAAATGGAGCTGGAGGAATCAGGCTCCCTGACTTCAGACTATACTACAAAGCAACAGTAATCAAGACAGTACGGTACTGGCACAAAAACAGAAAGATAGATCAATGGAACAGGTTAGAAAGCCCAGAGATAAACCCACGCAAATATGGTCACCTTATCTTTGATAAAGGAGGCAGGAATGTACAGTGGAGAAAGGACAGCCTCTTCAATAAGTGGTGCTGGGAAAACTGGACAGGTACATGTAAAAGTATGATATTAGATCACTCCCTAACACAATACACAAAAATAAGCTCAAAATGAATTAAAGACCTAAATGCAAGGCCAGAAACTATCAAACTCTTAGAGGAAAACATAGGCAGAACACTCCATGACATAAATCACAGCAAGATCCTTTTTGACCCACCTCCTAGAGAAATGGAAATAAAAACAAAAATAAACAAATGGGACCTAATGAAACTTCAAAGCTTTTGCACAGCAAAGGAAACCATAAACAAGACCAAAAGACAACCCTCAGAATGGGAGAAAATATTTGCAAATGAAGAAACTGACAAAGGATTAATCTCCAAAATTTATAAGGAGCTCATGCAGCTCAATAACAGAAAAACAAACAACCCAATCCAAAAATGGGCAGAAGACCTAACTAGACATTTCTCCAAAGAAGATATACAGACTGCCAACAAACACATGAAAGAATGCTCAACATCATTAATCATTAGAGAAATGCAAATCAAAACTACAATGAGATATAATCTCACACCAGTCACAATGGCCATCATCAAGAAACCTAGAAACAATAAATGCTGGAGAGGGTGTGGAGAAAAGGGAACACTCTTGCACTGTTGGTGGGAATGTAAATTGATACAGCCACTGTGGAGAACAGTATGGAGGTTCCTTAAAAAACTACAAATAGAACTACCATATGACCCAGCAATCCCACTGCTGGGCATATACCCTGAGAAAACCATAATTCAAAAAGAGTCATGTACCACAATGTTCATTGCAGCTCTATTTACAATAGCCCGGAGATGGAAACAACCTAAGTGTCCATCATCGAATGAATGGATAAAGAAGATGTGGCACATATATACAGTGGAATATTACTCAGCCATAAAAAGAAATGAAATTGAGCTATTTGTAATGAGGTGGATAGACCTAGAGTCTGTCATACAGAGTGAAGTAAGTCAGAAAGAGAAAGTCAAATACCGTATGCTAACACATATATATGGAATTTAAGAAAAAGAAAATGTCATGAAGAACCTAGGGGTAAGACAAGAATAAAGACACAGACCTACTAGAGAATGGACTTGAGGATATGGGGAGGGGGAAGGGTAACCTGTGACAAAGCGAGAGAGAGGCATGGACTTATATACACTACCAAACATAAAATAGATAGCTCGTGGGAAGCAGCCGCATAGCACAGGGAGATCAGCTCCGTGCTTTGTGACCGCCTGGAGGGGTGGGATAGGGAGGGTGGGAGGGAGGGAGACGCAAGAGGGAAGAGATATGGGAACATATGTATATGTATAACTGATTCACTTTGTTATAAAGCAGAAACTAACATACCATTGTAAAGCAATTATACTCCAATAAAGATGTTAAAAAAAAAAGACAAAAAAAACCACAATACTTTAAAATTCTGATGAAAAAAAAAAGAATCTGCCTGCCAATGCCGGGGACACGGGTTCAATCCCTGGTCTGGGAAGATCCCACATGCTGTGGAGCAACTAAAGCCACGAGCCACGTGTACTGAGCCTGCATGCCACAACTACTGAAGCCCGTCTGCCTAGAGCCCATGCTCCGCAACAACAAAAGCCACCGCAATGAGAATCCCGCGTGCCGCAACGAAGAGTAGGCCCCGCTCCCCGCAACTAGCGAAAGCCTGTGTGCAGCAACGAAGACCCAACACAGACAATAATAAATAAATAAATAATAAATAAATTTATTTAAAAAAATCCTCATCTGTAAAATGGGCATGATAATCATACTTATATAATCATATAGTCCGTGAGTGCTTGGCATAGAGTCAGCATTCAATCAAAGTTAGGTATCATCATTCTTGTGGGTCAAGCAATTTCCTAAGTGTTTTCCACACATTATCTCATTTGATTTTCACAAAAGCCTTATGAAGTTGCTATTGTTATTCCCATTTTACAGATGAGAAAACAGTCTCAGGGAGGTTGTACAATTTCCCAAAGACGAGCAAAGACAGTTATTAGCAGAGTTCACAGCTCCTAGTCATTGGGTTAAACTGCTTCCTCTTTACAATTTGAAGATAGATTTGATTTTTATAAATGGCCATAATCAAAATAACAGGAATAATAATAATCCCTTAAAATTACGTAGGACTTTACATCTTACAAGGTGTTTTCTCACTTGAGCCTTCTGACAGAATGTTGTAATGTGTATTTGTTGTTTGGTTTGAAAATACTCAATTCTGCAACAGACAAAAAGAAAAAAATTAGATAAATGAAATTCATAAAATATGTTAGAAAATATGGCATGTGTGTATTTAACATAGAAAGGATCAAGAGATACCTAATATTTATAAGGCACTAAATATTCATGAGGCACTTATATATTACATAGAAGTGATATATAAATATGCATGAGTCCTATGAGGAGCTAATATGCTGGGTGTACTACATATACATGAGCAATCAATATTCATGAGGCCATAATTCAGCCACACACTGATTGACACCCATTCTGGCTCACGCGTCCTCTGCAAGCTCATGGCTGAAACTCATGGCTGCTTAGCAGGTGAGCTGCAAGCTACAGCTATTAGCCTGGTGTACTTGTCCTGTCTCTCCAATAGTTTAAGTGTGTCTTCTTGGCCAGGGCAGTTTCCGTTTGCGAGCCCCTTAGCTCAAATCTCAACTCTGGTCCTGTAACCAAACCACCAGCGGGGAAGGCTGATGTGGCAGAGAAAGAGACAGGGCAAATGAACACTGCCTACCCCAGGATTCGGTGTGTCCTTCCACCCTGATCACACCCTACCTCAGAGTGCTCATCTCTTTCCTCTTGCCTCCACTATGTGTTTTACATTGATTTTATAGTCCACGTGATTCGACATCCTAATTCGCTTAGTGAGCCTTTCTGTTCCATGACCTCTGGTAGGGTGTACCAGTTTGCCTGGTAGTGACCTTAGAGGCTACCACTGCATCATGGTAATTTCCCATGTGATGAATGATGGGAGATAGGTAAGGATCATGCTTCCCACTTTATGGATAAGGAAATCAAGAAATATAGAGGATGTGTGACTTATCCAAGGACACACAGCTAATAAGTAGATTAACTGGAATTAATAACACAGGTTTCTCCAACTCCAAATCTAGTTCTTTTTATTCTAAACAAGTCCACATGCCAAAAAAAGAAAAAAATCAGAAGGTACTATAAAAAATGAAATAGATTTTCCTTGTGGGCCTCTAAAGAAAGTTTGCAAAGAAAAATTCCAAGGCTGTTCTGAGCAGTGGTTCCTGGGCAGAACAAGACATCGCTCTGGCAAAGCCCTTATTTTGATGACGCAACACTCACACTCATGCTTGTACTGGGAGCAACCTTAAAAGGGGCCTGTTGTTTAGATTTACAGCCACCCTTCCTCTGTTCCTCATTGATTCTGTAAACACAGCCTCCTTACGTGCAAGACCCCCAGTCAACAGGCGCATGGAGGCTCTGATGCTATGAGGAATTATGTCCAGAAAGAAAGGAGGCTTGAGCTAGAAAGAGTTCAGTCGTCTTCAGGTCCTTCCCAAAGCTGGATCCCTTGCCAGACAGTATCACCCTCAGAGATTTGACCTGTTTGCTCTGGCTCTTTTAACTGTTGACTTTTGAATCAACTCTAGGTTGGCTCGGGTATGAAACTTGCTTTCCTCAAATTAATAGTTACTTGAATAAGCACTTTTGTTCTTCCTTCCATTCCCTTCCTCACTACCTTTGAAGCCATGTGTAAATAAAGGTTGCTGGCCAAAAGGATTTGGGGGCTGTGACTAAGGCTCTTGGGTAAGGACCATCTATGTCAATTCCCAAGCTTTTGTGGGAGACATCAGTCTTCTCAGGGGAGAAAATGGGTAAGCCACAGTGAAACCTTGCAAATAATTTTCAGCAGTCATTAGGCACCCCAAATGTGTATTTTTTTCTGCAAATCTGCGCTGGCTTTGCTCTTGTTTCCATTTCATCATAACCATATTACCTCCTTCAATTGCTTTCAAATCCCTAGGTTAGAAAAACATCACAACTGCTATTCATGGATATGAAGAACTCAAGGTACTAACAAGGAAAATGGACACAATACAGTCCTGTATTTTTTCAATCATGTTTTTGTGCATGTGTTTGAATGTGTGCAGGCACACATAGAGACAGCAAGAAAAACATGTGGAAGGAGAAATAACAAAATGCTTAAGTGTACTTACGGAGGAATTATAGGTAATTTGTACTTGATTTTTTAAAATAACTCTCCATATTGCTTAAATTCTTATAATCATCTTTCATTGCTTTTACCATTTAAAAAAAAGCTTGTCTATTTCCTTTCTGAATAGAAATAACAATACTTAACAAGGTCTTTATTGTTATCAAGGAGTTTTTTAAAGCTAAACAATCTCAGCTGAATTTCATAACATCCCTGGGAAGTCAGTATCATCTTTATATCCATTTTATAGATGGCTCAGACACCCTGTTGTATCCAAGGTTACACAGCTACTAAATAGCAAACTTGAGAGGCAAAGACATATTTTTGACGTCAAAGCCCATGTAATTTCCACTCTGCCATAGCCGCTCTCTGTAAGTACTTTCAGCCATGTGTCCCCAGTTTCAATCAACAATTGTTCTCTGGAATGGCACTCTGGAGGGGTGCAAAGATAAAAATTCTGCCCCTCCAGGAATTCACGGTCCAGAGCAGGGGTTCTCAGCCCCAGTTGCTCACTAGATTCACCCTGGGCCAATTTTAAAACTCTTTATGCCTGGGCCAACCTCAGATGGTCTTTAAAACTCCTCAGAAGATTCCAAGGTGCAGCCAAGGTGAGACCAACTGGTCTACCAGGGAGCTGGCACATCCGTAAGTGCACAGATCCACCAGAGACAATATATATACTCAATTATGATAATTCACTGTCTTGTTTCCAGTAATTGCTTCCTTCCTGGCATTTTATGGGTACTTGGCACATGGATCTCCTTGCATGGATGTCAATTGAAGACTATAGATTTAAGGCTACGTACTATAAACAGGTTTTAGTGTTTATCCTTGAAATTAGTCAGAAATAGCTTTTACACTCTCTTACTGCAGTGTAGTTGGGCAATGTCGCGTAGCAAAGAGAATTCTAGATGTGGGGCTCTGAAGACAGGTTTAGTCTTGTCTCAGGCTGTAAAAACTGTGATTTGGGACAAGTCACTTCTCCTCTATGGGACAAGTGTCTTCCTCTATAAAATAAAAGGGTTGAACCTAGGGGCAGGACAGGAATAAAGATGCAGAAGTAGAGACTGGACTTGAGGACACGGGGAGGGGCAAGGGTAAGCTGGGACGAAGTGAGAGAGTGGCATGGACTTATATATACTACCAAATGTAAAACAGATAGCTAGTGGGAAGCAGCTGCATAGCACAGGGAGATCAGCTCAGTGCTTTGTGACCACCTAGAGGGGTGGGATAGGGAGGGTGGGAGGGAGACGCAAGAGGGAGGGGATATAGGGATATATATATATATATATATGTACAGCTGATTCACTTTGTTATAGAGCAGAAACTTGCGCACCACTGTAAAGCAATTATACTCCAACAAAGCTCTTTAATTAATTAATTTTTCAAAAAGACACAGGACAAAAGCAGCAAGGCCATAGCAAAATGCAAGAAAATTCGTCTGAAAACCTTAATTAAAGAAACATTGTTTTTTCAGACATTATCAAAGCCTGACTATATCATTCACAGATTACATAAAATGTCAAAAAACAACATATTCAAGTGATGATCAATATGCCTTGTTTGTAATTTATAAATAATAACATAAAAAAATAAATAAATAAAAGGGTTTAATTAGATGCTGTCTGCCATTCCTCTAGCTCAAATTTCCCATCATTCCCTATCATGTAACCCTAGATTGCCAAAAAGCAGGGAGTCCAAGATAGACAATGAATTTAAAACCTACCTACTTCAGTTACATATTGCTACATTATAAATCACCTCAAAATCTAGTGGCTTACAACAATGGTTTCTTATTTCTGATTCGGTGGATTGACTGGGAGGTCCTACTGGTTTCACCTGGGCTCACAGGTGCAGCTGCAGGCAGGGGGAGCCAGCTGAAGCTGGAACATCCAAAAGGGTTTACTCAACTGCCAACTGGGCTGGCTGTGGGCTGGAGAGCCTTCGTTCTGCTCCACATGACCTCTCATGCTCCAGGAAGATAGCCTGCACTTTCTCCTAACATGGCGGTCTCAAAATTCCAAGAGGGTAAGAGTGATACGAGTGTAAGCTGCAAAGCCTCCCGAGGTCTAGGCTCGGGAACTCCCACAGTGTCACTTCAGCCATAATTATTGGTCAAAGCAAGTCACAGGATTAGCCCAGATTTTAAAAAGAAAAATTAAAAAAAAGGTGGAGCACTAGATTCCACCTCTTGATGAGAGAGGCAACAATGAAGTTGCAAAGTGGTGTGGACACATGAAGTATGATTCATGGGTGGCCGTTACCATAATAACCCTCTGTGGTATTTTTGCCTGGAGGTGCCATATCATGTAGTGGTTAAAGGCACCGTCTTTGGACTCAAACAATATGGTTTCATATCCTGCTGCTTCCACTGACTTGTGATATAGGTCAAGAGACTTAAATCTCTCTGTGCCTGTTTCCTCGCTGGTAACTTGACAAGGATAATAACCATGCCCACCTCGTGAGGCAACTGTGGTAAATAAATGTGATTATGTCTGTAAAGCCTAAAATGTGTCCTAAAAGCTCTCTGTTCTTGCTACTGCTCCTGGTTTTCTACAGGAGGTGAGGGAGCTGCTGCATCCCTCAGGTTAAGGCAGCAACCCTTATTCCCCTCTTTCCCAACATTACATGGGTTAGACTGACTGTAGTCACTTGTTGCAAACCTGAGGGGTTAAAATGCGTTTGGTACTGGTTATCACTGAGCTCATTCACATACAGCATCTCTTCTGTGAAAGGTCCAGCTCCGAGTACTGATCTTAAAACAAGGAATGTGACTTTTGGTCTCAGCGGGAGGCGTGTGTTTCTGGCATGAACAGCTCTTGTTCCCCGGTAGCCCCTGACTCCTGACTACCTGGCTGAGTGCAATTCCAGGTGAGAGAGCCCTCTGCCCCTGGGAACCTCAGCCCCACCTGCACAAAGCAGGCCACCACTTGCTGACCTTGGCTCTCACTTGGAGGGCTGAAAGGGTCTTCAAGCCACTGGTGTGGGCCAGCCTGCCGTTTAGTGCCCGAGGTGCACAGGCTCCCTAAGTCAAGACTTACCTGTGACTTGTTCTCTGGGATATATGACCTAAGTTTTCTCCAAGGCAGTTTAACTATACTAAGCAGTCTGACTCGGGGCTTTGGAGTCAGACAGACCTGGGTTCGAATCCCTATACTGATACCTACTAGCATCATGACTCAGGACAAGTGGGATAACCTCACTCAGGCTCAGTTTTTTCCTTTGTAAAATCATCTACCTTACAAGGTTGCTGTAAAGATTAGAAATAGGTATATAAAGCACTCAGCTCAGACTCTGGATATTAGTAGGATTAAAGTAGATAATTTGTTCAAAGTGCCTAAGAGCTCAGGGTACACAATAGGTCCTCAGAAAAAAATTCTTTTTTCTTCCCTTTCAGTATCAGGGTGAATCTAAGCCTGAAGATATTCATTTATTAATTTATTCAACAAACCACTGCAAATGCTGTGAAGAATACAAAAAGAGAATATAAAAGTATATCGAATTCCAAACTGGAAGCCCCATGAAAGCAGGGATCCCAACTTTTTGTCACTCGTTGTCTAAAAGGTATCTAGGACAGTGCCTGAAACACAGTAGGTGTAAAATAAATGCTTGTTGAAAGAAAGATAATCTAGTCTCTGCCATCCCTGAGTTTGGATTTAAAGAGAAGATGAGGAATATACATAAATAACTGCATTTTCAGGTTGATTGATTCAAGTGATCAGAGAGGAGCAATGGTTGTGGAAGAAATTCCACCTTCCTGAGGGTTAAGGTAAGGCTTCAAGGGAGAGGTGCATTTAGAATGAGCTTTGAAGAATGGGAGGATTTCAAAGTGCAATATGGGAAAGAAGACTGAGAATAAAAAGGAGGACCACGTTTAACCTATGGCTGAAATTTAGAATTGAAGTTGTAAGTGGCTCTCTCTCTCTCTGTATGTTTATATGTCTGTAATTCAGAAAGGCCTCAGAAAACCTCTCATTATCTGATTGTGTTGTACTTTCCCATCTCTGGGTGGTATTCCCAAACTACATTATAAAATATCTTAAAGGAGTTCACTGTATTCTGACTGGCTTAGAGACAAAAAAGCTCATTACATAAATTGAATATTCCTAAAATTCTCAGGAATAAAGGAAAGTGAGCCTGAAATACTTTCAATGTGGAAAAGAAAAGGTATTCTTATAGAAAAAAACTCAGAATTTTTTAAAAATTCAAGTTCTCAAGATGTAGGTGAATCTTTGGCAAACAAGACTAGGTCAGTAATTTCAGTTTAATAAAATAGCTCTGTTTTCTCTGAGTTAAAGTTAAGCATGATACAAACATACGTTCTTTACTTTACATAAATATCTTCTTCCTAAGCTTATCCAGAGTTACTGATAGAGCAGGTTAGCATTACTTCTACTAAATATGTAGAATTTTTCTAAATTTAAAATTTTGTTTAACCATATCGGATCATTATTCTGACAAACTTTATTTCAACAGTAATTGAAATTACATCAGCTTGAAGATAATTTCCAAGATCTTTAGGTAACTTAAAACCTTGGACTGATACTAAACTGAGTTAATTAATAGATATTCATTAGATACTAAGATCATTTCTAAGAAGATACAATACTGAAAAAGTGTCACTAAGTATAATTTAAGATTGTATACTTTTGCTTCCTATTTTTATATGCTATGGAGAGGGTATATGTACATATTTGGGTCTGTTAATGAATGTGTTTCTGTTTTTATCACTTTGAGAAGTTGTGATAAAGGGGGTGCAACAGATATAGAAAATCGTAGAAGGTTCCTGAAAGGGGATTTAATTGCGGTCAGAGCTGGCTACATTTGTTGGGTTTATTTATGAGATTTTCATTGTCTTTGAGCTATTTTACACCTCTCTATAAATTGTAGATGATGAATATGCAAACTCTGTCTTGTCAGGTAGAGATTAATTGACTTCCTTCTTCTGCTTAGAGAAACCAGTTTTGGTACCTTACCTGCAAACTGAACCAGATCCTGTTTCCTTGCCCAAACTGTCAATTTTCCCCAATTTCTCAGTCTTCCAGATTCCTTCAATATCTGGCTACAACCTTCCAAACTAACTTTTCCAATTTATCTGGCTTCTGCCTGGTGGCATTACTGAGAACTATAGCCTGACTGTCCATATCCTTCCTGGGACTCTGTTGCCTTGCAGCTGGCCATTTTCCCCAGGACCTGAAGAAGGCCTGGAAGCTGAAGCTCTATGGCTTGATATAAAGCTCGAAGGACTCACCATTGCAGTAGACCATGCATGAGCCCGAATTCTCTCTGGACAAGCCACTGTCTGGATTACTAAGTAAGGCCGATGAAATACTTGGGTCACGCATGCCCTTATATGAGGGGTAACCTTGACTGTGGAAAATACCACCACCAAGAGCATTGACATCCTAGCTCAAGAGCTTCAAGAAACTCAAGGAGCTGTGCTGCATAACTGGATGTTTTCCTCCACTGGCCTGTTGGAATCCACTGGACTGGTTACCCTTAGAGTTCAACTCCTGGTTCTTTACTTTAATACAACCTTTTATGTTACTGTTTCCCTTTTTTCATTTTAAGCATACTTCTCTTAAGATGCCTGATCTCCAGGACTCTAAAATAACCAACTTTTGCCACCACTTCTCTGCAGATGGTTGAACTGGTTTTGCAGGACTAGAGGCAAAACAACGTCCTCGAGAGACTATTTCTCAGACCCTGCTTCACTCCATTCAGGGGTTTATAAATTACCTCTGAGTTGTTCAGTGACAAGTGATATTCATTCATTTTGAACAAAAGGGCAGACTGACAAATGTTGAACTTTACCTGAGCCCTGTGCTCTCAGAAAGCAGAGCTGGCTAAGAAATTCCCCTACACCTTTGTTCTCTGAAATCCCTCCTCTCTTTTGTGTTCCAAGAAACAGCTACCAGCAATGCTCTCCCATGTACTAAAAGAAGACCCATCTCTATCCTTCTTCGTGACTCTTGTAAGACTGTGGATGACCCCCTTGTTGACCTGCCTTTATTAAAATCCCAGACCCCCTTCCCTTTCTTAGAGAACTTTCTCATTCATGAACATTCTCCCTATTGCAATAGCTTGAATAGAATCATCTCCTTATTTGACAAACTGTTTTGTCTGTTACGCTTTCCAATTTAAAAAATAAATAAAGATATAGGAGGCTTTTTTCCTGCCTTTGGAACAGTTGTGTGAGAAGGTGATGTCTGAGACAGTGACAGCCACCTCCAACCATGGAACAAGCCTGAGGATGGCCGTCCACATGCTGAGGATGACAGAGGGAGAAGTGGAAAGTACCTGGGTCCTTGATTATTTCGTTACGTTGCTGAAATAGTCAATCCTTTTACTCCCTGTCACTTCCGGACTTCTTGTTATGGTAAGTAACATACAGTCTTATGTTTTAAGTTATTCTCTGTTGGGTGTTCTGTTCTGAAGCCCCAAATACCCCAATAGGATGCTTGTTGGCTTCAGGAATAAAGAAAACTTGTGCCCAGAAATCTTGAAAGGTGTTTGTTTGAGAAGAAATGATTGCTTGTTATGTGTAGCCTGTAGAAAGACTCAGTTTCCTGTGTCCTTCTGTGGCACTGGAGTTGTAGAATCATTCCTGAGAGGCCAAGACTGCCACAGACCCAAAAGAAGCTTTCAGGTGTGAATGAAGAATGATTCAAAGGCAACCTGTATGGATAGATGATTGAGAACCCAAAGAGCTGTTGGACACCTCAGCAGATGCCAGCACAGGTACATAACCTCACGGATCAAATGCACCCTGTACTTCCCCTATAGCACATACAAGTGTTTCCAGGGGAAAGTGGGAATGTTCAAATGGACTGAGATGAACTTTTATCCACATGCAATTGCCAGACTCATGAGGCAAGGGCTCTGAAGATGACTATCTAGAAGGGTGGCCTTCATACTGAACCCCTTCAATCTCTAGAGTTCCCAGGAGGAAACTTGGAGTGTTGGCATGAGTTGGGGAAAGGGGCAGCAACATAAGGGATGGCATCCCGACCCCCTGTTGCAATTCAACCAGAGCAATCTAATTTTATGTTTTCTATTTTGGGGTTGAAAGTAAAATTTTACTCAGGACAGAATTCCAATGCTAGAAAAAATTATTTTGAAACCTCTGAGCTAGAGGATGCATCTCAACATCCTTCTCCCATCCCCATCCTCAGGCAGACCTTGAGGCAGCAGGTATATGGCTGGGGTTGAAGGTGGGTGTTGGGCACACAAGTTTCCAGAACTTCACTGACATGAAGGCCTATCTTTACTATGGGTCAGAAATAGGAGGGAGCCTGGCCCAGCTGTAGCAACCATATTTTGATAAAGAAGTTTACTGTTATGTTCTCCCAATAAAATAAAACTCAAATCCTCCAAAATTTAGCCTGGAAAGAGAATCTCCAGGTGGAGGATGGGAGTTGGACCTAGAAACTCTTCTTCTGTCCCTCTGGGTTCCAAGCATTCTCTTCCTCTTTGGATTTTCTCAGTTTGCTTGCTGCCGCCATTCTTTTTTTTTTTTTTAATTATTTGTTTTTATTTTTGGCTGTGTTGGGTCTTCGTTGCTGTGCGCGGGCTTTCTCTAGTTGCGGCGAGCGAGGGCTACTCTTCGTTGCGGTGCACGGCTTATTGTCATGGCTTCTCTTGTTGCGGAGCACGGGCTCTAGGCGCGGGGGCTTCAGTAGTTGTAGCACGCGGGCTCAGTAGATGTGGCTCACGGGCTCTAGAGCACAGGCTCAGTAGCTGTGGCACACAGGCTTAGTTGCTCTGTGGCACGTGGGATCTTCCCGGACCAGGGCTCGAACCCGTGTCCCCTGCATTGGCAGGCGGATTCTTAACCACTGCACCACCAGGGAAGCCCACTGCCTCCATTCTTCAATGGCTCCCCACCTTCCTGGGCAGGAAAGGTGCTGCTCTCCCAACATCTTTCTATCTTTCTTCAAACATCTTTCTATTTTCCCCTTAAAATGGCAATGAGTCACTTTCACAGATTCTTCAGCTAAGACTGGAACTTTCAAAAAAAAACTGAATGTTACGGAAGAGTAAAAGGGGTAAACAGAGAGTATAAATCATTTAAATGATGCAACTTCCAAAGCACAGGCTCTGATTCCACTTGAACTGGATAGGTCTCAGGGATTTTACCTCTTCCCATTTCACACAGGTTCCATGAATGGCAATGAGCTAGTTATCCAAAGGGCTGACATCACTTCCCAGAGCCTTTGCCTAAGTCCTCACTTCAAAGCTCCCACCTGTTGCCCATGGGTGATGCCGTATTGATGGCCACCACCTAGGATCTTCTCTTAAACATCTCGACTCTTTCCGTTGACAAGATCAAAAGAGATTCTCTCCCCCTACCTATCTAAGCTTGGTTCTGACACATATTTTTCCCCCCCAGGATTGACGGGATGATTCATTCTTCAAGGGAGATTGCCCAGTACAAACAATGGTATAGCTTTACACTTTTGGATCAAAGAGTCTACTGTTATCTTAATCCTTTTATAACCAGATAGGAAAAATTATGCACCAGGATTTCTCTTATGAAGAACATTGTATTTTGGCCTGAAGGTTGTGGGATACGGGGTGGAAAAGCTTTTATAAATACTTGGGGCTTGAAATTTATCTTAATCCCTGGATCTGAGTCCAGGTCTGTTCCTGGACTGGGGTAACAGATGCACTTTTCAGTAATAGAAGAATTTGAAGTTTCAACAGGTAATCCAGGAAATGAGGAAAGGTGCCTTGGGCTGGTGACTGCATGAAGGAGGAATTTGGAGAGAACAAGAATGTCTAAAAGTGGACTTTGGTGTGACTGCTGTAAATTCTTCCTCTAACTCCTCTTAGAAATCTCTAGTAAAATCTACAATGCTCATTTGTGCTTTGGTGTGAGTGAATTCTTTTGGGTATTGACTTGCGTGTCTGGTTGGGGTCATCCTTGGTGCAACACAGGGTTGGAGGAAGACAAAATCTAGAGACAAATGGGCCATGAGAGAATAAGTTCTCAGGGAACAAGTGCTGGGAGAGACAGGCTGTGAAATTGGAGTTGTGAGGCGAGTTTAGCTGGATCTTGTAGGTCAAGGAGGCCCTGGGTGACTTCAGAGCCACAGTGTGATAAATGAGCCTTGTAATCCTTCACTGATCCCCAATATCTAAAGTCCATACTCCTTGGTGGGAGAGGGGCTACTCCTCCAAATACGTCTCTTTCTTCAGCTATCTTTCCATTTTCCTTCTAAAATGGCAACAAATCTCTCCCACAGAGATTTTTTTAGCTAAGACTGGAATTTTCAAAACAACTAAGTATTAGAGGACTATAAATCAATTAAATGACGCAAGTCCCAGACCACAGGGCTCTAAGTCTTTGTATGGATGACACACAAAGCCCATTAAAATCTGGCCTCCCCCGGAGGCTTCCCTGGTGGCGCAGTGGTTGAGAAGTCCGCCTGCCGATGCAGGGGACATGGGATCGTGCCCCGGTCCGGGAAGATCCCACGTGCCGCGGAGCGGCTGGGCCCGTAAGGCCGCTGAGCCTGCGCGTCTGGAGGCTGCGCTTCGCAATGGTAGAGGTCACAACAGTGAGAGGCCCACGTACCGCAAAAAAAAAACCAAAAAAATCTGGCCTCCCCAACTCTCCAATGTCATCTCTCCAGCACTCCTACTTGTCACTGACCCTGCAGCATTACCACCTTTAAGAAACCTAAATGACCACTCTCTCACTCCACCAGGTAAAACTGACCGCTCTTCACTCCATGTCTCATTGGAGAATAGTGTCCAAAACGCTTTGTGTAGATATTTATTCACATGATTTTCACTTCCAATAGACTGTGAGCTTCTAACCCCAGAACCTAACAAGTGCTTAAAAAGTAGTAGAATCTCAATAAATAATGTGTTGAATGGAAAGGATTCCAAAGCAGGATACAAAAACAGAAAAAGAGCAGATAGACTAGGTTGAAATGACAGTTCTGCCACTTATCAGCCAGAAGACTTTGGACAGGTTCCTGAATCTCTCAGAGTGTCAACTGCCTCATCCATTAACAACAGCTACTTTGTAGAGAGAAGTTGAAAGCAGGGGTCCCCAACCCCCTGTTAGGAACGGGGCCGCACAGCAGGAGGTGAGTGGCGGGTGAGCAAGTGAAGCTTCATCTGCCGCTCCCCATTGCTCCCCATGGCTCCCCATCGCTGGCATTACCGCCTGAACCAGACCCCCCATCCATGGAAAAATTGTCTTCCACGAAACCGGTCCCTGGTGCCAAAAAGGTTGGGGACCGCTGGTTTAAAGTATGTAAAGGACTGGCCCATAGTAGGTGTATAGTAAGTAAGTGGACACTATTAGTGAGTAGGCTGGTGGTTTTCAAGATATTTCTTCCCTAGCAGCGTAACCCTTTAAAAAATGAAATGGTTCACAGCCCTGAATAAGAGCAGAGCTGCTCTAACTTACGTGTGCAGCCTCAGAGCTCTACCTGCTTAGCTACTTCCCCATATTGACACAGTCACTCTCCACCCCAGAAGAGCCCAGGGCTCCCTGAGTAGGGAGTAAAATCTACTGCCTTAGACCAGCATGCGAGATACACAACGGGTAGTATGTGAGATGATTTTTAAGTGGCTTAAAGATATAGCATTAAATAACACTGATACTTTTTAAAAAGTTAGTCCCCATTCAATTAAAACAAATTTTCTGATTCTTTAGGGGAAAAGTCTGAGTTTGGGGATAATATGTTTTTAACTTTTCTCTTACTTTTCCTAAGACTCCAATATTCAAAGAGGGCAGACTGCAGCCTCAGAACCTTCTAGCGGTACCTAGCTGGAATTTAACACTATGGATTTGTTCAGTTCCAATCTCTACCTATATAGTGCTCTTTAAGTTTGGGGAAATTATTTGACAACAAACTTCACTTTCTTTATTTGTAAAGCAAAGGTAATAACGCTTACTTCATTTGTGAGTATCAGCATGTATTTACTCTAAATACATTTAATGAGAGATTTCTGTGTGCTGGGTGGCCTGGTGGAATACAGTGGTAGACCAGACAAATGAGACCTTTGCCCTCATGGCTCTTCCAATCTAGAGGTAGATATAGATCAACAAAGAGAGGATTCATTTATATAGCACGGTAAGCCCACTGGAGGCATCCAGGATGCTTGGGAAACACTTAAGAAGGACACCTAACTTGACTTGGGGGTAGGGGTAGTCAAAGAAGATTTCTTGGGGAAAAAATGGTAGCTCAACTGAGTTCTGAAGACCTATTTAGTCCAGAAAGAGAGGAGGGAACAGCATGTGTAAAGATCTAAGAGGCAAGGGGCACTGAAATAAAATATGCTGAGTCCTTAGTATAATGTCTCGAACACAGACATTTTTCAAAATGGCCAGCAGCCTTTAGAACTGTTATGTGCTTGGCCTCAAGAATATTAGATTTATCTCTGTACCTCAGCATGAAGGCGGTTTCTGCCACACAGTGGATGCCCAGTAAGTGCTGAAAAGTGAATGATTGAATAAACAAATAAATGAGTAAATAAATGAATGAATAAATAATCGTTAGTTATTTCTATCTGTTCCTAGAGACCAGTCCATATCACGAGGCATATTCTTACTCAGCCCTTGCCTAGAATAGTCCGATTCCCAGCACTGTAGAGACAGTAATCCCGCAGCCTGGTTTGGACTTGGGACTTGGGAGATTTTTGCTGGATTCATCTGGCTTCACATGGCCTCCCTTACCTCTAACTCAGGAGGGGCTGTGCTTTTTCCTCCTATGACACTGATGCTACTAACTGAGACCCACATAGCTGCTTTCCTTCGAAAGGCATTGTGTCTGAACAGCTCTATTTGTCATCCCACAGAACTAGGCAACTTGTCATATTGTAAAAACAACATGGCTGCCTTATCTTCTGGGACCACACCTGATTGTGGCTCATGGGCCAATGGAGCAGCTTAGCAGGTGAGAGGGCATTGAAAAGGAGTTAAGGCAAGTCAAGCTAACAATAATAGTAAGGAGAAACATTTATTGATCACCCTTGGAAATGGATACTGATATTATCCACATTTTACAGATGAGAAGACTGAGGCTTGGAGAGTGATGTGATGGTGTTTAGTCAGAGGTAGCTGGGATCAAACCCCATTAGTGCAACAGAAGAGCAGGTACTCTTAACCTCAACCATGTTAACACAAGCAAACAAAGCAAAACAATACTTGCACACGCTGCCCACACCTGTCAACACCAACAAAATCAGGGACATGCCAATAAAATCTATGCCAAACTTTGCTTTTGTTGACTTTGAGAACCTACTAGGACACTGAGTACACATTTATTTAGGGAAATGGGGAAACGATAACAAACAGATTGAACCAACCAATCCCAGTCATGCAATCATTTTTTCTATTTTGAACCACATCACCTCAGATTGCACTTGATCAGTTTAATATTTCTTAACTTGCAGTCACTGCAGCAAAAGGCTCAGACTCTGATAGCAGAGTTAGTTCTGCTTCTGGAATTATAACATGGCCTCCGAATTCTCGATTTTTCCTTTCTTTGTAGAACTAGATCTTCTTTCCAAATCTCAACACCCTTGCTGGAGAGCAATATACAAACTACTAAGAAACTCTTTGCTTTAGACATCTGCCTTCCAGTCCCCCCTTCCCCCACTCCCCGCACTGTAGCTATTTGGCCTTGAGACCCATTGCTGCCCCGACCCAGGATTTTGTCCCTTTGACATCAGTTAGGCCCTGAATATGTTCCTCAAGATTCACCTCGAACATGGATAATTTTCACCATTTGTTTAGGGCCTTTACTAGCCAGGCCCTGAGCAGTGCATCGTCCATGCATGACCTCATGCACTTTCTGCAGCCCACACAAGTCCTGAGCTCCTCTCCAACGCCCCTTCCATGTGACCTCCTTTTTCTATCTCCACCATTTTCCTCACTCCCCATTTTCAGCAGATCGCCATGCTGCATACTTCATAAAGACGATAGAGGCGATTAGACAAGATCAGCTCTCCTTGCCCCTCCTACCCAAACCCACCCCCTCCCATCTCGAGGGCTCTATGCAATTTATCTTTTCTTTCTTAAAATGTAAACCTGTCCCTCGCCTGACAGCCTCTATGTTAGAATCTTTCCCTTCCTTAAACACACATACTCTCTCTTGAAATTCTGATCCATTCTTGCTTTTATCTTTTTTTCTTTTCTAGTGAGCCAAAGTTTTCAGATTCTCTTTTTACTTTCTCCCTTACCTTCCAGCCCTCTGTGGTCTGTCTTCAGTTCTCACTGCCCCATCAAAACTTATTTGGCGGGCTTCCCTGGTGGCGCAGTGGTTGAGAGTCCGCCTGCCGATGCAGGGGACGTGGGTTCGTGCCCCGGTCCGGGAAGATCCCACATGCCGCGGAGCAGCTGGGTCCGTGAGCCATGGCCGCTGAGCCTGTGCTCCGCAACGGGAGAGGCCACAACAGTGAGAGGCCCGCGTAAAGTTGTGATAAAGCCTGTTGAATAAAAAGAAATTCATTAAAAAAAAAAAAAACTTATTTGGCAAAAGTCACATGGGACCTCCTAATTGCCAAGTCTGTTGGTGAGATTTTTGAAATTGTCTCATTGGGCATCTTTAGGATACCCAACACTGTCAACCATTCTTTTTTCTAATAACCTCCTGGCTAACCTGACTTAGGAGACTGTACTCTCTCCTTTTGCTCTTTATTTCTCTGATCCTGTTCTCTCAAGCTCCTTCAGAGGCCTCTTTGCCTCTAGGTGAGGTCCTGGCCCACCCCTCCAGCCCCATCTCCCACCAGGCCCTCTGTTCTACTTGACCCTGTAAAGACACTCACTCGCCTGTGTCTGTCTATACATACCACATAGCCTCAGGCCTCCATGCCTTTGCTCCTGCAGTTCCCCCTTTCTGGGACGCCCTTCCCCCGTACTTTGCCTGGCTCACTCTTACTCATCCTGTAAAGGTGACCTGGACTGTACCTCTGGTTTGGAAACTCGCCTGTCCCCTCTGGCTTTCTCTCCTCAGCTCACCCCCTCCTTTGCTCCCAACAGCTCAATGGCACCATATGTCTACGTCCTTTGTCACACTCTTATGGTTTTTGTTTTTGTTTTGGCCTCAGATACTCTCAGTGGAGCTCCTGGATTCATCTCTATGAGGCCTGAGAGATCCATGACAACCGCATGGTGGCACAAGGGGCACAGGGCAGAGCAGTGCAGTGGATTCCTAATCAATTAACTGAATTAGGAAGCTCAGTTGGAGTCCCTGAGGTCCGATGGGGATCCCTGGACCCCATAATCTGAAGCCACCCATGCAGCCAAGCCCTCTCTTTTCTCTCTGCTGGCTTTGCTCTCTGTTCCCAGGTTGCTCCATGTCACAGGAAAAAGTCAGGCCACTGCCATGATTAGCATGACTACAAGCCCCATTATCTAAACTCTGTGGCACTGAGGCCACTCAGAAAGCCTCACGGATGCTGGCTGACTCCCATCACATTCCTCAGACCACATTTTCTTCCAACTGCTTCCATTTTTCTTAAGCCCCCGCACCCCACTCCAGCCCCCTTGCCCACGGCTCCTTCTTTGCTTGGAAGACTGAGGTCCTTGACTTCCTTCTTCTCCCATTAAAAACCTCCATGTTTCTTCCCGGCCTCTCCTCCCTCCTCCCGGCCTCTCAGGGACACCCGCGCCCTGGGCTTGAGGAGGTACTCCTCCCCCTACCAGTCCTAGAGATCCGACTCCCCAAGATCTTCTCCTGGTTCCCGCATCTTCTTCTTCAGCTCCCCCAGGCCCATCACCTCAGCTTAAAAAGAGGCTCCAGTGCTCCCCACACAAATACATACATAAATGGATAAACGAGCAACTTTTTTTTTTCTATGTGCTTCATTCAAAACACCTTCCCACCTTTCTCTTTAATGGCTGCTTCCTCTCCTTCACCTCTCATGGCTTTGAATTACAAAAGTAATCCATGTTCATGGCAGAATAGTTAGAAACTGTATGTAAGCAAAAAGGAAAAAAAAAAAAATCTACTATCACAACACCTCGGAAATAACTCTATTATTATCTGGAGTACATCTTCCAAACTTTTTTCTCTGCACCTACGTAAGTAAAGTTAAACAGATTTTAAAGATAAAATCATATTCTATGTTGTGCTCTGTAACTTGCTTCTCTTATTTCACAGTGTACTTGGAGCGTCTTTTCACTGAGCTCGCCCAGATAATCCAGGATCATCTCCCATCTCAAGATTCTTAACTTAATTACACCTGCTAAATCCTTTTTGCCATATAAGGTAACATATTCGCAGGCTCCAGGGATTAGTGCTTGGACTTCTTTGGGGGAGGGAGGCATTATTCTACCCACCCCAAGTAGTCAGTAGCCCAGAGACATGGGAAGGGTTGGAGTGATAGGTGGGGGGATTCCCGGCACAGGGAACTGCAGAGCTCTGATGAAACCTCAGTCTTTCCCCATCACCCGAAGCCTCCATGCCCATAAAGGTAGATCTACACAGTCTTTTTTAAAAAAACAAGTTCACAATTATAATGGTACCTCTTTTCTGGTCAATTC
Organism: Globicephala melas; assembly: GCF_963455315.2. Taxonomy (NCBI): domain Eukaryota; kingdom Metazoa; phylum Chordata; class Mammalia; order Artiodactyla; family Delphinidae; genus Globicephala; species Globicephala melas. The sequence goes on from NC_083321.1 coordinate 63,038,603, forward strand.
CATCTTCCTTCCTTTTGGAAGACACCTTTCCCCCACAGCAAGTGATTCTGGTGGGTTTGTCAAGGAAGGTACATGTGCTCCGGGCTGACCAATCACAGTACTCCACGCCTCTGCGCACAGCAGCTGAAGGATGGGCAAGCGATGCAAATGGCGTTGGTAAGATTCTTGGGGGAGGGGCCTGGCCTGGATGCGGAGACCAGGAAATTTTCTCTCTTGTGGAGACGGTGAGCTCTAGAAATGCTGGAACCGCAGGAGGCCATCCTTCTCATCATGGAGATCCTGTGTAAAAATGAAGCCATTCCAGAGGAAGGGAGAGAAACATGGTGGTGGGGGCATGGAGTGGAGAGAGAGAGAGAGATCTTAAAATCAGAGGACATCATCTGAGCATTTCATTCCAGACCTGCCTAGGGCCAGGCAATTTCTGGACTCTTCAATTGCATGAGCCAATAAATTCCTCTTACCTTTCTTTGCATGAACTTTGAACTAGTCTGATTCAGGTTTCTGTTACTTAAAATAAAGAATCCTTACTAATATAATATTATTCCACCATATAGATGCATTAAAATCAAATTAACCAAATTCATTAACATTTGGCCTTTAGATAGTTTCCAATTTGTACTAGTACTATTTTAATAAGACCATAGTTAACATCCTTGTACATCTATCCCTATGCATATGACTGATTATTTAGAAAACTTTCAAGGAAATACAGTTAGAATACATTTGAATGTATTCTTTAGAATACCGTCAAAGAAACCCATCAACTTAACCCGCTGTGATCTGGCTACAACCCCACAGCTCTCCTTAAACTGCCCTCTCCTAGGTCACCAAACATTTAATTGCCTATTCCAATAATCCTTTTCTCCATCCTCATCCTATTCAGCCTTTACTCACTCCTTCCACCTGGAAAATCCTCTTAGACTTCAATGAGCCTTTCTCCTTAGCTTCTTGTCTCATTTCCAGGATTGAACTCAGATGCCAATTCAGAAAAATTGGGAGAACTAGGTTGAGGTGGGGTTTGTTAGTTTGTTTGTTTTGGTCAGGAAGAGGTGATGTATTTCACATATAATGGAAAATAATATAAAAATGAGTGGAAGCGTCTTTTAGGAAAATCACTTGACTTCTTGTGACTATTGAATAAATATACATTTATTTCTAAGAGAGTGCTTTCTTTTTTCCCGTTTTATTGAGAAATAATTGACATACATCACTGTATGAGATTAAGGCATACAGCATGATGGTTTAATTCACATTTATTACCACATGAAATGACTACCACAATATGTTTAGCTAACCACAGCCAGGATCTGCAGGAGAACGTGTGACCAAGTAGCGATGTTTACCAATTCACTAAGGCACTGGGGGGGAGGGCCGGGGGCTGAAGTGGGAGGTGGTGAAGACTGTAGCAGGCGGCAAGCATTTACCATTGCTATAACCAGAGGTTCTTAACCTGGAGGATACAGATCAGGAGATTCCCTGGGGGTTCCAAAGTGACCCAGGGGCTTCATAAAGCCCCTGGAGTTGTATGCAAATGTTTGTCTGATTGTGCATTTTTCTAGGAATAAAAAACCATAGCTTTTATCAAATTTTAAGACTCCCAAAAGAGATTAACAGCCATCTCTGGGATGGTTTCCTATCCTGTGTTTTCCTCAAGTGACCTTATGGCGCTCAAGGTTTGGAGAAGGAGAAACAAGTAACCCAGTAATTACCGTCCAACCTAACACATGCAATGACTTCATGAAGTTATGGGAGGCCCTGAGAGATTCTTCAGGGAGAAACACAGAGGCCACTTAACACTGCCCTTTGGGCCAGCCCAGAATAACTTAACTGAAGGGGAGGGTGGGCAGGCAAGTTAAGAGGAAGTGCAGCGGCTCTTTGTGACACATATTCATCCCTTTTCTAACCTGTTCTCCCAACCCTCTCCCAGCCTGCTCTGCCTCTGCTTCTCCCAAACTACTCCTAGCTCTCTGGTACCCAGGAAGCCAGCTCAGTGCATGACCAGGGGCCTCCCTCCAGCTGTGCCCCCAAAGCACAGAAGTTTGTGACATTTGGAATTTTGCACGTTTGGGAAACAGTTTTCAAGACGGCTACCATATTTCACTTTCAATATAATTTCCTGTCTCCCCTTTCTGTCTATTGTAGGCCTCTTAAATCATGGGGGCTCCATCCAGACCTCCTTATCTTAGTGACTATCTATGTTTTGCATTCCTTTCTTCCTCTGCCCACGCCCCCCATCCACGTTTAATGGGAAATGTTTCCTGTCAACTTTTCTTCTGTCCTTTCTGGTGACTGTAACTCCAGCCATTTTGTTATCTTCGGTGAATTTCATTAAAAAAGGATGAAGAGCCCATGTTCCAGGATCACTAGTGTAGATATTAAGTGAACTAAGATTGACCCTCAGGCTTCATCGCATCCTCTGGAGACCTCCCAGAATCCAGCCTAATAACTGTCTGTGTTTTTATGTAGTCCATGGTCATAGTTCCATACTGTGCCTTGACAGAACACATTGGATTCCTTCCAAGAACACAATTTCTTGAGACCAAGACAATGTCCCATTAAAATTTTAATCTGCCTCCTGTTACTCATAAGTATTCGTAAGCCAGGCTTTCCAAATACCACCTGATCTTCCACAGAGAATTTATATTTTACATATTTTCTCCTCACATGATTACGTGGAGCATTGCTGCACACAAAAAAGGCCCATGCATCTCAAGGCATTTGTCCTCTACAGGAGTAAGCTCTGAACTCAGAGGACCTACATTCAAATTCCGCCTCTTATATTTCCTAACTGTGTGACTTTGGGCAAGCTGATTAGCATCTGTGAGTCTCAGTTTCCTTATAGATTGACTGACAGAAATAAACTGCATAGAGTTATTGAGGTAATTCAATGAGATAATACATGGAAAGCATTTAGCAAAGTACCTGGCCCATGAAAGTATAGCTTTAGGGAGAATACCCACACCAAAACTGTCCACATCCTAATGCCTGGAACCTGAGAAGGAAATGGGGAGATTATCCTGAATTATCGGGGTGGACCAAATTTAATTTCATGAGGCTTCAAAAGCAGAGGACTTTCTCTGGCTAGAGGCAGAAGAGAGGCAGCAGAAGGAGAAATCGGAGATTGGATTGGAGCTTTTTTGTGTCAGGCCCTATGCACATTAATTATTGAATTTAATTCTTCTAAGAACACGATGGGGTAGATAGATGTATACCTTTTTATAGGTGTCTCAGTGAAACAAACTTGCCCAAAGTCCAACAGCTGCAAAGAAGGAAAGCTATGATTTGACTTTCGGTGAATTCAGGTCTGCCTGATTTTAAATTTATGTCGCTTTCCACTGTCTTATGATGTTTTGCATAAATACCACTTTTGCATCATCACAGCGGATATCCCTACAGCCCTGTAAAAGCAGTTAATGCTCACAGCCACACTTTGAGGCAGGTTTTATTATCCTCATTGTAAAGATGAGAAAATTAAAGCCCAGGGAGCTGAAATGCTTGAGTGCACACAGTCCCTGAGAGACACAGTTTGATTTAAGCTCAGGATCCCTGACTGCAGAAACACTTCAAGTGTTCTTTCCACCACACCACAGCTAGTTCCAGTCAATGCTGACGAATTCAATGCTGTGTAGTCTCAGGCTTGCTCTCTCTTCTCTAAAATTACTGCAAGGCAGTATTTCTAGCACCTCTGAGTCAGATTTCGGTTGCTTCTCTGTCTTGATTATACGTGCCACACCTCCCAGTGCTGAGTCAGCTGCAAATTACATCTGTGTCACTCTGACTTCTCCAGAACACACACACAGATGAGGAGTGAAACAGATTCTGACGCCAGCTCCTGAAGTCTCTGGGAGCCACCTTCTCTCCCAACACAGGCAAACTGGCTCACGCTCCCTTTTGTTTAAGGTCTTTTCGTCAATTTTTAGTCAGCATGACTTTTTTATTTATTTATTTTTTATTTATTTATTTTTGGCTGCGTTGGGCCTTCACTGCTGCACGCAGGCTTTCTCTAGTTGCGGCAAGCAGGGGCTACTCTTCATTGTGGTGTGCGGGCTTCTCATTGCGGTGGTTTCTCTTGTTGCAGAACATGGGCTCTAGGCACACAGGCTTCAGTAGTTGTGGCACGTGGGCTCATTAGTTGTGGCTTGCGGGCTCTAGAGCGCAGGCTCAGTAGTTGTGTGGCACACGGGCTTAGTTGCTCCGTGGCATCTTCCTGGACCAGGGCTCAAACCCGTGTCCCCTGCATTGGCTGGCAGATTCTTAACCACTGCGCAACCAGGGAAGTCCAAGCATGACTTTTTATAAGTGAATTTTTATTTACTTTTTTGTCTCAAAAATAACACAACAACTGTTAAAAAAGAAATTGAACATCACATTTAATCCCATCACCCAGAAAACCAAAGGACTTTTATATTGAAATGCTCCTAAAGGTAGCTTATGGATTCTATACCTAATACTGTAACAACAGATACATGAAATAATGTCTTCCTTTGCTTATTTAGGAACGTAGTATTTTAAAAGCAAGTTCTTTGGTGTGATACACTTTCTTTCAAAAAAGCAAAAGAAACTTTATTGAATTTTGTTGATTATTATGTTTTTTCCTTAAGGTCTCTGGGTTTACCTTCTAAATTTCATAGTTGTTTCATTAATTTTTACTACTTGATGAAAGAGGAGCTACATTCCACCTTGAATATAAATCACCTTTCTGATTCTGACCTCTAGAACTATCTTAGTTTTTCTTTACACACATTAATGCAAATACCCACTTCTAATACCCCTGGGAACATGCATCTAGCTCTGCAGATTCTGCGGAGTTCCTGTTTGCTAAGGGCTCCCAGCCTGCTTTCCATCAAAAGTTATAACAGTGTTTTTATTACCTCCTAATTCTCCTTGGCTCTGGGCTCCTTGTGAACGGAAGCAAATAATAATCTGTGTAATGGTGCTTTCCATTATTTTGGCTATTTCTTCGTCTATAGAATTTGACTTAATGCAGCATTTTCTGTTTCCATAATTCTATATAATAAACATTTTCTCAAAGCCCTCAGCCTCATGCTACGGACTCCCTCAGTTTTCAGCAATCCCTGACCTTATTTCAGGATGCTTCAACTTAGGTTACTAGGTTTTTTTCACATTTCTCCTTTTCATAAAGAGACAGCATTGTTTTTTTATGCTAATTTCACTCATATGGTCCTGTTTTAATTACCTGAAAAGTGAAGCATTTAATCAGATTTTATTTGTAGAGGGTATGCCTATGTGTTTAGCCACAATGGAGTTTATTAAATAGACCATTTGATATTTATTGGTGATCCAGCCTGAGTTATTTATCATTTATTAAAGTATTCCATGTATATGAACTACATGCCTAGTAATAATAACAACATTTTCTTTTTTAAAATTAATTAATTATTGGCTGCATTGGGTCTTCGTTGCTGCTCACGGGCTTTCTCTGGTTGCGGCGAGCGGGGGCTACTCTTCGTAGCAGTGCGCAGGCCTCTCACTGCGGTGTCTTCTCTTGTTGCGGAGCATGGGCTCTAGGCACGCAGCTCAGTAGTTGTGGCTCGTGGGCTCCAGAGTGCAGGCTCAGTAGCTGTGACGCACGGGCTTAGTTGCTCCGTGGCATGTGTGATCTTCTCGGACCAGGGCTTGAACCCATGTCCCCTGCATTGGCAGGTGGATTCTTAACCTCTGTGCCATCAGGGAAGCCCAACAACAACATTTTCTGAGTGCTTACTACGTACCAGGCATTACTCTAAGCATTTTACACATATTAACTTACTCATCAAAACAAATATGTGATAAGTTAACAGTCTTCATTTTACAGACAAGGACACTAAAGTACAGAAATATTAAGTATTTTGTCCAGGGTTACACAGCTAGTAAGGGACCCAGCTACAATTGGTACCCAGGCAATCTGGATGTTATGTTAGGTGTTAGTTCACAAGACATGTCAGTGGCTGTCTAGGAAGATGCACGAATTTTCAAATAAGTATTTATTATTTCAAGAATTAATTAGAGAATGTATTCATTTTTTCAAAAAGCACCTACTAAATATTGACTCTCTGCCTCCACTAGAGTAGATACTATGGAGAAGAGAATTAGCAAACTGGTCCATATATACTGAGGGAATTTAAACCTAGCTGAGGAGATCCGGGATACAGATACGACACAACTAAATAGTATTGAATAGAATCAACATCTGAGTAACAGATGATATAGAACAGTTTATCTGTGACAATGGAAATTATAAAATGGGGACATTAATTGTGGATCCATTGTGTCAAAGTAGTGCAATGGGCTAGCACTACAGTGTGAGTAAATTAAAAGGCGTAAAAGGAAAATCTTGATGCTGTGAATTCAGTCAATTAATTCAAACAATATTTATTGGGAACCTACTATGTGTCAGGTAGTATATAGCTATTGAGCATTAAACCAAGGCATGAATTACTGAGAGAAATTATAAAATTACTTTCTCCTGGGGCACTTTAAAAAGTAGGACAGTCTATATTTAGCTATGCCCAGAGGCAGGGAGATGAACTGGGTGATGATAACTGTACCTAATAATACCAGGTTGACCTAAAACAGGGTCGCCTTCATGTCTCTCTCTTGCTGTCCCACTGCGGTAGACCGGGAGAAGTGTCTTCAGGTCATCTCAGGAGCTCACAGACGTTCAAGACTCCTGCTGCATATTTTTCATCATCCAATCCAATCCTTCACCCCTCAGTTTCCTCCCAAACCCTTTTCTAGAGCCCTCTGGAAAGACACCTGTGATCAACAAACTTCCTTGTGTCCTCATTGCTCTTGGAACAGAAGGAAAGGGGGTAGGACACAACCTTTACAGGAATGACATAGCCATAGGACATGATAAAAACTGGTTAGAATCAACTAGGTCCAAGATGACAGAAAATGTGACTTCCAGTGGACCTTGAGCCTCATTACATGCTCATTGTAATACATTAGCATGCTAAGTGACACACCCACCAGCACCATGACAGTTCCAAGGCCGACCATCAAAGATCAAAAAGTAGGCGGTGGCCCAATTCCTGGAAATCTCCGCCCCTTTCCCCAAATAGTTGGAATGATTTTCCCACTCATTAGCCTATAAAATTACCCAGTCCATAAAAACTAACCACCCCGCATTTCAGGGCCTCTCGCCTTCTGAGATGGCCCACACTCTGACTGTAGAGTGTGTTTCTCTCTAAATAAATCCACTTCTTACCTATCACTTTGTCTCTCACTGAATTCATTCTGTGAGGAGACATCAAGAACCTGAGCTTCAGTAAGTCCTGAGACCAAGTGTGTGATCTCAATTAAAAGTCCCCATCTGGGTTGCACGGTTTCACTCTGACCACTCTCTCATCTCCTGGCCTTGAAACCTGGCTTTTCCCCCAGACACTGCTTCCCCTACAGCCTCTCAAGGCCCTGTTCTCCCTCACCAACTGCATCTCAGTGCTCGGCGGTGGGGTGAGCATCCTCTTTGCACATGCTCCAGTTTGGACCATTTCTTCCGCTTCCTCTCAGAAACTGCAGCTCCTTTAAAGTTCCTGCCTTCAGCTCACACAAATGCCTTGTAGCTGTCAGCTGTCTGCCCCTGCAGTCACCAGTCACTCACCCCCCTTCTTTAACTGAAGGCTTTGGTTATGGGTTCTAGGTCTTATTCTACCTCTGTCATCTTCTGGATGCTCTCAACATGCCTATAAATGGACTGGCCAAATCCCTGGCCTCTCTGTTCCTTGCTTTTCTCACCTTCTCAACCACAAACATCCACTCCCACGGTCACACCCTAGACCTTGCCATCGGTGGTAGCTCCACCCTGATTTCAATAGCCCACTCCCTGACAACACTTTATCAAAACTTGCAGTCTACTGACCCCATCACTTTCTTTCTATCCTTCTCTCCATCACATTCTTCTTACCCAGTTTAAACAGCCACTCCCTGGCAACAGTCACCCTCAACTCCTTTGCTCAAGTCTACTCCTTCTCTCTCCGCCTCTCTCTCTCTCCATCATACTCACCTATAAACCTCAGCAGTCAGTGAACCAAGTTCTCAGCTATTCTGTGCCTGCACCCAAACAGGTGAATATTCCCGGAGAAAAAAGCACAAAACAAAGCCAATCTCTTTTTTTTTTTTTTTTTTTTTTTTGCGGTACGTGGGCCTCTCACTGCTGTGGCCTCTCCCGTTGTGGAGCACAGGCTCCGGACGCGCAGGCTCAGCAGCCATGGTTCACGGGCCCAGCCACTCCGCGGCACGTGGGATCCTCCCGGACCGGGGCACGAACCCGCGTCCCCTGCATCGGCAGGCGAACTCTCAACCACTGCGCCACCAGGGAAACCCCAATCTGTTTCTTTTTAAATTCATGCTCACAAACCTCAAATGAGCACTGTCTGGAAAACTTACTGTGCTTCTCCAGCAAATCCACTTCCCACTCTCCAAGTCAACTAGCTCACGCCTTTTTCATTCTCCTTAAACTTCCCATATCCATTCTTACCACTTTTCCCTCTCAGCTGAAGACCTTGATTTATACTTCACTGAGAAAATACATGTTATCAGAGAGGAACTGCCTCAAATCACTTCTAATAAAATGCATACCAAAACCATTAAAAAAAAAAAAAGAAAGAAAGAAAAGACAACCTACACAATGGGAGAAAATGTTTGCAAATGATGCGACTGAGAAGGGCTTAATTTCCAAAATATACAAACAGCTCATACAACTCAACAACAAAAAAACAAACAACCCAATCGAAAAACAGGCAGAAGGCCTAAATAGATGTTTCTCCAAAGAAGACATACAGATGGCCAACAGGCACATGAAAAGATGCTCAACATGGCAAATTATTAGAGAAATGCAAATCAAAACTACAATGAGGGGACTTCCCTGGTGGCGCAGTGGTTAAGAATCCGCCTGCCAATGCAGGGGACATGGGTTCGAGCCCTGGTCCAGGAAGATTCCACATGCCGCAAAGCAACTAAGCCTGTGAGCCACAACTACTGAAGCCTGCGCGCCCTAGGGCCCAGGCTCCACAACAAAGAGAAGCCACGGCGATGAGAAGCCCGCGCACCACAACGAAGACCCAATGCAGCCAAAAATAAGTAAATTTTTTAAAAAAAAGAAAAACAACAATGAGGTACCACCTCACACTGGTCAGAATGGCCATCACTAAAAAGTCTACAAATAACAAATGCTGGAGAAAGTATGGAGAAAAGGGAACCCTCCTACACTGTTGATGGGAATGTAAGTTGGTGCAGCCACTATGGAAAACAGTATGGAGGTTCCTTAGAAAACTAAAAATAGAATTACCATATGATCCAGCAATCCCACTCCTGGGCATATATCTGGACAAAACTATAATTTTAAAAGATACATGCACCCCTATGTTCATAGCAGCACTATTCACAATTGCTAAGACAGGGAAGCAACTTAAACGTCCATTGAGAGATGAATGGATAAAGAATGGATAAAGAGATGAATAGATATATACATTATATTCATAATGTACATTTATGGATATACAATAAAAAAGAACGAAATAATGCCATTTGCAGCAATATGGATGCAACTAGAGATTATCATACTAAGTAAGTCAGAAAGAGAAAGACAAATACCATATGATATCACTTATATGTGGAATCTAAAATATGACACAAATGAACCTATCTACAAAACAGAAACAGACTCGCAGACATAGAGAACAGACTTGTGGTTACCAAGCGAGAACCTTGGTAACCACAGAGCGTGGGGTTAGTAGATGCAAACTGTTATATACAGAATGGATAAACAACAAGGTCCTACTGTATAGCACAGGGAACTATATTCAATATCCTGGGATAAAGCATAATGGAAAAGAATATAAAAAAGAATATATATACGCATATAACTAAGTCCCTCTGCTGCATAGCAGAAATAGGCACAGCACTATAAATCAACTATACCTCAATTTAAAAAATTAAAAAAAAATGTATACCAGTCTTCTTGCCTCCTCACTTATGAAAATGGAAGAACTGTCATTTTCCTGTCAATGTTCAACCCCTTTACCTGTGCACTCCCCCGCATTCCCTCTGGTCCTCTGAAGGACTGCACTCCTGTTGTCCCCTACATCAGCAGTTCTCAAACTGTAATCTGCCAACCTCTGGCGAATCGCTGAGACTCCAAACCTGGTCTTTCCCCAGTCTTCCTCCCACCCACCCATCAGCTAACAGCACCAAGCAAAAATCTACTAGTAATCCTTTGTGCCTCCCTTTTCCCCACCCTGCTTCAAGCCTATCATGAATACTTGCCAATTCTACCATCGTAATCTGGCATCTGAACTCTCCTCTCCATCTCTAATCTAAGTCACTATCATCTCTACCCTGAACTGGTTTAACAGTCACCCAACAAGCTTCACTGTTTCTGCTCATAACCCTTGTAATCCATTCTCTACACACCAGCCAGAGTTATGTCTCAAAAAAACCCGTATCAGAACATGTCATTCCCCCAAATGAATCAGTTCATAGCAACTCATTACTCATAGAAAAAAACACGAGGTGTTGCAAACTCTGGCCCCTGCCTGTCTCCACAATCCCAGGGCATTTTATTCACAGAGCACAGCCACTTTGCCTTCCTTTCTTTGCAGCATTCTGCCCTTTCCTCCTCCTGGCTTTTGCACTTGTTTTCTTTGCCTGGAATGCTTGTCCACCAGCTCCTCAGATGATTGGCACATTCTCATTCTTTTGGTCTCAACTCAAACATCTTATTCAGAGAGAACTTCCCTGACATCCATATCTTAGGTGGTCTCCTCAGATTGCTTTCTATCTTATTCCCTGATTATTTCCTTCATGACATTTATTACAACCCACAATTATCTTAATTGTTTCCTCATTTATCATCTGTCTCCCCAACTAGAGTGTGAGCTTCATGAGTGCAGGGACCTTATTTCTCTTGGTCATTCCTGGACTTCCAGCACCTAGGACAATGCTTGGCAGAAAGCATGCACTCAATCAACATCTGTCAAATAAACAGGGTGAATGAATGAGTTTTTAACATTCATGTGCTGGTCCTTTGGCTATGTTCTTCGAATGCATTATCTCATTTAATCACCAAAACAATCTTATGAGGTAGGATTACTATTATTTTCATTTGACAGATGAGGAAAAGGAGGTTCAGGAGAGTTATGTGCTCAGTCACATAGCTAGTAGCAGCTGTATGAGTCAGCTTGGGCTGCCATAACAAAATATCATAGACTGGGTGGCTGAACACTCAATGGAAATTTATTCCAGCTGATTCAGTTTCTAGTGAGGCATCTCTTCCTGGCTTGCAGACAGCTGCCTTCTTATTATGTCCTTGCATGGCCCTTCTCCTATATGTGCATGGAGAGAGGGAATGAGCTCTTTGGTGTCTATTCTAAAGACACTAATCCTATTAGATCAGGGCCCCATCTTTATGACTTCGTTTAATCTTAATTACTTCCTTAGAGGCCCCATCTCCAAATAAAACCATACTGGAGGTTGGGACATCAACATATGAACTTGGAGGGGGGAGGGATACAAACGTTCAGTCCATAAAACTGACAAAGCCAGGATTCAAACCCAGACTTGTCCAATTCCAAAGCTCATACTCTTAATTGCTGAATTATATTGCCATGTTGCTTCCAGGTCCTTAGCTCTGTCCTTTTCCTGAACCTCTTCATGCTTGGCTTCATACATGGCCAGGGATTGCTTGTCTGGTTCTCTTGTGGTACACACCTGACTTGGAGTTGAGAGCCAAGATGCAAAGCCTGGCTTTACTCTTCACTACCTTTGTGATCTGCAGCCAATAGCTTAATGACTCTGGATGTGCCTCAGTTTTCCCATCAATGAAATATGGACAGTAACAGAAAGTACTTCTAGGAACTTCCTTCAGGTGGTGAGGGAGAGAAGGAAACAGTACTTATGGGAGTCCAGTGAAGGTCTTGGAGCAAATACACTGCATGATCTTGTTGTTGTAAATATTTCCCTGAGTAACGTTAACAGGTGCATAGACAGGGGTGCAAGAAAGCGGCCTCCACTCCGGCGTGGTGATGCAGCCTGTGGGAAGGGCCCTTACATGGCTGTGACCAGTATTTTTCCTTTCCTCCTCATGTTCAGTCATCATTGTGCTTTTGTTTTGTTTGAATTGAGTATTTTTCTATTTTGCTTATTTGCTCTCCAGGCTGGGAGGGACTGCCTCAAGGGGATCATGCCAGAAGGCAGGCTGATCTCACTGAGATGGGTGTCACCCTGTCTGCAGGTTCTCAGGAATGTAATTTATCTACTTGAGATTTGATGGTAGATGAAATAATAACAAGGATCATAGAACAACATTTATACGGCACTAACTGTATACCAGGCACTGATCTGAGAACTACACAGATATGAATTTATTTACTCTCCACAATAACCACACCTAGAAGTAGATGATAGAACTGGTTAGATACTATAGTAATCACTCCCACAACTAGTAAACACCTGGGCTGGGATCTGAACCAAGGGACTCTGGCTCTACACCCCATGCTCTAAACCATACTAATACTCTGTAAGGCCTCTCCTGGCACCTATTATTTCTCCCTGCCTGGCCTGTAGTCCCAAGTGCTGGGAGGTGGATCCATTCCCCAGGACAGGGAAAGTAAGCCTCCCCTATGGGAGGGGAGGATATCAGGGAGCATCCTTCTAGGACTGTCTGGGTACAGTTGCCAACTAGTGGGATATGGTTGATGGCTCTGAGGGCTCCCAGATCACCCTGTGCTTTCCCTCTCTCTAGCACTAACCAGCCTGCATCCTAACTCTTGGCCCATTATCTCCTCTAGGAGGCTGGGAGTTCCGCCAGGGATGATGTCTAGGTGAGCTCAGCAGTTCCTCAGCAGCATGAGGGCAGGAACATTGTCCATCACTGAACTGTTGTGATCCTGGGCCTGACACAATGCGTTATGGAATAGATACTCATGAATGAGTAACGAAGTAGGCCCGCAAACACCACAACGAGCACTGGTACAATGGTTTTCAATATTTGGAATCTTTTGTTCATTTCTGCTTAGTGCAAAGGCCCTGAAACTTGAGTCACCTGAGGAGTTTGGTAAGAATGCATATTCTCAGGCCTCGAACCTGAGATTCTGATTCATTTGGTTCAGGTGGTTTTTAAAAACATTTCTACCGGAATGTAATGTACAACCAGGAAAGTGTACGTGAGTGTACAGCTTGCTGAATTTTCACAAACTGAATGTATCTATGCACCCTGCACCGAGGTCAAGAAAAAGAATATTATTAGAACAGTTTGGGGAGCTTTAAACATATAATCCTGATAATTCTCATGCAGTTCCCCTGAACAGCAAGCAACACTGTAGGAGTGATTAGCGCTAAAACTCTTAAAATGGAAACAGCCCGTGTGTGCATCTTTGAGGATAATAAGGACAAGAGAACTGGGAAGCGTTGTTCGTTGGTCACCAGAACCCCTAGGGACACAGCGGGTGGCACTGCTCCTGGAGTTGGGAAGTGGAGAAGGCCCACTGAGTCACCAACTGGCTTTCTGGATATAAGAGAAGCACAGCTCATAAACTCCCAGCACCTGGTGAGAAGCCCTGATGACTCAACGGGAGAGAAGTCCATGGATGCCAGGTTCAGGCCTTCAGGTTATTAAGCCACTAAAGCAAACAAGCTTTCAGAGCAAAGACAGAGGGGCCTCATGGACAGTAATCATTGAGTCACCCATTTCCAAAAGGATGAGAGTCCCTCCTACAAGTTCTATCTGAACCAGAATGGATGAGGCCTTCAGAAATTCAATTTCAACTTCGATCTCTTTTACACACACACACACTCCCAACCAAGGCTTGCTTTGTAATGTTCTCCCCCATGCTTCCAATTAAGGTCTTTCACTATGGGTCAGGCTCATTCTCTGTCTTTTTCCCCCTATTTTTCCTTTCTTCAACATTTTTTGATTCCTGATGTTCGGACTAGAAGTTATGAACCTGAAACTCCATAACAATAAAGACATTTGGCGATGGGAAAAGAAGAGAAGGCGTTATCCTGGTTACCTCTTGATTACCCACCAGCAGATTCGGGAGGTCTGAAATCAGCCTGAGTATTCCAAGCTGTATCTCGAGTTTTCCTCCAGCATTTAACATCCTCCAAAGCCTTGCCTTTTAATAGGTATAGACATAGATGGGGGCGGTTGGAGGGGGGGGGCCGTCTTGTGCAGAGAAGGGAAGTCATTTTGGCATCAGACAGTTTCTCTAGTTTTCCATTGTTAAGTCACTAACAATTTCCCTAACTTTAAATGTTTTTCGAGTGTTGTACGTTCAACAGAGGGTTGGGCTTTTTTTGTTTGTTTGTTTACTGTATTTGGTTTCTGAATTCTTTTCCCAGAATTTATTTTCTGTGGGAAATAGAGTTTGAAACATTTCCAAATAAGTTTGGAAAGGAGTTGCCCGGATCCTGTAAAGATTTAAGATGAGTTCGTTTTCTGCATAACTCCTTGTCTCCCAGCCAATCAATAACCAAAAGGACAGTCTCCATCCTGGTCCTAAGGAAAGCTCAAGTGTAGCCCATTCCCAGAAAAGTCACAAAGAGGGAACTTTTCATAGTCTACTATTAATTCATCCAATCACTCATTCATCCACTCATTTTTTCAACAGATTGTCATTATTGAGTGTATACTATATGCCAGGAATTTGCGAAGTACAGATCACCAAATGCAAGCTCCCTTCTCTGGCCCCTCCTTTTATTCCTTGGTCGGGGGGATGGTGGGGAAGCACTCAAATAAAAGCGGGGAATACAGGTCTCCTAAATCATCTTCTTTTTCCTCTAGCTGCCTCCAGGCTTCCCAATCCCCAGTTAGAAAGCTGCATAATTTAGGTAAAAGTGATTCTCTCCCCACCTGGGTCTCCTCTCAGTGTTGTCGTTAACACCTATGCTTGTTTCAGGATGGCTCTTGAGAGCCTAATAAGGGCCAAGAGGATCCCTGGGCTTTGCAAGTCCAGCTGCCATATTGCAGCAAGCCCTCAGCCTCGGAGGGCCTGCTGATGGCAGGATCTGTTGATCTCCTGCCAGACAACCAGCTCAGGCTAGACCAGTGCTCTGGTCTGCTTTGCGAAATCAGAAATCAAGTGTTCCACCCAGATTGTCTTTCCTAATTTTCAAACTTTTGATCTCATTCCAAACTACATGTTACGGCAATCTGCATCCGTGGGACGACGATCATTCTGGAAAGCTGAAAGAGCAGCTCAGCCATATGTCTGAAAATGTGTCACCAGCAGTGTGATTGTCAGTAACGACTTGATTCAGGCTGCATCTGAGCCTTTGACACTTTTCAAATTGATGCTTTCTCCTTCATAAAAACAGACCCCCAATTTAAAAGTCTTCTAATGGAATTTAAGAGTTTTCCTTAATGCAGTTGACGTGCATGTACCTGGTTTTAAAGCAAATCCAGTACGTGAAAATGGCTGTATACCCATCAAATCAAGGGGAAAGAGAGGCACTTTCAGATTGAGGGATTCACTTCACAGAATGATTCTTTTCTTCACCAAAGGAATCTCCATACGGTTCTCTGAAAGGAGTTAGCTTTCCTAGGGTACTTAAACACTTTGTAAAATTCTAATTTAAAAACACGGTTTAGACATCACACATGCTGTGTAAAGAGAAGACTGCTCAGATCAGGCAGATGGCCTCATGCTATTTCTAGAGCCATTACCCCATTTCAAATGGAATCCAAAGGACTTGTCAACATCTCCTTGGCATTCAGTGCCCTGCCTAGATGGCACTGAAGCAAAGCTTATACTTGCTACAAGACTTAGATCAATAGTTACTCCTTTGTCGAGCCCTCTCAGACAACGCTCACCTTTTCCCCAGAGGTGAAATCTTTCTGGCACCTATGTAGCATTTGCACTGCCCAATTTGCAGACTGCCCTAGAAATGGTCTAGGTTTTATTCATTTTATGAGTTCAGATAGGTGCCAGGTCCTCAAGAAACTTGCCTCAAAAAATTATTGCAGTTGATGTAACTGAATGAGAAGCAGCCATCACTCTTCTGAAGCAGTGTCTTTCAGTTAGCAAGAATTCCTCAGAGTGAGATCTCATTTGGTCACAGGGAAATGTCTCATAGTGGCTTAGAGTTAGGTTGTCTTCGTGGACAAATTATCAAAATTACAATAGAAAATAAAAGACCACATATAGGTCTAAGCCGGTCAGCAATCATCTCTTGCAGCCAGAGGGACTGCTTCAGAAATGTGCAATGGAAACCAGATCTGGGATGTTTGTTGGAACGGATGGGAAGACAAGCTCTCTCTTCTACTGGATTTAATCCTCCAAAAAATATAAATTAGTAGCTTCTGGGGGTTGCCTTATCAACCAGCACAGAAGAAAAACTAAGTGGTAGAGAAGCCCAAGTCTTGATGATATCATTTGAGACCTGGGATCCAACAGCTCCTGAGGCTACACCTGTTTTCAGGACTTTTCAGTTAAGTGAACAGGTAAATTTACTTTTTTTTTAAACTTTTTATTTTATATTGGAGTATAGTTGATTAACAATGTTGTGTTAGTTTCCGGTGTACAGCAAAGTGATCCAGTTATACATATACATGTATCTAATCTTTTCCAAATTCTTTTCCATAAAAATTTGACATAATATTGAGCAG
Organism: Globicephala melas; assembly: GCF_963455315.2. Classification (NCBI taxonomy): domain Eukaryota; kingdom Metazoa; phylum Chordata; class Mammalia; order Artiodactyla; family Delphinidae; genus Globicephala; species Globicephala melas. The sequence continues at coordinate 63,055,209 of NC_083321.1, forward strand.
AGTTCCTTGTGCTATACAGTAGGTCCTTGTTGGTTATCTCTTTAAAATATAACAGTGTGTACATGTCAATCCCAAATTCACTTCTTTATTTAGACAAGTTTGCACTGACATTTTGTCATCTTCAAATAAAAGACTCCTGACTCCCTCTTTCCCAACTGGTCTTTATATCAATTACCAAGACCTATGGTTTCTCCATCCAAAGTATTTCATATCTGTTGGCTTATCTCCAGGCCAATGCCCATAATCTATTTCAAATTCTCATGACCTCTACCTTGAACATGCAAACTCTGAGTTTTGTCCCTCAGCCTCCACTTTCTCCCCTCCTGTCTAGCTTCCCAGAAGCTGCCCACTTAATCCTCATAAAGCACAGATATCATGAAGGCACTCACTCTACTGCTCCAAAACTTTCACTGACCCCCATTGCCCCCTGAATTAAAAAACCTACAGTCTTTCCCTCTTGTGTGTCTCCTTTACTACTCACAAAGAATACCTCACTTCTGGTCACCAAATATGTGGAGGGGTTTTCCCCACACCAAGGAATTTTCCATAATACCAGCTGGGTGTCCTACAGTTTAATTCAGTTCTGACACTATCTACCTGGAAATAGTGTCAGATCCCACACGTGTCAGTCCCACAAGACTGCCCCCCTCCCACTTCAGATGCCAATTGCAAGCAGTAGTTCCTCAGGTTACCCACAACTTCTGTCCAATTTAGCTACAAATTGGAGGGTCCCATGACCCTCTCCTTGGGTTCAATTAATTTGCTAGAGTGGCTCACAGAACTCAGGGGAGCACTTACTTATGTTTACCAGTTTATTAACGGATACGGTAAAGGACACACATGAACAGCCAGATGAAGAGATACATAGGGTGAGGCCTGGGAGCGTCCTGAGCACAGGAGCGTCTGTTCTCCTGGAGGTGAGGTGTGTCAACCTCCCAGTACATGGATGTGTTCACCAATCTGGAAGCTCTATGAGCCCCACACTTTTGCAATTTTATGGAGGCTTCCTCATGTAGACAATGAACAATTATTAACTCCATTTCCAGCCTTTCTCCCTTCAGAGAATGGGGGCAGGGCTGAAAACTCCAAGCTTCTAGTCCTGGCTTGTTCTCTCTGGTGACCAGCCCCCATCCACAAGTCATCCAGGACCCCAACCAAAGCCACCTCATTAGAACAGAAGACACTCCTAACACTCAGGAAATTATAAGAGTTCAGAAGCCCTGTGTCAGGAACCGGGATCAAAGACCAAATATTAGAACTAGATGCTCCTAGCGCTCTTATCACTTAGGAAATTACACGGGTTTTAGAAGCTCAGTGCCAGGAACCAGGGGCAGAGACCAACATATACATCTTTTCTATTATCTCACACCTACTGAATAAAGTTCAAATTCCTTACACTCGTATTCCAACCCCTCTATAATCTAGCTGCAATCTCTACCTTTCCAACTACTATTTTCTGCTATATCTCTCATATAATTTATACTTGAGGATTATTGCATTCTGGTTGAGTATTCAAGTTCAGAGCGAGTTTGATGTAGAGCCAAGGTGAACTAGCTCTTCCCATGTCCAAATCTTCCAACTCCCAGGTCAAATGAAGCCTTGTCCTAATGCCTTCCCTACCCCCACAGCTGGGAACCTTCTGAATTCTTACAGCCCTTTATCTCTTCACACCTTGGGACTTCACCTACCACTTCCTCTTATCCTTCTATATTTTGTTATAGCTACTTGTGGATATGTTCTCTCTAGTCTGCTCTCTAGACTTCTTCCCTTGTAGGTAGTTACTCTCCTTCAGACAGAGTCTGTTTCGGATTCTCTTATGTGTGCATCCCACCCCCTCCCCCCATATATGTTTACTGAATTGATATAAAGGAAGGAATGAGAAAGGTTGTTTAATAGATTCTTAGGAAACTTGCTTTTTATGAGTATAAATCATAACTTATAAACAACCTATCCATATATAAACAGATACTATTGGAGTTACGAGGATGCTTGGAATTGGCTCTCTTAAGTACTAAATTTCACACTTTCCCCCTATTTTTGCACTGTTAATTTTCTAACACAAAAGTAAAATTCAGATAATCTTTGGCAAAACTTTAAAAATTCTAAATTATCATCTTGATGATGATCAAGAACCACGAGTGTAATTGAAAAAGTATCTCACGACCAGAAGTTCTCTCTGAACCATATTAACAGAAGCCATAACATGGTTTTATATCATGTGGCACAGTTTACAAAATACTTCTACAGATATTACTTCATTCCTGTTTTACAACCCTGTGAGGTCAGTAGGACAGGAATTATCAGCCCTGTTCTACCAATAAGGAAAAGGTAAGGTCTAAGAGAGGCTAAGCAACTAGCAAGTTTCCACAACCAAGTAGATGACAGAATTAGGACTAAAACCCAAGGTTTCTGAGCCCTAGTCCAGAGCTCTTCCAATTATTCTGTGCTACTTACCTTAGGCTAACAGATAACTTCTTCCCTTGCCTGTGACTGATTTAGCAAAGGACTTAATGACCATTGAATCCCCACCTCAGTGATATGAAGAGAGGTCTGGGAAGTGGTATTACTGTCTTGCTCCTGAGAGACATAGGAAGAGAAGCTCCTCTTTTTTTTCCTCTGGATGTAATTGGATATGGTAATTGCAGAGCCAAGAGAAGCAGAGCTGGAGCCCTGAGTTCCCCTTACCTGTAATCACCCTACCCTTGAACTTCTTGACATGTGTGATAATCAACTTCCTTATTGTCATTTAAACCAGCGTAAGTCAGGGGTTTCCATTACTTGTATCTGAAACCATTCTAACAGGAACAATATGGGAAACTTTATGATACATGGATTTGGGGTAGAGAGTCCTGGGTTTGAATCCCCTCTCCAACATTTCAAACTGGGAATTTTACTTAACTATTTAGAGCCTTGCGTTCTTATCAGCAAAAGGAAGGATATGTGTTCCTACTGCTCAGAGCTATTTGGTCCAATACAATAAGCAGTGGGAAGTGTCTGGTACCTGGCAGATAATAAATAGCCATTATTGTGAAAATGAACTTTATACTAAAATGAACTTTATACTAATGCTCTATATTAATGCTATAAATACTTTTACCAAAAAAAACTTTTTAAACTCTAAATTTACACAAAACAATTTTATTGGTTCACTCATGCTTTCTACTCTAGTCAGGCAGGTCTTAGAGTAAATACAAAGGTTGATTCCTAACAAGCTCAGATCAAGAATACTCAAACTCTGAGTGAACTTCAATTCCCTGAAGATTTGGGATCATGGGGCAGGGATGAAAGTGTTGATAATAAAATTATGATTGGAGCTGAGATTGGAGGGCTGCCACCAGGACTGGAATTTGCCTTGAAGTCAGCAATCAACTTTTCAGAGTGGTCTAACAAATCAAAGACTTGTCACTTATTTGTTCTTAATTTTCCTGCAGAAAGGGTTTTAAGCATTAAATAGTTTGATTTTATTGCATTGTTTAAAACAAAAAGAGGAAAAAAAAGAGAGACATTGCCATCTCTTGTTCTGAAAGAGAAGATAGTTTGGATAACCTCACTTTACCAATATGCAATTTACACAACCATGAGGTCATAATGGTTTAGCACAGGGCTGGGCCTTCTGGGTCTTCCTGGATTGAAGCCAAGTGCCTTTTTCATTTCAACGTTAAAACAAAAAATATCATCTTGGTATGGTGTCACATTGCTAAGAAGAGCTAATTTTTTGCTTGTTTTTATTTTGCTTTATTTTGTTTTGGCCACAATTACAAAGACTATATTATATAGGTCAACTTTCAAATCTGTTTCTTGAGATTTATTATATGACTATTTTATTTCTAAGATCTTAATGGAAACTGTACTGTTAATTGTAGCAATTTGGAAACACTGTATCTTTCTTAAAATGTCTATTTTAAAAAAATTTTTTAAAGTCTTTATTGAATTTGTTACAATATTGCTTCTGTTTTATGTTTTGGCTTTTTTGGCCACAAGGCCTGTGGGATCTTAACTCCCTGACCAGGGATCGAACCTGCACCCCCTACATTGGAAGATGAAGTCTTAACCACTGGACTGCAAGGGAAGTCTCTCTTCAAATTTTTATAGAAGACAATAATCACCTAAAAGGGCTTACCTGGTGGCGCAGTGGTTGGGAGTCCGTCTTCCGATGCAGGCGACACGGGTTCGTGCCCCGGTCCGGGAAGATCCCACATGCCACGGAGCGGCTGAGCCCGTGAGCCATGGTCGCTGAGCCTGCACGCCCGGAGCCTGTGCTCTGCAACGGGAGAGGCCACAACAGTAAGAGGCCCGCATACCATAAAAAAAAAAATTAATAATAATAATAATCACCTAAAGATGAGGGTCAGAAGCAGATTGGAGGGTGTCAGAGTTTTAAAGGAGGAGCTAATTTTTATTGACGGCATAATCCCCAAACTACTCTGTTACCTATTACTCCTCTGTTTAATGGAGTGAACCTACTGCTTATGTGGCAAGTAAGGCCTCGCTCTGGCTGCACACAGTTGTCCAAACAGGCCCTCGGCCAGCCTTGAGTAAAGAGATGAAACGCTCGTGTGCTCTAGGAAAAGCCAGAGGACCCACGCTTGGGCCACGAGGGCAGCGTGAGGCTGGCGGGTGGAGAAGCTTCAGAGCCATTTCTTAACAGTTCTGGCTTGGGTCTTGATTTTTCAGGGACAGGGACAATAATGGGAGCAACTACTTACAGATCCCACAAGATCTGGGAGCTAAGTGTCCTCACTAATTTTAGTCTGCTGGAAACCCGGATAAAGTCACTACTCCTTGAAGGGAGTCCCCACCTGCAGCTGCTGGTGTCAGTACGGGAATCTCCTCCCAGCGTGACCTTCATTGCTCTGTCACCCTGCGAACTCGCCCTTCCCCCAAGAGCACAAGCTGCAGTCACCAACTCCGACACCCACTTGCCTCCATGTGGGTGAGTCCCCACCTCACACCTCACCCCACCCCCAGCTCCTGTGAAAGGACTTTCTCTTGAATCGGCCTTTCTGGTCTCAGGTGGAGTCAGTTGGCTTTCCAAGGCGTTCTGCAGGCTCTGAAGTGAAAAGAACACGGATGACTATTCTTGTGGTTTCCCTAATCTGTGTACCAAGGGGAGCAGAAGCCAGTTGATCCTGTGTTTGAAATAAACCAGGTTACTGGTCTGAAAGAGCAGGAAGCAAATGGCTTCCATAGACACAAACCTGCCTGCATTAAACCCTGGGCTGGCCATCCTTACTTTGCTTTCAAAGTATGAGGAGTCACTACCATTCCCAGGGATGGCTATGGAATGCCAGTCCTGGTGAGCAGGCTTGTTTTTCAGTAACTCTCCCCTCTGCTGAGGTAAAGAAAGACTAGAGGCCTCGGACTAGGTCTACGAAGTGCCCAAAAAGTCTGCTGAAAACTAAAAATAAGTCTCAAATTTCTCTCACTGTTGTCTGTTTTCAAGGTCAGATTGGCTGATGATGTCAGTCCGAACAGCCAAACAATCTTCCCTGTTACCCCGTCCAAAAGGCCTCCCCAACTGGGAGACTGGGATTGACATATATACACTAATACGTATAAGATGGATAACTAATAAGAACGTGCTGTATAAAAAAATAAATAAAATAAAATTTAAAAATTAAAAAAAAAAAAGGCCTCCCCCATCACCTACAAAATGCCATCTATTTTGGGCCATGCTACAGCAGTGTTTTGGGCTGGATGTGTAAGGGCTACAAAATAACCAACGCATGATACCTTCCCCAATTAGCTTTTACACTAGGAGTATCCAAAGAGTTGTTTTTGTAAATAATAAGTAGCTAATGAGTAGAATCAGGCACCGCATATGTTGAGAAGTATTTTGATGTATTTCCTAATTTAATCCTCACTATAACCCTGGGAGAAGGGTACTGTCACTACCCTATCTTGCAGATGAGGAAAACGGAGCCTCTCCCAGTGTGCCAGTTATTCTCTGTCTGCCTCCCAGCAATTCTCCACCCTTCACTGCCCTGCCCTGTGCCCAGGAGGCTGAGCCTTACGGACAGCACAGCCCAGCTCCCTTGTGAGCTGACTTTGGCAGGCTCCAGAGATCAGAGGGTGGGAGAAGAGGTCAGGGTGTTTCTTTCCCACTCATCTCCTTTTTCCTGCAGCGGCTGCATTGCTCCATAGACACACGGCTCCTGGCAGCAGGCCCTGGACCTGGGCGCTCACTCCCCCAGCTCTGCTACAGCCTTCCCTCCCTCTACTTCCCATCCCAAGAGCAGTGCTGGCTTCCGCCTGTTGCTAGTCACTGGGTGCTCTGTCCTTGCTTGTTCCCTCCACCCTGTCCTCACCTCCACAAGTAGCCACTTCAATAAAATCTCCTCATCTGAACCAATCAAAGGCAAATTGGGTTTCTGTCAAGATCCCGACTGATACATCCAGCAAAAGAGATGCAGACCAGAGATTCAAACTCATAGTATTCAGTGGTAAGGGAGAAGAGAGGTAAACTGATAATAAAAGAAAGAAAATTATTAGAGCCATGAGAACGTTGTAGAAAGTGCTATGGGAAATCAAAGGCCAATTAAAAAAATACTTTGTAGGGCTTCCCTGGTGGCGCAGTGGTTGAGAGTCCGCCTGCCGATGCAGGGGACGCGGGTTCGTGCCCCGGTCCGGGAAGATCCCACATGCCACGGAGCGGCTGGGCCCGTGAGCCATGGCCGCTGAGCCTGCGCGTCTGGAGCCTGCGCATCTGGAGCCTGTGCTCCGCAACGGGAGAGGCCACAACAGTGAGAGGCCCGTGTACCGCAAAAAAAAAAAAAAAAAAAACTTTGTAGACGATGTGACACAGTGCTAGGCCTTTTAAAAATGTATAGAAGTAGATTTAGAAAACAAACTAGTGGTTACCAAAGGGGAGAGGGAAGGGAGGAGGGACAAATTAGGGGTATGGGATTAACAGGTACAATCTATTATACATAAAATAGATAAGCAACGAGGATTTACTACATAGCACATGGAATTACACCCATTATCTTGTATAACCTATAATGGAGTATAATCTGTAAAAATACCAAATCACTGTGCTGTACACCTAAAACTAACACAATATTGTAAATCGACTATACTTCAATTTTTTTAAAAAGTAGAATTGAGACAAGTGGATATGAAGGAAACAGTTTCAAATACAAGCAAAGGCAATGAGGCAAAAAAGCACAAACCACGTGTTGGGAACAGAGGTGGTTTACTCCTGGAAGTGGGGCTAAGCTTATGGATGGTTTTTCACAAACTGTATCCTACAGAACTCCACTGTTCTATGACATGTTACTACCATATTGAAAAAAAGGGGCTTCCCTGGTGGCGCAGTGGTTAAGAAGCCACCCGCCAATGCAGGGGACATGGGTTCAAGCCCTGGTCCGGGAAGATCCCACATGCCATGGAGCAACTAAGCCCGTTCACCACAGCTACTGAGCGTGCGCTCTAGAGCCCTCAAGCCACAACTACTGAGCCCGCGAGCCACAACTACTGAAGCCTGCGCTCTAGAGCCCATGCTCCGCAACAAGAGAAGCCACCGCAATGAGAAGCCCACACACTGCAATGAAGAGTAGCCCCCGCTCAACAAAAGTAGAGAAAGCCCGTGTGCAGCAACGAAGACCCAACACAGCCAAAAATAAATTAATTAAATAAATTAAAAAAGCAAAAGACTTTTACTCATTCATCATTCAATCGTTTATTAAGTAAAAATTAATGGAGCCTTTATCCTGAGCCAGGCTCTGTTAGACTACAGAGGGAAACCACAGGGACTAGAAGAACAAGACAGAGTTCCCACTCATCAGAAAATCTCGACCGGGACTTCCCTGGTGGTCCAATGGTTAAGACTCCATGCTCCCAATGCAGGGGGCCCAGGTTCAATCCCTGGTCGGGGAACTAAGTTCCCAGATACCGCAACTAAGCGCGCAGGCCACAAGTAGAGAAGCCTGCGCACAGCAATGAAGAGCCCACAGAGCCGGAAGGAAGGAAGGAAGGAAGGGAGGGAGAGACAGAGGGAAGGAGGGGGGAAGGAGAAAGGGAGGGAGGGAGGGGGGAAGGAGGGAGAAAGGGAGGAAAGAAAGACTGTATAATGATTTTTAAGAAAAAAAAAAGCTCTGGACTGCTTCAGGTTGAACATGAAATGAAAATATATAGTTACAATGTAAGCTATAATTTCAATACAATTCTCTGAAAACAGAGAATGAACTCCTTATCTAGCAATGAAGGGTTTGGAAGCCTTCAGAAAAGAGCTGATGTTTAAGCTTAAAGGATGAGTAGAATTTGCCAGGAAAAAGGAGAAACCTCACGAAAAGACACTGAATTTGAATATCCAGACCCCATACTTAACTGCATAAAAGATTACTCCTTATAAGACAGAAAAGAAAGAATTCAATATATATGGATAAATATGAACATAAATTAAAAACGAAAGGATTTTCCAAAAATGCCTTTTAAAGTTATAGAGATTTGGAAGAAATTTTAATAACGTAAATGTAAAGAGAATATCAAAAGGTTTTTAAAGTCTATTTCAAGGCCAGCAGCTCTGCTGCTTCTCCTTGACTTAAAGGAAGAAAAAAAAATCTTTTTTCTCTTTCGTTCTTGATCATGAGATCCAGTATGCAAGTTACAGTATATCAGAGAAGTCCAGCACTGGCCTCCGGAGACTTTCTGAATTTGAACAGAGAAAATGAGAAACACACAGTTATTTCAAAATGTTTCTAATTTTTCAGTCTAGAACACTGCCCACGGTATACAGGAAATTGCCAAAGCCTGTTTTTCTTCCTAATAATTTTAGATTGCTATATGTAGGATTAGAATAAAGCTTTCCTTTGCCTTTTTTTTGTTTTTGTTTTTTTGAACAGCTTTTTTTTTGTTTTTTTTCTTTTTAGGTTACCATATGTACCAATGTGACAATTTAACTCTACAACTACTTTATATTTTAAGGTTTTATATAACTTTACATATTTATATTCATAGTGTACTGATTACTTATATTTCCAAATACTTAAAAATGCGTAATCTATACGTAACAAAAACAGGAATTTTTTTTAAAGTTTTAAGTGCAATACAAATATATTTATTTTGTTTTATTAAGTGCTATAAAGATGATTTTTAGTGGCTCTTTTTGTTAGCTTTTTCTTTTTTTATAAATTATAGGAGTTTGTTGTGGTTTTATTTTTTCACCATGCAAGGTTTTAAATCCCACCATCATGAGACAAAAATCTGGTTTTGCCCTTAAAACACTGACAAATATATAGACCGGACATTGTTACCCTTCAGTAGACGTTTGTTGAATAAATGAACTGATGATGCCATAGGGAGATTGGAAGAGGAGACAAAAATCTAACCCTGGCTCCCATTTCAATCTGTAACGCTTCCTAAATTCAGTACAGGCAGCCCTCTGTATCCATGTGCTCCAAAGATTCACCTAACCATGGATCAAAAACTATTTGGAAAAAAAAATCCATAAAGTTCCAAAAAGCAAAACTTGAATGCCACACCAGCAACTATTTACATAGCATTTATACTATACTAGGTATTATAAGTAACCTAGAGGTGATTTAAAGTATATGGAGGATGTTTGTAGGTTATATGCAAATACTATGCCATAAGGAAACTGAGCATCCTTGGACTTTGGTATCTGGCATCGGTCCTGGAACCAATCCTCCATGGATACCAAGGGATGACTAGACTAGAAAACTCTTTGTTGCCTACAAACCAAACCTATGACAAAAGACTTGGGGTTAAACAAAAGTCTTAAGATAGTTTTTTTCTTGGAAAGCCTGGATTAAACTTTTTAGCATTGATACTATAACAATTTGATTGATTCATTCACTCATTCAACAAATTTAAAAACATTTATTAAGCACTTAGAGAAACAGTAGTAATAATGATAATAACAATAGGTAATACCAATTCAGAATTTATTTTGTGCTGGCCCTGTACTATGTGTTTTGTACTGATTATCTCACTGAGTCCTTACAACAGCCTGAAATAAGCTCCATTGTACAGAAGAGAAAAGTGAGGCGCAGAAAGTCACATAACTTGCCCAGGATCACCCAGCAACTAAATGAATTCTAAATTGAGTCCAAGCCAGTCAGACTCCAGAGTTCCACATGCTTTGCTACCCTAGGACCACATGCTGGGTGCCCAAAGATCAAAATATATGTGGATCATCCTTCCGTAAGAATTACAATGTTGTAGACTCAAAGACTGTAAGAGCAGGTCATCTAGGCTCTCTTTTTACAGATGAGAAATCCAGGTTAAGTGAGGTGATTTATCCAAAGTCACCCGGACAGGTTGAGAATGCCTCACTCCCAACCCTGTGTTGTCTCTCACTCCATTTCTCTTTTCACTCACTACACGGAGCTAGAAACCTCCACTTACTGAGTGAACTCCTAGAGCCATATTATCACCACAGAAATAAGAAACCAGATGGAAAGGATTTTTAAATATGTAAATTTATCTCCTTAGAAATAATCCTCATTGATACCTTTCAAACTGGCAAATTGTTGAAGCTGCACGCGGATCTCGGCCTCGTGAAACATAAGCACTAAGGGGAGGGATAAATTAGGAGTTTGGGATTAACATATACACGCTACTATATTTAATATATAAAATAGATAAACAACAAGGTCCTACTGTGTAGCACAGGAAACTATACTCAGTATCCTGTAATAACCCATAATGGAAAAGAATCTGAAAAAGTATAGATATATATGTATTACTGAACACTGCGCTGAACACCTGAAACTAACACAACGTTGTAAATCAACTATACTTCAGTTAAAAGAAAATCAGCACTAACATTGAGTTTAGCAGTTTATAGAGTTGGCGTTGGGTCTTCCCCCTCCCTGCCACACCCTAGGTTTCTAATTATCTTTCAGTCCCATCTTGTCTCCTGCACTGAGGCCATGTAACAGGTCATTACTAAGTGATTGCATAACTGGAACAAAAGCAAGATAGAATCAAAAGGATATTTGGAGCTCAAGCAACAGCAGCCACTGATTCAACCTCCTGATCGTTAGCACAAGAAAAGGCAGGTCTGGGAAGCAATGTAACACAGCGGAGCCTGCTGAAAGAGTAGGACAGACTGGGCAGAACTCACAGCCACGTTCCTTAGTGGTACAGCACTGGGTAACCCATTTAACCACTCTGAACCTCAGTCTCACATGTAATAAAGTATATTCCACACTACCTGGCACATAATATGCATTCAACAAACATAGCTATAATTATTACAATCCCATCCTAGTTCTGCCCTCTTCATTCACCCCCAGATTGCCCTCATTTATACAGTGGAGGAACCCAATGAGATGTCTGTTGAAGCTTTGCTCAAGTCTTCATCCTCTGAGTTGCAGCTCAAATTCTACCACCTCATGGGAGACTTTAGCACCTGCCGGAGTGGGAATTAATAATTCCCCCTTCCATGCTCTCTAGCTGTAGCCTGATCCAGCCTACATCTCACTTTCTCCTGTATTTGATTGTTTCGTTTCTATCCAAAGCATAAATTCCTTGAGATGAGGGATATCTGCTTTCTTTCTCACAGCCCCTGTACCTTATACAGAGTGAGCACTCGCTAAATGCGTGGGCCTTGCCCTGAATGCGTTTTTAAGAACTCAGGTGCCATCCTCATGAAAAGTGTTTGAGAATTACGATTATAGAGTTGAATTGAGTTCTTAAGCAGTGAGGGTTCTGGTTTATCAGGTGGTTGTTTTGTTTTTTTTTCAGGTAGCGGAGTGGGGCAAATACAAAAAAAATAGCAAATATCTAGGCTCAGCATGAGGACTCCTGCTACACAGGGCATTTCTCTTTGGCGTCAAAGTTCTCTACAGATCCGTTGTTGTTGCTGTCCTTATGGCCATCGCAGTGACAACCTTTGAGCCAGGTAGCATCCTCTCGTTTTACTACTGACAGCTCCAGGAAACAAGAGGAGTGGGTGGAGCTTGTTCAAACCCACCGTTCCACAGGTCATCTGTAGTTGGAGCTCCTGTCTGGGTAGGGGGCAATAGGCCTGAGGCTGGCTCTGTGAGTGGAGCTAGGAGAGGGCACAGGGGGTCCTTCTGTGCTTCAGTTGCTCTCTCCAAATGATGGGAATAAAATCATCTTGTTCTCCAAGATTCTACTTCCCTAAATTGGTGACACTAATTTCAGAAACCACCAGGACAAATGAGCAATGAATGTCAAAGTAGGTTGAGGTGCTCCTGAAGGATGGTGCTCCAAAGCAGAGAGAAGGCACGTTCTTTTTACATAACAGATGTAACAACAGCTAATATTTATTAAGGGCCTACTGTGTGTCGGGCCATGTGCTAAGCGTTTTATGTGTATTAATTCATTCAATTCTTCAAACATTGCTATGAAGTAGTCATCATTTTACTGAGGAGAAAACTGAGGCACAGAAAGGTCAAGCCAAAGGCTACACAACTAATAAGAGGCAGAGCCTGGAGTACTCACAGAGTACTCACATAGTTGAATGCCACTGGCATACTCTTAATTATGTTGCTGGACTGTCTTCCTGTGGCCATCTCTTTATTTTGGTGCCTAACACAATGCTTTGCATGTAATAGGTGCTTTGGGAAGTCTCTCCCTTCTTCCCCTCCTTCTAATTCCAACCCCGCCTTCTCTATTAAGTTAGGTATTTGACTTTCAATGGTGTTTCTCCAAATGGAAGCTGGAGAGCCAAAATTTATTTTTTTCATAGTTATGATTAAAAAAATGAATATGAACACATTCTGGATCATTGGGATAACCATCTGATACCAAGTACTGCCTTGTGGTCTCAGTGCCTGTGTGAGCTATGCCTTGCCACCAACACTTACCACTTTACTCGTTATGTTAATAAGAAAGGAACAGCACAAATTTAATCTCTAATTATGTATCAGAGTCAAATGAAAGCCAACTATTACAATAATATAGAGTGTGAGCAGAGGAGGTGTGGTACCTGGAAGGGAGGAAAGAGATGAGAAAATCGAGTCAATACAGGGCCCTTCCCACACCATAAGAGTTGCAGAGCCACGCAGAGCTCAAATGTACTCACACCTGGGCAGTCAGTACCACAAGTTGCTAGTAGTAGTTGAGTAAACATTAGTAATTTAAATTTTACAGCTCTGGGAGGAGAATTTTATATTTAACTTATAAATTTGTTTTGGTTTTATTCCAGAGTTGTTCAAAAGCTATGACACAAGTTTATATCTCATTTTATGTTTATAGTAATGCAACGTTTTAAAAGAAAATAATTTACGCCAGGAGTGGGTTGGTTTAAGAAAATTTTGCCCTTAAAATAGTGCCCTCGTATTTGAGAATCACCACAGAGTGACACGTGTTGGGGCTTTCCTATTTAAAATCGGTGGCAAACACAAGCACCTTGGTCTGTCATTAACACGTTGGTGTGAAACAGCCTGTTAAGTCCTCTCTTTTTGAGAGCAGACTTTGGTGGGAGACGGGCAGGCTAAAGGGCTTCACAGAAAAAAAATGCGGCCTCAGTGCATTGGGGCAAGTCATTAAGCCCTGAAAAACCTCCTCCCCTGCCTTACCTGTCAAAGAGGGGTAATCTGTACCTTCTTTGCCCGTTCTGTGGGCCGCTTGCCCACTGGGTGAGGAGGTGGCTCCACCCGCTGGTGCCCGGATAGAGAGAGCTGAGGCCTGTGGGCTCCCTACCCAGCCGGTTACTGGAAGCTGCCAAGCCCCTGCCCTGCTCCGGGCCCCAAGCACCGCACTGGGCGCTACTGCAGGGGATGCAAAGCATTGGCGGTCCTGCCACCGGATCGCGGGTTTCCGCCCCTTTGAGGCCCCCGAGAGACTGGGTGAAGGGGGAAGGAACTCGGGCATCACCTCAAAACTTTGAAAACTCTCAAAGCGCATGTGGGGTGGGAAGCGCACAGGTTTCTCTCCAACTCTTCAAACTTGGCGGAGGGGCTCTTCGCGCACCAGGTGTGGCCCGCGGCCCCAGATCGCGGCTGTCGACTTTAGGGGCCCCTGGTCTTTGCAAGCAGGCGGCGGACCGCAGGCAGCGAAGGCCCCAGGCTCACTCAGAAAGGGTTGCGCGGGTCCCCGACCAGGGCGGGCCCTTCCCCGAGAGCCGGCGCGGGCTGGCACGGAGAGGCCGGGACAGGCGAGCTGCGCCGGGCCACCTGCGCGGGGCCGCAAGGCCGCGCGTCCTCCCGGCTGCGCGCCCGGCTCGGACCGGTTGCGGGCGGCGAGGGGCGGGGGCGCGGGCCGCGGGCGGGGGGCGGGGGGGGGCGGGGGGGGGCGGGGGGGGCGGGGGGGGGCGGGGGGGGCGGGCGGGTGGCGGCCGAGCGGCTTCCCCGAGAGCGCAGGCGGGGCGGGCGGGCTCCGGAGGCGCGGGGGGCGGACCCGGCAGCCGCCGGCACTGCTTGCCCGCCCGCCCGCTAGCACTCAGTCGCGCCGCCAAGCCGGCATGGGAGCTGCGCGCGCCCACCCGGCCCCCACACCTGTCTGAGCGGCACGGCGAGCCGGGGTCCGGGCGGGCGACCCGGCGCGGGTGAGTGAGGGCGCCGGCCCGGCGGGGGCCGTGGAACAAAGGGCCGGTGGGCGCGAGGCGGGGGGACCGCGGGCTGCGTGGCTGGGGGGACGGCACCGGAGACCTCGCCTCGGCTACCCTCGGGGCTCGAGGGGTGCGACCGGCGGCCTGGGGGAGCTCCGCGGAGACTCAGGAGCTGCAGGGCATTTGGATCACGCAGTGTCACCCGTGGATCGGGTAGGGAAGGAAAGTTTTGCAACTACCATCTCGGATGCTGGGTGGGAGTAAAGAAAGAGCCCGCTCTGGGCACGCTGTCCTCCGGCTGGAAGATGACAACACCGGCGCCTCTTACGTGCACACACAGACACACACACACGCATACCCTCACTTTTCCCTTGAGTTTTGCACATACGTATTCCAACAAGATCTGAACATTAATTTTTAAATCCTGGGCATGTGATTGTGAACAAACCTTAGCAAGCAAGGAGACTGCAGCAAAGAGGCTCTTTTCTCTGGTGCCTTGATTGATAACCCTGCGCATCCCTAGAAACTACTGTCCGTGAACTATCAACAGTTGCTGGAAGCAAATATTTCTTCCTGAGCCTGTGGACATTCATCACTAGTTAACGTTTAAAAAAACAGTTTGAAAAAAGTTTCAAAAATGTTTTAAAAGAGGAGGGAGAAAAATTATTTAGATGAAGGAAAACTACCACTCCCCTCCGGAATACAAATTAGGTTTGCTTTCGAACATCTCATGAGAAAGCGGCTGATAAAAAGCCTGTTTGTTTAATTCCCTTTTGGGTGACATCCATGAGACTTCAGAAACAGCCCCTGGCTGATGGAAAGCTCCTGGTTGTTCAGGATCAGTGTTGGCTCAGGGTTGCCTTCTCTTAGCTTCTGAAACTGAACTTGAGGGGTCCCTCTGCCATCCTTAGGAGCAGGTAGGCCAATGCCAGAATCGTTTTGACGAGGCCCTGTGGTAAGGAGTTGAATTTATGGTTTGAAGTCAGCTGTGGCCAAAAGCTGAATTCCAAATTAATATCAGGCTATTTATTGCACTTGTTTCAGAATCATACCTGTGCATAAGAGGCATTTAAAATAGACCTTATAACTGCATCTCTTAAGAAGTCTGTCAGACAGGAGTGGATTGGAGGTGGAGTGGGCAAAAGGAACTTAGGAACTGCCACGAAAGCCACTGTCTGTACTTGTGAAAGTGTTTGTGATCATATGTACACCGTCTGCATTTGAATAGATTGTTTCACTTGTATTTTTGCCACTTAAAGTCAAGAGATAACTCGTCATCCTTTCCATTGCCTGAACTGGAAAGGAAGCATTTTTCCAAGGTAACTAATATGGATCTCATTTTTGTAACACTGACAATTTATTCAGGTAGATGGTGAATGTGGGTGCATTTTCTGTCTGTAGTATAAGTGCCAAAGTGCCCATTAGTGGGTCTGAGAACACTTCTGGCCCCTGTCTGCAGTGTTTAAGAGTCTCAGGTTCTCCTGCACATCTTTTCTCATAGATCCCTTAGGATTTAATCCACCAGCCATTATTCATGCCTAACTCCCCTCCCCCGCCCCCAACTCCAGGGAATTCGTTTCTCATGGTCTCACCATTGACAGTTTTATACTCTGCTCTTGTTCTGCTGCCAGGTTTGTCCCAGGCTCACTAGGGTAGTTCATTTTGCCTAAAATCTGATAGAGAAGAAGTTAAACTTCGTTTGACCACAAGATTATGTTTAGGGTAGCTGGGCTTGTAAATACCCTGCATTTCTTTCCTGTACAAGACTGTAATTCTTAAACCATTATGTGATTAGGTTTGTTTCCCTTTAACAGGTTCTGTGCCTCAGGAAAATGAGAGCATGCCTGGCTGCAGAGTATTCCCAGAGCTTTGTTCATTTTTAGCTATTTGCTTTAGGAATTAGCATGGTTTCACTGTTCAGTATCTCTGGGCAGAGAGTCCATGGAAAAACCCTTGGCCATCCTTCCAGATGGTGTCCAAAACTTTTATCCTCACAAACTTCCCTGCTGTTTCTTCCTGTCATTACCGTTTATAGTGGTCACAGGAATTCAGATGTTGGACAACAGAGAACTTATATCCTGAGGATTAGATTTTCCCTGCCAGCACTTCTTTGCTATAGGAGTTAAACCATTATCCCAAACACTTGCCCTCTTGAGGAGACCTGTGTTGTTGCAGTTTTCAAGGTGTAGAACTGGCAGAGAGCCATCTCAGTGCCACGGTCTCCAAGCGGTGATTGTTGTCTGCACATCTGCTAATGTGCAATGTCCCTTCACTGTCAGGTTATTAGTGGGCTTATGAAGTGGCAGCATCTTCATAAGGTATAAATATTTTCAGACAGTGGACAGAGGGACAGCGGCTCACGTTGAGTGTTGGGACATGGAAAGTGTAACCCTCTTGTGAGTCAGATATACAGAGCTGGAAAAGGAATACTGTTTCCATATTACTAAGCATGGCGAGAAAATATTTGCTTACCTTCATTTTCCATTCTTTGTCATTTAGGTGAAGTGATTTATGAAAATACTTAGTTGGGAACTTTAAAAGATAATTATGTATCTAAGGACTCCTTATCCAGTAAAGGCTTATTCCTAGAAATGAAATGTTGTAGACCTGAATTATTTTGTCCAGATTTTTTTAAATTAATTCATTTATTTTTTAACTTTTTATTTGATATTGGAGTATAGTCGATTAACAATGTTGTGATAGTTTCAAGTGTACAGCAAAGTGATTCAGTTATACATATGCATGTATCCATTCTTTTTCAAATTCTTTTCCCATATAGGTTGTTACATAATATTGAGCAGAGTTCCCTGTGCTATACAGTAGGTCCTTGTTGGTTAATAATAAGGATAAGATTTGGAAATGTTCATTCCTTTTTTAAGGTGTGAGTTTTCCAGACAGTTCTAAAAGGATAAAATGATTCATTTAAAGGCAGGAGAGAATTAAAAATTATGTGACCCATTAGTTACTTTTCCAGTAGTGAGATTATGACTGTTTTCATCCTAGAGTGTTTATGTTTAAATAAACTTATATGGGCATAGCTAAGGCTTACCAAGAGTATAAAAATGGAAACAATAATTGTCTCCTGGGGAATTATCCTAGTATCAGGTGAATTGGGAAATTAATGCAAAGCCACCAACCTAATTTTAAGGTGTTTTATTAATGGGGAAGGGGTCAGGGCAAGGTGTGAATGCCTTAGGAAAGGCCCTGAGTTGAAGTAGGGTGTGTCCCCCCCCCCCACCTCTACCCCAAGACTTTGCTAAGAGCTTTCTCACCTAGCCATCCTCCACTCCATTCTTGAAAGCTGCCCTCTGCTGGAGGCCTTTGTTTCCTTTGCAAACAGATAAGGGAAACCTTGCCGTCCAGACAGGCAAGAGATGAGCATGATAAATTTTCCTTTTCCTTTCCCCTTGTGCCTCCGCCTTCCACAATTCTTTGAGTAAAAGCTACTGAGCAGTAAATGACAGTGCAGACGCTGTCTATAAACAACATAATGCCTGACCTGGCCTTTTGTGTCCCTGGAAAATTATAAAATGAGAGAATCTTGGACCTGGAAAGACCAGAGCTAGAAGACTAAGAGATCATTGTTCATAACAATTTCTAAATCACCCTAAACACACAATCGGTAAAGGAGTGAGTAACTGATGAAGCTTGTAACTTTAATACAGTTGTCAGTTTAAACCCAGGTGGGGACCTGAGAACATACAACTTTCTCTTCCAATTTCTGATCAGGTATTTAAAAACCAAATCAATTTGGAATAATTTGACCTGCATTAATTTCTAAATCTGAATTAAAGTTTTTTTTTAAATACAGTTTTGTAGCTTTCAGAGTTAGATAGAAACTTTATTGATTTTAAATTTATTTAACTTATTTATTTCTTTTTGGCGGTGTTAGGTCTTTGCTGCTACGCGTGGGCTTTCTCTAGTTGCAGCGAGCGGGGGCTACTCTTCTTTGAGGTGTGCGGGCTTCTCATTGTGGTGGCTTCTCTTGTTGTGGATCATGGACTGCAGGCGTGCGGACTTCAGTAGTTGTGGTGCACGGGCTTAGCTACTCCACGGCATGTGGAATCTTCCCGGACCACAGCTCGAACCCGTGCCCCCTGCATTGACAGGCAAATTCTTAACTACAGCACCACCAGGGAAACCCTAGAAACTTTAATGAAGATATAAAATGTTCTCAGAATAAGGTCTTACCACACAAAATAATGAATAGAGTTGAAATAATAATATAGGGAACTTGTAAGCGATGCTTCAAACTAAGAGAATTAGTGTTTTTGACGTATCTGAAAAGTTTATTTTTAAGGGATTAGAGCTTTACCCTGCCCTGTTGGTTTAGCAGTTTTACTTATAGATGGCTGGCTTCTCCTAAACTGGTTGACTGCCCAGAATTTCTGTTGTGAAGGCTCTGGATTAGATTAGATGGTATTCGTCTAGAGTCTTAATATTCTAGCCATAGTCTGCAGTAGGCTCTTTAGTGCCCTCTAACAGCATCCTGTGATCTGTAAGTGGTCCGGGAGGCCCTTGGCAGAGTCAGCCCTCATTTTGCTGAAGAACAAATTCGATTCTGTGTGTTGAGAGGCTGGAGTGAAGCTGTGGCCAGTGAGAGCCAACACGCATACCCCAGAAAAAGACTTGTTCCTGTGTCTCCACACCCACTAAGTGGTTTCTAAAAACAGTGTTTACTTTTTGAAAGGCAGACATTTTTCAAAAAGGTATGCCCTGGTGACACATGTGAAATGAGGCATGCTTCAAGGCCTTGGAAAGCATTTTTTAAACAGGCCTTTACTATACAGGGCAAGCACTGGGAAAGGTGAAATTAGAATCAATTTTGCCTGAGAGGGGGTTGATTCATTAAGACAAGGTTCCTAGATGGATGTGGGGTTTTTTGGCAATTTTAGTACATTAACAATGTTATTTATTTATTTATTTATTTTTGGTTGCGTTGGGTCTCCGTTGCTGCACACGGGCTCTCTCTAGTTGCAGGGAGCGGGGGCTACCCTTCGTTACAGTGCGCAGGCTTCTCACTGCAGTGGCTTCTCTTGTTGCGGGGCACAGGCTCTAGGCGCGCGGGCTCAGTACTTGTGGCACACGGGCTCTAGACGCAGGCTCAGTACTTGTGGCACATGGGCTCTAGAGCACAGGCTCAGTACTTGTGGCGCACGGGCTTAGCTGCTCTGCGGCATGTTGGATCTTCCCAGACCAGGGCTCGAACCCGCATCCCCTGCATTGGCAGGCAGATTCTTAACCACTGCACCACCAGGGAAGTCCCTACTTCAGCTTATCTTAAGAAAGAACACACAGAATCCAGAGGTCCAAGCTGCCAAGTATTCCTGTTTTCAAAATATTCTTGGGAGAGAGAGAGGAGGAGATGAGATAGTATGATCTTATATATTATCATAAGTTGTAGATATTTTCAAGGGGCAGGAAGAACATGACAGTAAAATATGCTCATCTTATCAACTAGAACATGCCTTTTGAAATCCTAAATCTGAAATTTGTATGTTAATTGGATCCTAGGAGTACAGAGTGCAAATTACTTACGGCAGTAAAGAATTCACACTCTGTAGGACTGTGCCAATGGCACGTGTCTTTAGCTTTATCCATTCGTCCAACCGTTGACATTGTCTATTGGCTGGGGTGTCAGGGAAGAGAATGGTAGGAACGAGCCTGAAACTAGTTCAAATACACTTTTAAAAATCCATCTAGGGGGCTTCCCTGGTGGCGCAGTGGTTAAGAATCTGCCTGCCAATGCAGGGGACATGGGTTCGAGCCCTGGTCTGGGAAGATCCCACGTGCTGCGGAGCAACTAAGCCCGTGCACCACAACTACTGAGCCTACGTTCTAGAGCCCGTGCTCTGCAGCAAGAGAAGCCACCGCAATGAGAAGCCCGTGCACCATAACAAAGAGTAGCCCCCCGATCGCCGCGACTAGAGAAAGCCCGCGGGCAGCAACGAAGACCCAACGCAGCCAGAAATAAATAAATAAATTTATAAGGAAAAAAAAGATAAGCTGAAGTAAACTTGGCTTACTTAACACATCTGTTGCTCAGTGTTAACAGGCATTAATGTTCTCCATGTTACAGTCAAAGTGAGGAGGGGGTGGTAGGTAGGGGTCCAAGATGAAGCCCTGTGGGAGATACATGATTCCTCCTAGTACATATCACACTTGGCAGGGATTCTGGTGGGGGGGGCATTTCGTCACCTACACAGCAACTTATACAGAGAAAAGGCTGTCCAAGCCCTAGGTATGTCCAAGGTCTGGGTCCTCGGCTAGGAGATGGGAATAATCAGAGAGAACCATCCCCTGAAGTCTCCTGAAGTGTTGTCCTCACCACACCTAACCCACCCCCAAAGTCCCCCTTAGGGAAGAGGGCTCTACCTGCATTAGCATCCCCTCCGTCATCCATTTAGAACCTTTAGTCCTGGCAGTACCCTCAATCAGCACAAACACTTGTGTGCACATACACATGCTCCCCATGATTTCAAGGATTTAGAGAAATAATTAGATATATTTCCTCCATGCCAAAGGGCCCAGGGACCCTTCCTATTTGGAAAAATGGAGAGAAACAGTTTCAAGGAATCAGGAAGTCCCAAGGAATTGGCTTTTCCAGGACTTCATTTCTTTCTTTTCTAGCCACGCACTTGACAGAAGTGAAATCAGAAAGAGTCAAGCCAAACAGACCCCAGAGGCAGGTGGGGCAAGCACATACTGGAAAACATGATGTGTGCATATTGGGAGTGGGGCTTGGCGTGCTCAGCTGGACGAGATCAGATCAATGGGATTTTCCAGTTTTATGTAAAAGAAAGCAAAAGGCACCCAGAAGTTGCTAGCAGCTCTGTATTCTCAAAGAGGAAGCGTGAGAAGAGTGAAACAGTTTCTTCCTGACTCCCACTCCCACTATGTCCCACTAGCTTCTTAAGACCTAACCCCTCCTTGTCCTTGTTTTGGGGTCCTTGACTGTGAATGAATTAACCTACCTGCTATTCAGCTTCTCTTGAACAGAAGGTTCGGAGCCAGTCTGAGCCAACTGATGCTTCAGTATTTATAAGAGTACTTCCAATCATCTTTGTTGTTGTTCCTCTAGTGGGATGATTGTTCTGGGTCTTTAAACATACCTTTCAGGATAAAATCCAAACTCCTTCATCTAGTATACACAGCCCTGCATAACGTGGCTCTCGCCTGCTGCTTCCACCATGTCCTCTGTTCCACCCTTGCTGAGCTTAATGTGTTACTGAAGTGACTTGTACTGTTGCCTGTCTCCTTGCCCTTGCATAGACGGTTTTTCCCTCTAAGTGTCCCCTTCACTCTCTTAGCTAATTTCTGTTCAGCTTTAACACCCATCTCAAGCATCACCTCCCCCAGGATGCCTCCCGTGTTCTTCTCCCCACCACTGGATTCCACACCCTTTCTCTGAGCTACCACGTCATCCATGCGCATCTATGTCATTAGCACTCAGCGTGCATCATTCAAAATACTTTTTCACAGACGTAGAGAACAAACGTATGGATACCAAGGGGGAGGGGGGGTGGGATGAATTGGGAGATTGGGATTGACATATATACACTATTGATACTATGTATAAAATAGGTAACTAATGAGAGCCTACTGTATAGCACAGGGAACTCTACTCAATGCTCTGTGGTGACCTAAATGGGAAAGAAATCCAAAAAAGAGGGGATATATGTATATGTATAACTGATTCACTTTGCTGTACGGTAGAAACTAACACCACATTGTAAAGCAACTATACCCCAATTTAAAATATATATATTTTTTTGAGCCACACTAATCATTCCTTCATTCACTCTTCATAAATACAAACTATCCATTCAATAAATCTTTGTTGAGTTGCTAGCATAGGCCCAAGTTCAAGGCATTTAGACTAGCTGGGAACACAGATGCACAGACCTGAAAAAGTAACCAATAGTTACTTGAAATAGGAATAGAAATAGTCACAGTGTGTTACTTGATGCAATATTAGAGCTTTAGATCTTTGACAAGACCCTGGTAGTGTACAACAAAATCCAAAGGATGAAGGAATATTGGGTTTGTCAGAGACCTGGTTACTCTGAAACTAAACTTATAATAGTTAAAGTTGTTCTAAATTCAAAGCAAAGCAAAACAAATAAAACAAAAAAAGTCTCATTCCCTCTTCTCAATCACTCACCATTTAAAAGCAATCAGAGTCCCAGTCAGTGTGACGCTGTGGACCCATCCCTCCCTGATGCCTTAGTCATTCAATAAACTGTGTGATTTAAATTTACCCTCGAGATGAGCAAGTTACTCTGAACATTTTCGAAGTACATCCTATAATGAGATTGAGAGGAAGGAAGGAAAGAAAGGCAGGGGGACCAGGAAGGTAGGAGAGGATGACAGTATAGAATCAAGCACAAAGAAGGCTCAAAATTGTATGGATGTCAGGGCTGGTCAAGCAATTCATCTGTGAATTAATGACTCCATGCACCTGCCCTGCAGCAGGCCGCCCTTAGGGACACCTTAAACATCAAGGGGAATGAATACCCAATTTCATTTTGGGCACCCAGCCACAGGAACAAACAAGGTCAAGCCCTTGCGTTGTGAGTGAGACCATTACCTAGGGATTCCTCTCCACACCCCCGATTAATGAGCAGGGTTCACAGTGTTAAAACAATGACAGGCATGCCCCCAGGCTGCCTCCCCAGCAAAGGAGAGCTCAGCCTCTTGCCCTCCTGACCTGCTTGTCTTTGTTCCTGCAGGGTGGTGCTCAGCATGGCGGGGACCCCAGGGCTTCTCCTCCTCTCCGTCCTCCTCTGTGCTGTTGGGCAGGTGAGCCCCTACAGCGCCCACTGGAAACCCACCTGGCCTGCCTACCGCCTCCCCGTGGTCTTACCCCAGTCCACCTTAAACTTGGCCAAGCCACACTTTGGGGCCGAAGCCAAATTGGAAGTGTCCTCCTCGTGTGGCCCCCAGTGTCATAAGGGAAGTCCACTGCCCACTTATGAAGAGGCCAAGCAGTACCTGTCCTATGAAACCCTCTATGCCAACGGCAGCCGCACCGAGACACAGGTGGGCATCTATGTCCTCAGAAGTGGTGAGGGTGAGTCTTCGGGAAAGTCTCGAAGGAAGCGGCAGATTTATGGCTACGACAGCAGATTCAGCATTTTTGGGAAGGACTTCCTGCTCAACTACCCGTTCTCAACATCGGTGAAGTTATCAACAGGCTGTACCGGCACCCTGGTGGCGGAGAAGCACGTCCTCACGGCTGCCCACTGCATACACGATGGGAAAACCTACGTGAAAGGAACCCAGAAACTGCGAGTGGGCTTCCTGAAGCCCAAGTTTAAAGATGGTGGTCGAAGGGCCAACGACTCGAGCTCAGCCGTGCCCGAGAAGATGAAATTTCAGTGGATCCGGGTGAAGCGCACCCATGTGCCCAAGGGTTGGATCAAGGGCAATGCCAATGACATTGGCATGGATTATGACTATGCCCTCCTGGAACTCAAAAAACCCCACAAAAGAAAGTTCATGAAGATCGGGGTAAGCCCTCCCGCCAAGCAACTGCCAGGGGGCAGAATCCACTTCTCCGGTTATGACAATGACCGACCGGGCAACTTGGTATACCGCTTCTGTGATGTCAAAGATGAGACCTATGACCTGCTGTACCAGCAGTGTGACGCCCAGCCCGGGGCCAGCGGGTCCGGGGTCTACGTGAGGATGTGGAAGAGACAGCAGCAGAAGTGGGAGCGAAAAATTATTGGCATCTTTTCCGGGCACCAGTGGGTAGACATGAACGGTTCTCCACAGGATTTCAACGTGGCTGTTAGAATCACCCCTCTCAAATATGCCCAGATTTGCTATTGGATTAAAGGAAACTACCTGGATTGTAGGGAGGGGTGACACGGTGTTCCTTTCTGGCCGTTCTTAATGGTCTTCTATTTTAGGAGAGGCCAAATTTTGTCATTGGTGTGTGTGTGTGTGTGTGTGTGTGTGTGTGTGTGTGTGTGTGTGTGTGTGTGTGTGTGTGTGTGTGAAATGTGTTATAATATCTTTTACCTAATTTTTTTAAATTGCAAGATGACTGGCTGTATTATTTGAAAACTGGTTTGTGTATCATATATCATTTAAGCAGTTTGAAGGCCTACTTTTGCATAGAAATAAACAACATACTGATGTTTGGGTCAATAGGGAAGATTTAGTGATTAAGTTAATCTTTCACCTTTTGAGAACTTTGATTTTTATTTCATCTGAACTTGTTTCCAAAGCTTATATTAAATACGTGGCATATGGGAGACATAAATTCTTACGTGTGTGTATTTTCTCCTGAGGTTCAACTTGCTTTGTTTTGTTTCTTTTAGTGCCTAATCATTCATGCTTCCAGGCAGTGTTCCCCACCACATACAACTCTTAGGAACTTTCACAGTACTTTTTAGACAGGCAGTTATAATATTTTGGATTTGGGGGCATTTGCACAGAAGTCCTAGATCAGTAAGATAATTTATTGATTACACTGGTACACGTATTAAACTGTATCCTACAGTAAGTATCCCAAGCATCTTTCAGTTTTGAAATAGTTTCTCTTCTGAAGACTCTTGCTGTACTTTCTGGGAAGCCTTGGCATGTGGCTCTGCCAGCGTTTGTAGTCACACCAGAGTAAGCAAGATTGTTTATGCCAATCCTTCCACTTAACAGGATTTCACTCACATTTCTTGAACTAGCTGTTTTCCAGGAGACAATAATCAGGGCCTAATTAGAACAGGCTGTATTGCTTCCCAGCTAACAGTTATGGTCACACTAAAAACAATCATTGTATTTTACCCCTGGAGTGTAGCACATCTCATGTTTTATCATTTGGATGGAGTCATTTAAAATGAATTAAATTCCAGAGCACAATGGACACATTGCTTGGCAGATGTCACAACAGAATAACCACTTGTTTGGAGCCTGGCACAGTCATCCAGCCTAATCAAAATTATTCTGCATAGTTTTCAGTGCGCTTTCAGGGAGCTGTGGACTTGTGCAATTTGGAAACTTTTCTCTCTTACTTATTTTATAGTAAAAATATTTGGAAAATGCTTTAAGAAAAACCAATATGGCTTTTTTTTTTTTTTTTTTACTAGTTAAAAGGGCCTCTTTTACTAGAATTCTCCAGGCTACAGACACCCATAATCAAGTACAAGAGTAAAAAATGAAAATTGGGAATGCAGAATGGATCAGAATCACCACTTCAATAAATGTCTTTATGAATGTTTTATCAATATGATCATCACAGTATATAAGGAAAAGATTTAGACTCGTTTTATGTTTTCATTCTATGCCTCTCAGCCCGAGCACTTCTTTCTAAATGTATCAGTAGAGACAAAAAAGCAAATGAATTACAAGGCAGATATGTGTTGTGCGTGCACCCCTGACATTTGCAGCCTGCACTGTGACTATTTATTTGTGAGGACATTGAACTACAGCAATGATGCTTAAACCTTCTCCGGGTGACTTTTGGCTTATGTTCCTCGCGCTTTTCAGAAGAATAATCCTGATAAAGCACTCAAGAAACTACAACCATAGTGTGTTCCTCAAATCACGTAAGAAATACTGTGCATAGCAGAGATGCAAGGCCACCAGGAATCTTTGGATTTACACTACGATATGCTTTGGAATCTAACAGGAATCTAGCCTGAGGAAGAAGAGAGGTCTCCATCTCTATGTCTGGTATTTGGGGGTTTTGTTTGTTTTTGCTCTTGCTTGGTGCTAAAGGAAGTTTGCTGGACACCTAGACCAGAACTGATTTTTTAAAAAAATATAGATAGGGCTTCCCTGGTGGCACAGTGGTTGAGAGTCCGCCTGCCGATGCAGGGGACATGGGTTCGTGCCCCGGTCCGGGAGGATCCTACATGCCGCGGAGCGGGTGGGCCCGTGAGCCATGGCCGCTGAGCCTGCGCGTCCGGATCCTGTGCTCCGCAACGAGGGAGGCCACAACAGTGAGAGGCCCGCGTACTGCAAAAAAATAGATAGATAGATAGATAGATGCTCCTTTTATGAAGCACATTGATTTCTTGATTTTGATTTTTTGCAATGCTGAAACTCAACAAGGGTGGGCAATGGCACAAAGTCAAAATAGTACAATATTTAGTTCACAAGTAGATGTAATTTACTAAGAATATTACCCACAGTCTATATACAGCATAATTCATAGAATTGTAAAAGAAGACTATATAATACTTCAACGTGTCCACCTTTTCAGTGGTAATAGACAGAAGCATCGTATTGAAATATCATGGAAGTTGAAATAAAGAAAAGCCTCTTGCAATATTATTAATATAATTAGTGCTTTACATATATTAGTTGTACATTGTAAGGACATACTCCTAGTAAGGCTAGTAGAACAACGTTTCCTGAAGTGTGTGCCTTCAACGCTTATCCTTCCAGATTTTCTACCAAAAATAAAAATGGCACCTTCATCAAGGCGGAGGGGGTTGCCTCACAATATTCCCTCTCTTTATTGGGGATTCACTTGCATGTTTGCACATTAAAAGCTCTAAGAAGTCCTGTAATAAAGAGACATGTTTTAAAATCTGCATTTCAATAAGCACCTTTGATCACGGAAACCTTGTTTTCTCATATCATACCTACGAGTGATTTAGTGTTCTAATGAACACATTTTGGGGATTGCTGTAACAGCCTTCTGGTCTAGGTGGCGCTGCAGAAAGTATGAGTCCCGAGTGGTGTCAGGTACCGGTGCCTTTTGGGTTCACCGGAACCCCGCATCCGGATTTGGAAATGTTCAGAAGGTGAAACAGGAGACAGTAAACTTGAAACATCATTTGTTGTTGAGAATCAGAAGGTTGTGGCAGAACTGGGGACACATATTTTCCATAGACTACAAAGTTTTGAATTTCAGAAAGGAGCCAGTCCCAAAAAAGCGGGGGGAAGGGAAATAGGGCTAAAAGAGATACAGAAATATGAACTGGCCAGTGGCAGAGTTGTACCTGTGTTCTCTCTTTACCCTTTTTGGACCAGAAAATGGATTTGTTAAAAAACCTGTTAAGTAAAGCGGAACCCCAAGATCATGCTCTTCACTCATTCTACCTGCTCAGTGGGAGGGCAAGCCCGCGATGACACCTGGGTCAATGTTTAATGATGTCTCTCTAACACCTCCGGGGGTCTTTAGTTTCGAACTAGTGAAGGATGACAAGCCTACACTGGGATAAAGACTCCGGTCTTTCCGCCCTGTGCTAGCTGAAGGGTAAGTGGCAGTCATCCAGTGTCCGAAACAATTTGGACAGCAGTCCTGAGCATTTCCTCTCTCACGGCTGGTCAGAGCTCGCGGCCAAGGAGGCTAGTGGACCGTGCCTGCACTAGCCTGGCTTTCCCTCCTGCTTTCTCTGAGATTTACTGCTCATGTCTGTCCTTTTTCTTTGAATCAGCTCAAGGGTGCCTTGAAATTGCCTCCCTCAACTGATTTTTATGAATATTTGGTAGAGTGGCCATTCAATTTATCATACTTTTTTGAGACTGACTGAAAGGGAATTCTATTAATAATGAGGCAAGGGCAGCAGGCACACCACCGGCAGGTACTGGGAAATCCAGCATGTCTGGTCACTTAAACTGGTAAGCCCTGCAAAGCACTGTATGGAATGCGGACCGACAGCATCTTCATGAACCTAGGAACACAGTGGGGCTGCACGCCTTCTTTGCCTAGATCAGCATTCTGAGGGCCTCTGATAGGGGAAGGGCATTTAAAAATCCTTCCAGTGGGATGGGGTCTAGAGTCCCTAGGTGGTAAACACAAACCATTTCTAGCAGATGAACAACCCATCTGTTTATAGTCTTCTGTTTCCCCAGAGAAGGGAATAAACCAGCTTCCAGAACAAGAGTAAATAAGACTGAGAGCTAGGGCAACAGACTGGTGTTGAGGGGGACGACGGCCTTGGAGTTGGGCCGACTGATTCCATAGTTGCCTGCTTCCTTTTGGTGAATAAATCTCAATGCACTTCAATTTATTGTGTTTTTTTTGCGGTACGCGGGCCTCTCACTGTTGCGGCCTCTCCCGTTGCGGAGCACAGGCTCCGGACGCGCAGGCTCAGCGGCCATGGCTCACGGGCCCAGCCGCTCCACGGCACGTGGGATCTTGCCGGGCCGGGGCACGAACCCGTGTCCCCTGCATCGGCAGGCGGACTCCCAACCACTGCGCCACCAGGGAAGCCCTCAATTTAAAACTTAAAACCCTCCTCTCTGATTTAAATATCCTCTCTCTCTGGGCTCCTACTCCTCCAGGGGGCTGGGGTAGAACAGAAGAAGAGGAAAAGGGCAAACATCTGGGTCCGCTCCTCAGTGGTTGCTGCTTCTTAGATAATACCAGCTCTTTCATCCTCCTTAGCTCTTCCCTCTGGTGATGTAACCCTCTGCCTCCTGCTGCCGGCACACTCTTACCTGGAAGACAGGCCTCTCAAGTGGTTAACCAGCCAAATATCCCAAGTCCAGCCATAGTCTTCCAGGCTGGCATTACCCATGAGAAACTCACAGGCTTGCTATACCCAACTGTGAGCTAGCTGCCCATTGAAGATCTGGGGAGAAAATATTCTAGGCTGAGGGAGCTGGAGTGCAAGGGCCCCTGGCAGGATCAAATGTGGTCTGTTCAGGAGGTGAAATGGGTGAAAGGGTTAAAAAGTATAAACTTTCACTCTAAAATAAATAAGTCATAGGGATGTTATGAGGAATATGGTGACTATAGTTAATAATACTATATTATATATTTGAAAGTTTCCAAGAGTAGATCTTAAAAATTTTTATCACAGGAAGAAATTTTTGTAACTATGTATGTGACGGATATTAACTAGACTTATTGTGATGATCGTTTCACAATATATAGAAATAGTCAATCATTATATTTTACATCTGAAACTAATATAATGTTATATGTCAATCATATGTGAATTTTTTTAAGAAAAAGAATGACACTTAGGTTTGGGGGCTGAGCATCCAGGTAGATTCCAGGTGCCATTTGCTGAGATGGGAAAGAGGATCAGGTTTGGGATCAAGAATTTTGTGTTCTGCTGGTGGGAATGTGAATTGGTACAGCCACCATGGAGAACAGTATGGTGGTTCCTTAAAGAACTACAAATAGAACTACCATACGACCCAGCAATCCCACTGCTGGGCACATACCCTGAGAAAACCATAATTCAAAAAGAGTCATGTACCAAAATGTTCATTGCAGCTCTATTTACAATAGCCAGGACATGGAAGCAACCTAAGTGTCCATCATCGGATGAATGGATAAAGAAGATGTGGCACATATATACAATGGAATATTACTCAGCCATAAAAAGAAACGACATTGAGCTATTTGTAATGAGGTGGATAGACCTAGAGTCTGTCATACAGAGTGAAGTAAGTCAGAAAGAGAGAGACAAATACCGTACGCTAACACATATATATGGAATTTAAGAAAAAGACAATGTCATGAAGAACCTAGGGGTAAGACAGGAATAAAGACACAGACCTACTAGAGAATGGACTTGAGGATATGGGGAGGGGGAAGGGTAAGCTGTGACAAAGCGAGAGAGAGGAATGGACATATACACACTAACAAACGTAAGGTAGATAGCTAGTGGGAAGCAGCCACATAGCACAGGGAGATCAGCTCGGTGCTTTGTGACCGCCTGGAGGGGGGGGATAGGGAGGGTGGGAGGGAGGGAGACGCAAGAGGGAGGAGATATGGGAACATATGTATATGTATAACTAATTCACTTTGTTATAAAGCAGAAACTAACACACCATTGTAAAGCAATTATACCCCAATAAAGATGTTAAAAAAAAGAAACTAACACACAGAATTGTAAAGCAATTATCCTCCAATAAAGATGTAAAAAAAAAAAAAAGAAAAAAAAGAATTTTGTGTTGGTCATGTTGTGTTTGAAATATCTAATGGACACCCAAGTGGTGATGTCAAGTGAGCGCTTGAATTGTTAAGTAAGGATCTCTGACAGTGAAGCTCAGTAGAAAGATCTTGAATTGGCATGTAGATGGCACGTAAAGCCACAGAGTGAGAGAGTATCACCTGGGGAGAGAAGGAGCGGAATGAGGCTTGAGGAGAGGGCCGAGGATGGGATCCTGGTCCACCATCATTTAGAGATGGGGCTCATAGAGGAAAAGGAGGAGGAAGAGGCAGCCAAGAGGCTGAGAAGAGGCCACCAATGAGGGCAGAGGAAAACCAGGAAAGTGTGGCCTCCCAGAAGCCAAGAGAAAAAAAGTTCAAAGCCAAGTGGGGGAGGGAGGAGGGCAAAGGGGCAGGACAAGAAGAGGTTGTACCCAGAAATGTCCTTCTGGCTGGTGGGCAAGGCAAGAGGTGGTAGGCAGGGGCCCAGTAAGGAGCCACCTGGTCCTCCAAGCAGAACCTCGCCTCGTGCAGTTCTGTGCTCCCCACTGCGTGAGCACAGGCTCTGCTTCCTCGTTGCCTGTGATGACTGACTAACCGAATCCTCAGTGGAGCCCTCAGGAAGTGCAAGGATCCAGGGCCACGCGCTCCCTGGGGGAGTCCAAGGGCAACAAAAACAGGGGCTCAGGGAGGCCCACGGCCATCCCCTTCTGCCCAGCCTGATGTTCTCTGAGGATAGAAAGCGCAGCGTGACTCTTCGGTGTGGGGGGGGGGGGGCGTGTGTGTGTATCAAGTGTGTAAAAATACCAAGTGCTCTCTTAGTCTTGATTTATCACTGTCTCTCATCTTCAGACTTTAAAAGGACTAAGACACGCTCTTTCATAAAGGGTGAGGACAGGTCTGAGAAGGTCGAGTTCCAATCCAGTGAAGCAAGACTGAGGTGTTTGCATTGGAGAGAATGAGGAGAATCTCGGAAAATGAAATAAACAGAGCGCGTGAGTGGAACCGGAGTAGCAGCCTTGGGAACCGCAGCTCAGCCTTGCCATCAACTGAGCTGTCTTCTCAGGAAGGCCTCCCCTGACCGTCTTCTCTGAAAGGTCAACTCTCCGCAGCCCCCGCCTCAGACAGGTCTGACTTCCCTTCCCTGCTTTAACGTCTCTGCTTAACACTAATCAATATCTCACATACTCTATATTAATTTCTCTTGTTTCTCCCCCACTACTAGAATATAATTTTGTGAAGACAGGGATTTTTGTCTGTTGTATCCCACACTTAGACCAGTGGCTGGCCCTTCCCCCATCTCTTCAATTATTCAGCCATTCAATTATTCATTCAGCAAGAAGCCCTTCTTGGTGCCATTCACTGTGCTGACACTGGAGTTGCAGAGACAGATGAGACACATCCCTGTGCTCAAGGTGTTCCTGTGTCTTCTCCTTTTGAGGTCACTGTAGTCCTGACTCTTGCTCTACTCCCCAGAGAGGTAAGGCTCAGTCACTACCCTGTCTACAAGAATATCTTGGTGTCAGAGAAATGGAATTGCCACTTTGTAAATTGAACGAATTGAATGTTCCTCTCACATTTTAATAAATCTTTTAGTTAGATCGTCCTGCCTGGTTAGTGCCTTTCTTTTCTGGGATTTTTTAATACTGCTCTGCATCCAGTTTCCTGATGGAAAATGCCATGTTTGGTAAACCAGTATAACTCAGGCATGACTAATATCTTCCATGGATAAGCCTCGCTTATAAGTGAGCTTTATAAGTGAGCTCTGGAGGCAGACTGCTAGGATATGAATCCCAATTTTAAGCTGAGCTCCAGAGCTCAGCTTATATATGGACATAAGGACATTGTCCTTTAGCATTGACACATTTAATCACTCCAGGATGTTTGCTAGACCAGATTTAGAGGATCACCATTTTTTTTTTCTATCCTCATGGGGAAAATGTGTTTGTTGATTGACTCTAACATAATATCAGGAAGAATTCATTCAGTTCCCCCCCTTTTTTTGATCAGCTTCTTTATGCCTCATTAAGTTCTTCAAGTTGTTTAATGTCCCACATTCTCTTCATTTGCATTCATCTGAGGACTTAAAATGGTAAAATGTTATGGAGAATCACTCATAAAAAATAATTTGACTTGAAATCCAGTTATTTGTAATACTCACTGTGTGAAAGGATAAAACATAATTATGATTACACTTGAGTCTATACATCCAGACGTGAACATTGTAATCAGATTTCTTTTCAGTCCATATTTTTTCAAATGGCTCATTTTTGTTGAAAATATAGCTCTTCGGAGTAAGAAAGAGCCTTTGATTTGATTTTTTTTTTATGACTTTCTTACTGTGAGCTCTGTTTCCCTAGACATTTTCTTTTTAATTTATAGTGTATTGAATTATGTTTTTCTTGACTCTGGAGCTCCATAACCCTTTTACATAGTGTTTGTTTTAGATGCCATTTTAAAAACCTTATCTTTTGAAATGTTATCAATCTGCCTAGAGAGTCAAGCTGGTGCTTTGGCAAATTTTAAGCTCTTTAGATGGTTACAATTGAAAAGATAAAAAACAAAGTAAGAAATCCTGTGATTGCAGATCAAACTTTTCTAAGTGGCTGGCCAGCATTTTTAAAACAAACTCTATACTTTTATTAAAGTGCCCTATATTTCTGGCTCACTGATTGTCACCATGTTGTAGAGGTGAGACAAAGAGGCTTCTGTGGTAGACCTGAACATCAATTAGAGTTTCTTTTGTAGAGGGTATTCACCGTTCAACTCTCCTGTTTGCCATCGGCTTGTTGACTTTTTATAGCCAGTGAAAACCCATCCAAGGATCTTACAATTTCCCCATGAATTTGCTCTTATAAAGAATTTATATTGGATTGAGGCAAGTATCAGGCCATTCATTCATGAAATCAACAAGCATTTATTGAATACCTCCTATGTGTACACACTTTTCTAAGTGTTTCACATAGATTAATTCATTTACTTTCCACTACAAACCTATGAAAGAGGCATTGATTTTATCTCCATTTCAGAGATGGGAAAATCCAGGCACAGAGAAGTTAACTTGACAAAAAAAAACATTTAAAATTGGGATTCATATCCTAGCAGTCTGCCTCCAGAGCTCACGCTCTTGTTCTACTTATAGCAAGGTGTCATGGAACTACTGGGAATGTATCAACTTAGCATACCTCCCTGGTTGGGGGAGGAGGCTTCAGGGAATGCAGCACAGAGCAAAAGATGTTTGATCTTTGATGAAGCATCAATTTAGTCCCCATGAGCAACTGGTTAGCATATACTGAGTTATCTGGAAAGAAGATGCACTAGAAAAAGGATAAATGCATGTATCTGCAAAGCTGCATTACATACCTAAGAACGTGTAACAACAGTAAAAGTGTAATACAAATCATGCATGATTCCATTCATTTTATATGCGAATGAAGTATTCTAAGTTATTTTTACATGCTTGTCAAATTATATGTATAGCTTTCATTAAAATCTATTTAAAATGTCCAACATTCAGAAGTTTCTGAAATGCCTCAGAGAAGAGATTCAAATTTTTAAGATACACTGTGATTCTAATTCTGTTGTTTGTGATGATAACGTGATTCTTTCCTTTTTTTTTTAGCATCTTTATTGGAGTATAATTGCTTTACAATGGTGTGTTAGTTTCTGCTGTATAACAAAGTAAATCAGCTATACATATACATATATCCCCGATAACATGATTCTGAACCACTCTTATTTAATAAATGTTTCTGACCATTTAGGAAGACCTTTCTCTCTAGCTCAAAAAAGAACCTCCCAAAATAAATGACAGTTTGAAATACAACCTTGGTCTGCAGATTCATACTAAACGATCTCAGATTTCTTCAAGCTTTGAAAAACATACTAAAAAAAATCCTCTCTCCCCAAGTGAACTTTCCCTGGCCAGCTGGGCTGTTTGCTCATTCTTGGGTCGCCCCCTAGTGGTGTATTCAACTTACGACTATTTCTCACATACTAATAGGCCGCTTTGTGTATTTGTTTTTCATTTTGTCCCTTCCACATTTTTTGCTTTTGCCCAGAGAAACCTCCAAAGACAGAATCTTGAAATGAAAAATGTACAATGTGCAAAGTGTCCCAAGCACTCAGTGGTGATCAAGACACTACTGACGCTGATGGTGGTGAAATCCTGCCTTCAAGTTTGTACTCTTGCTTTTCCTCTTTGTACCATGGTACCATGTTTTTACTTGTCCACCCCTCACTCTCTTCCCTTTGCCAACATCCCAGTGGAGTGGTGCCAGGTAGCCTAAGGATATGACAATGACTTACAGGCAATGCTGTGCCTTGAAAATGCCAGTGAAGCCCGCTGAATGCTGCTGGGTGGGAGGCCCCTCCTCTCACCCACATAGACAAGCCGGCCCTAGGGGCCTCAGTCAGTCCCAGACTTCTTGACTCCTGCTGGGCAACCGGGGCTGTGACTCGCTGGCTTAGCCACTTGACCACCATCCAAATAGCATGAGAAGGGTGAGGCCCGGCCCGTGTCATGGACCTGACCCTCTGCAGAACGCTGGGTCCTGGCCAATTAGTCCAGAACCAGGAAACTCAGTGCACACACATCATTACTTCAAACAACCTTCGTGAATAAGCAAAAAGCCAATAATTGGTTGGATTCAATAAGTCAGAGTACCAATGAATGTTTTAAAGTAAAATGGTTTTTAAAGATTTTGAAGAAAAAACCACACTCCGATTCATTTTAATGGAGCAAAGCTCACTCACAAAGCTACACTGAGAATTCAGAGCAGGGGGCTTTGGGGAAGGGAGGGTGAAGCTAAAGAGGACCCTTGTCCAAGAGAAAAGAGGGGAAATTGAGAACAGTGGGCCGGGGTGGGGGAAATATTAGCTCTGAAACTATGAAGGAACCCACTCTCTTCTCTGGAGTGCTTGAGCGCACAAGACGCCCTGAGCAATGGCAAAGGACCATGTGTGGCCATCTGACCCTATTTTAGAGGTGCTTGGATTATTTACTTCATTGATTTAATCTCACCTTCTTCTACCGCATCTCCCCTCCCAACTCCTACATTGAACTAGTGGGTGCTCAGTATGAGCAATGAACTGAGGCAGAGACTTGGGTGCCAGTCCTGTCAGGATGCTGATCTGACTATATGTGGTTCCTCGACCCTGTTTGTGATCAAAGTACCACTCAGCCAGTAAACCCAGAAAGGAGCCTCTCTGCCGAGCAAGGTAGCGGGAAACCATCACTTCCCTCTGAGGGCATGAGCAAATGGGGCTGAGATTCCACCTAAATGTCTACATGAACAGAACAACTCTGCAAACAGATCGGCATCACTGAGTTTCCAAAACAGGAGAAAGTGCGAGCATCTCCAGTCTCTGTGAATTGTGGTGCAAATTCTTCTAGGAGTAACAGCTCCATGGCATCATCGAATCTGGAATCTAAATATTTGCTTTAGGAGATTATAGGAAGGCTGTTAAGTCACAAACGCTGTCCTGATTTTGTACTCCCACATACAGGTCATTCTGCACATTTATTGAAATGGGGGAAAGGGTTATGTCTCTATCACTCTTTATTCCTTAAAATAAAGCCTTCCCTTTCTTTGAGTCTATTCATTAATTTTCATAAGTTAATATCTGGATTTTATAGAATCCTTTACAATTTAACACCTCTTTTGCTCCCTTCTCATAACAGCCCTGGTCATCACTTTCATAATTATATTTTCTTACAACTATATATTGCTCTTCACGGTTCATAAAACACATATTCATGATCTCATGAACCCCCCCTCCTCCAGAAGCCCCAGGAGGCCGGTAAAGCAGTTGCTATTATACACATTTTACAGGTGAAAAAACTACCAGCTGAAGAAGTTAAATCATTTGCTCCAGGCTGCTAAGCTCAATGGTTGAGTTAGGAATGGAGCCCAACCGTCTCACTGCTTAACTTAATTTAGACTCCACCCTACATCAACAAGGTCCCACACTTGGGCTGTGACGGACTTTATTCAAGACTTAGATTTTTCCTTCATAAAACTTTTTTTTAAATTAATTTTTATTGGAGTACAGTTGATTTACGATGTTGTGTTAGTTTCTGCTGTACAGCAAAGTGAAGCAGTTATACATTTCTCCACTCTTTTTTTAGATTCCTTTCCCATATAGGTTATTACAGAGTATTGAGCACAGTTCCCTGTGCTATACAGTAGGTTCTTATTAGTTATCTATTTTATACATAGTAGTGTGTATATGTCAATCCCTTAAAAATGTAAACAAGTGAATTGTGTGATTTATAAGGCAAAATGTCTATATTAAAAGACAGTCACATATTTGGATGCTAAATAAACATTTTATGGTGCAAATTACCACTACGCCCGCCAGATTTCCAAAAGGGATTAGCATCATTAGTCATTATTCAGCAGTAGGTACCCAATAAACATTTTGTTGGATGGATGGATGGATGAATTGGTGGGTGGATGGATGGATGGATGGATGGATGAATTGGTGGGTGGATCGATGGATGGATGGATGGATGTGGTGCTGGCCCCGTTCTAGGTCAACACTGAGCAAAACAGGCAGGTGCCCTGCTGCACATCGTTCACAGGCAAGTGGAGAGACAGACTTCCCACATGCAGTTTTAGTTATGTCTGATGAGTGTTAGAATGTTAAATGTTAACTTTATTCTAGGCCAGGGTTCAGGTTGAACCCTTAGGCCCATAGGTACAGTGCCTGAGGCCCCCAAGCCTTTTAGGAAACTATAAAGACATTTGAATCCTGTGAAACAAGAAGAATGCAGTGATTCTAAAATACTGCAGGGAGTATGCAAAACCAAAAAGAAAAAAATTTTAAATATCTGTAAGATGCAATGTATTGACTTTGTTAAACCAACTTGAAACCAACTTGATTCATTTTTGTTTTTATTATTTGTGGAAATTTTCATTACAGTTTGAAAACAATTTAAGGTTAGAATTTCTCACATCACAAGACTTCCAGAGACGGCACAAAGATTTCCAAGATATTACAAGCAATCCTAAAGTAAATAAGGAATTTCAAAAGCATAATTATAAAAAGACTTTCAAAAAACTTACATGCAGTACCAGGGGAGGTGGCACACACAACTCCAGCCGCCATCACCCACAGCAGTGGTGCTGGTGAACGCAGCAACCTGCAACCCCTGCTGCTCTCCACCGCGCCCCCAACGGCGGTGGAGGGCAGGAACCAGGCAACCCTGGACATGATGGAGGTACCCAGACTGGGATGGCAGCAACCGCAGCAACTCCTCAAGCACCATGGAAATCAACAGTGATGTGATGTCACAAAAAGAAAATGACAGTTCTCTAGAAACCAAATTTAAAGTCGTGGAATGTTTTGATTTAACTGATAAAGAATTCAAAAGAGCTGTCATGAAGAAACTCAGCAAGCTACAAGAAAACTCAGAAAGGCAGTTCAGTGAACTCAGGAATAAAATTAATGAACAGAAGGAATAGTTTACAGAAGGAATAGTTTACCAAAGAGACTGAAATTCTAAAAAAGAATCAAACAGAAATTCTGCAGCGGAAGAATTCAATAAATTAGATGAAGAATGCATTAGAAAGCATTGCAAATAGAGCAGACAGTATGGAAGAAAGAATTAGCAAGCTCAAAGATATGATACAGGTAGAAGAGAAGAAAGAACTAAGATCTAAAAAAAGAAGAAGAAGAAGAAGAAATTCTAAGAGAAGTATCTGACTCCATTAGGGAGGGCAAGATAAGGAAAATGGGTATCCCAGCAGACGAAGAGAGGGAGAAGGGAGCAGAAAGTTTATTTAAAGAAGTAATAGTGGTTAGGATTCAGCACTTTCACTACCGTGACCCAGGTTCAATCCCTGGTCGGGGAACTGAGATCATGCAAGCTGCGTGGCTTGGCCAAGAAAGAAAGGAATAATAGCTGAGAATTTCCCAAACTCAAGGTAGGAACTGGATATACAAGCCCATGAAGTTAAGAGAACACCTAATTACCTCAAAGTAAGACACATTATATTAAAACTGTCAAAAGTCAATGACAAAGAAAGAATTTTAAAGGTAACCAGGGGGGAAAAAATAAACATGGTAACCCAGGAACCCCCATTAGGCTATCAGCAGATTTCTCAGTAGAAACTCTACAGGCCAGGAAGGAGTGGAATGACATGCTCAGAATATTGAAAGATAAACAGTGCCAGCCAAGAATACTCTATCCAGCAAAGTTATCCTTCACATATGAAGGAGAAATAAGAGATCTCCCTAACAAGTGAAAGTTGAGAGAGTTCACCACTAGACCTGCCTTATAAGAAATGTTGAAAGGAGCTCTTCTACTTGAAACAAAAAGGCAAAGGTACACAAAACTTTGAGTAATGTGATACATAGAATCAGAAAATTGCAACTCCATGTAAGAATAGTTATTAAGCACTAAATTATAGCATAAAGGTTAAAAGCGGAAAAGCAGTAAAAATAGCTATAGCTACTTCAATTTGCTAACAAACTCACAACATAAAAAGGGATAATTTGAGACAATAAAAACATAAAAAAAGAAAAGGAAAAGGATGGAACCCATATAGACAAATGAAGATAAGATGTTATCAGCAGAAAAAGGACTATTTATCTATGAGGCATTTTATACAAACCTCATGGTAACCACAAAACATAAAACTAGGGCACAGACATGAAACATAAAAAAGGGGAAACTGAGAAAAACATCATAGAAAAATACCAAAGAAAAATGGCAAACAGAAACACAGGAAAAAGAAACAATGGAGGGGACTTCCCTGGTGGCGCAGTGGTTAAGAATCTTCCTGCCAATGCAGGGGACACGGGTTCGAGCCCTGGTCCAGGAAGATCCCATGTGCCGCAGAGCAACTAAGCCCGTGCACCACAACTACTGAGCCTGCGCTCTAAAGCCTGCGAGCCATAACTACTGAGTCTGTGTGCCACAACCAGTGAAGCCTATGCACCTAGAGCCTGTGCTCCCCAACAAGAGAAGCCACTGCAATGAGAAACCCACACACTGCAATGAAGAGTAGCCCCTGCTCACCACAACTAGAGAAAGCCTGTGCGCAACAACAAAGACACAACACAGCCATAAATAAATAATTTTATTTATTTATTAAAAAAAAAAGAAACAATGGAGATATAGAGCAACCAGAAAACAAAAGATAAAATGGCCATACTAAGCTCTCATTTAGCAATAATCACCCTAAATATAAATGCTTTGAATTCACCAATCAAAAGACAGAGTGGCTGAATGGATTAATGAAACAAGAGCCAACTGTATGCAACCTCCAGGAGATTCACCTCAGCTCTAAAGATAAACACACACTCAAAGTGAAGGGATAGAAGATGATACTCCAAGCAAATGGCAGCCAAAAGAAAGTAGGTGTAGCCATACTCATATCAGACAAACAGACTTCAAGCTAAAAAAGGTGACAAGAGACGAGATGGACATTATATAATGATAAAGGGGACAATTCATAAGAAGATATCAGTTATTAATATAGTTATTAATATATATGCACCAACATAGGAGCACCAAAATATATAAAGCAATTATTAACAGACTTAAAGGGAGAAATTGACAGCAACACAATAATAGTAGGGAACTTTAACACCCAACTTACATCAATGGACAGATCATCCAGAAAGAAAGTCAACAAGAAAACAGCAGCCTTAAATGAAACATTAAACCAGATGGACTTAAGTACAACATGCACAAAAAAATTACAGGCCAATATCTCTCATGAACATAGATGCAAAAATCCTCAACAGAATATTAGCAAACTGAATACAGCAACACATTAAAAGAATCATACAGAATCAAGTGGGATTTATTCCAGGGATGTAAGGATGGTTCAACATCCACAAATCAATCAACATAATACATTACATTAATAAAATGAAAGGCAAAACCATATGATCATCTCAATAGATTCAGAAGAAGAATTTGACAAGATTCAATACCCATTTTTGATAAAAATGCTCAATCAAATCAGTATAGACGGAACATACCTCAAAATAATGAAGGTCATATATGACAAACCCACAGATAACATCATGCTCAATGGTGAAAAACTGCAAGGTTTTCCTATAAGATGAGGAACAAGACAAGGATGCCCACTCTTGCCACGCTTATTCAACATAGTATTGGAAGTTCTAGTCAGAGCAATTAGGCAAGAAATAGAAATAAAAGGCATCGAAACTGGAAAGAAAGAAGTAAAACTGTCACTATTTGTAGATGACATGATTTTATATACAGAAAACCCTAAAGACTCCACAAAAAAAACTGTTAGAAATAATAAATACAGTAAATTGTCAAAATACAAAATCAATATGCAAAAATCTATTGCATTTCTGTACACTAACAATGCACTAATGGCAAGAGAAATTAAGAAAGCAATCCCATTTACAATTGCAACAAAGAATAAAATGTCTAGGCATAAATTTAACCAAGGAGGCAAAAGACCTATATGCTAAAAACTATGAAACACTGTTTAAAGAAATTGAAGAAGACACAGAGGAATGGAAAGATATTCTGTGCTCATGGATTGGAAGACTTAACATTGTAAAAATGTCCATATTATTTAAAGCAATATACAGATTCAACACAATCCCTATCAAAACCCCAATGACAATTTCCACAGAAATAGAACCAA
Organism: Globicephala melas; assembly: GCF_963455315.2. Classification (NCBI taxonomy): domain Eukaryota; kingdom Metazoa; phylum Chordata; class Mammalia; order Artiodactyla; family Delphinidae; genus Globicephala; species Globicephala melas. The sequence continues at coordinate 63,096,184 of NC_083321.1, forward strand.
AAATCCTAAATTTATATGAAACCAGAAAAGACCTCGAATAGCCCAAAGCAATCCTGAGAAAAAGGACAAAGCTGGAGGTATCACACTCCCTGATTTCAAATTATACTACAAAGCTATAGTAATCAAAACAGCATGGTATTGGCAGGAAAACAGACACATAGATCAATAGAACATAATCAAAGAGCCCAGAAATAAACCCACACATATATGGACAACTAATTTACCACAAAGGAATAAAGAATGTACAAGGATAGTCTCTTCAATAAATGGTGTTGGGAAAACTGGACTGCTACATGCAAAAGAATGAAACTAGCCCACTCTCTTACACCATACACCAAAATCAACTCAAAATGGATTAAAGGCTTGAATGTATGACCTGAAACCATAAACTACTAGAAGAAAACATATGTGGTATGCTCTTTGGTATTGATCTTAACAATATCTTTCTGGATATGTGTCCTCCGGCAAGAGAAACAAAAGCAAAAATAAACAAGTGGGACTACATCAAGCTGAAAAGCCTCTGCACAGCAAAGGAAAACATCAACAAAATGGAAAGACAACCTACTGAATGAGAGAAGATATTTGCAAATCATATATTCAATGAAAGGTTAATATCTAAAATATATAAAGAACTCATACAACTAAACAACAGCAAAAAATGAACAACATGATTTAAAAATGGGCAGAGGATCTGGATAGACATTTTTCCAAAGAAGACATGTAGATGACCAACAAGCACATGAAAAGTTGTTCAATAGCACTAATTATTAAGGAAATGAAAGTGAAAACCACAGTGAGCTATCACTTCATCCCCACTAAAATAGCTAGTAACAAAAAAGCAAGAGATAACAAATGTTGGAGAGGATGTGGAGAAAAGAGAATCCTTGTGCATTGTTAGTGAGATTGTAAATTGGTACAGCTACTATGGAAAACAGTATGGAGATCCTCAAAAAATTAAGTAGAAGTACCATATGATCCAGCTACTCCACTTCTGGGTATTTATCTGAAGAATACAAAAACACTAATTAACACAGATATATGCACCCCTACTTTCATCACTACATCATTTACAACAGCCAAGATATGGAAACAATCTTAGTGCCTATCGACAGACGAGTGGATAAAGAAGATGTGGAATATATATACGATGGAATACTACTCAGCCATAAAACACATGAAATCTTGCCTTTTATAACAACATGGACCTTGAGGGTGTTGTGCTAAGTGAAATAAGTTGGACGGAGAAGAAAAACATTGAATGCTTTCATTCATATGTGCAATAAATAAATAAATAACCAAACAAAACAAACACAAAGATACAGAGAACAGGGTAGTGATTATCAGAAAGGATGAGAGGTGGGGGGATAGAGAAATGGTTAAAGGGGGTCAACTGGGTCAACTCTATGGTGACAGATGGAAAATAAACTTTTGGTGGTGAACATGCAGTAGTGTATACAGAAGTTAAAATATGAAACTTATATAATGTTATAAACTAATGTTACCTCAATTCTTTAAACAAGGAGAGGAACTGGAGGATGGAAGTAAATAATCAAATAAAGTTTTTAAAACCTACATGTTTGTATGTGCATTTTAATATGCTTGATACCAGCTACCAAAAATGAGGAAGCCTGGGTTCGGCAGTTGTTGAAAACAGGCCCTGACTGGTGGAAACAGCCCAACTATGAGCTCATTTCAGAGAATCACTTGGTTTTGTTTTTCAGTTAAAATATTTATAAGATGATTTTTGAGCTCAGATCACTTTTTTAAAAAGGAAGGGAGGGACGAGGGAGGGGAAGAAGTTGAGAGAGAGGGAGAGATTTTTAAAACCTGGCTTTGGCATGGCTGCCGCTGGCAGTGGCAGTCTATACCTTCTGCCAAGTCAAAAGAAATGAGCTGCTAAGATATGGCTTTGTTCCCAAATAGGTATGGCAAATCCATAACTTACTTTTCTTAGCTCTAGCACCCAGTGCCCTGGTCATTCACACACCTCATAGGCACTGGCATTAACCCAGCACCTAAGTAGCAGCCCCACTGCAATACCCAAAAGGGTGCTGCACAGGAGGATTTATTTCTTTGCGTTTTTTCTCCATGACTGAGAGCAAGGAAGGAGGGCTGTAGTGGAAAGAGCAAAGGGATTGATCATCGGCTCTGTGTAACCTCCAGATTAAAGGAGGCTAAAGAAGTGACAGCTAAAGGCCATGCATAACCTTGGATGAGGGTCTCACAATGGTAGGGGGAGGAGGATAGTCATGATGGACATTATCAGGGCAATTGACGAAATTTGAATGACTATAATTTATAGCATTGTAGCAAAGTTAGTTTACTTGTGTTGATAGAGAATATCCTTGTTCCTATAAAAAGTGCTCTGAAGTATTTAGGGGGGAATTGGACCTGTTTGTTACTATAAGTGATAATAACAATAATAACAATAATAATGGTTCTTGTAAGAAAGTGGACACCCTCTTGTTGGAGGCTGGGGACATGGTGAATACTTCTCTTTGTGTCCAAGAATTCTCCCCCAGAGGCTTCCATATCCACAATTGCAAGAGAGCAAAGACTCAGCAAGTCCTAATGCTTCTCATGATATAACTTGATGATGAGAGTGAGTGGGGATGTTTCAGAATTTGAGGAGTTGTCGCTAAAAATTCAGACATTCAGGACAGTAAGAGTAGGTCATTTGGCCCTAACAAGGCAGGACTGTCAATGCCAGGGACTTTTCTGGGAGTGGAGGGCAGGACAGGCCATCTTAAGCAGCACCCCCTGTAAGGAGATAAAAATCTCAGAGCCCTCAGTATTTAAATGGAAAAATCCTTGCTAACTCATCCCACTTAAAAATGTGGGACATAAGGACTCTAACCTTCAATATCACTTATGGCCAATGTGATGGTTAATTTTATATGCCAACTTGATTGGGCTAAGGGATGCCCAGATAGCTTGTATAACATTATTTCTAGATGTGTCTATTTCTAGAAGAGATTAGCATTTGAATGGGTAGACTGAGTAAAGAAGATCTCCCTCACCAGTGCAGGTGGGCGTCATCTAATCCTTTGATCCTAAATCAAATCCTAAATATTGGGTTGGCCAAAAAGTGCATTTGGGTTTTTCCATAAGATGTTACCAACCCAACCCAATAGACCAATCAGTCAGAGGAAGGATGAATGTGATCTCTGCTTGAGCTGGACATCCATTTTTAGGACTTGGGTTAGGACTGGAATGACACCAGCAGCTTCCCTGGACCTCCAGCTTGCAGATAGCAGACCGAGGGACTTCTCAGCCTTCATATCACATGAGCCAGTCCCTCATAACAAGTCTCTTTCTATATAATGTACGTATCCTATTGGCTTTACTTCTCTGGAGAACCCTGACTAATACAGCCAGGTATTGTGCTAAACACTGCACGTGTAAATTGCTTGATCTTTACAACCTCTATCTCACAGATGAGGGAACAGAGGCGCAGAGCACTTCAGGAACTCACCCAAGTTCACACAGCCAGTGGGTAGCAGAATAGTGTTCTAACCCAGCTATGTGAACTCCTACTTCTAGTGATTTTATGTGCAGTGAAAAGCAAGAAGCGGCCAAATGAATATTTGAGAAACGGCCTTCAAGGACCATGGCAAGGGCCCAGAAAGTCCTTGGAAGAAAAATGGAGCTGGGATTTCCCTTGCGACTTTGAAGACTGTCTAACACCAAAGCTAGCAAACTGAGTCCACAGCGATTGTGTCTCATGGGGAGAAAACAAACCCCAAACACTGGCTGAGATGCCTGTGTGATCACTGCTTGGAGGACATCCAACCCAACAGAGTAAACAAGAGCTTGGGTAAGTCCTTTCACCGTGAAAGACAGTGAGTGCATTGTCAATAGCACGAGGTCTCACTCTCCTGCCTGCTCGTCCTCTGAGAGGACCAGGTTCACCCATCTGCTGACACCCAGCCGGATGGCCACGGATGTCAACCATGAGAAAGCTCTCGTCATCTGACTGCATGGCCAGCACTAACTCACTCATCTGTCTCTTCATTAATACGTTCACCAAGTGTTTACGGGGTGCCCAGCTGGTGCCAGACAATGAGATAGGTGTTGGCATGAAGCGTAGCAATACCTAAACTGGGGCCTTTGTGTATGTTTAGGGGTGGAGGGTAGTAATTACAGAACCACGAAGTTAAGAATCAGATTTAATCTGTGACTCTGAGGTAATGAGAGCTGCATCTTATTAAGAGCACACTGTTGCCAAGCATTTTACTAATGATAGTTATAGATCACTGTATAATGGTATAATTACATATATATACATCATTATATATCATTATAAAATATATAATTTCAACCTGTCTACAATACTCTATGTTAGAAGCTGTTATCTTCTCTGATTTATGAATGTGGAACTTAAAGCTTGCTGAGTGAGCCTAAGATATGTGTCCAAAGTTACATAACTGCTAAATAACAAAACTAAAATTTAAAGCAGGTCCATTTCACTCCAAAGCCCAGGGCCTAGCACTATGCCTATGGGCCTGAGAGATGATGTAAAGAATTCATGCTCTCAACCATGTAATTCACGGTCGATAGCATGAATTCTGGAGGAGAACTACCTGGGTTTGGAGGCCAGCTCTGCCACTTTCAGGTTGTGTGATCATAGGCAACTTACCAACCTCCCTGTACCTCGGCCCCCTCATCTGTAAAGCGAGGGAGACAGCAATGTCTGCCCCATGAGCTTATTAGAAGGTTGAAATGAGTTAATAAGTGCAAGATAGTCTAAAAGTGCTACAGTATAGAGAAACCCTGATCTGAACAGGAAACCTCAAAAGCTAAGCAGGGCAGAGACCAGAGCTAAAAGAGAAATCAGGACCGGTGAAATAGGACAGGCATCAGGAAATGGGGATAAGGGCCACAAACGCTAGGCAGTTAAATTCAGATCGGGAAGGACAAGGCAAGTAGAGGTTAGGAATCTGAGCTAAGACTGGTCTTAACGCAATGCATAATATTAAAGTTGTTAGAGAATATGTGAAAGTTTTTAGAAATATTTTCCCCAGCATTCTGGATATGTCCAAAAAAGCGCTCGTTTGGAAGAAGGAACCCTCATTCGGTTGAGCAAAATCTGTTGTATGTGCAAAATTTCTTCCTGGGCACATTCCCCGTGCTGAGTTACCTGGGGATGGACTTGAACTCCCACCATAAACAACCAGAAACCTGAACACAGTGTATGAATCAACTGTTTTAGGACATTGGGTAATAGGTACAAGGCATGTGACCCCTAAAAAAGGGAAACAGATGAGATGAGTCCTGCTATCGTGCCTCTTTCAGACCATCGTGCTGATGGGAAGCCTAAGCAAAGCAGGGCCGTCATGCTGAATTGAAGAGACAGAGACCATGGAAGCTGAAGTGGCTGGAATTATGGGACAAAGTACCAGAACATTGGATGAGGTGTAGAAGAAGACCCACTGAAGTTTTCTATAAGCTGATACGGCATCATTTCCATGATATATTTTAAAGTGAAAAGAGCAAAAGGCACATGAGTATATGTAATATACTACTTTTGGTGTAAGTAATAAGGGAAAATAAAGCATATGTGTATCTGGGTTTGTTTGGGTTTTTTTTCAAAAAAAAACAAAGATCTCAGGAAAAAGGCACCACAAATCTGTACAAGACTGCATTGAATCTGTTACTGAACTCTAAGCCATGCATGTGTAAGGAGAAACTCCAAAGGTAGGGAAAGTACAAGATAGCCTGGAATATCTTGTGAGGCCAGAAAGTAAGGATGTGTTCAAAATAGTAATAGAAGCAGACCAAAAAGGCACAGGAATCATAGCCTTTACTCATTTATTATGATGCTCAAACTACCGAATCTGGGACACTTTGAGTAGCATAAGAACTAAAGACAGTAAAGGCTTATTATAATTCATTGACTAAAAACGGGAATCTATGAGCTCATGCTGATAATAAATAGATAATAAGCGAACAAATTAATTAGTAAACATGGGAGAAAAGAGTGCTTTCTTGTAGCATAAGCCGATTGTTAAACGCAGAAGGCGGGGTGAAGTAGGAAAAATAAATCACCATTTTACAACATCATAGTATATTTCAAGCAAGATCATCAATAGATTCTAAGTCTATAAGTAAAAGTTTCATGACACACAAAATATTTGTCTGGTTACAAAATGGCTCCCCACAGATTGCTTATTAGTTGCAAGAGAAAAAAAATAGTAATCATACAGTGGAGATGCTGCACAACGTTGTGACCAGGCCCCCAACATGAACCTCACAGTGTGGGACAGCCAGGGAGTGTGTGCCTCCAGGTGGGACACCCAGGAGGAGCACATGACCTAGGAAAGCCAGCAGGGGATTCATAATCTGAACCTAAGCCTAAGAAATCACTAGACAAACTCTAACTGAAAACACTTCTGTAAAATAACTGGACTGTATTCTTTAAAAATGTCAATATCAAGGGTTTCCCTGGTGGCACAGTGGTTGAGAGTCCGCCTGCCAATGCAGGAGACGTGGGTTCGTGCCCCGGTCCGGGAGGATCCCACATGCCGCGGAGTGGCTAGGCCCATGAGCCATGGCTGCTGAGCCTGCACATCTGGAGCCTGTGCTCTGCAACGGGAGAGGCCACAGCAGTGAGAGGCCCGCGTACCGCAAAAAAAAAAAAAAAAAATGTCAATATCAAGACAGACAAAGAGAGGCTGAGGAATTTTTTAAAAAATATTTATTTTATTTATTTATTTGGTTGCACCGGGTCTTAGTTGTGGCTCGTGGGCTCCTTAGTTGCGGCGTGCATGTGGGATATAGTTCCCTGACCAGGGATCAAACCTGGAACCCCTGCATTGGGAGCACAGAGTCTTAACCACTGTGCCACCAGGGAAGTCCCTGAAGAATTTTCTTATATTAAAAGACACTAAAGAGACAAGTAAATGCAATACTAGATCCTGGACTGGAGGGAAAAAATGCTATAAATGATACTATTGGGACAATTGACACTGTTGGAGTATGAACTATAGATTCGCTTACATAAATGGAATATAAACTGTAGAGAGTGTTGTATAAATGTTGTTTCCTGAATCTGATAATTGCACTGAGGTTATGTAAGAGAATATCATTGTTCTTAGGAACAATGTTGAGGGCAGCATATGCAGCAACTGCTTTCAAATGGTTTGGAAAAAATTAAGTGTGTGCATGTGTGTGTGTGTGTGTTTAGAGACAGAGAAAGAAAGAAAATATTAAAATATAGAAAAAAAATTAAATTGATGAATCTGATGAAAGGATATGTGGGAGCTCTCTGTACTATTCTTGCAAGTTTTCTGCAAATTTGAAATAATCACAAAATAAAAAGTTAAAAATAATAGGGGCAGGTCTCTTGCCTCAAGAGAGGACAGATCTGTGGTCTACAGTGCAGTGTATGCTCCATAGGCCACTCCCTGTGGGTCAAGCCAAGACGAGATCATGTGACCCCATCCTTGCTTGGCTGTCTTCTTCCTGTCCCGCTTCACTCCCCACTTTATAGGATTCTCCTGAAATACATCATGTGCGCCTAAATTCCTGTCTCAGGCTCTGCTTCTAAGGATTCCATCCTAAAAACCTATTCCGACCATCCGACTTCTTCTTCATGCTTAATTCCTCTTACTCCTGTGCTGAATAATGACCCCCCAATATGTCCACATCTTAATTCCTGAAAGCTGTAAATGTTAGCTCATATGGCAAAAGGGGCTTTGCAAATGTGATTAAGTTAAGGGTTTCTAGGTGGGGATATTATCCTGGACTATCTCTGTGGGCCTGATGTAATGACAGGAGTCCTTATAAAGAGTCCGTATAAAGAGAGAGGCAGGGAGGCAGAAGAAGGCAATGTGATGATAGAAGCAGAGATGGGAGTCACGCACTTTGAAGATGGAGGAAGGGGCCACAAGCCAAGGAATACAGGCAGCCATTAGAAGCTGTAAAAAGCAAGGAAACAGATTCTCCTCTCAGAGCCTCCAAAGGGAACCAGATTTCCTAACACCTTGACTTTATAGCCCAGTGAAATTTGATTGATATCTGACTTCTGACCTCTAAAACTACAGGAGATCACATGTATGTTATTTTAAGAGACCAGTTTTATGATACTTTGTTACAGCAACCATAGGAAACACACACTTCCCTCCCTCTTCCTTTTTCTATTGCACTTATCACCATATATTATGCTATAACATTTACTTGTTATGTTTTTACTTTCTTACCTTTCTCCTCCCACTGGGATATAAACCCCACAATGGCAAAGATATGGGTCTGTTTTGCTCATGGCTCTATTCAAGCACCTAGACCAGCACCTAGAATATAGCAGGTACTCTGTTAAATCTGCTGAATATCTGTTATTCATGCCTTTCCTCATCGCCCTCCTCTCCATCTATCTAAATTCTAGCCATCCTTCCAGGCTCAACTAAAACCATGGGCTCCGTGAAGTCTTCACTGACCTCTTCAGATCACAACTGTCTGTCTCTCCCTCTGAATTCCAAGAGCGTACACTCTCTGTTCCATGTATTCATACTTAATCCTAGTGGCTGGCATGTGGTGTTAGCACAGAATCTGAAATCAGACAACCAGGTTCCAGATTCTGGTTCCATCACGTACTCGTTATGGGACGTGGGCAGAGAGCAAATATGTGAGATAAATAGGTCATGGGGGAATGTTCATAGCAGCACTCTTTTCAATAGCCAAGACATGGAAGCAACCAAAGTGTCCATTGACAGATGAACGGATATAGAAGATGTGGTATATGTACATGATGGAATATTAGTTATAAAAAAGAATAAAATAATGCCATTTAAAGCAACAAGGGGACTTTCCTGGTGGTGCAGTGGTTAAGAATCCACCTGCCAATGCAGGGGACACGGGTTCCATCCCTGGTCCGGGAAGATCCCACATGCCACAGAGCAGCTAAGCCCGTGCACCACAACTACTGAGCCTGCACTCTAGTGCCCGCGAGCCACAACTACTGAGCCTGCGTGCCATAATTACTGAGGTCCGCACCCCTAGAGCCTGTGCTCCGCAATAAGAGAAGCCACTGCAGTGAGAAGCCCACGCACCACAATGAAGAGAACCCCCGCTCACCACAACTAGAGAAAGCCCGCGCACAGCAACAGACCCAACTCAGTCAAAAAATAAAATAAATGAATAAATAAAAACAAATACCATTTTAAAAAAATAGATAAAGCAACAAGGATGGACTTAGAGATTATCATACTAAGTGAAGTCAGAGAAAGACAAATACCATACGATATGACTTATATTTGGAATCTAAATTATGGCACAAGTGAACTTATTTATGAAACAGAAACAGATTCACAGACATAGAAAACAAACTTATGGTTACCAAAGGGGAAAGGGAGTGGGGGAGGGATAAATTAGGAGTTTGGGATTAGCAGATACACACTACTATAAATAAAACAGATAAACAACAAGGTCCTACTGTATAGCAGAGGGACTTATATTCAATATGCTATAATAAACCGTAATGGAAAAGAATATGAAAGAGAATATTTATATATATGTATAATTGAATCACTTTGCTGTACAGCAGAAACCAACACAACATTGTAAATCAACTATACTTCAATTTAAAAAGTAATAAGTTAAAAACATAGGTCATGGGGGTAACATGCCTGGGCCATAGTGGATGTTCAATAAATGCTAGTCCCTATAGTAAGCGCCCAACAAATGTTGTTAAGAGCATGCCTTGTGATGTCTCTTTTGATGCTTTTAAACCCTCCTCCCTTCCTATAATCTTTTCTTCCCTAGATCAGGAGCTTCTAGAGGAGAGAATTTTGGCTTCAAACATCCTGGTACTCTCATAGTACCCAGCAGGTTACAGGAAATGCACCAGGTGCTCATAGAACCCAATGGGAGGCTTCCTGATACGTTAGCCTGGAGTCAGGATGGGAAGCCAGGAAGTAGAAAAGATTGGGGTAACTCAGCCCACCATGCACACTGCCTCACAAAGGGGACACCTGGGGAGCTTTGAATATTGAAGGTCACAGGAACATTTCTCATATGGCAGAATCCTAACTTTCGGAATTTAGAGTCTCCCAGAGCAGCTCAAATGCCTACAACACTGAGTCCTTTCTCTCTTGATTTTCCACTTACCAGATTTTCCTACACCTGTTTTCTCTTCTACAAAATCCCCTCATAGACTTCAAATACTTCAGCAATCCCTCCCAAATATTTTTAAAATTTTGACTTCCTAATGATTAACACAAAAGGAAGAAAGATAAAGCCACCAGCTGTGGGCAGAAGGATTAAAAGCCAAGTTCAGTTCTGAATTATGGAATAAAGCTTTCATTGTAATTCATATTGCAGTGCCTGACACCAAGGGATCACGTGCTTTCCAAATACCTGCCTGGACGTTAAACCCAAGGTCTCTTTGGAGCTCATGTCCATGACTCATGTTTAAAATGTATAATCATAACAATACAGCTGTCACTGAGGGGGAATTGACTCAGTGCCTCACACTGTGCTGTGTATTTTGCATAAGTCACCTGAATTTCCCCCACAACAGCTCCATGAGGTATGTGTTCCTATCCTCATTTTACAGATGAGATCACCAAGGTTAAGACATTAAGAGTCTGGCCTTGAGTCTGTGACTGTAGCCATTACACATACTACACAGCCTGTAACGGTAACTATGTTAGCTAGATTTTTTTTTCTCCAATGCCTGGTGTGGCTGGTCTGACACGGGGCCTGGCGAAGGTGGAAACAGAGTGAGTGGCAGAGCTAAGGCTGGAAATCAGGCAGCTGCAACAGGCTCACTCCCTGATGGAGCAGCAAGGTCACCGGAGGGAGCCAAGCCTAACACTGGGCGTTCCTGAAAGCTGAGCAGCGGAGGGGCTGAAGCCATAACCCAGAGGAAGTGTCATGCAGCTATGCCTGAGAAGCATGGCAGGTGGCGCCACAAATGCTGGTCAATGTCATCGTTGTGTCCAGGGCTGCCTTTCATAATCACCAGCTCTCATGGTGGCTCCTGCCCAGCAGTGACCCTAAAGGGGTCATCTGACAATTTGTAACATCTCCCAGGGTGTATTAGTTTCGTATTGCTGCTATAACAAATTATCACAAACTTAGTGACTTATACAACACAAATTTCTCTTCTTACAGTTCTGGAGATCAGAAGTCCAAAAATGGGTATTATAGACTAAATCCAGGTGTCAGTAATGCTGTGTTATTTCTAGAGGCTCTAGGGGAGAATCCATTCCCTTACCTTTTCCAGCTTCTAGAGTCTGGCCTCATTCTTTGGCTAATGGCCCTGCTTTTCATCTTCAAAGCCAGCAGCCTAGCATCTTCCAGTCTCTCTGATCTGCTTCCGTTATCACATTGCCTTCTTTCACACGGACCCTCCTGCCTCCCTCTTATAAGAACTCTTGTGATTACATTGGGCTCACCCAGATAAGCCAGGATAATCTTCCCATCTCAAGGTCCTTAACATAATCACATTTGTAAATTCCCTTTTTCCATGTAAGGTAGGATATCCATGGGTTCCAGGGATCAGGACGTGACCATCTTTAGTGGTGGTGGAAGCGGACAGAGCGTTTAGTCTGTCTCCCACACAAGGGAAGTAGCAGGGGCTCAGTGGAGACTTTTTATCTTGGACCTGACCCTCCTGCTCTAAGGAGGCATCATGGTGCAGTGAGGAGGCCAGAGGCTTTGAAGCCAGACAGATGTGAGATTCGATTTCCAGCTTCACTCTTTATTGTGGTCTTGGGCAAGTTACTTATCTTCTCTGAGTGTCAGTGTCCTCTTGCAGGAATGACTACATCGCTTACCTCCTAGAGTTATGGTGTGGCTTGCAGATAATGCATGCAAAGTGCATAACTTAATAAATAAGGGGCCCTCGTCATTGTCATTCTGATGTTTAAGCAAGTTCTGTGAGTGTAGTGATGGAAATGCTAACTCCAAATGCTTTGAGGCAGGATGTCTCCCTGCCTGGACCTCCATCCATATGCCATTATAGCCTTTCTTTACCAGAAGACAGGCAGACAGAGCAGCAGGAGGGAGGCGGTGGGCTGTTTTACAAAGCTCAGGGTATAGTCAGACTCCCTCTGGCCATCAATTACCAAGTCTCCACTCATCCACTTGTTGGCAGTTTCTACTTAGGTAATGGACTAGGGACCCTGGTTTGGGTCCCACGAAGTGATCTCAGGTGGCCTTGGCCTGCAGCGGCTTGAAGGCTGGTTTTGGTTCCCAGCCAGAGATTGAGGTGGGGTCACAGTGACAAGGCCCTGGTCCATTAGTTGTGTAGAAATGAATTTCCACATAGAGACAGAAAGTAGTGAATCACATAATGTGTTTATTAGGAAGAAAAGAGTACGGTATGTGTCAATAGATAACATGCGCGGTCTCAGAGAGAGAGTCGCGCCCTCGTGGTAGTTTGAATCACTGTTATGGGGCATTTCTTCCCGGTTTCCTTTGACCAATCATCTTGCTTTGCCTAGTTCTGAGTCCGTATTTGGTATATTTGTGTGTGTGTGCATCTCTTAGCCAAGATGGATTCCAGCGAAAAGGCCTATGGGGAGTTGACATCACTTACTATGGGGTGGCGTCCCCTCTGTTTTTGACCTCCAAGGAGGCTTTCTGCACATATGTAGTAGGGGAGGTCTCCTTGATTTCGAGAATGAGGAACATGTGGTCTTTTATCTCTTATCTGGGCAGGGCCCAGCCTCCTCCATCATCCTGCTTTTATGGAGTTTCTACTATTATGGAGTTTCTACTATTACGGAGTTTCTGTCCACAGGTGAGAAACTGTTCAGCCTGGGCCCCATCTATCTCCTGCCTCAGAAGGACTCCATGAATAGTGCTGGCAGCTCAGGTACCTCCTCCCACCCACCAAATGATGCCAAGGTGGTCTCACGTTCAGTGAAAAAAGCAGTGTCAGGCTGAGAAGACTGCTCATTGCAAATTCATTTTCCGTGCATGGGACAAATGGAAAAAGTCAATGGATTACAACAGTCCTTTGAATTAAAGTCACAAATGCTTCCTACAGAAATCCACATGGTGTTGAATAACCATAGTCATGGCTGGGAACTTGGTCAACAAGCATCACTTCTTCCGTTTTACAGACGAGGATGTCTGGGAGTCATGTTCCACGCTGTTGGAAGACAAGGGAAGCCTTTTCTCCTCACCTCTTGCATGGCTTCCTAGATCTAAACTGAGCAGGAATATTCCAAAGGTTGAGGACCAGTCTGATGTTTTTCTATGCCTTTCTCTTGCATTTAAAAACAGAGCCCCAGAGGGGTGGGATCCAGCCTCTCAAAGTAGCAAATTGTCCAGAGAAGCATATGACCAAGGAAATGTGAACAAAGTGGTCACAGTGCTCTCAGTACAGGAATGGGAGCTGTGGTCACTGGGAAGAACGGAGTCAGGGTTAGTGCATGCAGATATGGGATGAGATTAGGAGAGACTGGGCTGTTACAATTGCATAATGAATTCCCTGCACATTTAAGCAATATTGCCCTACAACTAAATTCATTTGTTTAAAATCCATCCATCCATTCATTAATAAGCCCTTCAACTCATATTTATTAAGTACCTTCTATATGGCAGACACTGCATTGAGTTCTGGTCTTTTTGTTTTTAATTGCAGTATAGTTGCTGTACAATATTATGTAAGTTACAGGTGTATAATACAGTGATTCACAATTTTAAAGTTATCCTCCATTTATAGTTATTATAAAATAGTGGCTATATTCCCCATGTTGTACAATATATCCGTGCAGCTTATTTTATACCTAATAGTTTATACCTCTTAATCCCCTACCCCTATGTTGCCCCTCCCTCCTCCCCTCTCCCTACTGGTAACCACTGATTTGTTCTCTATATCTGTGTCTGTTTCTCTTTTGTTATATTCACTAGTTTGTTGTATTTTTTAGATTCCACATATAAGTGATACCACATAGTATTTTTCGTTCTCTGTCTGACTTATTTCACTGAGCATAATGCCCTCCAAGTCCATCCACGTTGCTGCAAATTTCATTCTTTTCTATGGCTGAGTAATATTCCACTGTATATATTTACCACGTCTTCTTTATCCATTCATCTGTTGATGAATGCTTAGGTTACTTCCATATCTTGGCAATTGTAAATAATGCTGCTACGAACATTGGGGTGCATATATCTTTTCAAATAAGTGCTGTTGTTGGTTTTTTTTTTTCAGATATATACCCAGGAGTGGAATTGCTGAGTCATGTGGTAGTTCTATTTTTAGAACTACTGCTACCACAAACTAAAATTGAGTTCTGGTCTTTTAGGAATGAGCAAGACACTCATGGTCATTGGTGCCCTAGAGAAGGAGAGCCAGTACATCAATAGTGTGGCAGATGCAGAGCCAGGGTATCTAATTTGCCCTTGTTGCCAGAGCAGAAATGTTTCCACATGCACTTGCAAGTTTCTACGCCTCTGTTTACTTCATTCACACCCCCTTCCCCACAACGTCTCTGTGATAAAATCACCTTCATCCTTGAAGGCCTGGCACAAAGCCTCTCCTTAAAGCCTCCCCAAGCTGCCCTCAGAACTATTCTCTCTTCCTTTGTGCTCTCACAATACCTTGCACCTGACGTTTAGGCTCTATCAAGGTTGACTTCCATGGGAACCGGGGTTTACAACTGTCTCCTAGATCAGGTCCCCAGTGTCTTAGGTGCAGAGAGTACCATAAGGAGAGGGCCTTGCCTTTATCGTCTTTCTAGAGTGTATATACAGAGGAGGGGGTTGATAAATGGATGGCAGGATGTTTATTTTTCCCCCAGCTCTCTCCTGGGGTCATAGAACATAACCATCTTCCTTCTGAGGCCCTTCACACCCAGCTATGGAAACACAGGGAGGTTGTTACAATGCAGTGTGAGGTACGGAAAAGCAGAGGCCGGTTCAGCACAGCTCTGAGGAGTTATGCTAAGAAACTATTCGTCTCAGCACCTCCTTGACCCTAGGGACCCTCCTACAGCTCCACAGAATGGAATGAATGACAACTTGAGCTAAAGAGCAAAGAGGAAAAGAAGTGAGGCCTGGTGGGGTGAGGAGAGGAGAGTGGGAGGGTGAGGAGAGGAGAGTGGGAGGCTGAGCAGAGAAGTCTGAGATCGCAGGAGGCTGTGGGAGGGGATGTGAAAAAAGAGGAGCCCCAGAGACTCTCATGGAATCGTGAATGGGGGGCACAAATCTCGGCCACCCTGCGGGCTGAGCAGAGTAGAAGAGGCCCTGCCGATTCCCTAGCTGGCGTGGGATCTGGGTGGGTTCCTTGAATGGGAAGAAAGAAAACTGTGCTTCTCATCCTTCTGGCTTCCATTCCACATGGGATGCACTGATAGCATCTAGATGGTGCAGTGCACTGATCAGCCCTCAGTGGTTAAGGACGTAGAGGGGGGGTTGTAGATGTGGTTGAAAAAGTGAGGGATGGGGGCTTCCCTGGTGGCGCAGTGGTTGAGAGTCCGCCTGCCGATGCAGGGGACACGGGTTCGTGCCGCGATCCGGGAAGATCCCACATGCCGCGGAGCAGCTGGGCCCGTGAGCCATGGCCGCTGAGCCTGCGCGTCCGGAGCCTGTGCTCTGCAACGGGAGAGGCCACAGCAGTGTCATCCACATAAGGAGGCTTGACTGATGCCAACGGGAAAAGTGAGCATCCAGCCACACCAGGCGCTGGCACCCACCAGCTCATTAGTATCATCATGGGCCCAGACACTGCCAAGACTGCTTCTCAGTCCCCACTGACTCCAGGGCAGCCAAGCGAGCGCCCTTGAGCGCCCTCTGGCTACAGGTCCTTGTGTGCCATGCCCTGGAGTTCCTTGCAGCTGCCACATCTGTACTCCCTGGATCCAGCTAGCTCTGAGAGCCCTGGACACAGCTTGTACAGAGGGAAGCAAAACGCTTTGGAGTCAGGACACCTGGGTTGGAATCATGCTGTCATTTCTCAACTGTATGACTTTGGACAAGTTTTTTAAATTGCTCTGAAATTCATCTGGAATGTAAAACAGCCATAATGTCAGCTGCTGCAGATGATTATTATGAGGAGAAAAGTAGATGAACAAATGTATCAGATTTGACAGAACGTTGCCTGGAACGTGAGAGACATTCAATAAATGGCAGGTATTACCGTGAAGGAAATTCGAGAGCCGTGATGGGACCTTAGACTCCTGCTGATCTGAGAGCAGCAGACGTAACACATGGCATCCAGTGAAGCCATTTCCAGCTTCCCATCTCAGCCATATATTCAATCCTTCATCAGACATTAACTGAGCACCTACTAAGTGCTACACACTGCATTAGCAGCAGGGGATACAGCTACGAATAGGACCGACACGGCCCTGCCTTCACGTTGCTCAGAGCCCAGTGCGAGAGGCAGACAGGCACTGAAATCTACCATGGTGAGTGCTAATGGAAGAGCCGGCATTGTCCCTGAGGGCATCAAAAGACAGGGCTTGACTATTCTGTGAAGTGGGAGAAAGAGAGAGGCTCAGAGAAGTTAAATGACTTGCCCAAGGTCACACAACTGGACTAATTTCTGCAACCCCTCTGGGAAGTGGAGGTTTAGCTGCCTCAACAGGCTCATACTATCACAGTGCTCACTACCATGAACTGCTTTTGTCTCCAGGACTGGGGCCCAAGAGTCTCCTGGATGTTTGCTCAGCACCTGCCTGACTGGCCACTGTGAAATAAGCCCTGGTTCCCCCACCGGACTGTGGGCCCTTTGAAGACAAGGGCCACATCTCTTTCATCTTTATATTCCCCCAGAGCCTAACTCAGGGTTTGGAACATAGTAAGTCTTCAATATTGAATGCTGAATTAATGAGTGAACGGTGCTCAGAGAGGTCAATTGACTTGTTTAAGGTCACTTGGCCAGTAAGCAGCAGGGCAGGGACAGAATCCAAGCTCTCTGACTCTGGCCCTGGGCTTTCGCCTCCAACACTGAAGGAAAAAACTCGGCCACCAAAAGGTGAATGACCTGCCTAGCCCTGGAGTCCCTCGTTTCCATCCACTAGAGCTAATCAAAAAAGAGAAGCATATACCCATTCTCTATAAAACTCACTTCCTTTGCTTTCTCTTTAATTCTCTTCCTCTTACTCTCTTGCCCCTCCTTCTCTCTCTCCCTCTCCTCCACCTCTCTGCCTCCCCTTATTTTTTCCTTCCCTCCCTCCTTATTTTCTCCCTCTCTCTCTATTTCCCCCTCTCTTCCTATCTCTCCCATCCTCTCCCTCCTTTCCCCTCCCTCCCCCATTTCTCTCTATATATACATATGTATGCATATGCATATACATATACATATATACATATACATATGGTGAGGTCCTAAGAAAGACTATAGGAGCCCCAGGGGAGGAGTATCAAGGGATTTAAAAATATGAAAAGGGCAAAATTCAAATGATTCCCTGCTCCCCACCCTAGTTGTTTCCACCCAGCATGATATGGCTTCATCTAACCAGCAGAGGGCGGGCTCGGACGGCCAGAGCATCCAAGTCCTGCTGACAAGTCTTCACCAGTGCCTTGGCTCTGCAGAGATGATGGATTTTTTTTACAAAGAAGGGTAAAAAACACCAGAGCTAAACGTCTTTCCCAAATTATCCCACCTGTGTCAATTTCACCTGTCCCGTTCTTGGACAGTCGTCAATAATAAAGTTGCTCTTTAATAGGGGAATAACGGAAGGAAGTGTTTACAGGAATCAAGTTCCTTTTTCTGTGTACAGATTCTGAAGCCTGAAGCCTAAGCAGTGGCATGGTTAACTAGCTGGTCGTAAGGAAAGAAAGCTGTGACTATATTTTTAATTTTAGAAATTGGAACTGGAGGGACCTTAAAAATTGTCATTTGACTGAGGACTAGAAAAGTTCGGCTGACATTGCACAGTAGATCACGGGCTACGGTGGACATTCACCTAGCTGCTAAATTGTACACAGTCCAGATTATATTACAGTAAGCCCCTACATATGAACCTTCAGGTTGCAAACTTTCAAAGATGTGAACATGGAGCTTACTAATGAAGACCTGATGGAATTGGAAGCCCAGAGAAAGGACAAAGAGAGACAAGAGGAAGAAGAAGTAACTGAAGAACCAAAGAGCATCACAATGCAGGAAATGGCAAAGGGATTTGCTTTATTTGAGGAGGCACTGTTAGTTTTTGAAGCACAGGTCTCAAGTGTAGGACGGTACACGAAGGTTGCAGCAGCTGTTCAGAATGCAATCCAGTGCTACCGTGTCATCTATAAAGAGAAAAAAAGAGCTACTACCCAGACATCACTGGATCGTTTTTCCAGGGGAGCAGATAGAGTTTGAATCCAGCAAGGAACCAGAACCTGTGCCATCAGTGTCAGGTGTGAGTGAAATTGCAGCCTGGCCTCTGTCTCCAATTGCTGACGGTCCTTCAGCTCTACCATCTTCCACCTCCTCTCCATCCTCCAGTCAGTAACTCTTCTTGCCTGTTCACTCGATGCCAGCCCCTGTAGGCCAGCTGTTGTACTGCACTACTGTAGTTTTCAAGGTACTGTACTGTGAGATTTTTTTATTAATTAGTACTGGAGTATGGTTGCTTTACAATGTTGTGTTAGCCTCCACTGCACAACAAAATGAACCAGCCATACACATACAGATATCCCCTCCCTTTTGGACTCCCCTCCCATTTAGGTTACCACAGTGCATTAGGTAGAGTTCCCTGTGCTATACAGTGTGTTCCCATCAGTTATCTATTTTAGTACATAGTATCAATAATGTATATGTGTCAATCCCAGTCTCCCAATTCCTCCCTCCCCACCCCTTTCCCCCATGGTATCCATACATTTGTTCTCTAAGTCTGTGTCTCTATTTCTGCTTTGCAAATAAGTTCATCTATACCATTTTTCTAGATTACATATGTATGTGTTTTTATAGGGTATTTGCTTTTCTCTTTCTGACTTACTTCACTCTGTATGACACTCCCTAGGTCCATCCACGTCTCTACAAATGACCCAGCTTCATTCCTTTTTATGGCTGAGTAATATTCCATTGTATATATGTACCACATCTTCTTTAACCATTCCTCTGTCGATGGGCATTTCGTTTGCTTCCATGTCCTGGCTATCGTAAACAGTGCTGCTATGAACATTGGGGTGCACGTGTTTTTTTGAATTATGGTTTTCTCTGGGTACATGCCTAGTAGTGTGATTGCTGGGTCATATGGTAATTCTATTTTTAGTTTTTTAAGGAAACTCCATATTGTTTTCCATAGTGGCTGTATCAATTTATATCCCCATGTACTGTAAGATTAAAAATGTTTTCTTTATTTTTTGTTTGTTTGTTTGTCATGTATTATATGTGTGAAAAGTATTATAAACGTATTACAGTACAGTACTATATAGCCGACTGTGTTAGTTGGGTACCTAGGCTAACTTTGTTGAACTTATGGACAAATTGGACTTACAAACGCACTCTCGGAACTCATTCATATGTAAGGGACTTACTGTATTTTCCTTTGAAGAGTGTGGAGTTTTGTGTCAGCAGGTGGTTAAGTTACTAGCAGATCGTCTTGCTCCTGCTGAGACTTGGTTTTGCATGTTGTTAGAATCCGTCTGGAGTTGCCCTAAGTACAGGACGCAATCCTTATTCCTAAAACATGGCCTCTTGATGTCTCAACTAAATTCCCTGAGTTTTCATGACATCACTTCTCTCAGAATGGTTGAAAGCCCAACATGTCCAGCAGTCACACAAGCACTGTGTGACCTCTGGAGTCTCTGTTCAGCTCTCTGCCCCTCAGGTATTTTTCTCTGCCAGGCCTTCTGGGGTCTTATCCTGCACAAAAGCAAACTGGTATTCAGGCAAAGACCCAAGAGATTCTCTATGCATATTTCTAAAGCTCCTTTTCTGCAGTGTCCTCCTCTCCAGGACCCTGCCCCATATATTCCAGCCACCTCAGAAGCCCAAACACCAATATCTGTTTCCTCTA
Source organism: Globicephala melas (assembly GCF_963455315.2). Classification (NCBI taxonomy): domain Eukaryota; kingdom Metazoa; phylum Chordata; class Mammalia; order Artiodactyla; family Delphinidae; genus Globicephala; species Globicephala melas. Next base: position 63,116,088 of record NC_083321.1, read on the forward strand.
CTTGGCAAGACTTCTGTTTCCTGTTTGGGCTTCCTCTACCCAGCCGGACCCCTATAGGGATTAAATGCGATAATGTGATAAATATGTGAAGCATCAAGCAAAGTAATAGAGTAAATCCTATATGGTATGTTATTATTATCCATTCTTTTGCAAATGTTTAAGTAGTGTGCAGAGAATGGAACATAATGGATAGTATCCTGGGCCATGTGTAAAAACCAGAAAATATTTTCCAAATATAAATATCATTTTTCTGAGTTGTATAAAGTTCTGGAAAGCCAAGTGGTTCAACAGGAACAATGGAGAGTTTGATGTCCATCCACACTTAGCATGCTCCTGACCCTAACATCCTCTCTTTTTTAAAAAAAGAAATTTATTTATTTTTGGCTGCATTGGGTCTTCATTGCTGTGTGTGGGCTTCCTCTAGTTGAGGCACGAGCGGGGACTACTCTTCATTGTGGTGCACAGGCTTCTCATTGCGGTGGCTTCTCTTGTTGCGGAGCACGGGCTCTAGGTGCACAGGCTTCAGTAGTTGTGGCTCGTGGGCTCAGTAGTGGTGCACGGGCTTAGTTGCTCCACGGCATGTGGGATCTTCCCGGACCAGGGCTCAAACCTGTGTCCCCTGCGTTGGCAGGCGGATTCCCAACCACCATGCCACCAATGAAGTCCCTCTCATTGTTTCATTTATAAACATGTCTATACACCATGCCCACTGTCTACCCTCATCTTAGACTGTTAAGCGCCTTTGAGCCCAGAGACCAGTTTTATTCCTATTTGTCTTTCTTACAGACAGTGGCAGAGCACATAGTAAGTTCATTCAAATATTCTTAAATTTTTAAAATGGAATAAAAAATGTAATTTTTCACACAAGAAAATAAAAATTGAAGTTATGCTCATACCACACCAAAGCAATGTTTTGTAAAGGTGAAAATACAATTACCCCTTTACTGGCTCCAATTAATACTGAACAACCAGCTAAGAGTAGTGGAAAGACCTGGGGAGATCAAGATCTGGTTTTAAATCCTAGCTCCTGGCTGTTTACTAAGTGAATGACCTTGAGTAAGTTACTTAATATTCTGAGCTTCAGAATATTATCTGTAAGAAAGGAATAATAACTCTACCTCCTGAGTCTGTTACAAAGATTATAAAGAAATAATATACCTAAAACCTCTACCACACATTCTCCATGGTACATTGTGGAAATTCAGTTCCCAACATTTAATCGATTCAATCAACCATTAGTTTAACTCTGGAGTTTTATGTATCCCAGTAAGTTTGGCTGACATTACGCAGTAGATCGCGGGTAAAGTGGACACTCACCTATGATATTGTCTATCCAATCCTCTCTTTGGGGGAATAGTTCTTCCCCCAATTACAACCATGTGATTTGCACAGGAATCTCTGTTCTTACAGACCCCACCCCTGGCCATCGTTGATAGATCCAGAGGTGGGCACCTAACCCAAGCCAGGCCAATCAGAGCCCTTCCCTCAGTTTTTCGAACTAAAAGCAAGGAAGAGAGTAAACATCCCTCTGACGGTGAAAGTTATAGGATGTGGAACTTGGGAGTTTCCATGAAGGAAGCCAGTCTGTGAAGTGAAAGAATGAATGGATGGACAGAGAGAAGCAGAAGAAAGCACTAGAAAGGGAAATGGAGGCTTTCAGGTTCCTGGCGCTCAGCTGCTTCACGGCTCTGCCTGTGATTTGGTTACTCAAACTTCTTTCATTCATGCAAGTTTCCTGTGTTATTTCGGGTCCTATGAGAAGTAAGTTCTGAAATGAGATTAGAAGTGCAAGGCATTGATTAGGGAAGATGCCTGTGAGGGAGAACGTGGAGGGAGACAGAGGATACTGGGAGGCCTCCTCATCAGACCAAGATGCAAGTCTAAAAACACGGGGATAGTCTTGGACTGCAGTATAGCTCTAAGAAGTTCAGCAAGTCTGATGGAGAATCCTTGAGCCAAAGTCACCAATCAGAGGGTTCCTGTGTCTCCCAAGAACAGCCCACCACAGAATCCCACCACATCCAGTCACTACACAGCTTGTGTAGGGTTGCCCAGTTCATATGGGACACCCAGTTAAACTGGAATTTCAGATACAAAGAGTTATTTTTAGTATACATATGTCCAAATCTTGAATGGGCCTCCCATATTTTTATCTGCTAAATCTGGCACCCCTAAGCTTGTGCGGAGCTTGGACTCAGTGAGAACACAGTGATGGATCTCAGCATGCAGCCGCTGGGACCATGGGTCAATCACGCTCCTCCCACAGGAGATCTGCAAGGCACAGGCTCATGGCTACCACCATACTCTAGTACCCTTCCAGCAGATTCTCTTTTTCCTAAGCTAATTTGAGTTGTGCTTTTATCACTTGCAACCCGAAGAGTTCCGACGGATTGCTGTAGTTATCTTCTGATGTATAACAAACCACCCCCAGCTCTGGGGTATAATACAAAAACCATTTTATTATGCTTGTGGGTTCCATGGGTCAGGATTTAGGACATAGTATAGGGAGGATAGCTTATCTCTGCTCCACAATGCCTGAGGCCTCATCTGGGATGCGAATAGCAAAGGATGCACATGTGGCTGGAGAACTGAGTCATCCGGAGGCTGCTTCACTCATGTGTCTGGTACCCAGGCTGGGATGACTTGACGGCTGGACCCAGCTGGGACTGTCAACCAGAATGCCTATACACGTCTTTACATGGCTTGAGTTCCTCACAACATGGCTGCCTCAGGTTAGTTGGACTTTGTACCTGGTGACTTGGGCTCCAAGCAGGACTGATCAGGTAAATAAGGCAGAAACTGCATGGCCTTTTATGACTTAGCCTCAGAAGTCATACAGCCTCACTTCTGCTGTTTTCTACTGGTTAAAGCAGTCACAAGTCACCCAGATTCAAGGACAGGGGACCTAGACCTCACCTTTTGATGTGAAAGAATTTACAGTCATGTTTTCAACAGGCCACACTAATGAGTCAACCAGGATGAGAATGTCATTTTTAAAAACTCATCTTCAGGGACTTCCCTGGTGGCACAGTGGTTAAGAATCCGCCTGCCAATGCAGGGGACATGGGTTCGAGCCCTGCTCCAGAAAGATCCCACATGCCACGGAGCAACTAAGCCCATGCACCACAACTACAGAGCCAGCGCTCTAGGGCCCATTAGCCACAACTACAGAGCCCACGTGCCACAACTACTGAAGCCTGCATGCCTGGATCTCATGCTCTGCAACAAGAGAAGCCACCGCAATGAGAAGCCCACGCACTGCAACGAAGCGTAGACCCCGCTCGCCACAACTAGAGAAAGCCCGTGCACAGCAATGAAGATCCAATGCAGCTAAATTAATTAATTAAATTAAAATTTTTAAAAAAACCTCATCTTCAGACTCTCCTCTGTAAGGAACTTTGGCTCATTCACAAAGTAAAAAAAGTCAAGTACTTACTGAGTCCATGGCATGAAATTCTTTTCCAGATATCTATTCAGACTTTCTTCAGAAGCACTAACAGGACTCTGCACTATTTCTTGACTAAATCTTTGGTTAAAAATGTAAGCAAATGCATAACATAGCAAGGACATCAGAACAAGCGTATTTCCTTTATAGACAGAGACCTCCCACTCCATCAATTATTCTCCGTCATTTGGTGTAAAGCTGTGGATAGAGGTTGCAACAGCTGTGAGGATATGCCGCAGGAAAATGAGAACAGCTCTTCTCATCTTCAAAGGTCTTGGGCAGATCAACTCTCATTCTCATGATCAAGTTTCTAAAGATTTTTGACAACCTGGATATCAGTAATAAAGAGTTGATGGAGAAGCATTTCTTCACTGTATGATACATGCACAACTTCATAACTAAAAAGAAAATGAAACACCATGGGCCCCTTTAGAAGGCACACATGGATTTAAACTCCTTTTTTTCCCCACTTCTGTCTTGGGCAAGTCACTCTGCTTCTGAGCCTCAGTTTCTCCACTGTACAGTGCAGATCATAACTCTGAGAGAGTTAGTGTGAGGATTATGACAATACATATGAAACAAAGCAGCCAGAACGTTGCATAGTTGCTACTGGGAGATTAAAATGAACTGTGGAATAAACCAGCATCGAATGCTCGCCATCTACCAAACATCCCATTAGAAACTTCAGAGGACACGGTGATGATCAAGGCACGGTTCTTGTCACCAGCGATCATAGCTGATTAAGGGGGTACCGTGTCTGCTATGAAGGAATCAGACAGTCCGAGGCTGAGTTCCAGGTAGGGTGCTTTCTAGATTCCTCTGGCTAGCCAGCATGTGCTCAGTTTACATCTGTTATCGATACAATGGGAATAATAATAACCATCCCCTCCCTACCTCACAGGGTTATTTTAAATATTGCTTAAGATGGTAGGTATTAAAGTGCTTTGTAAATGTTAAAATAGTAAAGATGGGTCTTGGCTCACAAGCAATGTGTGGCCCACGGACAGTAGGAACCAGCATCACCTGGGAGCTTGTTAGAAGGGCAGACACTCAGGCCTCATCCCAGACCTACTTAATTAGAATTTACAGTTAACAAGACCCCCAGGTGACTCCTATGCATGTTAGTGATTGAAAGGCAGTGGTCTGTAAGGGTATACATTTGTTTGGGGTTTTTTGGGGTTTTTTTTTTTTGCGGTACGCGGGTCTCTCACTGTTGTGGCCTCTCTCGTTGCGGAGCACAGGCTCCGGACGCGCAGGCTCAGCGGCCATGGCTCACGGGCCCGGCCGCTCCGTGGCATGTGGGATCCTCCCGGACCGGGGCACGAACCCGTGTCCCCTGCATCGGCTGGCAGACTCTCAACACTACGCCACCAGGGAAGCCCAGAGTATACATTTTGATGAAATAAAAACAAGGCAGTTTAAGATCCATTGCAAAGCAACCTATGGGCAACGTGCAAAAGGATCTAGTAAAAACTAAAAGCCTAATTTCTAAGGTTATCAGTTAAAAGAAGAAAACAAACAGGGTTAGATATGGAAGAATTCCCAGGGGCATGGGATATTGAACACATGCTTGTCTTATCACCCAAAGTCTAAACTGAAGAGGCTCCATCTGAAAAAAGGAATTGTATAACCTCTCTTCCATGCCTGCATATCTGAGCCTTGGCCAAACAATCATTTTTGCCACGTCAGTGATCAGGACACCTCAGTGCACTGGGCTCACCCATGCCGATGGCAATCAACCAATCGCAGCCCATGTGTTGGTTCAGGACAGTGTGCAGTACGGTTGTCTAGCTTTCCCAGTACTTCCTTTACTCCCCAGTCACAACCTTATCCATTTTACTCTACTATCTGTCTTCAAGTTTGTCTCCTCCACAGCACTGTAAGCTCCTTGAGGTCAAGGACAACATCTGTCTATTCTCTAATCCCCAGCTCTCCTCACAGTGCCAGAGGAAGCCTTAGCAGGAGGCTAAATGAAAGGAAAGGTCCCCATTCTGGTGGGACCCAGTGTGCGCACCCTTCCCTTCTCCTTACACAGTTCCAGTTCTTCCGATCCCCTTCATCTCAAAAAGTTCTAATTCTTTACCTGTGCAAAGGCTTTGGATTCATTTTAAACTCAAATATTTTATGAACATATGACTACTGAGGCTTCTCTATCCTTAATCATATGTTTTTTCAGTGTTCAGTTAAGAAAAAATACACTCTATTTCCACAAGAGTCTAAATATACAGTTTGAGATTACAAAACTGCTGGAAAATTGGAGGAGTGTAAAGGGAAAGGTGATGTTTCTTGGACGAGGCGCTACAAAAGACCTGCTAACACCGCTAATGATTCATGATACTGAGCATCGCTTCATGTGCTTGTCATATGTATATCTTTGGACAAATGTCTACTCGAATCCTTTGGCCATTTTTAAGGTAGGTTATTTGCCTTTATAGTGTTGAGTTGTAAGAGCTCTTCATATATTCTGGATTTGGGGTATGGATTTATATATTATATATGATTTACAAATCTTTTCTTCCATTCTATTGGTTGCCTTCTCACTTTCTTGATACTATCCTTTGAAGCACAAAAGTTTTTTAGTATGAATGAAGTCCACTTTACTTTTCTTCTTTTTCTTTTTTGCTCTTGTTTTGGTGTCATACTTAAAAATCCATTGCCTAATCCAAGAACATGAAGACTTAAGCCTATGCTTTTTTCTAAGATTCTTATAGCACACAATTCTTACATTTAGATCTATGATCCCTTTTGAATTAATTTTTTAAATAAATGTATTCATTTATTTTTGGCTGCATTGGGTCTTCATTGCTGTGCACAGGCTTTCTCTAGTTGCGGCGAGTGGGGCTACTCTTCATTGCAGTGGCTTTTCTTGTTGCAGAGCACAGGCTCTAGGTGCACGGGCTTCAGTAGTTGTGGCATGCGGGTTTAGTTGCTCCGCAGCATGTGGGATCTTCTCAGACCAGGACTCGAACCCTCGTCCCCTGCGTCGGCAGGCGGATTCTTAACAACTGCGCCACCAGGTAAGCCCTGAATTAATTCCTGTACATAGCGTGAGGCAGGGGAAGTGTTCAACTTCATTATTTTCATGTGAATATCTAGTTGTCCCAGCACCATTTGTTGGAAAGACTAATTTTTCTCCTGTTGAATTACCTTGGCATCATTGTCAAAAATCAATTTACCATAAAAGTAAAGGTTTATCTCTGGACTCTCAATTCTATTCCATTGATCTATATGTCTAACCCTGTGCCAATACCTTACTGTCTTGATTACTGTAGCCTTGTACTATTTTAAAACTGGGAAGTGTGCTTTCTCCAATTTTATTTTTTCAAGAAAAGAAAAAAATTGTATTGGCTAGGTGAGATTCCTTGCAATTCTATGTGAAATTTTGGATCACTTTGTCCATTTCTACAACAACAAAAAAAAGACGTTGGGATTTTGATAGTTATTGCATTGAATCTGTAGATCATTTTGTGGAGTATTGTCAATATTAAAATTTCCAATTTATGAACAAAAAATGTCTTTCCATTTATTTAGGACTTTAAAATTTTCTTTCAACCATGATTTGTAACTTTGTGCGTTTGCACATTTTGTTAAATTTATTCTTAAAATGGAGGTTTCCATTATTGATTTGAGATTTTCTTTTTTTTTAATATAGGTGTTTACAGCTATAAATTTCCTTCTGAGCATTGCTTTAGTGCATTCCATAAGTTTTGGTATGTTGTGTTTTCATTTTCATTTATCTCAGAGTGTTTTCTAATTTCCCTTAGAGCGTACAGTTTGAGTAGAGGGAGGGTAGACTTCCTCAAAGTGTACAGTCTGATAAGTTTTGACATAGGTATGAACCTCTGAACACATCACCCTAGTCCTGATAATGACCACATCTGTCATTTACTTCATGTCTCTTCTTCTTACCTTTCCCACTTCTCCAGGTAACCATTGGTTTACTTTCCCTTACAATAGATAACCTTTGCATCTTTTTGTATTTATATGATTGGAATAATAAACTGTTTATTTTTCTGATTTCCTTCATGTTCTGTTATGACTTTGAGATATGGGTAGCTCATCTCTTTTTTTTTTCTGAGTAATATTCTTATCTTTGGATATGCCACTGTTGATTTACTTATCCGTCTCTTTATGGGTCTTTAGGTTATTTCTAGGTTGTGACTATTGGAAATAAACCTGTTACAAACATTTGTGTCAGTTTTAAAAGAAACGGACACAAATGTCAGTTTGAGTGTGAGTTTCTTCTTCTATCTATTGGTTATTTAGAAGTGTGTTCTTTACTTTCCACATATTTATGAATTTTAAACATCTAGATGCTCCCCAAGTACCTCAAATTTAGCAATCAAAATTAAACTAACTTCTTTTTTGTTTTCCTTTTCTACCTCACCTTCCTCCTCATCCTACATTCCTTAATTTTCTTGTTGTAGATGAGACAAACCCTGGAGTCATTCACCTCTCTCTTATGACTATAGCCAATAAATAAATCATCTATTCTTATTGCTTCTCAATCCCCCACCACCATCAAATTTTGGCATATATCATGTTCTCTGTTTTCATCTACACCAATGCTATTCTAGACTAGGTTCTTTCATCTTCTCTCTCCTTGACTATTTAACTATCATCTCTTAACCTCTAGTCTTCAACACTTTTCACTCACCCTCCACATTGCCAACAAAATATCCTCACACTCAAATTTAATCATATCAGTTCCCTGCTCAAAACCTCATTACCAGTAGAATAATCTCTACATTACTTTGCATGACATACAGGCTTCAAGATATGGCCCCTGCCTCCCTAACCAGCTTCATCTCCCACTAAACCATCACATCTTCCTCTATCCATCCAGAACAGGTATAAATTATTGAACATGTGTTGTATCTGTCACGCTTCCATGACCGTGAATACTGTTACCTTCTTCCCCAGAGATCTCCTCCCTACTTGGCATTCTACCAACTGGCACCTTTCAAGTCTCAGCTCAAATCTGCCTCTTCTGGAGAGCATTCCCTGTTCCCCTAGAACAACTTAGGTGCTTCTCCTATGCTCAAAATATACTGTATCTACATCTCCAGTAAAATAATTCTTTTATAGTATTGTGCTCATTGCGATGTTTGTGTTCCAATTAGAAAACAGTTTCTTGAAGGCAGAGCACGTGTTTAACTTAGCTCTGTATTTCCAGTGCTAGGGTACATCTTGGCCCAAACCAGGTGTTCAGTGATTGAATCTCCCATTGTTCAGTACACTGCCACATACTATATAACAGCAATAAATTTCTTTCACCACCAGTGACTCAAGAATGTTACTTACTTAACTACTACATCCCAAGTACTTTACAGGCAAAGTTAACAAAGGCAAAGCACAGAGACCTGAAACCTATTCTGGCACTGTCACTGAACAATGTTATACACACCATAAAACCCTCTTTGTCTAATTTTGATTCTATAAATTAGGGGTGAAATCTGCTACCCACTTCCTGTGAGGTTAACTTTATGTGTCAGTTTGGCTGGGCCACGGTGCCAAGATATTTGGTCAACATCTTTTGGATGTTTCTGTGTGAGTGTTTCTTGGATGTGATTGATATTTAAATCAGTGGGCTTTGAGTAAAGTAGATTGCCCTCCATAGTGTGGATGGGCCTAGTCCAATCAGTTGAAGGCCTTAATAGAACAACACTGACCTCTCCTGAGCGAGGAATGTTGCCAGCGGACAGCATTTGGACTTGAACTATGACAGTGACTCTTCCCTGGGTCTTCAATCTGCTGGCCTACCATGCAGATTTTGGACTTGTCAGTCTCCATAATTCCTTAAAATAAATTTCTCTCTGTATACATACATATATATATATAAACAGATATATGTGGATATATGTATAAACAGATGTCTGTTTATCTGGAGATATATGTATAAACAGATACATGTGTTATATATAACATATTATATGTTTTATGTTTATATATGTTATATATAACATATGTTATATGTTTATATATCTGTTATATACGTATAAACAGATGTCTGTTTATCTGGAGAACCCTGACTAATACAAAAGAATCTTTTCTACCAATATGGAATACAGTACGGAGTTTCCTTTAAAAAACTAAAATGGAGCTACCATATGATCCAGCAATCCCACTCCTGGGCGTATATCTGGAAAAGACAAAAACTCTAATTTGAAAAGATACATGCATCCCAATATCACAGCAGCACTATTTACAACAGCCAAGACATGGAAGTAACATAAGTGTCCATCAACAGATGAATGGATAAAGAAGATGTGATATATATATACAATGGAATATTACTCAACCATAAAAAATAAAATATTGCCATTTTCAGCAACATGGGTGGACCTAGAGAATATCATACTAAGTGAAATAAGTCAGAGAAAGACAAATCATTTATATGTGGAATCTAAAAAATAATACAAATGAACTTATTTACAAAACAGAAAGACTCACAGACATAGAAAACAAACTTATGGTTACCAAAGGGGAAAGGGAAGGGGGAGAGGGATAAATTAGGAGTATGGGATTAACAGATACACGCTACTATATATAAAATAGATAAGCAACAAGGATCTACTCTATAGCACAGGGAACTATATTCAATATCTTGTAATAACCTATAATGGGAAAGAATCTGAAAAAAATGCATGTATATGTAACTGAATCACTTTGTTATACACCTGAAACTAACACAATATTGTAAATGAACTATATTTCAATTAAAAAAAAGAATCTTTTCCATTGACATATGCATTAGCTCTATCATGCTTCTGAGAGGTCATAGGTTATTTTAAGGGAAGAATTCAGAAAATGGGCCCATTGGTTCCTCTCTGTAAGCAGAGCAATTTATTATATTTTTCCTGGCAGGATGGTGGTTATGGGATATCTGGTGGTGAATGATGATGATGATGATAGCAGCTCAAATTTATTGAGTGCTCACTCTTTGACAGGCATTGTGCTAAGTATTATCAATCTGTGTAATAGATATTTTTGACAGTGTCACTTCACAGTGACAATTTTCCAAAAATTACCCTCAGCTGGAAAGAGCTGGGTCATCCCAGGTCACATTCCCTTGGGAGAGGGGGATAACCTTCTTCCAATAACAGGTCAATTCAGGAAACCCCAGCTCCCTTCCTATATTTCAAGACAATTCTGAAGGGCCAACCCAGCTTCAAGCTGTCCTATAAGACTGGCTGAAGCCTTTAAGACTATATTGCAGGGCTTCTCTGCTGGTGCTGTGGTTAAGAATCCACCTGCCAATGCAGGGGACACGGGTTCAAGCCCTGGTCGGGGAAGATCCCACATGCCGCGGAGCAACTAAGCTTGTCTGCCACAACTACTGAGCCCACATGCCACAACTACTGAAGTCTGCGTACCTAGAGCCTGTGCTCTGGAACAAGAGAAGCCACCACAATGAGAAGCCCGCACACCGCATCAAAGAGTAGCCCCCGCTCGCCGCAACTAGAGAAAGCCCGCGCGCAGCAACGAAGACCCAACGTGGCCAAAAATAAATTAAAAAAATAAACTTTTTAAAAAAGACTATATTGCAGCTCAGCTTTTCCCTTTTCCCAATCCTGCACGTGTCCCTCCTCTCCACAGGTGTTAATCCCTAAATTATTCCCTAATAAACTTCCTGCAGCTAATCTCCATCTCAGAATCTCCTTCTCAAAGAACCTAACCTGCAACAATTCTGCTGTGGGGATTAAATGAAAGAGTCCATATAAAGTGCTTTGCCGGAGGCCTGACAGAGAACAAGTAGTCAAACAATGAGATTATTATTAACCACCAAAAAAAATAGGTACTATTGTTACCCCCACTTTACAGATGAAGACATCAAACTTCAGAGAGGTTAAATAACTCACCCAAGATTACTCCATATTAAAATTAAAGATGGGGCTTCCCTGGTGGCGCAGTGGTTGAGAGTCCGCCTACCGATGCAGGGGACACGAGTTCGTGCCCCGGTCCGGGAGGATCCCACATGCCGCGGAGCAGCTGGGCCCGTGAGCCATGGCCGCTGAGCCTGCGCGTCCGGAGCCTGTGCTCTGCAACGGGAGAGGCCACAACAGTGAGAGGCCCGCGTACCGCAAAAAAAAAAAAAAAAAAGAAAAATTAAAGATGGATTCAAATCCAGGTATGACTGACTACAAAACTGTGCTCATCCAAGCTTTATTATTTTTCCCGTTTTCCACACAAGTCAATAGAGTCTCAGAGGGACTTCCCTGGTGGTCCAGTGGTTAAGAAGCCACCTTCCAATGCAGGGACGCAGGTTCGACCCCTGGTCGGGGAACTAAGATCCCACATGCCGCAGGCAACTAAGCCTGCGTGCCCTAGAGCCCGTGTGCCACAACTACTGAGCCTGTGCGCTCTAGAGCCCATGCACCACAAGTAGAGAGAAGCCCACATGCCGCAGTGAAAGATCTCGCATGCCCCAACGAAGATCCCACATGCCCCAACTAAGACCTGATGCAGCTAAATAAATAAATAAATAAATATTTTTGAAAAAATAGAGTCTCAGAGTGATTAATCCAGTGAGAGGTCAGTCACACAGCTGGTAGAGGGTAGAGCGCAGCTCTGCCTGCCTCGGAGATAAGTCTGGCCCGTGAGCGACTAAGTCCCATTTCTCTTAACAAATCCTTATATAGTGTCCTTTTAGGATGCTTGGTCCTTCATTCTAATTTATGTTCATCAAACTGAGTTGTTTTCAGTAGTTACAAATTTTTACGACTTTTTTTCTGGTTATTACGGACAATGTGCTTTTCCTACAGTGCCTTGGTAGTTAAACCCACATGTTACTATCTGTCTGGCCTCTTAATAGAATGTACTTATTTGCACAATCAGTTCCCTGTATGGTTGTTTATTTCTTGGCCCAGCTGTAGATTAATTATAATGCCCGTGTTTATGTTCTTATGGGTGCTGTTCTAAAATAATTTTTTAAGTCAGTTATTAAAAATGCTAGATGACATAAAAACAGTTGTCCTTTTTATTTTTCATGAAAAAAATCTCCTCGTTTAAAACTCCCAAGTTCTAATCCAAGGACAGAAATTAATTTTGTGGTGTGAAGTTGGGGATAATTTATGGAATCTAGCAAAGATAAATAAAACATTATTATTTTTCCTAAAAAAAAAAAGAAACCTCTGCTCATCCTTATTAGGCTATCCTATTTTCTTTTAAGTAATCTTTCTAGAGATTTTATCCAAATGCAATTATCTGGAGTAAGGCACATGGCAGATGGAGATTGGGTTTGTTCAAGCAAAGTGCAAGACCAGGCTGGATTGGTAGTGAACTACAAGTAAGTGGCAGCTCTGTCCAAGATGGGAAACAGCCAATGGGAAACAACCAGAAGGGGACAAAAAACAATCAGGAAAAAAAACCAGAAACAGGAAAGTTCTGCGAGAAAACCCAGGGCTGTTCTAGAAGGAAGATTTCATAGCACCAGAGGCAAATATGAGGGAGCGGATAAAAATATTCAAGAAATACTCCCTGCAGAGGACTTGGAACACAACTTTACGGAGGCGCCTGAAAAAGTCAAATAGCCCTGACACCCACTGTAAAAACAAAACAAATAAACAATAACAACAGAAGATCCTGAATCAGGAATCAAATTGAATTCCCGTCATAGTATTTACTGGGCACCTCCCTACATGATCCGTATCTTCGAGGAGCTCACAATCTGTCCTACTGGGAATGGAGGTGGGAGTGGAAAGGACGCAGCACACATACTAAACAACTAACTGTTATAAAAAGCAGCTGAGTGTCCGGTTACTAGAAAAACTGAGCTGCCACATAAGGTGTGGTTAATTCTGCCCGGGAATAACCTGGAAGGCTTCACAGAGGAGGTGACATTTGAACAGGGCCTTGAAGGGTAACGGAGCTCTCTGTAGTCACGGAGAATTTTGAGAGACTAGACTATTTTCTAAGGGGAAGAAAAGACACATGCTTTTACTTGCTTTCCTCCAAGGTGTGGAGAGCACTCCTTGAGGAATAATCACTGCGTTTTCCTGTAATAAATCAGGGGCACTTGTTGTTTTCCATATTTCAACAACTGGGGGAATTACTGTAAACCCAAGCACTTCACCCTTTGAAAAGCTTGTCATGGTGCAAAAGCAATGGTCTTTTGAATTCACATGTCATAAAATCCTGCAGGAGCAGCATGTGTGTGGGGAAGGCAGCTTAGGTTCAGTGGAGCTACGTGGAGGAAAAAGATGTTTTGCTGTGTTCAGAGAGATTGTTGACCATTCCTGAGAGATTGCTGAGAGATGGCGCTGTCACTTCTGAGCTGTGTTCCCCCTAAGATGTAAAGGAGAGCCCCGTCTGTAAGCCCTGGTAGCATTTGTGTCTAGACCACAGGAATTCTCTCCTCAGGCTCTGACACCTTGCCATTTGAAACCAAACCGAGAAGGTGGCTTCACGCTGACAGCAGAGTTACCAAACAGATGCTTTTAGCCAGAATATCCAACTGCACTGCTTCAGAAGGAAGAGTTTTCTAGTTCCCAGTACTGCCTAACAGATGGCAGGCTTGCACTTGGGAAACATTTGCCACCAGGATGAAGTAACGTCTTTTAGCAGTTACGGTCTCGTTATTTTTTATTATTATTATTATTATTATTTTTTGCAGTATGCAGCCCTCTCACTGCTGTGGCCTCTCCCGTTGCGGAGCACAGGCTCCGGACGCGCAGGCTCAGTGGCCATGGCTCACGGGCCCAGCCGCTCTGCGGCATGTGGGATCTTCCCGGACCAGGGCACGAACCCGTGTCCCCTGCATCGGCAGGCGGACTCTCAACCACTGTGCCACCAGGGAAGCCCACGGTCTCGTTGTTTTTAATGACCATTGGTGTGATGCACTGTTGTACCTTAGAAAGACCTGGTAACTCATGGAGGGGACTGTGTCTGGTCCTAATCCTTGGGAAGCAAAGTTTTAAAGAATTCAAAAGAGGTGGAAATGATGCTTTCTGTCCAACTCCATTAATAACTAGCTGTGCTTTCGTGGCTTTGACAAGTCCTTCAGTTACTCAAACAAGCTCTGGTGTGGAGAGTGGACACCGCTGGCCCCTCCTGCTTTTGTTCAGGAGCGGCGGATGACAGCTCGCAGGTGCAGTGAGCTCCTCCCTTGCTGTTCAGACCAGGACACTTGGACACCCAGGGATGAGGGCATTTGGGGCCCTTTCCACCTGGAACTCTGGGGAACTGGCTGAACAGCCAGACAGCTTCACCTGTTACTCTGAGGCTTATTCGTCAGACACCTTAAACCCCGGATGCGACCCTCCAGTAACAGAAATCTGCCTCCCCTCTTTGAATCTTTCTCTGGCACGCAGTGGTTCTGCCCCTTAGAATCATCTGGAGAGCTTTTAAAAAATAACCAGTGTCAAGGTCCCCCACTCCAGAGATTCAGATTAATTGTTCTCTGTTTTTTAAAAGCTCCTTGGATGAATCCCACGGGCAGCTAATGTTGAAAAGCATTGCCCTGGAATCTCAGACTTCTGCATAAAGCATAAGTTTTTTTATCCAGTTTTATGCCAGAAAAAAAGTTTACGTCAGTTGATAACACCAGCAACAAAAAATATGATTAATAATAATTGCTTAAAGTATACCGGCTAGCAATTTCTAGTTTACCATCCTTAAAATGGCCTTAGGCTCAGTGAGGTAAATTAGCCGGGAATAAGCAGGTCGTTGCTGCAGAGCTTGGTCGAAAACACCCAGCGTTTCTAATTATCCGAGCTCAACCCCTTTCACTGTTTCACCCTGGCTCCAAAATTACCTAGTCTGTTTTCAGTTATCGGACTATTTGAGGCCCACGAGACATTTACACCGCTGGACTGAACTGGAACATTGAGGTAATTATCTGAGTAATTCAGGCAACGACGTTTACTTTTCCTGAATTACCTGGATCATTACCTCAAGCCTAATAAGATGGAAAGAAGCCAGAGCCGCATTCTGATGGTTTTATTGCTCCAGCAACAATGCATTCTTATTGAAAAGGTCCTGATTTGAAGAAATAAGCGATGGAAGCTTGCAGCGCCCTCATTTGCCACAGGATTCCTCATTAATCATCTGCGGAAGATGGCAGCTGGCTCAGGCTCCCGTGGCCGTTGACTGCTCCTCCTAGTCAAGGAACACAGCCAACCTGGATTGCCGACCTGTTCTCCAAGTCTCTGGGAGTCACCTCAGCTAGCGAGGTGACAAAGAGGAAGGCTTCTGGGCATCGGGTGTTTCTGCTTTCCCACATTTCTTTCTTAAACAATGTCACCAAACAGTCTGCACTACTTCCTTATTTTCCCAGGTGGGGTTTGGCCTGATCTGTAAAATGGAGCACCTCATCCACGTGGCAAGGCCTCACCTTTCACGTCAAGGCTCATGGCCAGAAACTGGAGAACTTATTCCAATTAAAGGGACAGGGACCCCCTGCTTCTGCTGCTGTCACTACCCTGTTACGATGACCAAATGTCTCAGAGGAAGAGGTGTCCATTCTATTTCCAACAAAGAATTCCTCCTCCTGGCACTTGGTCATCTTTCTGGAGCCTCGTTTCATCAGTCATTCTCTCTCCTTCATCTCTCTTCAAGCTTTGCTCTCTACTGGCTCCTTCCATTCTGCCTACAGATAGCATTAACCCTCTCCATCCCTGTAAGCAGAAAGCAAGGAAGCCAGGGAGATTGGGAGGAAGCAGGCGACAGCCAGAAGTTGATAGAGTGACAATATTAGGAGATGGGAAAAAGAAAATAGAAGCCAGAAAAATGGAGTCAGGTCAGAGACAGATTGATGCCTCTGGAAGCCATCGATGCCAATGTGGAAGCCAAGGGAGAAGTGAGTTTCCAAAGAAATAAGTGATGGAAAAGCATGGGTTTGGAATTGAATCCTGGCTCCTTCACTTTCTGGCTACGTGTTAATATTTAAAACAGTGATGTTATTAAAATTCACTTCCTAGGGTGTTATGAGATTGAAATGATTTGTTGCATATAAAACTACCTAGATAAATTTTATGCTAATTAATTATTACTATTATTACTGCACATGGGAAGGGCTGGCTAACAATGATAAATGCTTCTCTGGAGTCAGAGTGGAAGAGGTAGTGGGGGTCTTCTAGTCCTATCCTTTAAACTTTTTAAACCCCTTCCCATGATAAGAAAAACATTTTATAAAGTGATCAAGAATATTCATTCAATATTATATATATATTATTATATATATATATAGTGGGTTGAATAGTGTCTCCCATTTATTTGGAGATAGGGTCTTTGCAGATGTAATGTAGGTAAGCATCAAGATGAGATCATCCTGGATTACAATGGACCCTAAATCCAATGAATGTGTCCTTATAAGAGATAGAAAAGGACACACAGAGGAGGCGATGTGAAGATGGACCCAGAGATTGAAGTGATGCTACTACAAACTAAGGACATCAAGAGTCTCCAGAAGCTGAAGAGTCTAGAAAGGATTCTCGCTTAGAGCTTTCTGAGAGAGCATGGCCCTGGACACCTTGATTTCAGACTTCTAGCCTCCAGAACTGTGAGAGAATACATTTCTGTTTTAAGCCACCTGGTTTGTGGTCCTTTGTTATAGCAGCAGGAACATCATACACGTACTTATATGTATCTGAATCCAGAGCTTCACAAAGTATCTGTACCATGTGTGATGTGCAGATAATATTTTACAGATGTAAAATAATAATAGATTATTTTCTGTTAATGCTGATTGTGACCCACTAAATTGCTTCTCTGACCCATTGATGGGTTGTCACCTACAGCTGGAAAAAAACACTGTTCTACTTTTTCTCTCATTGAGGATGAATGTTGACTGAGAAAAGATATTTGATTTAGCGATTAAGAGTCAATGCTGGATCCTCATTAAATAAATACAAATGAAAAGAGGGAAAAACATCAATGCTAACTTGCAAGGAAATAAATAAGATTGTGGGAGCTGTTAGTTGGGATAGAGGTTTGATCATTATAACAAAGACCCAATGTAGCAGTGGCTTAAACAAAATAGAGGTTTATTCCTCTTGTTAAAGAATAATTTCTTAAAATAAAAGACAAAATTTCAACTCTCATGCCAATATAAAATGAATACATGTCAAAGATTTTAACTCATTAAGTAAGGAAGGAAACAGGAAGACGTTACTACCAGTTCAAAAGAGAATTCAAAGTATCACACTTATGTAGGTCAACCGCGAATGCTGGAATGAATTTACAAATAGTTGTAAAACTGGCTTTTTCCATGGGGCAGGAGAGGGGGAGCAAGAAAGAGGGGAACCCACTGTACCTCCACTAGACAGAAATTGTTTGCCTATGGAACAGAAATAATCATTTGCATTGCTGTCAGTTATGCACAAGTTACAAAGTTATAAAACAGTTCAAAGACAATGAATGGTAGAGATAACCTGGCTGGGTAAGCTCCTCAGGACACCCACGAATCTTTTCATTGCTCACTTCAAAACCTTTCACAGTTTTCCTAATACTCTCTTACATAATAACGCGAGAATAAGTATTCTAGAACTACTGTGGCAGCTCCTAGTGCCAGGGGACCTGCTCCTTCTATCTGGCTTATTTTTCCTCCATCCCTAGGGTGACACTTTGATCTGCATGGACCAAGACAGCTCACCAAGGTCACAACCACACTCCCATCAACAGGAAGGGGGGAAGGGGAAAATTATACCCCTTTCCTTTAAGGGTATAACCTAGAAGTTGCACCCATCACTTCCAATCATATTCTGTTGGCCAGATCTTACTCATATGCCCATTCCTTGCTGCAAGGGAGGCTGGCCAAAGTAGGCTTTATTCCACATGGCCTGGATCATGGGTTTAAGGACTAGTAATTAATAATGAAATGAAGACAGAACATCTTGATTACTCTTTTGAGAACTTTGGCAATGAAAGGAAGAAGTAGACTAGGAACAGGAAGGGAAAGTCAGGCTGAAGGAAGGAAGGAAGGAAGGACTAACCTTCACTGATCTTTCTGAACCAGAAAGCTCACAATGCAGCAAATCCCTCCATGCAGCCTTGCCTAATCCTCAGGGTTAAAAATCTCATTCTCTGGGCTTCCCTGGTGGCGCAGTGGTTGAGAGTCCGCCTGCCGATGCCAGGGACGCGGGTTCGTGCCCCGGTCTGGGAAGATCCCACATGCCGCGGAGCGGCTGTGCCCGTGGGCCATGGCTGCTGAGCCTGCGCATCCGGAGCCTGTGCTCCGCAACGGGAGAGGCCACAACAGTGAGAGGCCCGCATACCGCAAAAAGAAAAAAATAAAAATCTCACTCTCCCCTTAACTCCCATAACCCTTGACGTATGCTCTTTTTCCTCATCACCGACTATTTGTGCATGTGTCTCATCTCTCCTACAGGCTCTAAGCATCTCATTTATCTTTCTAACTCTCAGCACTTCTAGTATACTGCCTTGCCCAAAGCTGACATGCTTCTCATTTATCAACTTCCTCCCTATTGTTCTCTCTTTAGCATGAGCAAGAGTCTAGTGTTTCCCTTCCTCTCTCAACAGGGCAGAGAGTTAACAGTGCTCTTTGAACAGTACTCTTTCCATCTTGCACTCAGGATGAATGCAGAAAATGACTGGTTACAGACCTCAGGGATGGGAGCACCACTGCTCAGAAGTGACAAGTTGCTAATATACAGAAAGCATGGGTGATATTTCTTGCTTCTCATGTTGCATGTTTCTGTGTGTTAATAATTTGTTGGGTAGGTACTAGAATTGATAAATGTGTGCAAATTCATAAAACTGGTTATGACTTTTAAAAAAGTGAGACTTCAGATCCTGAGTTTGAAAATCATGGCTTTAAATCAGATTCTGTTTTGATATACAGTAACACGCAAGATTCCATTAAAGAGTTAAGTGTCTGTTCTACCCAGGAGAGTCTAGCATATTGGAAAGTATTTTGAATACCACAGACAAAAGTACAAATCCTGGTCCTGCTACTTCCTAGCATATATGACCTTGGGCAAGTCAGTTAACTTATCTGGGCTGGGCGTCTACTTTCTTATCCATTAAATGGGGATAATAAATTTACCTTGCATGGTTATTGTGACATATAAGGCTATTGTATGTCCAGTGTCTATCATAAATTCGATGCATTTATTATTTTTTAACACTAAACTGAGAGTATTTGGATTTTTGACTGCATTCATCTTTTTCAACCAAATTTATATTATTATATAGACATAGCTACAGTTAGCAGAAGAAAAGTCATATTTATGTCAGTAATAGGCTATATACAAAGATGAATTAATAAATGCCTCTGTTTCGTCCATCAATCATTTCAGGCAAATTATCAGGAAGTATCACAATAATTTGTATAACACAACTAACAGTTTATCTTTCTGTGAAGTGGGTAAGGTGGGGAGGTGGGGAATGGTTTATGGTAAT
This sequence comes from Globicephala melas, assembly GCF_963455315.2. Lineage (NCBI taxonomy): Eukaryota > Metazoa > Chordata > Mammalia > Artiodactyla > Delphinidae > Globicephala > Globicephala melas. The sequence goes on from NC_083321.1 coordinate 63,135,895, forward strand.
AGCTCTATAGCTTTTAAACTCTACCTTTGTTTCTTATTTACTTTGGGTGAAGGATCTTTTTAGACTCTTTAAAACGTCAAGGACTTCCCTGGTGGCGCAGTGGTTAAGAATCTTCCTGGGGTTTCCCTGGTGGCGCAGTGGTTGAGAGTCCGCCTGCCGATGCAGGGGACACAGGTTCGTGACCCGGTCCGGGAAGATCCCACATGCCGCGGAGCGGCTAGGCCCGTGAGCCATGGCCGCTGGGCCTGCACGTCCCAAGACTGTGCTCCGCAACGGGAGAGGCCACGACAGTGAGAGGCCCGCGTACCACAAAAAAAAAAAAAAAGAAAAAAGAATCCGCCTGTCAATGCAGGGGACACAGGATCGATCCCTGGTCTGGGAAGATCCCACATGCTGCAGAGCAACTAAGCCAGTGTGCCACAACTACTGAGCCTGCGCTCTAGAGCCCGCGAGCCACAACTATGGAGCCCGTGTGCTGCAACTACTGAAGCCCCTGAGCCTAGAGCCTGTGCTCTGCAACAAGAGAAGCCACCGCAGTGAGAAGCCCGCGCACTGAACGAAGAGTAGCTCCTGCTCGAAACAACTAGAGACAGCAGCAACGAAGACCCAACACAGCCAAAAATTTAAAAAGTAAAATAAAATAAAAACAGCTGTCCTTGTTTAAAAAAGAAAAAAAACAACAACTTCTAGTAAGTCTCAGAGACCCCAGTTAAAACTATCAATTAAGTTTGTACAGAAAATATTTTTTCCAAATGTAGTTATATGGCAAATATTTCAGAATGGATATAAGTGATGGTATTTTAAAAATTTTGTTGCGCCTTAAGGTATAGTATCAAGTTCTGCTCATTCCTTCCAGTGGGGGTAGAAAAATGGAGAAGGCAGAAGGAAATTACTTACTTGGCCCTCCTATTCTTTAATAAGGCATTGACCCTTGTCAAAGAAAACACATATACACACGCACACAAACAAGGACCCCCATTTACCTTATTTTCAAATTTAAATTACAGGATCCGGTCATTCATCTTTGTCACAATCTGCCAAACAGTTTTGCAAGAGCATGTTTCATAAACAAGCTCTCCTTTCAGCATCAGCCAGGAAGGTTAAGGTTTAGATCCTGTGTGATAGAAACGCTTTTTGTAATTCTCCCCCAAACATCTGTTCAGTCGCTCATCAACATCTGTCACCCATTTCTAGGCTCAACCCAGACAAAGCTATGTTCTTCTAACACTCCATTCCAAATTGTTACCAAGTGATTCCTACTCAGACTAATCTTACACAGGGATTGAGAAGATGTCTTACTAGATCAAATTCATCTTCTACTAATGAAGCATCTACCCTACAGCCTTGGCATAAACCCAATGGCTCAGAGGAAGGGAAATTCCTCATAACATGCTAACCCGTTTCTGCCTCAAATTGGTACGCTGAAAACTTTTAATTCCCTTCAACCCTTCGGGGTTAGCAAACATCATCCTATACATCCTATACATGTGTGTATCTTTAACTTCAGCCCATCATTTACCCTATTCAAGCCCCAGTGGTGTTGCTTTGCAAACTAACTGAAATAAGAATGTATGAAATGTTTTCTAATACTTGACCCAACTGTTTGCATGAAAAGACAAGAAACGTTGGCTCGTTTGGAAAGACAGCACAGTGGTTAAAAGCATGAAGAAAGACTTGAAGTGAGATCTAGGAAATGTCACCTCTAAGGCAGGTAACCTTGGTTGCTTTAGTTAATGACCCTGGGCCCTCAACTCCTTAGTGGGAAAAATGGGTACCTCATAGGATTATAGAGTTTAAATTGTACGTGTACATTGCATGTAAGATGCCTGACACTGTCACTGGCACATAGGAAACAACTCAGTCAAAGATAACTCTTGCTATCATCACCATCACCATAGTCATCACCACCATCATCATCATCATCAAAGTAGAGAAAGACCAGAACGGCTTTACCTTACTCTTTTGCTCTCAGCACGTCTTTTTCCTTTCTGTTCAACCAGCATTTATTGAGTGCCTCTTATGGGCTCTCAATTACGTGTCAAATGTCAACACGAATCAGGTAAATTCCTTGTTCTCAAGGAGCTCTCTCCTTAGTAGAGGGAGACAGATAGACCTCCACTCTGCTCAGATCAGACTGTGATAAGTGCTATAAAATTATAAGTAAAGCTCCCCATAGTTTATTTGAAGATGTTTTAACACCAAATCTCTGTTTTTCTTATTAGGAGACTTGAATGGGGGCTCATCTTACAAAGTAACTTAGGAATTTAAACCGCAGGGCAGAATTTTCATTTCAATGGGAACCTAATGGTTATAATTTAGGTCAATGTTTATAATGTCAATAGTTCAATGGGGAGGAGGAGAAGGGTTTTCACCTCTGTTTCCATGGATGTTAAAAAAGATAATAATGAAGAAGTCCCCTAGAACCAGATGGAGCAACTGACATTCTTTTTAATTTCCTTCATGAAGTATAACATAAAAAAAATTGAGGAAGCGGCCATGACTCATTAAGACCAATCTGATATGGTAAGTGTACCAAATATTAATATCTATGTATGTACATAGATATCTATATGTAAAGATATAGAGAGAGGTATATAGAGAGAGATTTTATTGGAGATCAGAGTCCCACAGACTCCGTTTTCCATTGAATGTAATCATGAGGAAAGAGTCCCTTTGGGAATTCCATCCTGACGGTAGCTATGGGCCCCTTTTCCATGTTATCTAGAGAAAAGGCAAATGGAGCTGAGCACCTTTCAGACCTACATCCCTCTGCTGTCGTTCCCTCATGGGTCCCTGTCCTAGGGGCCTAAGTCTTGTGTGGGAGATAGATATGTCATACTGAGGACGTGACATTATATGCTGACATCAGCAGAAAGAATCTGAGCTCCTCAGCAGAGGGAGATGGGGCAGGCAGAGACTTACCAGGCAGAGAGACCTGCTTGTGGGGAGGGATTGGGGCTCCTAAGAGTAGGTCTGGAGGGGAATGCAGAATTTGGGTGGGGAGTGGGGTGACTGAGACTGGGAGGAATGGGCCAGAGGCAGCTGTCTCAAAGGAGAGCACAATTTCGTGTTTAACAAGACAACTTCCTAGAAATGGGTGAGATCCAAGGCCCATTCTAGAGACCCCTCAAATGTATTCATGGAGGCTTTCATCGGCCACGTAAGGCCGCATGTCTTCATGGAAGTTTCACAGTGTGTAAATTGCTCCCCTAGGCTTTATCATCCAATGTTATCCTCCTTTAACAGATTGAAAAATTGAAGCTTACCAGCTGTGTGTCTTTGGGTGTTTTACTTAACTTCTCTGAACCCTCATCTCCTTACCTCTGAATGGAGAAAACAGTGCCCACCTCTCTGAGTGTCTGGGAATATTTATGGACATTGTCTGGTGGTAACAGGCATGCATCCATTAACTTCTTTGTGGCCCAGAGTTATTAACTAGGAAGTGATAAGAAATCAAACCCAGGTATCCTGACCACTACATCACACATATTCCGGGGCATCACTCCACTTCCAGGCACACCTGGTAGACAAAGTACACACCTAAGTCCCAGCTGAGCAGTCACCAGGTTTCCGTGTGAAGTTGGGAGGCATTTGCCTCTCACCCTTCAACTCCCACCTACTTCAACAAACCCTGGCCCTGCTGACTCCCACCCCAACCGCAGTCCCCACTGATGGGGAGTTGAGGGAGAACAAGCAAGTCAAGAAAAAATATTACCCCAAGGGAGGCATCAGCCATGAAGTAAATTGGGAGGGGAAACTAATGACAAGTAACACTAAAAAGACCCGATTTATCAAGATGTTTTTACTTGTCTTTAAACAAAAATTACAAAGGAAAATCAGATAACCAAAGAATGCATGGTCTGTGAGGGAGAAAACAAGGAAATTGAGCTAGAAAAGGGAAGGGACTGACTAAACACCACTTTGAAAATAGAGATGTTTCTAAATCAGTGGGCCCTAAGGACATGTTTCCTGAGACACTTATAGCCAAATGTATTCGTTTCACTGAAAATCAACCTAAGACTGGAATCTTGATCTTAAGTTGGTGAGAGCTTTAAAACTTGATTTATTGTTTCCCCCTCAAAGCCTTCCTCTGCTGCTACACAGACACTTTGTACTTTGTCTCAGGGTCTGGAAGCCACATTCTGCCTCCCAGGCAGGACCCTTGGTAGGGCAGGCAGGTGGAGAAGGTGATCTGTATGTGTCCAGGTGATGCCCAGCTTCCCGTGCCCACCTGGCCATAGAGCTTGGAAAAGCAACTGGCCCAGGACACCATGCAGGTAAACCAGGCACACGATGACTCAGGCTGCGTCATGTGTTTTTCTTAAATGTATATCTGATCCATTCTACACACAGAATTCACAGGTATTTTTTAATGTAAACAGATCACCCTCCTTCCCTGCTTACGACCCTTCTGTAACTTCCCAGGTCACCAGAATGAAATTCACGCTCTTCACCAGAGGCTACGAGGCCCTGCAGGGTCTGGTTCTGAGCCACCTGGACGTGCTCGTTTTGTGTCTCTCTTTCCCACCACGACTATGCCACAGCTGCATTTTCCAGCTGACCCGTTTGTAAGTGACACCCTCTTCTTTCCAGCTTATAGTCTGCGCACGTGCTGTTCCCTCTGCCTGGAATCTCTTCCCCGGCCCCTTTGGCTGACTAGTGCCCACTCCTTCAAATCTCAGCATTATTGTCTATTTCTTAAAGAGGCCTTCCCTGTCTCTTAATCCATTTAGTTCAGCCCCTTTTTACACTCACAGTAGCCCAGTCTCTTCCTTATTGGCGCTTATTAAAATTTGTGGAGTTATTTGTTTAATGTCTGTCACCGCACCCCTCATAGATGGGGGTATTGTCCACAACTATTTTATGGGTATTGTATGCCATGAATATAGGACAGCTCCTGGCTCAGAGTGCTGTGTGACAAACATTTGGAGAATCAGTGAATGGCTGCCTTGGTGAGAACTACCAGGTTATCTGCTCCTGCAGCTGGCGCAGAAAGGGTACATGTGGCTTCTGACCAAAATCAGCTCACAACATAATATCCAATTATTAAAAGTGCTTGTCACCCAATTGAATTGAAGGCAAAATGGTAGGTTGGCAGACTGTCTTCTCCTTCCAGCCAAGGCACTGTGGTCAAGGGAGGTTACTGGTCTGAAAACGTATAAAGAACTTTGAGAAAAATAAGGGCCATTTTCTAAAACCAGGAAGCCCCTAATCAAAAGTCTCCTGGAGAACTGGTCACTCAGGTCACACAGTCACTCACGTAAAAGCCAAAATGTCAGAATGTGAAGCTGATATTTGAAAGAGAAGCAGCTGCACCTCCAGAGAAAACTGGGTCCCGCAGATCCTTGCCCACGTGGTGCAGTGTTTGCCCGTGTTATCCCGAGAAGCCCAGCTGTTCCCATAACTAAAGGCAATTTCCAGGCATTCCTCTGGTTTTCCACTAATTGTAAAATATTATTATAAAGGCATAGCCTGTCAAGCCATGGTCATTTATGAAAACCAGGACACTTTCTGGGAAAAGCAGATAAAGAGAGAAACTCACGACGCATGTCTGTCTCCCTCTACTGAGCCAGGACTGGGGGCTCCTTCCAGGCCAGAAACTGGATGCTCCTGGTCTTTGTTTACCTGGAGCCCAGAACAGTGCTGAGCACAGAGCAGATCATCGGTTCATGTCTACTTGAATAACAGATGGATGAGAGTGTGTCTATGCGGTTTGTGGAGTTTTCTTTCACTGAGATGAAGCTGCCCCTCCCGGTAGCCATTTAAGAAGATGCTGTACCTTTAACCTGACCCACCTGTGCTCAGACCTTGTGGAGACATACTCTACAATCCCCAAATCCCCTTCTTTACTCCCAGCTTCTCCTGCTCTGTTTACGCTCAGTCTGTGTCCTGACCTTTGACAATATCTCCCAGCTGGAGTCTTCTCTCCCTTAACACAAGGCATTTGTACTCAATTTTCCACTCCCTAACTACTGTAACTCAGGCTATCTCATTTCCATCTTTGGCTACTTGGATAAGAGTCTTCATCCAATCTTCAGCCAGTTCAGGTTCACTTACCTCCCCTCAGCCCACTCCCTCTGTGAAATTTTAAAGAAATTGGATAAATTGCCTAGCTGCCACCAGATGGCAGGTAACAGGCCTGGTGTCATAGGCCCAGTTATTAAACTACCTCCAGATATGAATGACTAAGGAGAAAAAGATTAGTGCACATGATGCCACTACCTATGTTTTTTCTACAAAGACAGTAAAGAAAACTACCCAAAACAGAATAACATCAAAGCACAGATTGGCGCTTATTTTTTCTGATCTTAACTAATTCCAAACTGTTTCTCTCAACCCCCTTATGCTTTCAGGCTTGAGTTGGAAATTTCTTCCCTTTACTCCAAGGATAAAAGATGTATATAATAGTTGTTAAGAGCTTGGACTGTGGATTCTGGGAAAGCAGTATGGAAATTCTGGTTCTACCTCTGAGTAGAGTGAGCAAGCTATGTAACCGTTTCAAGCCTCGGTCTCCTTATTGCCAAGATACGGAGAACAACAGCACAGAGGAAGATTACTCACTGAGCTGTCTGAGACTCACCTGCCTCGATGAATGAATAATATTTCCAAAGTATAGATACCTCATCTTCAAAATAGCTTTTCTTGGGCTTCCCTGGTGACGCAGTGGTTGAGAGTCCACCTGCCGATGCAGGGGACACAGGTTCATGCCCCGGTCCGGGAAGATCCCACATGCCGCGGAGCGGCTGCGCCCGTGAGCTATGGCCGCTGAGCCTGCGCGTCCGGAGCCTGTGCTCCGCAACGGGAGAGGCCGCAGCTGTTAGAGGCCCGCGTACCGCAAAAAAAAAAAAAAAAAAAAAAAAAAAAAGCTTTTCTCGCTACCGTTTGATCCAGCTCCAGAATCTTTTAGATATATTTCCTCCTCTGCCTCCCCCTCCTCCTCCTGTTCTCTCTCTCTCACTCTTTCTCTGTTCTTATCTATTATATGGATTAAGGGATGAATGTCTAATGTCAATTTGCCCAATTACAGTTAAAAAATGTAAAAGATGTGCTATCCACCAAAATATAAGCAAACAAGAATCCCAGCTTCTTGTCTTACAAGGTAACTGCCATCATCTGTCCTGATTCATGCCATCTATGTTGTGTGGACTGAGCTCTTCAGACATGCCTATCAGTCATTTACATGTCAGCCACATGCACCACTACCGTACCAAGTGGTTACTCAATTACCGTAATTTTTCATGCATAATTTTAAAAAATATTTTTAGAACAATTAAAGTACTTATTTCCAGGGCTTCCCTGGTGGCACAGTGGTTGAGAGTCCACCTGCCGATGCAGAGGACACGGGTTCGTGCCCCGGTCCGGGAAGATCCCACATGCCGCGGAGTGGCTGGGCCCGTGAGCCATGGCCGCTGAGCCTGCGCGTCCGGAGCCTGTGCTCCGCAACGGGAGAGGCCACAACAGTGAGAGGCCCGCGTACTGCAAAAAAACAAAAAAACAAACAAACAAAACTTATTTCCAGACCCCTGGGTAAATGGGTAAACAAATTTGGGTAAACAAATTTGACTGTTTTGTATTAGTCTCCAAGATAACTTCTATACAACCCACAGGAAATAGAGAAGATCATTAAAATACATGATTACTGAGAGATAAATGGAGTGATGGAATAGGAGTTAATATCACTTGAGCTCAGACTGCCCCTGTAAGATCTGCAGGAATTGCATGACAGGACAAGGTTTTGCAGAACAATATTTCATCAGGAGATAATGGCAGTATCTCATTAGGCTAAAGGGAGATGACAGATGATGGAAGACCACTTTTCATGACAGCTCTTCTCTGATTGTAATAATACCTTATGCCGTCTCCACATGACAGAGACGTAAATTCATACTGTATCTAAATAACACCAAAACAGTGAGTCAATTCAGGGTTTTAAAAAATTAATCAAAAATTGTTTCGCTCCATAGAGAGATCCAGCCATAGATTGAACCTACATAGGATATATTTTAGCATTTTACTGGTAAAAAATAAGACATATTTAACTATAAATAAAGTGCCTAAATGAAAGATATTTATATATTTTTATTAATTTATTTAATTTATTTATTTTTGGCTGGGTTGGGTCTTTGTTGCTGTGCATGGGCTTTCTCTAGTTGTGACGAGCGGGGGCTACCCTTCGTTGCAGTGTGTGGGCTTCTCATTGCGGTGTCTTCTCTTGTTGCGGAGCATGGGCTCTAGGTGTGCGGGCTTCAGTAGTTGTGGCACATGGGCTCAGTAGTTGTGGCTCGCGGGCTTAGTTGCTCTGCGGCATGTGGAATCTTCCCGGGCCAGGGCTCGAACCTGTGTCCCCTGCATTGGCAGGAGGATTCTTAACCACTGCGCCACCAGGGAAGCCCAGAAAAATATTTATATATTTAAACTTTGCTACTTGAAGGTCATTTCTAAAGTATCTAGAATAAGCTAAAATTTTTTCAATTAAAAAAAAAGATTTCCTGTAAGTACCCACTTTTAACATTCTAAATATTCTCTCTCTTGTTCTGTTTTGTCCAGAAACACTGACTTTTTTTTTAATTCCCACCTTGGGTATTAGATTACACATCTATTTGTTCATTTTCATCTTGTGTGTCTCACCTACTAGAGTGAGTGCAAAGATTTTTTTTTTTTAAGGCTGTGTTCCCAGTACGAAGGATGATCCTTGGCACATAATTGGTGCTCAGTGAGTAATTACTGAATAATGAATTATTTTTCCTTTGCTCTCCTATATCTTCTAAATGTCCTATGCATTATTTTGTAATAAGAAATAAAAATAATGTTGTTTTAGAAGTAACAGGATCCAAGAGTGACCAATATGGATCACTATATGGTGAGTTCTGAAGTTGCTTTCTCCTTTCTTAGATCTCCACTCATCCCCCCACCCCTCCCACCCTACCTCCACACCCGCCAATTTACAGCGGCTAGGGTTACTGAATGCTTTCCTCTGGTTCTTCTAACTAGTAAGACTGCATGCTTCTATCTGAGTTTTAGCTGTCCTGCTGAGTACTGACTGGAGTTTTCCCTCAGGTAAAAATCCATCAAAAATGCAAAACTCACACATGACATTTCTTTCTTCCAAGCGTGACTCTTGTCCACCATGTCAGCTTTGGTTCCTCTTTAATTGCCTCCCCGTGACTGGTTTTTATATTTTTTTCTATAGCTTATACTTGTTACTTATGGGAAATATTTACAGGAGCAACTCTGCCATTATCAGAAGTGGAACCTCAGATTTCCACGTTTTAGAAAGCACTCTACAGGAGTGTTGGGAATGGATTGGAGGTGAGACTAGGGATAGGGAAATAAGTCAGGATGCTGTGGTAAGATGCCCAGGGAAAGGGGATGAGAGTTCATAGCAGCAGCATTTAGGTGAAAAGGAAAGTTTGTATTTGAGAGTTCCAGACTCTAAAATCCCAACTCTTCAGGAAAATGGCCAGCTTTGGAGTCTGAACTAAAATGTCAAGAGTTTCTGGTTAGGGAATGCAGTTTGTGGTGAGAGTTGATGTGATGATCTTGGGTGGTATTTTCTCAGGAGAGAGTGGGAAGTTCGAGAAGGGAAAGGGACCAGAAGTTGAACCCTGGGGAAGATGCAGAGAGTGATGGGCAGCAAAGTGGCTAAGAAGAGTAGGAGATGTTGGAGAATCAGGAAAGTGGTAGTGGTGATACTGAGAGCTGAGAGTTGTTGTTGGTTAATAACATCGATTAACTCAAATTAATCCAGTAAGCTGAGGTCCAGAAAGCTCCCATTGGACTTGGTAGTTGGAAAGTCACCAGTGACCTTTGTGGGGCAGTTTCAGTGGAGGTTGGAGAAGCCAGATTGGAGAGAGTTAAAAAGTGAACCGGAAGTGAAGAAGCGCAGATTGTTCTGCATCTATAGATGCCTTTGAAGCAATTCCACTTGTTCTCCTGTGATCTTTGTCTACACACAAATTTTACAATCATGCACCACCTAATTTTTTTTGAAGTGTAATTATATTAAGCCATTTTTGGTTCCCTTTTTTATGTGAATATCCTTGAAAAAATTGCCATCTGGTTATGCTTTCAAAAGCATTTAGGGGGCTTCCCTGGTGGCGCAGTGGTTGAGAGTCCGCCTGCCGATGCAGGGGACATGGGTTCGTGCCCCGGTCTGGGAAGATCCCACATGCCGCGGAGCGGCTGGGCCCGTGAGCCATGGCCGCTGGGCCTGCGCGTCCGGAGCCTGTTCTCCGCAATGGGAGAGTCCACAACAGTGAGAGTCCTGCGTACCGCCAAAAAAAAAAAAAAAAGCATTTAGAAGCAAACAATTGGCAAAGAGATTGCAATAGTGGCAGACACTTCCAGTAATGTCCATCAATAACTTTCCCCTCAAAAGATTTCATAATTTCACCTACTAAAGTGGAGGTATCTTTGGAAGGCAGCTATGCTCACCACTGTACAACCAATGCTGCACTATGTGGAGGTGTCTTTGTTAATTCGCACCTCTAGTTGGTTGGGATCGCAGGCTGCCAATTACTAGCTATATGACGCTAATCTTCCTGAGCCTCGATTTCTTGGCAGAGATAATAATAATAACAACAACAAGACCAGCTAAGCATTTACATAATGCTAACTACTTGCCAGGCACTATTCTAAGTTTTCACATGTATAACAATAACAAATAATTTAATTATTTTGACAACTCAACTAGGTACTATTATTATCCCCACTTAAGATGAGAAAGCTGTGGTACAGAGAGGTTAAAACACTTGCCTAAGCTCACAGAGCTAATAAGTGACAGAACCAAGATTTGAACACGCAAGCAAGGACCTCATTCAATGGCAACTGATACTGTTGTTAGTACAGTTTATTCATTTACTCAATATATATTTACTGAGCACATATTCTAAGGCAGGCAATGTACAAGGACCTGAGTATATAGTGGAGAGTAAAATCTTGGCCTTTGCTAGAAAAGATTCTAATCTGATCAGGGAGATAAGCAATTGAAGGGTGAAAATAAATAAATAAATATGTAATAACAACTTAACTATAAGCTTAATGCATAAGGCATTAGCTTTTGTGCCTTGCTATGGAGAAAACAAACAAGATGTGGTACAAAGAATAATGGGGAGGGACTTCCCTGGTTTTCCAGTGGTTAAGAATCCGCCTTGCAATGCAGGGGACGCGGGTTCAATCCCTGGTCAGAGAACTAAGATCCCACATGCTGCAGGGCAACTAAGCCCACATGTCGCAACTACTGAGTCCTAGCGCTCTGGAGCCCACGTCACAACTAGAGAGAAGCCCTCGTGCTGCATCGAAGAGCCCGCGTGCCGCAACTAAGATGTTGTGTGAGCCCAACGCAGCCAAATAATTAATTAATTTTAAAAAAAGAATGATGGGGAATTTCTTAACCCTGGGTGGTAAGGAAGTCCTCTGTAAGAAGGTAGACATTAAAACTGACATCTGGCTGACAGAAAGGATCCAGCCATGAGGAGCAATAGGGGAAGAGTATACCAGGCAGAAGGATCTGCATTGTGAAGACTCCAAACATGTAAGACCTAGGGGACAATTTGGACAAGGGCAAATTGAGATAAGCAAAGTCTGGCAACATGGAAAGATGGCCAGATCATGCAAAGTCTTGAAGGCCGTGGTAAGGAGTTTGGATTTTACTCAGAATATAATGCAGATTCCTTGAAAGTTTTGAAGCAGGGAACTAGCATGATTCCGATTGTATTTTTAAAAGCTCACTCTGGCTGTGATGTGGAGAATTATATTGGGGAGGGGGCAGGAGCTGGAGAGGGGAGATCAATTAGGAAGCTGTTGAGGTAGTTCAAGTGAGAGTTGATTGGTATCTTCGATTGGGGTGGTGGTTGCACAGATGGGGAGCCCCAGGGAAGAAAGTAAGAGACACTCAGCTGTAGGCCCAAGTTGCACCAGTGGGAAGCTGGTAGAATTTTGCAAGTAATTGATCTCCACAGAGATGGCTAGCGTAAGTAAGCAGTGATCCAAGATGACTTGAAGTGCTACATGAGACATGTCTAATGTAACCTCTCTTTTATCTCAGTGAAAATGTGCACCTAGAAATTCTCTAGACTTCCTTTCGATCCCATTGCTCACCCTTGCTGGAGGCCAAGAGCAGGAATACCCAGCGATAGGGCTGAGATTGCTATGATGGGCTTAGACCCATGTAGGTTCAACCCTTGGTCTGGGCACATTGTCCCTGAACAAAATCAAGGTTCTGTGAAGTAGAAGGAGGCAGCGAATGGTTACTGGCCAGACAGCCCACACGCCTACCAGAGACAGGTCTGAGAGGAAAACATCAAGAATTCTGATTTGAATAGAGTAAGTTTCAAAACACCTGAGAAATGGTGTCGATTAGACTGTTGGATATACAAGTCTGGAATGAAAAGAGAGGTTTGAGCTCCACGTATCTTCTTTTAAGTTTACTGTTCTGTTTAAAATGTGCTGAGTTGTTGAGGTCACCTCAGATCTTGGAAATCATTGCGAATATAAATGGGAATGGGAATGCGGCACAAATAACCATGAGGGCTTTCTTGAGTGTATCAGGATTCAGTTTTACAATGTGAGATGTGATTAACCTCGCAGCCGGCCTATCTGAGAACAGCTGAGAGCGAGGAGGGCAAGGACATATGGCGCAGCAGTTGGGAACCATCAGTCGCAGCAGCGCAGCTGCCTGGGAACTTTCGAATGGAGAGTGTTTCATTGGAAAGGCTTCAGTCATACTAAAGGACCAGGGTATCCACGGGAACATGAAAGGAGACCAGGATTAAGAATTTGGGCAGAGGAGAGTCCAAGAACACTCTCCCATCCCAGGCATTGATGCTCTGTGAAGACAGAAAACAATATGGCAAAGACAGATCCCAGCACACCCAAGGTGTGATAATGGGTAGGCTGGCTCAGGAGTTAGAGGGACCTCGGTTCCAAACCTGGCTCTGACCTCAGGACAGTTCTTTACCCTCTTTGAATCCCAGTCCCTTCATTTCTAAAACAATGTGATGCCTACCCTGGAGGCCTAAGATGAGGAAATGAGATAATGTAAGAAAAGAGACCAGTGGTGCCTCTTTTTTTAAAAAAAATAAATTTATTTGTTTGTTTTTGGCTGCATTGGGTCTTCATTGCTGCGTGTGGGCTTTCTCTAGTTGCAGCGAGCAGGGGCTACTTTTTTTTTTAACATCTTTATTGGAGTATAATTGCTTTACAATAGTGTGTTAGTTTCTGCTTTATAACAAAGTGAATCAGTTATACATATACATATATCCCCATATCTCTTCCCTCTTGCGTCTCCCTCTGTCCCACCCTCCTTATCCCACCCCACTAGGTGGTCACAAAGCACTGAGCTGATTTCCCTGTGCTATGCGGCTGCCTCCCACTAGCTATCAATTTTACATTTGGTAGTGTATATATGTCCATGCAACTCTCTCACTTTGTCCCAGCTTACCCTTCCCCATCCCCATGTCCTCAAGTCCATTCTCTAGTAGGTCTGCGTCTTTATTCCCGTCCTGCCCCTAGGTTCTTCATGACCATTTTTTTTTCTTAGATTCCATATATATGTGTTAGCATACGGTATTTGTTTTTCTCTTTCTGGCTTACTTCGCTCTGTATGACAGACTCTAGGTCCATCCACCTCACTACAAATAACTCAATTTTGGTTTTTTATGGCTGGGTAATATTCCATTGTATATATGTGCCACATCTTCTTTATCCATTCATCTGTCAATGGATACTTAGGTTGCTTCCATGTCCTGGCTATTGCAGATAGAGCTGCAATGAACAGTGCGGTACATGACTCTTTTTGAATTTTGGTTTTCTCAGGGTATATGCCAGTAGTGTGATTGCTGGGTTGTATGGTAGCTCTACTTTTAGTTTTTTAAGGAACCTCCATACTGTTCTCCATAATGACTGTATCAATTTACATTCCCACCAACAATGCAAGAGGGTTCCCTTTTCTCCACACCCTCTCCAGCAATTATTGTTTGCAGATTTTTTGATGATGGCCATTCTGACCGGTGTGAGACGACATCTCAATGTAGTTTTGATTTGTATTTCTCTAATGATTAATGATGTTGAGCATTCTTTCATGTGTTTGCTGGCAATCTGTATATCTTCTTTGGAGAAATGTCTATTTAGGTCTTCTGCCCATTTTTGGATTGGGTTGTTTGTTTTTTTGATATTAAGCGGCATGAGCTGCTTGTAAATGTTGGAGATTAATCCTTTGTCAGTTGCTTCATTTGCAAATATTTTCCCCCATTCTGAGGGTTGTCTTTTCGTCTTGTTTATGGTTTCCTTTGCAGTGCAAAAGCTTTTAAGTTTCATTAGGTCCCATTTGTTTATTTTTGTTTTTATTTCCATTTCTCTAGGAGGTGGGTCAAAAAAGATCTTGCTGTGATTTATGTCAGAGTGTTCCGCCTATGTTTTCCTCTAAGAGTTTGATAGTGTCTGGCCTTACATTTAGGTCTTTAATCTATTTTGAGTTTATTTTTGTGTATGGCATTAGGGAGTGTTCTAATTTAATTCTTTTACATGTAGCTGTCCAGTTTTCCCAGCACCACTTCCTGAAGAGTCTGTCTTTTCTCCACTGTATATTCGTGCCTCTTTTATCAAAGATAAGGTGATCATATGTGCGTGGGTTTATCTCTGGGCTTTCTATCCTGTTCCATTGATCTATATTTCTGTTTTTGTGCCAGTACCGTACTGTCTTGATTACTGTAGCTTTGCTTTGTAGTATAGTCTGAAGTCAGGGAGCCTGATTCCTCCAGTTCCGTTTTACTTTCTCAAGATTGCTTTGGCTATTTGGGGTCTTTTGTGTTTCTATACAAATGGTGAAATTTTTTTGTTCTAGTTCTGTGAAAAATGCCAGTGGTAGTTTGATAGGGATTGCACTGAATCTGTACATTGCTTTGGGTAGTAGAGTCATTTTCACAATGTTATTCTTCCAGTCCAAGAACATGGTATATCTCTCCATCTGTTTGTATCATCTTTAATTTCTTTCATCAGTGTCTTATAATTTTCTGCATACAGGTCTTTTTTCTCCTTAGGTAGGTTTATTCCTAGATATTTTATTCTTTTTGTTGCAATGGTAAATGGGAGTGTTTCCTTAATTTCACTTTCAGATTTTTCATCATTAGTGTATAGGAATGCCAGAGATTTCTGTGCATTAATTTTGTATCCTGCTACTTTACCAAATTCATTGATTAGCTCTAGTAGTTTTCTGATAGCATCTTTAGGATTCTCTATGTATAGTATCATGTCATCTGCAAACAGTGACAGCTTTACTTCTTCTTTTCCAATTTGGATTCCTTTTTTTTCTTTTTCTTCTCTGATTGCTGTGGCTAAAACTTCCAAAACTATGTTGAATAAGAGTGGTGAGAGTGGGCAACCTTGTCTTGTTCCTGATCTTAGTGGAAATGGGGGCTACTCTTTGTTGCGATGGCTTCTCATGTTGCAGAGCATGGGCTCTAGGTGTGTGGGCTCAGTATTTGTGGCACACAGACTTAGTTGCTCCGTGCACGGCATGTGGGATCTTCCCGGACCAGGGCTCGAACCCTCGTCGCCTGCATTGGCAGGGGGATTCTTAACCACTGCGCCACCAGGGAAGTCCAGTGGTGCCTCTTAATGAGGCAAGAATCTGCTTAGAGTTGTAATAATATAATAACCAAAAATTACGTGGGGATGTGAATGTCCAAAAATAGATTAACCACCTAAATCACATGGCAACTGCATAGCAGAATGTTACGTATCATTTATAAGTACGTGTTAAAGAACATAATTAATGGGGACATATTTACCATCTAAAGTTATGTGAACAGAGCAGGATGTAAAATGTATATAAATATTATTTTTGAAAAGGAACTATACACATCAAAATGTTAACAGTGGTTGTTTGAACTGAAAAAATATAGATTTGGGTTTGTTTTTATCAAAAAAGCACACAGATTTTTGTCAGTTTCTGAGTTTCCTATGAGAATGAATTGCTTTTATAGAACATGGGAATTTAATTGGAGATATTAAATGGTGGATGATTTAATGTCACTGTGGTTGTTACCCTTATTAGTGTATTGTTCTAATTTGCTGTTCCTCAAACCCACCACTGGCATAGCCCCTGGGAAAATGGCAACAATCCAGTGGAACCCAAAAATGTGCACCTAGAGGAATTAAAAGGATTTTTCTTCGTTTGATTTGGGTGGTTTCCACTGGCTGGGTGTGCCTCATCCTGACAGGAAGTGTGTGTCACCAGACAAGAATTTTATTCTTTGCAGCAAAAAGTTGGTTAGTGGAGACAGAAAAAAACAGCCATGAGTGTTTCTCATGGATCCTGCTTGGTTGTGTCAGACCAGTTCTCTTGTGTGGCTGGCATCCCTCCGAGAGGAGAACCCTCCACTCAGGGGCCGCCCTGCTGCAAGTGGGATGTGCTGTAGGGGTCTCCCAGGGCTCTAAGAGGTCAGTTTCATTTGACCCCTGGGCTCTAAACCTGGCTTTGCCCCTCGGTAGAGTCACCAGCCCTCCCTAAGCCTCAGTTTCTCAACTGTAAAAGCTTTTGTATCTGCCATGCCACTCCCTCTGGAAAGGGAGTTTCTTTCAGGGCTGGGACCATGCTTCATTCCTTTCTGTATCCATAGGGCCTAGCCGAGTGCCTAAGGTCAATTAAAGTCTGCTAAGTGACAAAGTTGCATAAGTGGCTTTTAAAATGTTCCATCCAGGCTTGGCAATTAAATTTGTGAACATGGTCCTCCAGGGTATATTTATACATAATGGCTTATTTCGGGGAAAAAAACCTAAAATAAATGTCGGGAAATGGTAAGATAAATCTGCACAGTGGTACATGAAGGGACCCACGTAATATCCATATTAATCTCTTTGATTCTTGCTTTCCTCACATCTCCAAAATAGTATCTACTTTATTGAGTTCTTTTGTGCCTTGAATGAGCAGTGTTTTGTCAAGTGCTTAGCACATTTGTGCACCCATTAAATGTTCATTTCCTTTCAGCAAGGGTAGTGAAAGGTAGCTCTCATAGCTAACGCTGGACTATTTGATTTGAAGGACTTGACCCCAGGCATCCTGGCTGCCATCCAATAATGGCTATATCCAATAGTGACACAGATTTTTCAATGGAGAATAAATAATTCCCAATAGGAAAGACCATAACATTGATCTCAGCGCATATCCCATCCAATGTTGGAAGCCTTATATGGTCACGTAGGAAAGTGTAATTAACTGCCCATTCATTTACAGAATGCCCACCATGTGCTAGGCATTGTACCAGGCACTGGAAGGTCAGGGAGAAGACCCAATCCCTGACCACAAATAACTCACTGTCCAATAGAAGAGACAGAGGCAGAAACAAATTATTATAATATAATGCAATGAATCCTAGATTAATAGCCCATGGGAGGAAGAGAAACATCCAACCACACTTAGCAATGAAATGTACCTCTTTCATTTTTATATGAAGCCCAGAGCTCTCCTATATTTCTGAAGTATAGAAAACATTTAGAAGAGACTGTCTGTGGAAAATAAAAAGGCATCACCTTCGCAAAGGATAATCTCACTTACGGAGTAAATAAAATGAAGCTAAGTGCATGGGTGGGATACACAGAAATGAATACAAATGCAGAGACCAAGTTCAGTAGGGGTCACACCATGGGCAATGTGTTTATTGGAGGGAGGAGGAGGTGATGGGTGGTGAGAAAGTGGTTCTCTCGTCATCTATATGTTTCCATAGTGTTTATGTTTTTAGCATCAAGGTGGTAGTCAGATATTACTTATGCTATAATTGCATTATTACATATGCATAGGAAATGGATGGGAAGGAAGGAGCCTTTCCTCAGGTGTCCACATGGTTTGCTCCCTCATCTGCTTCAGGGCCTTGTTCAAATGGCACTTTCAGAATATCCTTTTTTTTTTTTTTTTTGCGGTACGCGGGCCTCTCACTGCTGTGGCCTCTCCCGTTGCGGAGCACAGGCTCTGGACGCAGGCTCAGCGGCCATGGCTCACGGGCCCAGCCGCTCCGCGGCACGTGGGATCTTCCCGGACCGGGGCACGAACCCGTGTCCCCTGCATCGGCAGGCGGACTCTCAACCACTGCGCCACCAGGGAAGCCCCGGAATATCCCATTTTAAGTCGCCACCTCACCACCAGTAAAATCCCCATCCCCTTCTCTCGTTTCTCCGTCCCCATAGCACTTACCAGACTCTGACACTAAGTATTTTACTTCTTTTAAAAGTTGATTGTCTGCCTTCCGAACTATAATGGAGACTCTGGCGGAGCCGGGATTGGTGTGTGTTGTTTCCCGGCTCTAAACCCAGCGCCTTGGACACACGGCAGGTGCTCCACAAGCCAACTGCCTGACTTCCAGACAATAGGTTAAGAGCAATAATTTCTGAATGGAGTGATTACAAATCTTTTTATTTCCTTCTTTCTGCTACTTGGTATCTGAATTTTTGAAATGAGCTCATGTTAATTTTATTACCTTAACTTTTTAAAAAAGTTGACTGGGAGGCAATAAAAGGAGACTCCAGTAGAAACCACAAGGGGAGAAGAAAGGGCTGATGGAAGTCAGGCCAAGGAGCAGGGGAGACCTCATGAGACACCTGGTGGGTGAGGATAAAGTCCCTCTCCCAAGACTCCTCTGCTACCTTGTTCTTTTCAGACACCAGGATAAATGCCTGGTCTATAGGTCACTGGCTCACAAAGGATCTCCTGCCCCATAGCGCCCCGTTCCCCGAACAAAGGGCCCAGAAATTTATCCTCATTCTTCTATCCGCCAAATGTTTTTATCTGGTTCCTACTTAGGTTTCAGCCAATTCTTTGCTGAAGCAACTTGGCTTCTTGTTTTCCTTGGGAACCAGACTCTTTTTAAGTCGAAGCCATAAAAAGGATGAAACCCATTACCTGATACTTTTCTATTCAGCTATTCAAACCATGTCACAGATGGGGGCCCTGCGTGCCACACTCTCATTGTGGGCCGCGGCATCTAAGCTGAACACTTTGCATAAGGCACATGGGGAAAGTGAATGCTAAAGGTTTGTTTTTTCCGTTCTTTTTTTCCCCTTCCATTTTTCTCTATTCTATTTCCAATCTAGAGCTATGGTCTTGAGTGAATGATTGTAGAAACAGCTTGGTCCTCCTCTCTAGGTGCTGCCGAAGAGCAGCGGGAGAAGGTGGTCAAGATGGTCCAAAAGGTAAGGGACTTGGATTCTCATAATTGCTCTGCCACTAACTGGCTACATGATCTTTGTTAAGTCATGTCACCTCTCCGTGCCTCAGTTTCTTCATCTGCAGAATAAGTGTTTTTGAAGTGTTTTTCCAAGTCCCTGCCCTAATCAGTTTTTGTTTAACTGAGGATCAACAGTGACACCTTGTGGTACCCCCTGGTTTCGGTTCAGTTTTCTAGCCTACAGCCTAGGGCGTTTCATCCACAGAGAGCCAAGAACCCCCTCCCTGGTCCACCCACCCACGGGTGAAGACCTGTGCTTCTGTGGTGAAGCGTGAAACTCGATGTGAATGTGAGGGTTTCACCCCCAGGTGTCTTGTGGGGCTGGCAGTGCAGCTCTAGAGGGGGACCTGGGAACATCTAACAGGGCAGGAGCTGAGATTCAATGGTTTTCCAGGGCTCCTCCTAATTTCTCAAATAAGCCTTAAGGCAGACAGAGTATACACAGCGTGGCCTAGGGACCTACGACAGACATCTAACTGGCCCCGGAATGAATGTGTGACAGAGGACGGGACACTTAAATCTGCATCTTACAGAATGAGTAGAGTTCTGCCTGCAGAGGAACTCCAGAAGAAAGAACAGGGTGACTATGGGCAGGCTCTATCTGCAAATCAAAACCAGTACCTTCTTGATCCAACCACTTCCCCTTCCACATATCACTCAATTTCTCAGCTTCATATTTTCAATGTTCCAAAAGAGCAAATTTCATGCTCTGTCCTCGCATCTGCATTTCCTAGTCACCCTTCACCCCACCCGGTCTCAGCGACTAACCAATGTCGCCATGACACCTCAACCAAATGACCCTTTTTACTGCTGCTGTTGTGGTCATCTTATTTCCCTCCGAGCTGCACGTGGCACAGTAGTGCACCCTCTCCTTCCTGAAGCACTCTCTTGGCTTCTGTGAGACTCACACTCCTAGTTATGCTCCAAGTTCACAGTCTGCTCCTTTCCCAGCCTCCCTTCTCAGCTCCTATTCCATCCAACGTGAAATGTCACTATTTCTTTGTGCTCAGTCCTGGACCTTCTATTCTTTTTTCTATCTAGGGGATCTCATTTATGCCCATGGGTTTTATTTATTTATTTATTTTTGGCTGTGTTGGGTCTTCGTTTCAGTGTGTGGGCTTTCTCTAGTTGTGGCGAACAGGGGCCACTCTTCAGCACAGTGCACGGGCCTCTCACTGTCGCGGCCTCTCTTGTTGCGGGGCACAGGCTCCAGACGCGCAGGCTCAGTAGTTGTGGCTCACGGGTCTAGTTGCTCCGCGGCATGTGGGATCTTCCCAGACCAGGGCTCGAACCCGTGTCCCTTGCATTGGCAGGCAGATTCTCAGCTGCGCCTCCAGGGAAGCCCTATTCCCATGGTTTTAAGCATCATGTATCAGCTCTTAGATTTGTAAACCCAAACCTGAGCTCTGAAATCTAGACTTCTCAGCTCAGCTTAAAGGCTACCTGAGGGTCAAGTGGCCTCCCTTGGCATTTTTCTTATGTCTGCCTCCCACCCTCCCTGCCATATATGCAGATCCAGCACCTAGTGGGTACTCAGAAAGTATTTGCTAAGTGAATAAAATATAAGTAAACAAAATCGTTTCAAATAACAGAATAAACTTGTGGTTTTGATTTTTTTTCTTCCTAATCCTGTAGTCAATCCAGTTCAAGTTCAGCCAGGTGAGTCTCACAGGGTGCCATATGTTCTGTGTTTCAGGATGTGATCTAATTTTGAATTGTTTCTTAATGCAAAGTATCACCTTTTTCTAGGAACTAATTTCCCGCCAACACATACACACTGTCTATTCTCCTCTAGGGGGAGATGTCCCCATGAAATCACACTGATGATCTTGAGCAGAACATTTCATTCTCCTTGATTATTCCAGGTTCATAAACTTATTCATCTGTGGCCCTTATGGCAGTGGATACTCCTTCAGGAAATACTGGAGCTGCAGCAGCCCATGTTCCAGCTTGGTGGGTATTCACGTTCTGGGTACTTTTTACTAGCTCATACAATTCCTGTGTGAGCAGGAGTTGAAAACAGCCTTCACACAGCGGGAACTTTGGTCACCAGGGATGGAAAGTTGTTATTAAAATAAACCTCCAGTCACTTTATTCAGGAAACTTTAGGAACGTTTCTAAATAGTCCAAAATAGTAATGGTCAAGGAACACTCATCTTGCTCTCTTCTCCGTGGGTGACACTGACCAAGTTAAACACGCCTCCTTTCTGAGAATGAGTCACAGCTCTGCCTCTGATATGCTGTGTGACCCTTGGACAAATTACTCAGCTTCTCTGAGCCTTTACTTCCTCTTCTTTAAAATGGGCAAAATAATATCCCCACACAGTCACTCAGAGGAGTAAATCAGACAATACCTGTTGAGTACAGAGCACAATGCCTAGGACATAATAGCAACTCGGTACAAAAACGTTGCTATCCCTGATACCCAAGTAGAGGAAATTGCCCTCGAGATACAGATATGGTCCCTGGAGAATTTTCTTCTCGACCTGTTCAACCAAACATACACATGCATAATCCAGCAGCCTAGTTGGGGAAGGGCTCCCAGCCTTGGGTTATGGTTTGTGGTTTCCAAGGCTGTCCACCTGGTCCTCTCCTGCGTTTGTTTACCCTCATATCCCTGCATCAGTAGACTGCCTGGAACATAACAGGCGTGTGAAATGTTTGCTGACATATTGGACTAGATATGTGCTGTGCTGTCCAATATGGTAGCCAGTAACCACTTGAGCACTTGAAGTGTGGCTAGTCCGTTTCACAGTGCTCTAAGTGTAAAACAGACACCAGATTGTGAAGATTTAGTACAACAAATATGAAATCATTTGTTTATAACGTTTACGTTGACTACATGAAAAATATATTGGGTTAAATAAAATACGTTATTAATTTCACCTGTTTCCTTCTACTTTAAAAAAATTTTTTTAAATTGAACTATAGTTGATTTACAATGTTGTGTCAATTCCTTCAACTTTTTTTTGGCCACGCCTCACGGCATGCAGGATCTTAGTTCCCTGACCAGGGAATGAACCCGTTCCCCATGCAGTGGAAGCGCAGAGTCTTAACCACTGGACCACCAAGGAAGTCTCAATTCCTTCTACTTTTTAAATGTGATTACTAAAACTTTTAAGATTACATGTATGGCTTATATATTGTATTTCTACTAGACAGCGCTGAACTAGACTATAGACCACTGACTGACTGAGGGATTGATGAATACAGTTCTGACTTCTCCCTTCCAGCTCCCTCACGTGTAAAAGATACACAAGCTCTATCAGGTGCTTTCCAGCTCCAGAAGTCTATGCCTTTACAAACTTTAGGCTACAGTTTCTTCTTAAGTAAGAATACTTATTATATTTCCACTAGGAGCCAAACCGTTTTACATTGATGTTTAATCTGTATACTAAATGTAAGAGAAAAGAATGGTTCTCCTCATTTGATAAGTGAAGAAGAGAAAACCTGCATAAGTAAAGAGATCTGGCTAAGGACATAAGTGGCGGAGCTAAGCTAGAATCTTCACCCGTCTTCTCTGGTTCTTTGTAATAATTTTCAAGAAATTTCAAGAAAATGTGATTCAAGAGTTGATGTGGGGCTTCCCTGGTGGCACAGTGGTTGAGAGTCCGCCTGCCGGTGCAGGGGACACGGGTTCGTGCCCCGGTCCGGGAAGATTCCACATGCCGCGGAGCGGCTGGGCCCGTGAGCCATGGCCGCTGAGCCTGTGCGTCCGGAGCCTGTGCTCCGCAACGGGAGAGGCCACAACAGTGAGAGGCCCGCACACCGCAAAAAAAAAAAAAAAAAAAAAAAAAAAAAAAAAAGATTTGATGTGTGTGCTTTGTGTTTACTTGTTTGGAAGAATCGTATATCATCAGAATCATTATAAACATGTATGCAAGGGGTTCCTCGGAGACTGGAGAGTTTGGGTAGATCATTGACACCGAGTAGTAAAGTGTTCGGAGGCTTCTCAGGAGGAAGATCAAGGGCTGTTGGAGGTTAATCGTTCACCAGCTTCAGAAGACACGGCTGGGGGGGGTGTAGCAGGGAATGAAACATTGACCAGCTCTGATTTAAATGCAGGAATGTGTTAGGGAGGCACGGAAAGGTCAGGGGGAGCATTTGGCACCTGAGACAGCTCCCACGGGCAAAATTCCTCTCTCAGAGACGGAACAGGAAAAGGGAATGTGCTCCGAAGGGGAGAAGAGGGTCTCTGGCCTCAAAGTGCACTTATTTTGCCAGCTCCTACAGCCATTCCCAGGGCCTGCTGGAGGGGGGAAAAAAAAAAAAGGCGAGGTCCTGTTTGACTTTTCAACCTCCCAAAGTCGACTAAATTTTGGAGAGCTGCGACCAAGCGGGGAGGGGTAGGGAAAACAAAGATGCATAATTAAGATATTGTCCTTGCCTTGGAGCCAAACTGGAAAATCCAACGCGCGGTGCTGAAGGCTCTTGGACTTCAAGTGTTGGCTCCACGTAGCCTGGGATCCTAGGCAATTTAGTTACTTTCAGAGTCTCAGTTTACTCAACTGGAAAAGAAAAGTAATAAAGTCTACCTCCAAGTATTGTTACAGTAATTACATGATAATGAGAAATCTCCTGACTCCCAGTTCAATAGTGCCGAGTTGAAGAGTGGGCAAGACAGTATCATTGTTTAAATTGGTCCAAGGGCTCCCACAGCCGCCAGGGGAAGGTTCAAACTCCCTTTTGTGAACTGGTCGCACCTCATCTCCCTGCTTCCCTCTCACCCTCACCTCCTCACTCCACCCTTAGGAGTTTCTGATCTGCAACACTTTTAGAAGCAACATCCTGAAGGTTGAGGCTCTTGCTTTTTCTCTCCTTAGAGGTTTCTGCAGCCTTTAAGTTACCCAGGGGTGTTGACCCCTCAAAGGTCCTCCCTTAGCCCAACCCACCAAGCTACCCCGCTCCTTCGCCAGGGCTACACCTTAGCCCAGTGGGACCGTGCTTGATCACCATAGACATCATTTGACAAAGAGCACGTTGCATTTCTCTTAATACGTCTTAAAACACAAAACAAAAGTTAGCTGGCTGGCTGCCCGGTTTCTGTTATGTAGACCCAGATTAAATTTATCTTGGACTGATTTGCAGAGCCCCTGGATGCTGGACTGAAAAGTGATTTACATTTTCTCTTGGCAGGGGACTACCCAAGTGGGAATTGCCTTGAAAAATAGCTGTTCGAAGCTTGTGCATGTGTGTGTACACACATATATACACATGCCCTGGTCTGGTCAGGTTGATAAGTTCTTCTCATTGGTTGATAAACTTCAGAAGTAGAAAATCAAGAGCTAGGGAAAAGGTTATCATATCACAACCTTAATGGTAACAGGGCTGCCATAACTAAGTTGTAAATTTGTTTCTGGACTCTAGGTTAAAAGGGAAGCATAATCAGGCAGGTAGCTCTTATCAGAAAGAAGGGTCCTCCTGACTCTTCTTGGGAGTACTGAGAATATTGCAATAATACATATCTACCATTCACTGAGCACTCATTGTGTGCAGGGGCACATTGAGTGCTTATAGCAACCGCACAAATTAGGTTTGTCTTCTAGGGTTGAGAAAATTCAGACTCAGAGAGGTGATGACTTTTGTAAGCCTCCCAGATAATAGGTGTTGGAGCTTGAATTGCTACCCAAGTATGTCTGGCTCCAGCTACTACCCTACACTGTCTCCCCAGCCTGTGACAGACATGACTTCAACAATGTTTCACAGCAAATATACAAATTTGGGGGGCTCTTTGACCTTCAAGGAGAAATTTGAAGACTTTGGGGTTCATTTGGTGTCATGTTCAAACTGGAAACAAGTTGACTGACAGGCTCAGAGCTTTGCCCCATCCCCTCCCCCATCAAAAAATATATATATATTGAGTCCACCATGTTAGATGCCCTATAGTCATTTCTCTATTTAAACCTCACAACAATTGTGTAACTTAGAGCCTTATTAAAGGGTGTTGGGCACCAGTAACAGGACCCACATGAAAGAATTTGAATAAAGGAGGACACATCATTATAAAGAACATCATGCGTCTGAGAGAACTTAAGACCAAGAAGTGTGACTGGGCTTCAGAAGAGATGAGAAGCAGAAGCTGGGCAGTCAGAGCCCAGACAGTCGAGGCTGCCTCTCCAATGAGCAACTTCTCTCAGCCCTGCACCTCCATGTTAGGGTGACCCACCGAGTGCCTAAGCACAAAGGCCCCCATTAGGGTTAGACTCCAGGCTTTGATTGATGAATTTGGGGAAAGGACTAGGAATTCATCGATCAGCCCTTTCCCCTCCCATTTTTTTCTTTGGATGCCCTCAGAAAGCTCCCAACCTCCCTTCCTGCATCTACATGGGGTGGTCTCCGACCGCTCAGGGCTGCCTACAAGGTCTATCTCACTATGGGGTTCCGCACTGCCACACTGAGCCAAGTTCATCTGCAAAAGGCAGATGTGTAACACTTCCTCTGCCATAACCTGGCCCATCCCTTACCTGGCTCTGAAGTGGGGCAAAGGAAGGGGAGGCCACTGCCTGGGCCCCCTCAAATTCCTACATACAGTCAAAGAGGGCCACCCTTTGGACTTCCCTGGTGGCGCAGTGGTTAAGAATTCACCTGCCAGTGCAGGCGACATGGGTTCGAGCCCTGGTCTGGGAAGATCCCACATGCCGCAGAGCAACTAAGCCCGTGTGCCACAACTGCTGAGCCCTCATGCCGCATCTACTGAAGTCCATGCTCTGCCACAAGAGAAGCCACTGCAATGAGAAGCCTGCGCACCGCAACGAAGAGTAGCCCCTGCTCTCCGCAACTAGAGAAAGCCTGCGGGCAGCAACGAAAACCCAACACAGGCCAAAAATAAATAAATTAATTTATATTAAAAAAAAAAAAGGGGGCTTCGCTGGCGGCGCAGTGGTTGAGAGTCTGCCTGCCGATGCAGGGTACACGGGTTCGTGCCCCGGTCCGGGAAGATCCCACATGCCGTGGAGCGGCTGGGCCCGTGAACCATGGCCGCTGAGCCTGCGCGTCCGGAGCCTGTGCTCCGCAGCGGGAGAGGCCACAACAGTGAAAGGCCCGCATACCACAAAAAAAAAAAAAAAAAAAAAAGAGGGCCGCCCCGTCATGGCCTCACTCCCCTTCCCAGAGCAAGAATTAACAGAGCCTCTGGCCTCTATGCCCAAATTCTCTTGAGATTCTGAAGGACCTAACTTGGGCCAGTCCACCCTGGGTCCAATCAGCTCTGCCAGGGCCCTGGAGGAGTCACAGGGTACCAACAGGGAGGAAAGTTGGAGGAAGAGGACTGGGGACGAGCAGAAGCCTCAAGGTTTCTGTTGTCATCGGCTCTTCACCAGCAGAAAGTTGCACCTTAGGAGAAGCTGCTCTCAGAGCTGAGATTCATGCCCAGGTCTGATAGACCCTCACCACCATGCTCTTACCCAAACACAGAGTGATGAGAGCCCGGAAGCTGGCCCTGAGCTGGGTGTTCTCCAGTTGGCATTAAGTGGTACACTTGGCATCATGTAAATGATTTCAACGGTAATACTGAGAGTAAGGCAGAACTAAGATTTTACCTTCTGCCCTGTAGTGTCCTCTCCTTTTCCTTTCTCCTTCTGGACCACCCTAGAAATGTGGGGCTGCACAGGCTGATAGAAATCATAGTGTACTTGATGCCAGAAAATCTCCACTTATGAGCTGTGTGTCCTAAATCACTTTATCTTAAGCTCTTTGATTATCACTCCGTTTTTCATCCATTTAAGCATTATATATATCTGTGTATTATACACATGCTAAATATATATTAATAAATAAGGCATGTAGAGTTGGCATACAATACATCGTATATGTATTAATATATAATACATATGTTTTTTATTGTATCAATAGCCTTATTGGATATCTACCACATGCCCGTCACTGTGCTATGTCATTAAAAGCACAACAAATCCTACCAGATGCTTAGTTTTTCAAGGAAGAAATGCAAACTAAAAGGAACTATGCCAAGATCATATTTTTCTATTCTCAGATTGCCAAATCTCCAAATGTTCTGCAACACATATGAGGTCAAGGGGAAACAAGTTTTCTGATACACTGTGGGTGGGAGTATAAAGTGGTACAACCTCATGGAAGGTAATTTGCCAAAATTTGTTCAAATACAAACTCGTATGCCCTTTGTACCGGCAATCTGTTCCTAAGAAATTATCCTTTGGATATTCTCACTTTCACAAAAAGTAACATATGTATATGATTGTTATCACTGCAGCATTGTTGGTAATAGCAAAAGATTAAAAATAACTGAAATGGCCGCCAGTATAGGCCTAGATCAGCCATAGAGGGAAACACTGGGCATAAGTGACAAAGACTGAGGAAGCTTTCTAAGTTCTGACAAGGAAAAGTGCCAAGACATATTGCTAAGTGGAAAAAGCAAAGTGCAGGATGGTACATAGAGTGTATTAATGGAATACTAATGATAGTATAGTTGTACAAATAGTGTTAGTTACAAACTAATATAATAAAATTATATAATAATATTAGTAAGAGTAATACTAATAATTAGTATAGTGTATATGTATGTAAAATTTTGTAGTGACATTTTTTTTAATTTCTGGGAAGGATTTTAAAACCAATGTAAGGGGTTATTATTATTATTTTTTTAAGGTAGGTGGGAAATCAGGCAAAAGGGAACACGGGTAGGAATAAAACCTTTCACCTAATATCTTTTGAGAATTTTTGAGCCACATGAATGTATAACCTATTCAGAAATTGAAATAAATACGTATAATTTAAAAATAACAACACTACAATGAACGTTAAGAAGGTGAAGGCCAGGGTGTTACAGAAGCAGGTAACGTGTGACCTGACCTAGCCTGCTGAGGAAGTCCCTGAGGAAGTAAGTCGTAAGTTGAAACTTGAAGGATAAATAGGCAGAGGGGCCCATGGATGAACAAGGGCCATCCAGGAAAAGGGACCCCACGTACAAACCCCTGGGGACAGCAAGAGCTTCACAGGCGAGGAGTGGAAACATATTCAGCAGACTGGAATGCAGATACAACAGGGCAGGGATACTGGGGAAGCAGTAGCTGATGCAAAGTTAGGGGCCAAGTTATGCAGGCTCTGTTTAAAAATTTGGACTCTATCCGAAGGGCAGTGGAAAGCCATTGAAACGGTTTCAGCAGGAAAGTGCTGGGATCAAGGTTATGTTTTGAATAGATTGCTCTGGAGTCTATAAGGACAAATGACCAGAGGAAGCCGAGTGGATGTTGACAACTCATATATCTGACAAACCGCTCTGGAGAACTATTTGGTGCTTTTTTTTATAAAGTTAAACATACATCTACCCTATGACCTGGCAATTTCATTCTTAGGTATTTATCCAAGTTAAATGAAAACATATGTTCGCAAAAGTATCTGTACAAGAATTTTTATAGCAGCCGTTATTTATAAAAGCAAAAATTGTGCCCCTCAAACTCCACAAATTTCTGTCAAAAGATGATTTCATAAGCAAAGTGTGATACATTTATACAATGGAATACTACTCGGCAATACAAAGAAAGGAACTCCTGATACACACTACATGGATCATTTTTAAATCCATGAAAAAAAGCAGACACAGAAATGCATATACTGTATGATTCCATCGACATGAAATGAAATCCATGTACAAAAAAAGTATAGTGATAGAAATCAGAAAGTAGTTGCTGCGGGGAGAGGGAAATTGACTGGAAAGAAAAATGAGGAAATGTTCTGGGGCGCTGGAAATGTTTTATATCTTTTAGTACTTGGCAGTTACACAGTGTAAAACTGTCAAAACTTGTCAAAGTGAACAACTGAGACTTGTGCTTTTTATAATACGTTAAGTATACCTCAATTTAAAAGTAAAAGGGAAGCGTGGACATTGAGAAAGTGAAGAGGTGTTTACAATAATCAAGGAGAAAGGTGATGCTTGCCCAGTGGCCTAGCATAGGGATCAAATAAAATAATGTGTTTAAGAGGGCAAACTACCAAGCTCCAGGCAGGCCATAAAGCTCTATATAAACTGTGAAGCCCTGTTCAAAAGTAAGGATTCAGTCTAAATCCACACCAAATTTCGGAGGTGATTGTTGACCGTCTGAATTGCCCAAGGTAGTCCTGTTTATCTGCAATGAAGGGCTGGGGGAGAGATTCATCATTATTTTCTTGTGGGTCTGTCACCTTTTGGTAGGAGATGGATCCAATGGCTACTGAGATTCATCAGAATACTTGTTCTTGGGGCAAAAAAAAAAAAAGGTGGGGGGAGGAAGTGCTTTTGCTGGGGGTAGTTTTCTACTGAAAACTGGGCTTTCCCAAACAAAAAATGCATTCCGCTGCTGGGCTTGAGTCTTTATTTTTTTGAATAATTAGGGTTTGAACGCTACAGAAAGAAGGAAGCAGTCAGTTCCTGAGGCAGGGACCATAACAATCAGTGACACGGCCACCCAGCACTCCGGAGAGCTTGTTGAAAGCTGAGAGTGTGTGGGAAACACACGTGCCTGCTTGAAGCATCTGCCTCTGCATGTAGACAGGTTTGGAGAAACAGCTGTGCAGAAATCAGTCAAAAGCCATCTGAATAGCTGGTCTCTCACCATGTAACTGAATTCAACTTTTTTATATGTGCTTTTTATTCGATGTTAATAAATCCCTAATTATTCATTGTCATTTAATTTTTTTTTTTTTTTCAAAACCACTTTGAATGACCAGACACAGCTGGGCCCTCCCTATTCACACCAATGGATGCTAAACACCCCAGTGCTCTACTTGGGCCCTTTGTCCCTGCACGAGGCGGGGCCTTAGATTCCATGACCTCTGGAAGATGACTGAAGATCCTTTTCCGAGCTGCAGTGGACATGTGTCGTATTTTTATTATCTAGTATCTGTCAGCCAGTCCCTCTCTCTTTCTAAGGATTAATCTTTGTTGTGGTTTCTCTTGGTGGGAGATAGGACCCATCTCCCACATCAAAAGTAGGCAGGGGGGCTTCCCTGGTGGCGCAGTGGTTGGGAGTCCACCTGCCGATGCAGGAGACACGGGTTCGTGCCCCGGTCCAGGAAGGTCCCACATGCCGCGGAGCGGCTGGGCCCGTGAGCCATGGCCGCTGAGCCTGCGCGTCCGGAGCCTGTGCTCCGCAACGGGAGAGGCCACAACAGTGAGAGGCCCGCGTACCGCAAAAAAAAAAAAAAGTAGGCAGGATCTCACACACACACACACACACACACACACACACACACACACACACACACACACACACACACACACACACACACGCACTGGCCCTGGCAAAATCTGAGGATGGGCAACTGACTTGGGCTCAGCCCCACTGGTGGTCTTCCCTTGAACTGGGAGTCTCAGGGAAGCAATACAAGAACATGGATGTGGTTGGTTGCTGTCCGTGGAGACAGCTGGAAGTCATTGTTCGGGAAGTAGCAGAACCGTCATGCTGACCAAACCACTCCTGCCAGGGCACCACTGCTGTGATACCTTTGGCCTCACCCTCTGACTCTCCACTTCTGGATGGGAAAACTGAGGCCTAGGATGTGAAATGACGTGTCCATGTTCACACAACAAATTATCCACCAAGCCAAAACTCATATTTAGACCTTTTCACTCTCCCCAACTACTTTCTTCACAGCACAAGAATCTCCCCTAATTTCCACCAGTTTCTAAGCCTAATTCTCTCCATCCTCCAATAACCCCCCAATAAATTCCCTTCCAAATAAGTTATCTAGAATCTGTTTTCATTGCTGACACCGAAGACAGATACACAATCATAAAATAGTGGTTTCATTTCCTGCCTGAAGCCTTCGCAGAGATGCCGTCTAGCAGTATCTCAGATACTCAGATCCAAGCTTTACTTTGGGGGCCATGGAAATACACCTGAGTAAGTGGGAGTGGGGATGACGTAAGAGGACTGAAAAAGAGAAAGGGAGAAGGGAAAGTATCACGTATTTCCCATCTAGTCTGTGCTAGAACTGACGGCACAGTGATGGTCGATACAGGCAGAGGCGCTGACAGATGCCAGGAGCTGCGCTAAGAGTTGTCCTTGTGCTGACAACACTGGGACGGAGGTGTTTCCGCATCAGAAGTGGAAAGAGTGAAGTTGGATGAGACTGAGAAATTTGTGGGTGGCCACACAGCGCTTGAGTGGCAGAACTTGCATCAGATCTCATTCCTCACAAGATGTGCCCATTCCACTGTAATAACTGTGTTGAAAGCTGATGGGTAAGCCATGTGTCTTTTTTCTCTTTTTATTACGATTTCAGAATTGTACCCATGATTTGGAATGAGTTCACCTGAGCATAATGATGCAACGAGCTCATTGGATCATGTATTTATTTTTTAAGAAGCACGGGGTAGAAAGCTTTCTCAAGCCCATGAAGAGCAGAGCTGGGGGCGCGTCCAAGCCTGTTTTGATTTACGTGGAATGGATCCAGCTTGAGTGTAAATTCAGGACCGTGTTTGCTTGTGTCACACT
Source organism: Globicephala melas (assembly GCF_963455315.2). NCBI lineage: Eukaryota > Metazoa > Chordata > Mammalia > Artiodactyla > Delphinidae > Globicephala > Globicephala melas. Next base: position 63,167,561 of record NC_083321.1, read on the forward strand.
CTATTTTTTCAAATTACTTTCGTATGTCTCACTTCATCTGTTTCCCCCACTTCTGGATGAGAAAACTGAGGTCCAGGACTTGAAATGACGTGTCCCTGTTCACACAACAGATTATCATCCGAGCCAAAACTCAAACCCAGATCTTTCCGCAGTATCCCACTGCTTCCTCCCCAGCCCAAGAACTATCATTACACCAAGTGAGCTTAACAGGGTGACTTGGATTGATTCATCCTGATGGCTTGACTTAACCTCCTGGGATTATTCCGGTAAATATTAGTCCCACATCTCTTTCCAAATATGTTCAGTCTCTCCCTCTGTCTTTATTTCTTCATCTTTTTCCTGGCATCCCTCGTCTCCACCCTCCCCCTCCCACCTCCTCCTTTTCTCTTTTAACCTTTCCTTCTCTTCTTTCCTCCCTTCCTCTCCTCCTGTCACACACACATTTGTTTTTCTTACATAGGGGTGGTATCATGTTGACAGGGTGGGTGAAATGAGGAGTATCCTTCAAGTCCCTGGAAGGAGAATATTTTCTTATGGATTTTTTTATTGTTTAGATTGTTTTGCCAGGCTAATGAAAGATGACTCTGAGGTCCCCTTATCTCAGGCCAACCGGAGGATGCCTTCAAGTTTTTGTTTTTGTTTTTTCCAAGCTGGTTCCTTACAAATGCACCCAGAAGGTCACTCTCGGGTCCCCAAGATAGTGGTGGGTAATCAATCACATCCAGGACATCGCATCACAGAAGATAATCTCGTGAATGGGAGGATCTGGGGAAGGAGAGAGGGGAACCTGAGCTGTCCCGGGATTGTGAGCACAGTAAAGGTGATCTGATGGATTGCTTTCTCCAGAAGTTCTCTGGGATAGACACAAGGATATTCCAGCTCCAGTGGTTGGTCTTCCCCTCTGATTTTTGACTCCAAATAAATAAATGTACACTTACACAAAAGGCTCAAACATTTCCCAGGTAATCCGATCATTGCAACTCAGCAAGCAATAAAGACAGCGTCTAGTATCTCAGAAGCCTGGGTCCACATGGGGCCCCCAGGCAATCCTTTCAAAACAAACAGAAGGGATTCCAGTTCTGGCTTTGCCAAGGACAAGCTTTGTGAGCCTGAGTAGCTCACTTAACTTCTCTGGGCCTCAGCTTCTCAACCATAAAATAAAATAACGAACTAGTTTATTCTTTCGACAAATATTTATTAAACATCTACTTTGTGACAGGCCTAGTGAAAAGTTTTTTTTAAAGGGTAGACACAGTCCCTGGTCTCGGGGTGGGGGGGGGTCTCAAAGTTTAATGGGGAAAATATGTATAATAAAGGAAAATAATAATAACATAATATTTTTTTAAACATCTTTATTGGAGCATAATTGCTTTACAATGGTATGTTAGTTTCAGCTTCACAACAAAATGAATCAGTTATATATATACATATGTTCCCATATCTCTTCCCGCTTGCGTCACCCTCCCTCCCACCCTCCCTATCCCACCCCTCCAGGCGGTCACACAGCACCGAGCTGATCTCCCTGTGCTATGCGGCTGCTTCCCACTAGCTATCTACCTTAAGTTTGGTAGTGTATACATGTCCATGCCTCTTTATTGCTTTGTCACCGTTTACCCTTCCCCCTCCCCATAGCCTCAAGTCCATTCTCTAGTAAGTCTGTGTCTTTATTCCTGTTTCACCCCTAGGTTTTTCATGACATTATTTTTTTCTTAAATTCCATATATATGTGTTAGCATACGGTATTTGTCTCTCTCTTTCTGACTTACTTCACTCTGTATGACAGACTCTAGGTCTATCCACCTCATTACAAATAGCTCAATTTCGTCTCTTTTTATGGCTGAGTAATACTCCATTGTATATATGTGCCACATCTTCTTTATCCATTCATCCGATGATGGACACTTAGGTTGTTTCCATCTCTGGGCTATTGTAAATAGAGCTGCAATGAACATTTTGGTACATGACTCTTTTTGAATTATGGTTTTCTCAGGGTATATGCCCAGTAGTGGGATTGCTGGGTCATATGGTAGTTCTATTTGTAGCTTTTTAAGGAACCTCCATACTGTTCTCCACAGTGGCTGTATCAATTTACATTCCCACCAACAGTGTAAGAGGGTTCCCTTTTCTCCACACCCTCTCCAGCATTTATTGTTTCTAGATTTTTTGATGATGGCCATTCTGACTGGTGTGAGATGATATCTCATTGTAGTTTTGATTTGCATTTCTCTAATGATTAGTGATGTTGAGCATTCTTTCATGTGTTTGTTGGCACTCTGTATATCTTCTTTGGAGAAATGTCTATTTAGGTCTTCTGCCCATTTTTGGATTGGGTTGTTTGTTCTTTTGTTATTAAGCTGCATGAGCTGCTTATAAATTTTGGAGATTAATCCTTTGTCAGTTGCTTCATTTGCAAATATTTTCTCCCATTCTGAGGGTTGTCTTTTGGTCTTCTTTATGGTTTCCTTTGCTGCGCAAAAGCTTTTAAGTTTCATTAGGTCCCATTTGTTTACTTTTGTTTTTATTTCCATTTCTCTAGGAGGTGGGTCAAAAAGGATCTTGCTGTGATTTATGTCATAGAGTGTTCTGCCTATGTTTTCCTCTAAGGGTTTGATAGTTTCTGGCCTTACATTTAGGTCTTTAATCCATTTTGATCTTATTTTTGTGTATGGTGTTAGGGAGTGATCTAATCTCATACTTTTACATGTAGCTGTCCAGTTTTCCCAGCACCACTTATTGAATAGGCTGTCCTTTCTCCACTGTACATTTCTGCCTCCTTTGTCAAAGATAAGGTGACCATATGTGCGTGGGTTTATCTCTGGGCTTTCTATCCTGTTCCATTGATCTATATTTCTGTTTTTGTGCCAGTACCATACTGTCTTGATTACTGTAGCTTTGTAGTATAGTCTGAAGTCAGGAAGCCTGATTCCTCCAGCTCCATTTTTCGTTCTCAAAATTGCTTTGGCTATTCGGGGTCTTTTGTGTTTCCATACAAATTGTGAGATTTTTTGTTCTAGTTCTGTGAAAAATGCCAGTGGTAGTTTCATAGGGATTGCATTGAATCTGTAGATTGCTTTGGGTAGTAGAGTCATTTTCACAATGTTGATTCTTCCAATCCAAGAACATGGTATAGCTCTCCATCTATTTGTATCATTTTTAATTTCTTTCATCAGTGTCTTATAATTTTCTGCATACAGGTCTTTTGTCTCCTTAGGTAGGTTTATTCCTAGGTATTTTATTCTTTTTGTTGCAATGGTAAATGGGAGTGTTTTCTTGATTTCACTTTCAGATTTTTCATCCTTAGTGTATAGGAATGCCAGAGATTTCTGTGCATTAATTTTGTATCCTGCTACTTTACCAAATTCATTGATTAGCTCTAGTAGTTTTCTGGTAGCATCTTTAGGGTTCTGTATGTATAGTATCATGTCATCTGCAAACAGTGACAGCTTTACTTCTTCTTTTCCGATTTGGATTCCTTTTATTTCCTTTTCTTCTCTGATTGCTGTGGCTAAAACTTCCAAAACTATGTTGAATAAGAGTGGTGAGAGTGGGCAACCTTGTCTTGTTCCTGATCTTAGTGGAAATGCTTTCAGTTTTTCACCACTGAGGACGATGTTGGCTGTGGGTTTGTCATATATGGCCTTTATTATGTTGAGGAAAGTTCCCTCTATGCCTACTTTCTGCAGGGTTTTTATCATAAATGGATGTTGAATTTTGTCAAAAGCTTTCTCTGCATCTATTGAGATGATCATATGGTTTTTCTCCTTCAATTTGTTAATATGGTGTATCGTGTTGACTGATTTGCATATATTGAAGAATCCTTGCATTCCTGGAATAAACCCCACTTGATCATGGTGTATGATCCGTTTAATGTGCTGTTGGATTCTGTTTGCTAGTATTTTGTTGAGGATCTTTGCATCTATGTTCATCAGTGATATTGGCCTGTAGTTTTCTTTCTTTGTGACATCCTTGTCTGGTTTTGGTATCAGGGTGATGGTGGCCTCGTAGAATGAGTTGGGGAGTGTTCCTCCCTCTGCTATATTTTGGAAGAGTCTGAGAAGGATAGGTGATAGCTCTTCTCTAAATGTTTGATAGAATTCGCCTGTGAAGCCATCTGGTCCTGGGCTTTTGCTAGTTGGAAGATTTTTAATCACAGTTTCAATTTCAGTGCTTGTGATTGGTCTGTTCATATTTTCTATTTCTTCCTGATTCAGTCTTGGCAGGTTGTGCCTTTCTAAGAATTTGTCCATTTCTTCCAGGTTGTCCATTTTATTGGCATAGAGTTGCTTGTAGTAATCTCTCATGATCTTTTGTATTTCTGCAGTGTCAGTCGTTACTTCTCCTTTTTCATTTCTAATTCTATTGATTTGAGTCTTCTCCCTTTTTTTCTTGATGAGTCTGGCTAATGGTTTATCAATTTTGTTTATCCTTTCAAAGAACCAGCTTTTAGTTTTATTGATCTTTGCTATCGTTTCCTTCATTTCTTTTTCATTTATTTCTGATCTGATTTTTATGATTTCTTTCCTCCTGCTAACTTTGGGGTTTTTTTGTTCTTCTTTCTCTAATTGCTTTAGGTGCAAGGTTAGGTTGTTTATTCGAGATGTTTCCTGTTTCTTAAGGTAAGATTGTATTGCTATAAACTTCCCTCTTAGAACTGCTTTTGCTGCATCCCATAGATTTTGAGTCGTCGTGTCTCCATTGTCTAACATAATATTTTTAAGTGCTCTAATGACATTATGTACAAAGTGCTATGGAGGGACAAAGGTCAAAACAACTCAACCTAGGAGCTCATCTTCAGGATTCTTCCCACCTCTAAGAGTCTGTGTGTGTGGCTTTATTTGTTTGATTTGTTTTGATCTCCTTTTCACATTAATGTATTTTATTCTTCCTTAACTAGTTAACTCCAAATCATTGTCATCATTATCAACCATTGCCAATCACTATATCACACATACTGTTTAATGGCCTCAACAATTATAAAAGTCAGATATTATGGTCACCATTTTAGATATAAGAACACTGAAGCTCAGAGAGGTTAAGTGACCTACTCATACTCACACAGCTGGGAAATTACAGAACTGGGATTTGAACCCCAACTGCCAACTCCAAAGCTCATGCCCTTTCCACTGCACGCTGCTCCTTCAAGTAGGTACAGCCATTCAGGACCAGCAACATAATTTGCAGGACCAAGTGAAAAGTAAAAGTACAGAGGTTTTTGTTCAAAAATTATTAAGAACTTCAAGACAGCAACAGTAGAGCATTCAACAAAGCATGGGGCCCTGAAAGACTGCCCAGGTCACACACCCACGAAGCCTGCCCCGCCAGCCACAATTCACTTTACAGATGGCATCTCCCATCCAGGAGCAAAAGCATCATAGCAATTTGCAGGCCCAGACCACAGTGGCAGAATGTTTTATAATCATGCGTCACGTGCAGGTTACCTGACGTTACCCAGAGGATTCAGCGTGGACCATGTGGGCAGAATTTGTGGGCGCTGTGTGATAGCTTTCCCAGAGCAGGAAGAATTTTTTATGTGGGGAAAGGTACATAATCTTGGGCTGACAAGGGTTCTGACTACACCCTCACCTACCTTTAGAACCTAAGGAGGGGGGACATTAATACAACACAAAATGAAACACGGCCAAAAGCCCCTTAGCCTCTCTTTTTCAATTGCAGACCAGACCTGTAGGTGCCCTAATGAAGGTCAGTGGACAAAAAGCAACAGGACTGCTGGTTTATAAGCCTTTCTCCTGAAGCACGCAAGGAGGTATCAACTCCTACTGAGCCAACAGAGATTATGAACATCCTTTTGGTGAACAATTCTTAATCAGTGACATTTAATCTTTTGTGATCATAGACCCATCTATGAAAGTTTGGACCACTTCCCTCCCAAAAGACACATGTGTACACAAAACAGTTTGCATGCAATTATAGACTTCCTTCATTGACCCCAGATTTTTTAAAAACCCAGGCATTTTAGATCACAGATCCCTCAGTTATAGAAACCTACAATGTTGGGCCCAGACAGAAACTTAGAGATCATTTTTGTGAAACCATCATATTTCTCAGGGGGTGAAGGTTGAGGTCATTTGGGATAATAAATGATTCTGTACATTTTCAAAGACCTACTCCGCTGATTGCCAACTCTACCCTTGAACTACCCTTGAACTGCACGCCCCAGCCCCCCAATTTGCTACTATCAAAACACTGCAGCCCAGTGGGACAGTCTAACCCCACAGACGGCTGATGTGAGGACATCAGTGAACGTTTGCAGAGTGCCTGGACAAGCCAGGGACGTGGGCACCAGGACAGCTCTTGTCCTTGAGAAGATCACAGACGTCTAGGGGAGAGACACATACAGACAAAAAATGTAAGATAACACAGGCAACTATAGGTGTTTGAGAGGTGACATACCGGGTGCACTGTGTCTGCCAGGTTGGATCATTCGAGGCTCCCAGGAGAGAAAACACTTACACAGGGTCTTGAGGAGTGAGCCCAGAACCATGGAGGGACAGAATCTCCTGGCTGAGGGGACCTACATATGCAAAGGCAGAAAAGACTCAGACAGCGTGAGATACACAGGGGGGTTGGAATTGGCTAGAACATACGTTGTTGTGTCTGAAGAAGAGGCAGGAAGTGAGACTGGAGGAGAGGGGAAGGGGTCCAATTCTGGAGGCCTTGGATATCACACTAAGGGGTTGGACCTACGGAAGAATGTCAGCCTGGGTGATGGATGAAGGAGTCTCTTCCTGGGGATGGTGCAAGAAGCCAGATATCCATCTGTCCCGGACGGCCTTCTGCCGGATGGGGTGGAGGTCAAGATGCGGGGTGAAAAGCTTTTCTCAGATCCCAGTCACCTCTGTCTCTAAAAATCAGCCGCTGCCCAACACTGGAGAACAAAGGAATGGCCCTATACAGCCTTCATAAAAGACGGGGACAGTTAGCTTAAAACACATCTCTAAGGTGTCAGTGAGATTCACTCACCAGAAAAGTACCATTCTTCTCCACAAAAAGATGACCAAATCGGCCTTCTTACAAATGCAGAGAAATTGCTCTCATTAAAAAAAAAAAAAAAAAAAAATTAAAGGGAACCTGACTCCAGCTTGATATATTGATGTGTTTCTCTCTGCAAAGTCTCACATTTTTCATTTATTTGTAAATTAAACCAGTTTAGTCCTAGGTGGTGGGCTGGCTCTGAAGAAATATTAATCAAGAGAAGAGGGTCCTGGCGGTCCAGTGGTTAAGACTCCGAGCTTCCACAGCAGGGGGCACGGGTTCGATCCCTGGTGGGGGAATTAGATCCCGCATGCTGCAACTAAGACCCGGCACAGCCAAATAAATAAATATTTTAAAAAAAAAGAAGTCCTTGGAACAGGTGTGTTTTCTCCCAAACTAATGCATAAACAAAAAATCCTGATCACTGAGACACTCTATGAAGTTAATCTCTGCTCTGAAGCTGTCCTTCCCTTATTTACCACTAGATGTCACGAGAACTCTGTTTTTGAAAAGACAAATCTTCAAAATTGCTGACCTAAAGAAAACCATTCCCCCTAGTGTTCAGATATTTGAGTAAAAAAGAAAAAAAATTCTTAACAACAGCAAAAATTGCAAATGTTCAGAATTTATCTCTTGAGTAGCTACATAATGGTTGTAATTCCTCAGGCTACCTGCAAATAAGATAGTCCCTACAGGATCACAACAAATAGATTTTTGTTGAAATATCCACAGTAAACTTTCATCGTACAGGAAATTCCATTGCATTTACACTATTTATTTAATAAAAATAATCTCTGCGATTATTTGCATTTATTTCTGAAGGAGGATGTTTTTCCTTCCTCAGAATAAGTTCAGGAAATGGGTGAAGTGTTCAGGAAGTTAGCTAAATGCTGATGTAAATCCAAAAGGAAGGTCTGTTGTTTAAAAAAAAAAAAAAAAGGAACAAAAAAAAAGCTAGGAAGTGGTTCTCTCTTTCACTTATGGAAAATGTTATACAGAATTTCTGATTTAAAAGGAAGAGGACTAGGGAAAATGTGTGTGCTCGTGGTATCTTTTGCCGTGAGTCTGGTTGGGCAGTCCAGACTTTTACTGATCACAGTCACCCACAGAGAAAACTGTGTCAAGAAATAAAATCTAGGGGCTTCCCTGGTGGCGCAGTGGTTGAGAGTCCGCCTGCCGATGCAGGGGACACGGGTTCGTGCCCCGGTCCGGGAAGATCCCACATGCCGCGGAGCGGCTAGGCCTATGAACCATGGCCGCTGAGCCTGCGCGTCCGGAGCCTGTGCTCCGCAACGGGAGAGGCCACAACAGTGAGAGGCCCGTGTACCACAAAAAAAAAAAAAAGAAAAAAAAAAAAAAGAAATAAAATCTAGTAGATGGGAGACGTGAGTGGGATTAAGTTTGTACGAAATGAAGCGCTTACTATGGAATTTGTATCAGCTATTCTAGGAGGTATGTCTTGATAGGAAACTCTGGTCCAAAAGAGGTGGTGGGACCCCTTAGCACTACACAAACAACTAAGCACTATGCTCTCCTCCCCAGGACCCTGTCCCTTCCAGCCACCAACAAATGGTGTCATGCTGACATGCAGACTTCGAGGGAGACAGTCTCATCCGGGAAACCCAGCTCCCCGGGGTGCAATCTGCCACAGCCCTTCAGTGAGGAGGTCGTTATTTATCTGGAACTTGCAACGCAGGGAGTGTGCTATAGCAGGTGTGCAGAGCAAACAGAAAGCTCCAGGCCTCTGAAACACAGACCGTTTAGAAAGCACAGATTCGGCTCATTGAACTGTGCGAAGGAGGACGCAGCTTGTTGTGGTTTCTCTGAAAATCGCCCCCTCCTTTCCAGCAGCTCTCTGCTACCCCCTTCATTCAGGCCTTCATGGTCTCTGAAACTGGTCTGCCTGCCCTCCCCAGCCACGCCTTGTCTCCAGCCCAGGCCCCTGCGGCAGCCAGGGCGAGCTTTGTAAAACACCAAAGTGCGTGTGAGCCCCCCTTGCCCTCAAACTTTTGCCACCTCCCCTGTGCCCAGCGCAGGAGACAGGACAAGCTCCAAGGCCTTTCGTAACTCGGCCTCAGCCCACCCACACTCCCACTCCGAGAATCTCAGGCTCCAGTTACACTGAACAACTCACCCCCTGCACTGCCCCACAGGGATCTCTCAGCCAGGTTTTTTTTTTTTCTTTTTGGCTGTGTTCGGTCTTCGTTGCTGCGCATGGGGCTTTCTCTAGTTGCGGCGAGCAGGGGCTACTCTTTGTTGCGGTGTGCGGGCTCTAGGCGCGTGGGCTCCAGCAGTTGTGGCACACAGGCTCAGTAGTTGTGGCTCGCGGGCTCTAGAGCACAGGCTCAGTAGTTGTGGCGCACGGGCTCAGTTGCTCTGCGGCATGTGGGATCTTCCCGGACCAGGGCTCGAACCCGTGTCCCCTGCATCGGCAGACAGATTCTTAACCACTGCGCCACCAGGGAAGTCCCTCTCAGCCAAGTTTATTCACACATTTCTTCCTTCCACTCTGGGCAAATGAGGAGATGAGGGTGGACTGTGCACTTCTCTTGATTTCTATAGAGTAGTCTCTTTGGATTTATAGAATTATGACATGAGAGAAGCAAGAGAGCAGGTCTCAGAGGACACAGGGCAGACACGCCTACACACACCACCTACTGGATGCAAGTATCATAAACCACGTGCGCCAGCAAAGGTAGTCAGATGGAGGCAGCCGATCTCATGACTAAATGCCTCCAATGGCTCCCCACGAGTAAGTTGTAATTTTTATTATTTTATTTTGGCCATGGGGCACGGCATGCATGATCTTAGCTCCCCCACCAGGGATCGAACCAGCACCCCCTGCAGTGGAAGCACAGAGTCTTAACCACTGGACCGCCAGGGAAGTCCCTCATTTTTATTTTTGACATTTTGAACAGAGGGTGGTTTTGAGTAGCAGACAAAGTTTTAGAAAAGTCATGCTTGCTGGGATCTGCCCCTTCCTTTTTCCTATTCCTGCGTCCTCCCTACACATTTACTTGTTGAGGCAGACGTGTCCTTCCGGGGATCAAATGGGATGAGAATGGTTTAGAAAACGTTTTCCCATTGCACTCAGTACTCAGAAGCTGTTCTACCCAAATTAAACCAACAAGGCCCTGGGACTCAGACTAGGAAGAAATTACCTAATAAGTGTGATAGGAACAGTAGCACTGATCTCTTAGTAGGTACAGATCCTTTACCAGGTACTGAGGCATGTAGTTTGTTGCCATGAACTTCTGGAGGGAAAAGGTTGTGCCTTATTTATCTTGGTGTACCCTCCCAGGCTGACACATGCTGGACCCTCATTCAGCTATTCCACAAATATTTACTAAGCAATAGAGGATTTGTTTTTCCAGGTTTGGAGATTTAAGCTTGTTAATAACAGATGAATTCTTTCTCTGTTTCATCATCTGCACTTTCGGACTCTGAGTTGGACCTTGTCTTTGTGCTTTTCTACAATCACTCCCTCTCTTCCTTCCACAGCCCACTCCAGTATTCTACATATAGTAGGTGGTCAGCAAATATTTGTTGGGGAGAGAGGAGAAAAAAGGGGGAAGAGAGACAGCTTAACAATAAGCAACACGGTGGGTAGGTAGGTGAGCAGTCTCAAAACCATCTTGAGACTACAGTATTTTCTGCGGCTACTGCCCAAGCATCTTTCCAGAAAGTCCTGCCCAGGCGAGGCCTCTTGTTGGACCTTTGGTTTCTTTCCTATGCTGGCCACATTTGTCACCAAAGCTCCACAGTTTCCCCACCTAACAAGCTAAAACCCTCCTGTCCTTCTAACCTCCCTTACTTATTCTCTCCATAGATATTTCAGAAACTCATGCCAGGCCTTGAGGACCCACAGATGGGCACCTTTGGGTGCTCAGAGTCATTGTCAGGGTGCTCGGTCTAGTAGGGATACAGACACGTGAATAGTCTATTACCAACAGCTCAATGAAGGCTCCCAGAATTGATAGCACAGAGGCTAAAGTTTACCTATGGTAAGAAGAAAAGAGAGGCAGGAAGTGGCAAGTAGGAGGGTCAGGGGCATCTTCCCAGGAGACATGACCTAAGATTTCAACATTAAAGAACAGAAACAGCCTAGTTGAAGAAAGACGGAAGGAGCATTGCAGGCAAAGGGAAACACACGCGGAAAGGCAAGGGAGAGTAAGGAAAATGATGGAACTAGGACAGATTTCTGTGACTTATCAATCCCATCTTAGTGCTTTATAATCTACATTCACCTCATATCAAGTGAAATGATGCAATCCTTCAGCATCTTGGAAAATTTAGACAGCCAATCATTCAATCTCTTAAAGAGAAAGGCATTGATAATGTGGGCTATCTATGAGATTAAGCACGTTCTTGGGTGAACACCGGATCAGGTACTTATAGGAAATCATGTGGGAGGCTGATGAAAATCAGGCGGTTGATGTGAAATGTAATAAATCTTACTTTTTATTCTCTCTCCCTGGGGGTTTGAGAAGTTGGAATCCTTTGCTGTGAGAACAGATGAATCCGTGGTTTCTCTGCCTAAGGAAAAGGACAGGGTGATTCTAGGAATTTCAGGTGGGACCAAGGTCCATTCTGAAAACTTTCTGGACTAAACCTTTGCAGGTCCAACATTTTCAAAACATTTAGCGAGATGTTCCCAGTCCTACACCCCAGCTGCATGGTGAAGGAAAACTCAGCAGAGGACAACGCCCTTCTCCGAGTGTGGTTTATTTCTGTTCACAGAAACTCTGAAGACAGGAGGCCAAGGCTGACCTCTTTAGTCAAGAGTCTGCTCAACTTTAAAATTATGATTGCATGTGAAAGCTAAAATGGGAAAGAGAAAAAATCAGTTCTCAGGACAGAAATGCTAAAAAACCCTTAGGCCACATTCCAGTCAAGGTCCCAGCCCTGTGTATGGAGCTCCTGGATGGGAGAGTAGCTAAGACCATTGCAGATCAGCTGAGTGTCCAGGGTCCTGGGGTTTATTCTAGAGGTGTCCAGCTTACAGATAAAGAAACTTACAAGAGTGATTATGCTACATAATCCTTAAACAACAGAAGCTCATGGCCAGGTCTCGTTATTGAGTCGCCTGCCAAAACATTTACCCACTCTCAGTGAACTATTTGCAGTAAAAAAAAAAATCACAGGGATAGAGCGTGTTAGTTTCCTAGGGCTACTGAAACAAACTGGGTGGCTTAAGGCACAGGAATTTATTCTCACACAGTTCTGGAGGATAGAAGTCCAAACCCAGGTTTTGGCAAGGTTGGCTCCTACGGAGGCTCTGAGGAAGAATCTTCCATGCCTCTCCTGGCTTCAGGTGCTGGTTGGCAATCCTTGGTATTTCTTGCCCTGTAGCTCTATCACTCTAATCTCCGTCTCTGCCTTCCCACGGCGGTCTCCTGTGTCTGTGTTCAAATTCCCCTCTTGTTATAAGGACACCAGTTATTGGATTAGCCCTACACTCGTCTAGTAGGAGCTCATCTTGATTATGTCCGCAAAGACCCTACTTCCAAATAAATTCACATTCACAGGTAAAGGGGGTTAGGACTTCAGCGTGTCTTTGGGGCAGACATGATTCAACCCACAACTGAGTGTAGAACGAAAACAAAACCCTGGGCTAGGCATGAGAGAACAAGGCTAGCCCACAGGCTACTCACCCACGGAGGTACTCCTGGCAAAAGTTTCAGTTCTCGTCTCGAAAGAAAAGTAGTGCCTGCGCTGCTTACCTGAGAGGTGCTATGAGCAAAAAAATGAAATCGTGTAAATAAAAATATTTTCTATATGGAAAGTGTTTCTACAAGTGCAATGGATTATGAATTCATTCCAGCTCGTGTTGAATTTTCCTTAACGTCATAACTACATAATGAGTAGGTAATGAAATGAGAAACACAGCCGGTCTTACAGGGAAGAGAATTTAAATTACATGCCTCCTTTCAGGTATGGTTTGAGATAAAATACAATAGTGATCTGCAGCGAAGGAGAAGAGCATTGCAGATTCTTGCTCCCTGGGCTTTTCACTCACACTAAAACAGGGTGGTATTCAGGTGAGACCAAGGGGTGGAAAGCAACTGAAAGGCAAACCAAGAGGGCTGATGTTCTCCTCTGGGACACCAGCAGCCGTCTCCAATGGCAGTGACTTCCCTACCCTCTGTCTGTGTGGTCCATACTACTTGCTCCCATGACAGTGTCCTGCTAATGGCCTTGAATTTGCTTTGTCTGATGACTTTTCTGGATACTTATAAATTTAGCTAAAGTCATTGTCCTGGCTGATTGATACAACATACTCCCATGTCTATTACACGAAACAGAACCATTTTGTAACCAGAAAAATAAAAAAACTTTTAATGAAAATCTGAAGTTAAAAAAAAGGCTCTCTTTCCCCTTTTCAAGAGGCCTGAAGCTCTAGCAGCGACAGGGAAACATGTTTCAGGCTGCCAGATTAAGTCAAAGGGACTGGGAAGGTGTGTAAAAATGGTTACATGTATTGGGAATGCCAAAAAGGGGTGTCATGGGGTGACAGCTTGAGAACTATAGTCACATCCGAAGTATCAAGTGACCACTTGAGTGTTACCGATGGCCACAGTAGTGATAAAGTCTGTTGACTTTATCACTTTATCTTGGGTTTGCTGACCCAAGAGAAATCCCAGGGGGAGGAAATAGCACCAGCAAAAAAAAAAAAAAAAAAAGACGAGGCTCTCCCTCTGCCCTGCAAACCCAATTCTCTATTTCTCACTGCTGGGTAAGCATGCTTCCCAGGGGCTTTCAGACACTTGCAGGAATAGGCCAAATCACACACCAGCTACTAAACAAAACTTTATTTTCCTTTGATACAAAAATTAAATAGCAAAGTTTATTTATTTATTTATTTTTGTACAGTGATAAATTAGAAATTTACAGTACAGACATCAATGCAGACATACGTTTGTACATCCTCAAAAGCAGGGTCCATTTCCTCTGACGTTCAGCAACTCGTTCAGGGCATGTAGGAGGGTTTGCCTGGTACCTCTGTGTCGAACATCTAAAAGTCCCTCAGGTAGGCCTCGAGGTGGCCGGCGCTCGGGTGGCACGGGGGCCCGAGAACAGCCACAGAGCTCGAGCGTGTCTGCCTCACCAGCAGGCCGAAATTCATCTCTGCATAGATCACACCTGATACTTATTCTGCCTTTCCTACAAAGAGCTCGAGGGGCCTTTGTCCTCCTTCCTTCTAAAGTCTCACAACATCCCTGTGAGGTAGGAAAAAATTCAGGACCACCTAGATGCCCCACGGGGAGACACCTGGAAAGCAGCCTCCCCTCCCCAAACCCTCAGCCATACCAGCCCGAGCCCTCAGCAGGATGGGAGAAGGTGCACACCTGGGAGAGCAGATGGACCCAGCCTCCAGGGGGCAGGGGCTCTCACCCCTCCCCGGAAGCCTTCTGGGATGACAGTGGTCATGTACTGAATATTGTAGGCGATCAGGGAGCTACAAAAGCTTGGAGGACACGGCTCATAGGACCCCAAGCAGGCCCTCTACAAGTTGCCTGGGTGAATACTGGGAATTTGCTGATGCAAAGAAGAAGGGAAATAAGGCAAACCAGGAACAGGCAACTGGGTGTACCAAGGAGAAGAGGCCTATTGGGGAGATCCGGGGTTCGCTTCCCTCCAGGTAACACCCAGTGGGCCATCTCTGTGCATGTGCGTGGCAAGAGGCAGCGGCAGACAGCTCAAACCAGGCCGCAGCGAAACAAAATCCATTATTTAAGGCTCTGGTATCTGATCCTTGGTAGGAGCAAAATGCTCTCCTAGGAGTTTCCAAGATCTACAGCCTAGGCCCAGAAGAAAAATGAGAACCCGGGTCCTTTGCCAGACATAATACAAACCCAGACGGGGACTCTGAACCCAAGTATAATAAAGGAACAAAAAGAACCATCAGAGTCCAATGACTCGACATCTCTGGCTGGAATAGCAACTCCCTCCAATCTCCTCCATCATAGAATGAAATGCAGGATGTATAACAGATCGATTCCGGGGGCTCCTTCCAGAGTCTGGGCTCCACAGCCCTCTCCCCTAACTGCCGTTGTGGCCACCTCGCCAGAAGCCGAGGCTTGCACCACCCTGGTGAAATCTTAAGTTGAGTCTGCCTTCCAGGGCTGAGGCTGTCGAGTTTCTCTTTACACCCTCGGGCCTCGGCTTGGTTCCCAACACTGAATTCCGTGACCAGGGGGCTGAGGGGGGCCAGAGAGGACAGGGCTGGGGGTGCTGGTAACATTACAATTCAAAACCTAGATACAGAAGTCTCCCAGGTTCCAGGTTTGGAGGATGCAGGGGAGGGAGGGCCAGGGGAAAGCAAAGTCAGAGAGCATCTCAGGGAAATAAAAAGTGTCACCGCTTCTCCTGTTGCAGGTCCCTGGGTGAGCTGCCAGACCAGAAGCAGTCTCAGAGATCAGGAGACAGGTCTCCATAGAGGAAAAAGGATATGAATCAACCAAGCAGCTCCATCAGGCGGTCCCGGCCAGTTCCACTCTTCCCATGTTCCTCTGCCCTGAGGTGTGGCCTTTATGAAGGAGGAGAGAGGAGTTTGCCAGAGAGGAGGCTGGACAGAGGTGCCCTTGGTCCCTGTTGAGGCCCAGGGATTTTGTAGGAAGCTATAATTATACCTACTTATCCTAGATTTCCGAGAAAGAAAAAGAACGCTAACCTTTTCCCTAGCAAGATGCCGTCCTCAAATTCACCTGTACGAGTCACCAGAACACCCCAAGCCCTAAACTGCCTGCTCCCGAAGCCATATTAGATGTGGGAGTTCATGTCCTTGTAGCCAATGTTTGTGATCTTCCTAGGAGATTTCCACAGAGACTGTCATGAAACAGAGCTGATGCTTTCTGGCAAAACCCCTGTGAATCGATTTGCAAGGAATCCTGGGAAGGGATAAGTGATGGGTTAAAGGGAGAAAGACCCAGGAGGAGGTTTATGAGATGGTGACCGTGGAACAGATGGCAATTCAGTAGCCCCTGCGACTTCCTGAAACCAATGGCCAATTTCAGCAGACCCAGGGGCATCCCAGTCCAGGTCGGTTAGACGAACAGAGCTGATCCTCCCTGACATCCCCTAAGGTGCCTAACACAGGGCTTTACACACAGTTAGCACTCAATAAATGTGCTGATAATTAACCTTTTTTAAAACCAATACCAACTTAACAGGTGATGGATTCGTTTCAAGGTAACTGATATCTAACTCTTGGCCACAAAGCTCCTTTCTTAAAACCGTGAACACTCTCCGTGGTCTGGAATGTGAAAGGAACGGCCTATAAGCCTGTGACACTGCCAAGGCTACTCATCTATTCTGCACCGATGACGACTTCTGATCAAATATATATTTCTTCTGTGAAGGCAAGAGATTTATGGAAGAGACACGTTACAACCCAGAAAGCTCCAAAACTTGGGGGTCCAGGTTCACTCAAGTACTCTTATTGTTACTTATTTGTTACTATTCGTAAATATTGAGCACCCTTTCCATGCCGGGCCCTCTGCTAGGTGCTGCGTCGGTCACACGATCCCTGAAACATTACAAAGAGAACTGCATTACAATCCCCTGCCTGGTCCTTCTTTCCTTTCCTGGGCCAGAGTCTCCGCACAACTCCCAAGACACTGGAGCGGAGCGTGAGTAAGGGCAGGCTCTGCCCCTGGGTGCATGCTCCAGGGCCCCGGCCAGCTATGGGAACCATCTGCAAGCAGCACAGGGCGTTCACATTTTACATTTCATAGGCGATGCAGTCTCAGATGGAGTTCAACTGGTCCTTCTGGGGATCATTTCTCATGCTCCTGGAGCCCTGACCCAGAGTCCAGCCAAGGTACTCAGGCTCAGCACACACAGCAGGGGACACCGGTGCCCACTCAGCATCTGTGTCCAAAGCCCCAAGCCTTTGCCTTCCAAAACATGCAACAGACCTTACGTGTATCTTCATCTCAGACAGGTCAAGAACCACACCACAACAGAGAAAGAAGAAAGGAAAATGTCAAACCAGGGGGCATAAAGCTCAAACCAAAAAAGACATGCTTATTTCCAGAATTTGAACTCCTCTTTGGAAATTTGAGTCCCTGGAAATATTTTTCCACAAAGAAATGTGATAGAAGAGCTTTCCTACCTGTTTTAAAGGGGGGAGGAGCATGAATAAATAAATAAATGAGTCATCGCAAGGTAGTTGCTGAAGCAAAGACAGGTATGAACTTCAAGGACAGCAACCTGTGACATCATCAATAATTTGTCCCAGAGATCTGGTGACTAGAAGGCCTGAGGCGGGTCAGGGGAAAGGCCAGTTACAATTGTAAAAGAATCGCAGCTTTTGAGAGTCTGCTAGGGGGTACCCCCTTGCAAGGAACATAAAGCATAAATTTTAAAAGCTCTGGATACCTCTGCAAAAGGCAATTAAGACCTGTGCCGTTAGAGTTTGCAGTTCACTTCATACGGTCTACACTTTATTCCCCACGAACCAATCAAGCTCCTGGCATTCTGGAGATTCATTAAGCACCATATAAATACTCCAGGCCACACTGCCTCCAAGGAAATCTTACCCGGAGCCCTTGCCAATTACTAGGAAATAATTATGCACCAAGTAGTTGGATTAGCTGTCCTTAGCTCCCTTTACAAAATTGAAAAAGTCTCCATTGTGGTAAGCAGACCAGACTCTGATAACATTCTTATGCTAAAGGAAAAAAAAAAAAAAGGCACTATCATTCTGAGAATGCAAGCTGACCATAGCTTTAAAGTCAGCTGAGTAACTGTTATGTCATGGTCCAAGAATGTGCTTTTAATTGTAATTGACACACACAAGTTACATAGCTAATCTGTGTGAATGCAAAGTTGCCAAGAAACGTAACATTTTAGCTCTTCCAGACTGGCGTCTGCATAGATGCAATCACACAAGTAAAATATATTAAGTCCCCATTGCTCAATGCAGTCAGTCTCTGGGGTGGGTAAGGTAAGTCGACTTGGTAAATATCATTTTCCTCTGAATTAAGTGATTGTAGAGAAAGTGAATCACCCTTCCTTTCCCCCTCATTAGGCATGCTGCAGTGCAAACATTCCTATAAAAAATACCTGTTTTTGAGTCATTAACGTAAAATGGAGAAAACAGCAGCAGTCTGGGACAGAGCTGTTGAAATTTAAGAGGAAGAGAGAGAAGAAAAACCCACTGGATACCTCATGTGTGTTTGTACAGTACTTTTGTTTGTTCAAACAATTCTGTTTTATGACAAAGGCACTGAAAGATTCTGACACCACCTCTTGGGAGAGCAGTCCACAAAGTTCTAAACAGCAGACAGTACACCACAGAAAATGTTTATGTTAGACCAGCCAAACTCTAAAACTCTTGTAACACTTCTCTGAACCCAGCGTTTCCAGTGTTTATAGATTGCTTTGCTATCTGAAAGACCCAGTTAGTATTTAAAATTTTTAAAGGGTTAAAAAAGTTAATCTTTCTCCCTGCAAGTTGCCTACTCACAGCTCAAATCCCACCCTGCAGGGAAAAGCAGCATCGCCCTGGACCTCCTGGAATCTAGGCAGGACCTCCACGCTCCAAGCTGCGACCTGCTAAAGTGATCAATGTTTTGATTTTTCACAGCTTTGAAAGCCTCTAACTGGCTTTTCCATTTTGGATCATTCCAAAGTCCGCAGCAAAAATCATTAGTTTTATGATGCTGGGGGGAGACGGGGGAGAGTGGTGGAGGGTTATGGGGGTCACTTAAGTGTTGCTAGCTTGTTCAAACTGAGATTCACTGCATGAAGCTTTTAGTAGCATTTGCACCGCAATGCTGGCATGCCCCCTTCAAAATCTGGAAAGCATGGAGGCTGGCTAGCCTTATACCACAGTTTCATTGCCTCTCCCAGGCTTCACCCAACCATTCCCTCTTTTTTCTCTCTTTACCTTCCCAGAATTCACCAATCTGTTGGAACACTTCTGCCACGTGTGAAGAGTTTTGGCAGACCAAATCCACATGCCTGAAGTGATGCCTACCAACAAAGACATAAAAATTTTCAACATCTCAACCGCCATATTGGAGTCATCTGCGGAATACCGGAACAGCGCCCAGTTGGAGATTTCATAGAAATAACAGGCAATCACACAGGTTGCAGGCACCGTGTACAGGACTGAGAAGACCCCAATCTTGACCATCAGCCTCTCCAACTTGTCTGTCTTTGTCCCATCCTTTTGAAGATTCGACCGAATTTTGAACAAGGCCACCAAGCCTGCAGCAATGAACAAAGTTCCAATCACCAAGTAAGTGAAGAGAGGAGCCACCACAAATCCCGTGAGGGCATCAAGGTTTTGGTTCCCCACGTAGCACAGGCCAGTCAGTTCATCTGCATCCACCAGTCTCATAATCAAGATGACAATGGTTTTCACTGCAGGGATAGCCCAGGCTGCAATGTGGAAATAAGAGCTGTGCATTTCAATGGCTTCATGACCCCATTTGAGTCCCGCTGCCAAAAACCAAGTGAGTGTCAGAATAACCCACCAGATGGAACTGGCCATTCCAAAAAAGTACATCAGCAAGAAAATGATTGCACATCCTGTGTTCTTAAGTCCTTCTTGGATGAGAACAGGTTCTGCTGCCTCTTCAAAATCGCAGGATATCCTTTCCCGGCCTACAGTCAGCCTGACAATATAAGCAATGCTATAAATATTATAGCACATACTGAGAAATATGATGGGGCGCTCCGGGTAGGAAAACCTGGCAGAATCGATCAGGAAGGTCAGCACAGTGAAGGCGGTAGAGATGAAGCACAGGCTGGCCCACACGGCCATCCAGATATCGGTGAACTCCTTGGCCGAGCGGCTGTATAAGCCAGCATCATAGCCACACTTGAGAACGCAGTTCAGGCTCCTCTTCACCCAGATGTACTGATCAGAGTTGGTTCCCACGGAATGGCACTCTTCCCCAGGCTGGATGGGGGTTTTGTGAGGTAAGGGCACCTCCTCATCACCTGGCCCTTCCATGCACATGTGGTTGTGGTCATTCTGTGGTGGGAATTTGCTGCAGTTCAGGCTATCTGGCCAGGCAAATCCAAATTCCTTCAGGACAGGCTCGCAACGTCTCTTGACCGAAAGACACATCCCGCCGCAGGGGCCGATGGGGATATTGACCTTCTCTGTGCACATGGGCACATACACGGAACAAAGGAAGAACTGGAAAAGTCATGAAATGAGCAAAGAAAACAATGACTTGGAAGTTTGACCAAAGGCTTGCACAAAACTGACTTGAATGCTTCTGGGCAAAGTACGCATCTACTTTTAAATCAGTCTACAGGGTGTCTGTTGACTCTGACCTCAAACAAATGTACCTAATAATCCATCACTTGCACACTTTTTTTCTTTTGGGTCTAGCAATCCTTTCCAGGAGAACACAGATAAATAAATATATAAAAGGGACACGAAGAATTACATAATCCCTTTTTGCACAACACTTGGGGAAATAAACCTTAAAAAGCTGACTTTGAGTCTCCCTCCCCTTTCAGCTACTATTTGAAAGAGCTGGACAGACTAACCAAATGACTCAGTCCTTTGGGTGATGGGGTGATTTATTTTTACCCCCCATTTCTTTATCACCGTACAAATAAATGTAAAAAAAAAAAGTAGATACGGCTTTTCTCACGTTAATATTCTCTCCTTTCTCTCTTTTATCCCCTAAAATTATTTTTTAACCAGTCTCATATTGAAAGAGAAAATGTCCTCACTGAGATACTGTTAAATCCAAGGATGGGATGCAGGTTGAAGCCTCTGGATACCAGGGGTTTGTTTGGCCAGGTTTCCTCAAAGAATAATAATGAAGCACAATAGGAAAATATAAATGTTCAGTCCCTGAAACTGCAACACCAGCAGGGGAGAGTCCAGTTGCTGTCCTCAATTCCTCCAGCATTGATAAACAGTCTGCTTGGCTCCTTACAGATGTTGTCTATGAAGTCTAGAGTTACAAGTAACTATTTTCCAGCATGTAAAGGGATCCAGTCCTGTCCTTCAAAACAGCTTGGCTGCCTCCCCAGGATACATGTAATTAAAAATATATATCCCTGCAAAAGCTGTTTCGCCAGCAAAATTGTCACTGATGTCAGGATATGTGCTGTTTCCAAACTGAGAGCTAGAGAATCATTTTCTTAAGTTTTTATGACCTAGTTCTAAAGTCCTGAAACTTCCAAAGAGACATTTTACCAGCAACAGGTCTAATCCCAACCATCTTTCTGAAACCACAATCCAACTTTTCAAATGACCTATGTAAAAACATGCACCTAGTAAGTCAGCTACCTGCCTGTTTCTTATCTCTCAGAAGTTACAACCAGAACCACAGATTTCTAAAGCTTTTAGCCTGGATAACTATCCTCTATTTCCCCCAACTTCTCTCTTTTCTAAATTTCTAAAAATCACTCGTAGCCTCACCAGTCAAAACACAACCAGTGTTAACATTTTTAAAAATTTCCTTTAGGTTCTTTTTTTTTTTTTTTTTATAATGAACTGGTTGGGGCTTCCCTGGTGGCGCAGTGGTTGAGAGTCCGCCTGCCAATGCAGGGGACGCAGGTTCGTGCCCTGGTCCGGGAGGATCCCACATGCCGCGGTGCGGCTGGGCCCGTGAGCCATGGCCGCTGAGCCTGCGCCTCCGGAGCCTGTGCTCCGCAACGGGAGAGGCCACAACAGTGAGAGGCCCGCCTACCGCAAAAAAAAATAAAAAATAAATAAATGAACTGGTTGTTGTTATAAGATTATAATCACCCTGTATATGCAAATTCTTCACTTTTTATGGTAGGATGAACATTTTCTATATTATTACATAAGCTTTAATATTTTTAATGACTGCAAAAACAAACAAAAAAACCCCACAAAACTTCCAATACACAAACTACCTTCTGGAGCTTGACCATACTAACGCCTTTTTCCCAAGTGATATCTTCTCCCCCGCCAAGTACTAAACCTGCCCTTAACCCTGAGGCTAAGAAGGAACTCAAGCCATCGCAGCCATTCCTTACTTCGTGACCTCTAAAATCATGCAGGACGACGCGAGGGGCCATTCTGCAGAAACGGGGCAGGGGTGTTTCATTTAATAACCCACCCAAAAAATACGGGGGGAGGAAGGAGGTCGGTGAGGGAGGAGAAGTTCCCGTCTCCTTATCTCTCCTTCCAAGTCTTAGCTGCAGCTGGCTGCCCTGCCTGGGACTCGCCCACCGAGCAGCGGCGGCCAGAATCCTTGGCAAAGATAACTCTCAGCTCCACTGGGGTTAGGGGCTTGGCCAGACACGGGTGGGCAGGGGAGAAAAACGGAAGGGCGGGGTGTAAGAGTGGGTCCTTTCGCAGGCCAGATGACTTACACAATGTTTTGGCTTCCAGTCCCTGAGAAGGGACAGAAAAGTGGGGGTGGGAATGGAAATCACTTCTCCAGGATAGTTAATACCCTTCAGACTTAGGAAGGGGGCAGGGGGCTCGACTTGGCAAGGGCTCCACGGAGTTAGTTTGGGGCGTCCCTGCCCAAGGGGTCCCGCCCGGGGTAGGTGCGCCCACCTGCAGCTGGCTGGAGCAGCCGTACTGGATGAGCGGCGTGAAAGTTGTCAGCTGCAGCTCGGCGTCCGTCTGCAGCTCGTGCCCCACCAGGTTGGGCATCTTGGTCACGTTGTAGCCCAGGTTCTGGCACATAGAGATGCGGATGGGGTCGCAGCGCCGCTCCTCCTCGTCCCCGAAGCCCCGCGCCTGCCTCAGGAGCAGCCCCAAGAGCAGCAGCAGCCGCAGGCTGAGACCGACGCCCCCGGGGGCCCCCAGGACGCGCGGCCCTGCGCCCCGCCAGGCCATGGCCAGAGCCGGGGGGCAGAGGCGGCGGTGGCGAGGGCTGCTCCAGCAGACACCCCCAGTTTGCACGGGGGAGCCGGCTGCCCGCGCTGCTCCCAGCTCCGGGAAAGGAAGTGTGATAAGGCGCCAAGGGCGACGAGGGGGCAGCGGCCGGGCTCTCCCGCAGCTGCGCGCGACTGTGTGGGGTATTAGACGCCCCCGGCCGGGGCCGAAGGACAGACTGCGAGGGTCATGGCTACAGGCGGCGAGCCTCCAACCCGGCGCCGGCCGCGGCCGCTCAGCGTCTCCGCGAAGCCCGCCAGCACGCAGCGCCGCACCGCTCTCACCACCCGAACCCTCCGAGGCGCTGGAGTTTTGCTGGGCGGTGGCGGGACGAGACGGACAGCGCGCCTCTCCAATGGCCGGGCGCCGTGGCCAGCGAGGGGCGGGGCCGCTCTGCCCTGGGCAGGGTGAGGCTCCCGCCCGCCCGCCCCCCTCCTCCGCCCCTCCCTCCCGTCCCGTAGCGCTCCGCCCCGCTTCCCGGCTCTCACTTTCCTCCCACCCGGTTCGCAGCGCTCGGGGGCCAGGCGGGGATGGAGCCGAGACGCTCCAGCCGGGCCAGCCTCCCCCTTCTCTCCCAGGTGAGAAGCGCTCCCAGAGGAGTCGGCTCCCTTTTCCTTTTTTACTTCCAGCTGTCACCTCAGCCCGTGGCCACTTCCCCATCAAGCAGAGAAACGTATACAAAGAACATGGGATTTGGCTTTACAAAGATTGTGCCTTTAAATCCGGCTGTGTGACCTTGAGCAAATTGCTCAGCCTCTAGGCGTCAGTTTCCTCATCCGTAAAGAGACTTGGGAGGATTAGAGATAACGCGTAAAATGCTTAGCACCGTGCCTGGTACAGCGTGAGCTCGCAGCTATTTTCACTCCGAGCTTGCTTGGGTTGGAGCCCGCCCCCCCTCTCCCCGCCCCCAGCCTCGGCCTGACCTGCACCCGGCAGCTGTCTGTCTCCAGCCGCGAATGGGGGAGGCGCCCCGGAGCAGCAGACCAGCCAACGGTCTCGCGCTCCGATTTCCTCACCGTATGAAATGAAATTCCACAGGGGGATTCGAAAGGAAATGAGACCGGGACGCTCCGTGCTTCTCGGCCCGCCGCCCTTCCTGTCTCGGGGACACGGTTTCTAAATAAGGTTGGGAGGGTGAGAGGGCAGGAGGGGAGAAGCTTGACCTGTGCATGGGGGGCTGAGAAGGCGCACAACCGCCGGGGCTCCCCTTCCCCAGCCTCCCGGGCATCCCTCCCCTGCAGCCTGCATCTCTTTCTGACTTATTCTGCTTCTGCGGGAGTCCCGGGGCTCATGCCAGCCGTGTTTCGATCCAACTTTTCCCTCTCGCTACCAGCCCTTCTCCCCACCCGCCCCTCTTTGGACGGAGCTTTGTGCTAGCCCACACTCTCCACTTTCCAGTCGGGCCAGGGAAACCCTCAGCAGGTGGATTCCTAAGCCATTTACTCGTTGCAGGACTGTGGTCAAGCCAGTGTGCCTCTCGGAGCCTCAGACTGGCCATCTGTAAAATAAGGAAGTTCGTATCTCCCCCCACACGGTTGTTCTGAGTTAAATGAGATAATGCGTGTAAATCGTTGAGCGCACTGACACATCCTAAGCGCCGAATAACTTGGTTATTGTTCTTGTTGTGGGACATCTTCTGCAGCCCAGGTCTGAGGATCTGGGTTAAGAGCTTTCTACCCTCTTCCTGAGGTATTTTGGCCCAACACTTACACCACTGTTTTCCAGGGACTTGATGGCAGAGACCAAGTTTGAATGTGTGTTTATAACCTCACATTTCAGCTAAGTCTGGCATATGGCAGAGGCTGGACGCAAGTTGGAAGGGCCTCTGTACCACTCATGTGGTGCTCATTCATCTTTGCAGAGTAATGCATGAGACCATTGGCCTACAGAGATGAATAAATGATTAGATGAATGAATCAAATGAATAGATGATTCTCACCCTGTAGGAACTCACAGGAGGAGACAAAGAATAAAAAGACAACTGTAACTCGATGTGTAAGTGCACACAGAGAGAGTTGTGGGTAAATTGAAGGTAGAGGTAGCTGAGTTTGGAGGGCTGCCCAAAGGGGGATGGTCAGCACAATTCTGAGCTACTGGACAAAGCAGAGCTATGTGCGATTGGCACTTCTCCTACGGCACTTGCGGGGAGGGGAGGGGAGCTTGCTTTGTGCTAAAGATATGTGTACATGGTTTATTAAACAATGGAGTCCATGAGGTAAAGAAGCAGGAGTTGTCCCTCGCACAGGGCCTGGCACACAGAGGGAACCCACTGGTGTTAGGTGAAGGAATACTATTAAGTCAATAGCAAATAACTCATATAGAACATTTACTTTGTGCCAGATACTGTTTTAAACACTGTACGTGCATTATGTCATTTATTTCACACAACAGCCTGAGAAGACTGATGTTCCGAGAGGTTAAGCACTTTGCCTAAGAACACAGAGTAAGTGACAGAGAAGGACTCAGATGCATATCTGCCTGGCCCAGAGGTCTGTGTGCATGGCACTGCTCTTACAGAGGAAGCTGCTTGACACTTGGCCTAATCCGTAGTTAAAGATGATACTTTTGTGATCTGGACCTCTCATTCCTAGAGCCCGGGCATCCCTGCCTCAGCCTGCTTGAAGCGACTGTCTCCTTTGAGAACACTTGAGAAAGCCCCTTGCCCGTCAGAAGCTTTTCCTGTCAACAGCTTTTCTTTCCCGGCATGGAACTCATCGCAGGTATTTTCCAAAAAAGAAAGCCAAGGGAATCACATTTCAGTCTGAATGTGGGAAGAAAACAAAGACCACGACTTAGAACTAAGTCTGAATGGCCTGGAGCGCCTCAGCCTCCCTCTCACAGAGTGGTTTACACAGTCGACAATCTGCGCCTGGTGACAGGCATGGCATGTTTGTCTTTGTTGCAGAAAACACTTCCCCAAGGGAGTTCCAGGCAGAAGGCTATCCACCCTGTGACACGCAGAGCGTTTAGGAGAGGAGTAGAAGGTAGGGACTTGGGAATAGACCTTCTGTTAACCTAAAGGACAGGCCGTGGGTCCCTAGTGGCTCTGGCCTGAGTGCCTGGGCAGCTTCTTAGTCCACTCCCTGAGTAATAAGGATGCAACCACTTTGGAGAGGCAACAAACATGACTTCAGCGGGCTGTTGGGCAGTTGGAGGGCTCTCCATTTGCATCTAATGAGAGGCTGGGTTCTAATTAACTCCTGTGATGTGTTAATTTTTCAACCTGACATTTTCTGCTCTCATAGATTCTTGTAATGGTTCCTAAATTAAAGGCTGCATTTGAAGACTAACGTTTAGGTTAAAATCCACCACCTAGGGGGGTGGGGGGGCCTATAAACATCCTTTCCCTCCTAAGGGAAACCTCTCATTTGCAGTTCTTTGCTAACCCAATTAAGTGCTGAAGTAGTCACCCTAGAGCCTGCTTTTTATTTCCTGCGAAACAACCCAACTAATCCATATTCAGTAGCTTCCAAGAAAAGTCTTATTCCAGCCACTCATGAAGAAACCAGCTTCTTTGAATCTGAACAGAACATTTAAAACTCACAAAGAGCTGTCTTGATAGAAAATGCAAGAAAGTGGTTCATTATTATCCTGTTTGGTTTTTGAGGGGAAAATTCACTGCGACTAAAACCTCATAGGGATTGGGAATTTACTGTGGGACAACAGAAGCATAGGGAGAAGCCATGCCCCATCCCATGGGTTTATGGACAGTCTAGGTGCTGCATCTTACCCTGCACGCGAACTAGTTATAAAACAAGAACATGTGTACTGAATAAAGCAGAAGGGAACACTAATCTTGCTCAAAGTTGAGGAATCAGAGGCCCCAAGTGGTTAAGTAATGGCAGAGGCAAATCCCCTTCTTATAATGGTTGTACCATTAGCTAGCAGAGAAGAATCAAGTCACCGTAGAACTCTTGGGTATCAAGGAATCAAAGCCCTGTTGTTCCTCTTTCCAAGCGTAAAATGGTACAGAGGACAGTCTTACTTGTTGGTGGTGATGGTTTAATGCACAGATGGTCAACCAATAACCTTTGCAGGAGACAAAAAGTAATGCAAACATTTTATACCTCTACAACCTCGTTTCATTTCAGTATTTATCAGTCAAGCCATTAGCAAATGTTCAATGATGTTTAGTCCAAATAACCATTGTGGACATGTCACTGAGCTGAGTACTGAGTGGTATGCAGATATAAAAGGACGTCCCTGCCTTCAAGGAGCTTATAGTCACATTGGAGGAGATTAAGACATGAGACCAAGAGTGAAACAAGCTTGTTTATAGTTAAGAGCTTTTTCTTGAGCTCTCTTACTGTATTATACGTTTGGTTTCTTTGTTTCTGTTTTTTTGTTTTGTTTCTTTCAGTCTCCTTCACAATCCTCTGAGGTTACAGGCTGTGCTGAACAGCAAAGAAAAACACTACCTGACCCAATGAAGGCTCTCAATAGATATTTGTTGAATAAATAAATGAATGGGGGACTTCCCTGGTGGCACAGTGGTTAAGAATCCGCCTGCCAGTGCAGGGGACACGGGTTCAAGCCCTGGTCCATGAAGATCCCACATGCTGCAGAGCACCTAAGCCCATGCATGACAACTACGGAGCCGGCGCTCTAGAGCCCCGTGAGCCACAACTACTGAGCCTGCGTGCCGCAACTCTTGAAGCCCACGCAGCTAGAGCCTATGCTCTGCAACAGGAGAAGCCACCGCAGTGAGAAGCCGGTGCACTGCAAGGAAGAGTATTCCCCGCTCGCCGTAACTAGAGGAGGCCCACGCGCAGCAACAAAGACCCGATGCAGCCAAAACTAACTAACTAAATAAATTTATTTAAAAAGATAAAATAAATGAATGGTTCAGGTTCTAAGTGCTCTAGTTCTTCAGAAAAAAGAGAGCCTTTTTATGTGCTGGGTATAGGTGACAACCAAAATACAACCTAACTGGTCCCAGAATGATGGTCAAGTCTATTCTATAAGCTGGTCCTGCAAAACAGCTTTCAGCTTTCTTCTGAACTTGGTTGTTTTGCCAATCATTTATCTTCATTTTTTATTTTATTGTGCCAATTCCTAAGTCTTTTAAGGTAGAAAAGTGTCTTGACCAAATTGTTGTTTGATTCAGAAGCCTGTTTCTCTACTTCATAAATCAGCTCAAGACATTTTCTTATCATTGTTCATTGGCTAGTTGACCACTCATTTCATCATTGTCAGCTAAAGCCATTAGGAATCATACATGCTACAACACAGGCTGTAAGCAGGGATCTCAAGCCAAGGAATTATAAGTCACGGGATCTCCTGTAAATGATACATTTGTAGAAAAATTAGAATGTGAGCTTAGCTATGAGGCATGTGTAAATTTCCAAGAGACCTTGGGAAGCATAGAAAAGAAGGCACCTGTAATGATATTCTCACAGACGTCACTCTCATCATTTGATACAGGTGAGATATCAACAGGAATAAAAATGGTGTTAAATAATTACCAAAGGGTGAACCAGCCACCTGCTATGGATAAGCAAGAACTAGACTAGACAGCGTTGCAGGTGGTGGTTTTAAAACAGCCTCAATTTCTTCGACATTCTTCCCATTAAAGGGCAAAGTATACGTCCCCTTTCCTTGAATCTGGAAGGGGCTGTGATTCCTTCAACCAACAGAGTACAGAGTAAGTGACACTAGGTGACTTCCAAAGCTACGTCATAAAAGGCCTTGCCGTTTCTACCTTATTTACTGGGAAATTCATTTTAGAGCTCTGAGCAGCCTTGTAATGTCCAACTACCTTGATACCACCATGCAGGAGAGGCCACATATAGGCTTTCCAGTTGATAGTCCCAGATAAGCCTCTCATTCAGCCGTCCCAGGCCAAGTGCCAGAAATGTGAATGAAGAAACCATTTTGGAAGTGGATTCTCTGGTCCCAGCTGTTCTCACCCTCAGCTGTTTGAGTCATCCCGGCCCAGACATTGTGGGGCATAGAAGAACCATCCTTGCTGTGCCTTTCCAAATTCCTGACACACTAAATCCATGGTTGTTGTTTTATGCCTATCTTAGTTCATTTGAGCCGCTGTAACAAAATACCACAGACTGGGTGTCTTATAAACAGATATTTATTTCTCCCAGCTCTGGATACTGAGTCTAAGATCAATGCGCCAGTAGATTCAGTGGTAAGGGTTCACCTCCTGGTTCATAGATGGATGCCTTTTCGCTGTGTCCTCACATAGCAAAAGGGACAAGGGAGCTCTCTGGGGTCTCTTTTATAAGGGCATTAATCCCATTCATGCCTGTCCTCATGACCTAATCACCTCCCCAAATCCCCATTTCCAATACGAACACATTGGGGATTGGGATTTCAACATATGAATTTTGGGGGAACACAAACATTCAGTCTGTTGCAATGCCTATAGGTTTAGGTTGGTTTGTTATTCAGCAACATATAACCACAACAGAAGTAAGTAAGAAAATAATCAAAAGAGAGTGTGACTCTGCTAGAGAAAGAATGACTACCCAAAGATGAATAAAGGGACTTTAGATGGGGTTATGTTTTCAGTTGCTTGGGGGACAGTTGGGTCATGTTAAGTGGAAGCATGATTTTGCTGTTTTTATTTAGAAGTTAAAGGGCTTCCCTGGTGGAGCAGTGGTTAAGAATCCACCCACCAATGCAGGGGACATGGGTTTGAGCCCTGGTCAGGGAACTAGATCCCACGTGCCTTGGAGCAACTAAGCCTGTGCACCACAGCTACTGAGCCTGTGCTCTAGAGCCCACAAGCCACAACTACTGAAGCCGGTGCACCTAGAGCCCGTGCTCTGCAACAAGAGAAGCCACTGCAACGAGAAGCCCGCACATCGCAACGAAGAGTAGCCCCCGCTTGCCGCAACTAGAGAAAGCCTGCACGCAGCAACAAAGACCCAACACAACCAAAAATAAATATTTTTAAAAAGAAGAAGTTAACTATGGGGCCTTCCCTGGGGGCGCTGTGGATAAGTCTCTGTGCTCCCAATGCAGGGGCCCCAGGTTCAATCCCTGGTCAGGGAACTAGATCCCGCATGCATGCCGCAACTAAGAGTTCACATGCTGCAACTAAGGAGCCCACGTGTGGCAACTAAGACCCGGTGCAACCAAATAAATAAATAAATAAGAAGTTAAGCATGGTTAAAAGAAGGGTGTGTGGGCTTCCCTGGTGGCGCAGTGGTTGAGGGTCCTCCTGCCGATGCAGGGGACGTGGGCTCGTGCCCCGGTCCGAGAGGATACCACATGCCGTAGAACGGCTGGGCCCGTGGGCCATGGCTGCTAAGCCTGCGCATCCGGAGCCTGTGCTCTGCAACGGGAGAGGCTGCAACAGTGAGAGGCCCGCCAGAAAAAAAAAATCATCTTAAAAGAAGGGTGTGTGACTGCCAAGTTGACAGAGAGTGACTCTGGTAGCTTTGTACTGTGTCCATTTAGCTACAGTAGAACTACATTTTCCAGAATTCCCTTTCTTGCATGATTCTAGATTGGGATTGGCCACAAGAGAAATTAGCCCGAGACTGGGGAGGTGGAAGTGAAGCAGCACTTTATGCTCTGAAAGTCAGTGTTGGGTGCCAGGCACGGTGGCGGTTCACGGATGTTGTCCCTAACTGCTGGCTCACTTGCTGGCAGGATCTGGACCTGCACTATGTCCTTCAGTTGACAATAATATAATATTGTCAACTGAAGGACCAGGGATAATATATCCCTGGTGCCTCAGCTTCTCTGAGTCCTGGGCCAGGTGCCTGAGTAATTCTGTGGCCAAGGGCTCGAGCTTTTGCAGGTCACCTGCATCCTCAAGATTAGAGGTGGTTAGAGACAGACACAGGATCCAGTTTGTCCCTGTGGTTCCAGCGTGCCCTCAACTTCCCAAACTTTTTGCCCAGCTTTCCTTCTTGACTGCAGGCCTGGTTGATCTGTACTGACCTCAGGCCCAGTACCCTTGCAGAGTACTGCACTGGCTCCCACAGTTTTGTCAGGTCTGATGCTTTTTATAAACTCTTGATTCTACCTTACTCAGAGTGACTCCGCTTCTTCGATCAAACCCTGACTGATACATCCTATAAAAAAAGACTCACAGGATGTAAGCGCTGGCAGCTGCCTTAGAGTTCACCTGGTCACTCCTCATTTCTGAATGGGGAAACTGAGGTCCCAAATGTGACTTGTCCAAGTGGCACATAATAAATGAGTGGTTGAAACAGCTTGCTAACCTGCTCTGTGACCTAAGTATTTGCCAAATTCCTGTTTGACTTACGGAATTGCAACAGGCCTGCTACACCAGATCCTATTATCCATCCAAGCACTTGATTGAGCCCCTTCATATCAGGCACTGTGCTTGGTGTTCTACATAGATGACCCCATTTAATCCACTTGCCCTCCAGCGTATATCCTAAAGTATTGAATTATCAATGCTTCTCTCCATCTCCACCACCACCAACTGCCCAGCCCTTATCATTCACAGCTGAGTCCTAACAGGCCTGCTCATCGGCAGTCTCTTCTCTCTACAGCAAACAGGGCCATCTTTACACATCAGCTTCCACCATCAGCTTCCTCTCCTGCTGAAAGCCTGTCCGTGGTTTCCCATTGCTGTTGGGTTAAAATGTATCAGGCCTACAAAGTCCAGTAAGATCTGGCCCCATCTCCCCTCCGCTTCGGTCACACCCTCTGCCTTGCTCACCACACTCCAGCTACAGTGACCTTCCTTCTATTCCTAAAACATACCCGGCTAGTTCCTGCCATAGAGGCTTTGCTGTCTCCTCAGCCTATAAGGCCACTCTCCCCCAGCTTCCCATGGCTGCTGCTTCCTGAAAAATGTCATTTCCTCTGCAAGGTCTGCCCTGAACACTCATGTCTCACCCTTCCCTTCAGTCACTCACTCCTTCCTCTGTTTTATTTCCTTCACAGCACTTATTGATGCCTATCACTGTCTTGGTTATTTACTTGCTTATTTATCAACTTTGTCTCTCTGCTAACTAGAAAGAATCTCCCTGAGGACAGTGTTATTCACTAATATATCCCTGGTGCCTAGTAGGTGCTCAGTAAATATTTGTTAAGTGAACAAACCTGTATGGTACCTACTGTTATTCTCTCCATTTTACAGATGAGGAAACACAGTGCCTGCGAGATTAAAAACTTGCCTGGGGTTCCGCAGTAAATAGCTTAGTTGATATTATTCCAACACAGGTTTACCTGACCATTATGCATCCTACTTTCGAGGCTTTGTTGCCTCCACAAGTGTCCTCTGGGTGCAAAATATATCCAGATATTAGAACTGCAAGGAAACGTTTATAATCACCTACCTCCTTGCCTAGTCATTATATTGATCCTAAAGTTAATCAGTTAACCATTTATGAGTCCTTCCTGTGGGCACTGATAAGGTAATTGGAATTGCTCCCCCAAATTGGACAGACATTAAGGATCCCTCATTTATCACATCCTGGGAATTTACAGATGCCTACATTTTTATCTGATTTTCCTTCAGTAGCCCTCACTTTTTCAGTTTCAAGAATGTGACTGAATTTTCGACCTCCCTGCCCCAGTTTTGTCTCTTTTGCCTTCAAGAAACTATACCATTTATGTTTTAAAACAAGAAGAGACAGGGGATCTCCCTGGTGGTTCAGTGGTTCAGACTCTGCACTTCCACTGCAGCAGGCACTGGTTCGATCCCTAGTCAGTGAACTAAGATCCCGCATGCCACAGGGTGCAGCCAAAAATAATAATAATAAATAATAAAAATAAAGATAAAATAAGAAGAGACACATTTTAAGAAAACAATTTTCAGATATGTGCAAAGAAACAGTAGCAGTTGATAACATCTGTTAGATCGCCAGAGACCTGGAAGGAACTTTCCAGATCATCTGCTGCAGGACTCAACAGATAAAGCATCTGAGACCCAATGGGTGCAGATGGCTTATCCAAGATGGGGCTAAAAGTAGATATCCTTTACCCTGCTTCCAGGACTCCTCCCATCACATCGCACCGTCTTCCTTCCACCTCCTTACTGTAGAAACCAGGATCGCTGTGGAAACCAGGTTATGGGTAAACAGCAGCAGACCCATTACTCAGACCCGAGGCTTCAGACTGCATATACAGGGAGCTATGTCATAGATTGTTCTGTTAACCAGGCCCTTTCTCGTTCTCAGTAGCACTGCCACACGTGACCACTCATGCACTAAGGATGACTAGACTTGCCTCACCTGCCTGCCCTTCAGAGCAGCCAATCACTCCTCTACCTCAGCCAACCCATCTCTCCTTCCTCCTTGTCCATACATTGTGTTTCAGAAGAGCTGTGTTGAATGGCTTCCTCATTTCTGCTTCTGTGACTGTTTAAGTCTCTCTTGAGGGGCTAGCTGAGATATCCCTGCTAATGAAGTCTGAATTGCAGCATCCCCATGAGGCCAGAGCGGTGGGAGTGGCTCAGAGAATGTCAGAACTGGAAGATACCTTAGAGACCAATGAGTCTACCTTGTCACCCTATTTACGGGTAAATGTGGATACAGAGAGAAAAGTACATGATCATTGACTGTTCACTTTGATATTGCTAGCTGGACATAGAGCAAAGTTAGAACCCAGACCTTCTGACTTTGCAGCTCAGTACCTCCTACATCATGCTGAAGCCCTGGCACTTAGAATACGAGGGACACAATGAGCCCCCTGGAAAGGGTGTTGACTGACTGACGATATCTTCCAGCAAGGAAATCAGGAAATTCTGTTTCCTTTTTAGAATTAAGCCCTACCATAGTAACTCTCTACAGGAAAAACAAAAGCAATAACAAAATTTCTTTATCATCCTAGGGCTTTTGTGAGAATATAAGGCATACATATATAAAGGTTCTTACCATTAGGCTCGGAAAATTCTGTTGGCTTTCCTTCACCTGTTTGTTGTGGCACTGAGTTAAAACTTGCCTGTGTTGTCGTACTTAAATCCAAGAATTCTCCACTCCTCATTCTAGAGGTAAGTTTTCTATGCCTTTTAGTAAGGGTGATGCTATGGTGAAATTCCAGGGGCATAATTTGTCTTATATTCTAGGTGAATAGTGCCTCCTGGAGTTGTACAGTGTGTGTTCTTTTTACGATGCAGTGGCAATAGATGATACCTAAAGTGCTTTACATACATGATCTAAGTTAATAGGATACTCTAAAAGGTCAGGACT
The DNA here is from genome assembly GCF_963455315.2 of Globicephala melas. Lineage (NCBI taxonomy): Eukaryota > Metazoa > Chordata > Mammalia > Artiodactyla > Delphinidae > Globicephala > Globicephala melas. The sequence continues at coordinate 63,201,530 of NC_083321.1, forward strand.
ACTGTTGTGTCTATCAGTGACAGAAGATTTGGAGGGATTAAGGCACTCGCTCAAGTTTACAGTATGGGGCAGTGTTAGGTCTCTCTACAGATAGACCTATAAATAGAGCAAGCAAATTAGAGCCAGAGAAATCTGATTGGAAATTTTAACTTGATAGTTCTAGCTGGGTGGTGCTGATCAAGTCAACCTTTCTGAGCCTCAGTGTTCATATCTTTAAAAAGGCATAATAGAAATTATGGCAGACACTGTTAGTTGTTTAGCCAGTAGCTTCCCCCAACCCCTACTTGCCCCATCCAAACCTTTTTTTCCTTTCTAACAACAGTGTATTAGACTGTCAAGTGCTTCAGAGGAAGATGAGCTCTTTCCTGGTCCTAGGGCATGGGGGTAAATCTCTCCGCTTGCAAGTGATTGGCTTAGGAATGGGCATATGACATAATTCTAGCCAATGAGATGGAAGTACAAATGAGGGGTAGGTACGGAGGGCTCATCTTTGGGGATGTTTTTCCTAACTTTTAGAAAGGGTATAGCAAAAACATCTGCCTCTTCTTACTCCAGCTTTTGGATGTTGAGTGAGGATGTGATGGCTGGAACTGTTGCTGCCATTTTGCTACCCAAAAGAGTGCAGACCAAATGCTGATGATGAATATGTGGTTAATTTTATGTGTCAACTTGACTGGACCACAGGGTGCCCAGATATTTGGTTAAACATTATTCTGGGTGTTTCTGTGAGGATATTTTTGAATGAGTTTAACTTTTAAATCAATAGACTGAATAAAGCAGATTGCCCTCCCTAATGTGGGTGGACCTCATCCAATCAGTTGTAGGTCTAAATAGAATAAGAAGGCTGACCCTCCCCTGAAATGAGAAAATTCCTCCTGCCTTACTGCCTTTGATCTGGGAGATCAGTTTTCTTCCTCCTTTCAGACTAGAACTGAACTATTGGCTCTTCCTGGGTCTTGAGCCTGCTAGACTTCAGATTGTAATTACACCAACAGCTCTCCAGGGTCTCTAGCTTGCCAACTCACCCTGCAGATCTTGGGACTAGTCAGGTTCCATACCCAATTTGATATATGTATATATATTCTGTTGGTTCTATTTTTCTGAATAGCCCTAATACAGTGACAGTGCAGAAAGATGAAAAGAACCTGGGTTCTTACAGATATGATTGAGCTACTGAATTAATCAACCCCAGTAGTCCTTATGGCTGAACTTATAGTTAAGTGAGATAATACATTTTTCTTCTTGTGGAAGCCACTTTTAGTTGGGTTTCTTTCTTATTTCTTGTACATGAAGGCACTATAACTGATCCAGCAATCAAACCAGTAGGATTGTTGTGAAAGTTAAATGGTGGTTAGTAAATATTAATTTTCCTCTCAGCATCTAAATTATAGTGCAAGACTCTCTTCTTAATAATGATAATCCCTTAATTGGTATAGTCTTTTTGTCACAGTGTGCTTCCATAGTCATTATTCTACTAGATTGTGAATTTCTATTATTATTATAATTATTAATTATTTTTGGCTGCACCATGTGGCTTGTGGGATCTTAGTTCCCTGAACGGGGATTGAACCCAGGGCCACAGCAGTGAAAGCGCCAAGTCGTAACCACTGGACCGCCAGGGAACTCCCTAGATTGTGAATTTCTTGAATATTGAGACCATGTTTATCTTTATCCCTAGCTCCTAGCACAGGTGTTGAATCTTTCTTAGATTATATCTTTTCATGGATTTGTTCTTCAGTGACATTGATGCCCACTTGGAAGTAATTACCTAGGAACTGGGTAAAGTGAATTGACACAACTCTAGATGTATACCCCATGGTATAATTGTTGGTTATAGGACACACTTGGTTCTTTGATTGGCAAACCTTATGTTAAGGTGTTTAAGTATTAACTGCTATTATCTAAGGCCTTATATTGAAGACATCATTAACTTTATAACCCATCATGTGAACATTCCCTGACTGTCAGGATTTCCACCAAGGGCAGACTTAAGTTGCTTGGAAGGACTTGGGTAACCCAGGGCTCTAGGAAGAGCATTATAAAATGATAAATGCGATTCTAAAGGAAAAATAAGAATTTTAAGGACAGATAACCATCACCTGGCTGCCTCTGCCTGCTGGAAGATGTGTTTTTCTACACATCATAGACCATAAATGAGAAAGGGAGAGAGAAAGAGGATTCTCACGAGAGATAATTTTGTGTACATGCTGGGGGAATGGAATGTGGAGTGGAAGAGGGTTATCAAGGGAAAGGAAGTCTATGGCTGTCAGTATCTCTGGGCTTCTTCCAAGAGGAAGAGCCTCTCCAAGGAACGTTCAACTCTTTACCATGACTCCTATGTAGACTTTGTGAATGAAGGGAATCCTTGACCAAGAAAGCCTTCTTTATGGTCAGTTAGCCTGTGAAGAAATTATTAATATTATTTCAACAGCTGTTCCCTAATTTAACCTGTAGCGAGTCTAGAATCTAGAAGATCAGGTGTATGGCTCAGGAAATAATATCTTCTGTCAAGAACCCCAAGTGATGGTTTCAGTAATTTTTCAGACCTTACCTTGAGGATTACTGATAGAGAAACGTCTGAACTAGGCACCCTATTTTGAGGTAACCCCTGCCAGCTAATCACTGTGGCCCAGATGGCACTGTTAGTCTTTATCTTTGAGCGCAGGGCATGTAGGTGGGAAGAGATTGAGTCTAGAGGGTATGATGCTTCGGTACTGTCTTCAGGAAGTTCTCATGGTCCCTTCCACTCACAAGAGGGACCTTAACCCTGACAAAGGGCATGAACAACGTCAGGGCTGCTTCCAGCCCGTTTTCTGTGAGAATTAGTAAATTGTCCCCTCTAGGTGGACACTGCCCAAGGGGTTCATGGCTTGGTGAGAGAAGGACAGCTAGATTGTAGCCCCGCTTGCCCACAGTGGGGTGCCTTTGTCCACTGTATACAGTCTTCTCAACCATACAGGATGGCCTTTCGTTATATGAGACCCTTCCCTTGGCTTTCTCCAAGTGATGATCTCAGTCACCTGAGGGTTAATTTTTAAAAATTAAAATAGCTTTTTAGGGGATCCCTAATAAGGCCCTAAATAAACAACATCTTTTTTCCCACTGCGTTGGAAACACGTTGAATAAATAAACTAAAAATATTACGTTTATTAGTGACAGAGGTTGCACTGCTCAGTAGGTGGTACAGCTTGAGTACAAGAAAATACTTACCCTTTATTCACTGACCATTATATACCAGGTGCTGAATTCACACTATATCTAACCTCTCCACAATTTGGGGAGATAAATATTATGATCCCCATTTTGTAGATGAGGAAACTGAGTTAATAAGTTGAGGAGAATTCAAACCCAGGCCTGACTAGCCCCAAAGCTCCCCACTTCTTACTTGGCATTGCCACTTCTGGAGAACCAGCTGGAACTTCTACAACTAAAACCCAATTAAATCAGCTAACAATTCTTCTGAGATTTCCAAAATTGTCCTCTGGCAGAGTTTTTTCCTTTCCCCAAAGTCCTCCTTTGGCATAAGCCAAAAAGGCCTGGTTCCTCCAGCAGATATAGAAATGTGTAAAGCCTCAAGTCCTCCAATTCCAGGTTATTTTTCATTGCCCCTGGAAGCACTAGGTCTAATGCCAGCATGGACGTACTATTTTGAAACTAAACGCATTTCTGAGAAAACTCAGGCATAGTGCCATTGCAAGGATGTATTTTATATCATCACCCAGGTCTTTTGTCCCATAGTGCAGTATCACTGCTGCTGTCCTTCCATCTGGGCTTTGCTGCCTGTGGAGAAGGGCTGTTTTGTTCGGTGTTTCTTCCCAAACATGTTGGGAAAACCACATTCACAGACCCAAAGGCCTATTTTGCTCTCATGAATTTTATCATTACACACATCCATTTTTCCATGGGATAGTTCTTGCTTTAGGTCAGGTTCCTTAGAAGCAGAGCCTGAGATGTGTTGGTTTCAAGTGATTTATTGCATGTTTTCAAGGAGAAGGAGAGAAACAGTTATGACAGGGGAAAAGGGCTAAACAAGAATTTGGCTTCAGCTGGAGTCTAGCTTTGGCTTGATCCCATGGGGAGCTCTGGAACACAAGTTGCACCCGAGGGTTCATCTCGCCTTAAAGTTAGGAGGGCTGGCCCTTTGCACCTCCATGACAGTCATTTTTTGGCCACTGGCCGTGGAGGCCACATGTCTGTGTGCCTGTGTACGTAGCTTCCTGGTCAAGGTGGCTCACTCTTAGCCAAGGGCACTTCTCCAGAGAAGGGAGTAGCTGTGAATTGTATTAGCCAAGTCTCCCAGTAGCTCAGGGAAACTGCCTGGGTGCGCTGGCTGGTAAAAGGGATCTGGGCAAGGCACCAACACCAGTTCTGAACCACAAGACACAAAAATCACTTGAATCTGAGTATTGGTTTATTAATCTCAGAGTTCCCAGAGATTATGCTTCATTATATATTCCTCTCTACACATTTAATTGGTGAATAAACCAACAGCAAAACAGTCCTGTACTTCCAAGTAGCTGTGAGTAAAGATAATGTTCAAGCAACAGTCACCCTATTTCAACATTCAGCCAGCCTGCTGAAATACATAACTGTGACAGCTACAGCATGAATTCCATTTTCTATTCATTTTCATGACCAACAATACTGTGTATCGTTCAATCTCACAGTGTGACCAACAGGTGGCACCAGAAACACCCACACTTGTTCCAACTAATTTATGCATTATGTATATATTTGCTAAAACGTCAATTCCTCTCTACTTCGATTTTTCACGTTGAAAAGGCACGCATAGCATTAAGCCCAAACCAGAAATTCGTAACTTACAGTTTTCCATTTGCTATTTGACCTCTGTCTTGTAAGGTTACTTAAATGAATAAAAAAAAAAAAAAGGGTGATAGGGCAAGTGAATTCAGAAAGAAAACAGCTATTCATTAGCAAAAGGAAGGAAAAAAGATTGGAGTCCTGCATCCTTTTCCTTCAAGGTCTCTTGAGTGTGTAAATGCTGAAGATTATTAGGAAATATTTGAATAACAGGATAAAAAAGTCAAGGATACTGCCTCCAAAACATGAACTTTATTCCCCACTGAAAACAGATTTGGATGGCAACCAAGTTGCTCAAGGATTGCCCTGGCCAATATCTGACCACAGGGTTCCACTCCAGGAAAGGTCTCTGAGTCCAGCATTCACCATTTTCAAGTTTGTTTCTTTTGAAGTTTGTACTTTATTGTTGGTAAGGGGAAGTAAAGAGGGGGTGGTGCGGCATCTTCCAATTTTTTTTTTCCAACAATCCAGCATTGCACTTTTTTCCTATGTTGGGCGATCCAAGGAGCAGAATGACTTAGGGAAAAAGCACTAAACTGAGAATTAAACCACAATACCTAATACACTGAACCGAGAATTAGGCCACTTGTATTATTTGATTCTTCAACTATGTGAAAAATGGTTAAAAATGGGGATACTGAGTCTCAGAAAGGTCATTTAGGTCTAGCCAGGATCTCAATCCAGTTCCTCTGACCTCAAGGCCAAGTTAAATCTAGATGTGCCATGAGCTCACCGTGCAAGTTTGGACAAACTATTTCACCTAACTGGGCTTCAGCTTTCTCTATAACATGGCCCCAACACACCTTCCAGCTAGAAACCTCCAGATTCTGAATAGTACGTGTAGAGTGCAGTGTCTTGTGTACTGATTGGGACTGGAGGTGTGGTTTGGCTCCACAGTCCGTAGGAAGGGAGGGTAAAGCTCGCTTTGATAGTGTTCCAAAGTGGAAGGTGACACGGCTATTATACAATGCGTGAAACAGTCTGGTTCTTGTATTTGGGGGGAAAAGTAAATAACAGGTCCTGATTAGTCTTTCCTATACCTGTCGTCAGCTTATTATACTGTAAACATTGTGCCTCTGGGAGCTTTCCTTTTCAAATGAAATGATCCCAGGGTTTGGAATTCCTCTTCTTATGCCATGCTCTTCTGCCATGCATGCCGCAAATGATTTTCACTGCCCTTCTCTGAACTTTTACTATTTTTACTCTGCCTTTTTGACAGTAAGACTGATTAAAGGGGTTTTTTTTGTGGGGGAGGAGTTTGGTTTGTTTGTTTTTTTTTTAACTTAAAAGATAGAGGCAACAGGACGCTTGAATGGTACATAAGGATTCCTTGCTCATTTATATCTCCGTAATGTGAATGGGAAAAGTCAGGGAAGAGGGAGAAAAGAAATTAATCTCAACTGAGTGTCCACAGTATATCAGGCTCTCTGCTCAGCCTATATGATATCTCATCTCCCTTCATCCTCTTGAATAGGAGGCAGTGCGGTATAGTGGTTATGTGCCTGGGCCCTCTAGGTGGACAGACATGGCTTCTCATCAAAGCCCTGGCCCTGCTTCACCACGTAACTCTGGGCAATCTATGTAACCTCTTTAAGCTTTGGTTTCCTCCATGAGACAACATACATAAAGTACTTAGTATTAGCCCAGAGTAAATGTTCAATGAATATTAGTCAACATCATTATTACACTCCCAAAGGGCAAAGCTTATCTACTTCACTCTAGATTAAAAAAACTAAAGTCCTAAGAAGTTAAGTAAAAGATTTCCAAACTTATATTAATCTGACACTTTTATGGATACCTGTTGTTTCTTTTCCCGAGTACCCTTCCTTCCCGGGCAAACCATCCTACCCACCACTGTTTTGCTAGAGCAGACCCATACCCTACCTGTCTCCAAGCTACTGGGGTGGACACATGACTCAGATCTGGTCAATCAGAGTGTCTTATGTTCGTGTTTACCATGATTGGTCTAGGGCAGGGTCAGCAAAATTTTTCTATAAAGAACAGATAGAAATATTTTAGGCTTTGTGAGATATAAGGTCTCTGTCACCACTACTCAATTCTACTGTGATAGCAGAAAACACAATTCATAAATGAATGGATGTGGTGTGTCCAATAAAACTGAAATTTATGGAGACTGAAATTTGAATTTCATATAATTTTCAGGTGTAAAAATACTATCCTCTTTTTTTTCCAACCATTTAAAAATGACAAAACTGGGACTTCCCTGGTGGTCCAGTGGTAAAGAATCCACCTTCCAATGCAGGAGGTGTGGGTTCGATCCCTGGTCGGGGAAATAAGATCCCACATGCCACGGGGCAACTAAGCCCATGCACCACACCACAGCTACAGAGCCCACACACTCTGGAGCCCATGCGTCTCAACTAGAGAGAGAAAACCCGCAGGCCACAACTAGAGAGAAGCCCGCGTGCCCCAACGACGATCTTGCATGCCGCAATGAAAACCCAAAGCAGCCAAAAATAAAAATAAATTAATTAATTAAATAAATATTTCTTTTAATGACAAAACTATTCTTAGCTTGCCTACTGTCCAAAAGCAGGAGACAGCCTGGATTTGGCTCATGGCCCATAGTTTGTTGACTCCTGGTCTAAGACATGGGCATGTGACCCACAAACGGCCAAAGTCCTGTCATGAGATTTAATATGTGGACACCGGGAGAGAGTGTGTGCCTTGTCCTTTTGTATCCTGATTCCCATGGCTGTCTTGCTTTCCACACGGAGAGATCCTGTGAGAGTATGAGACCAACAGCGCAAAGAAGCAGGCCAAGCAGAGCCAGCTAAGTATGGAGAAAGACAAACAGAGCCCTGAAAACTTCATTTGAGCCTCTAACTTAGCCATGCCTATTAGTTCCATGAGCCAATGGATTCCTTTTTTTTTTTTTTCCTAATCTCGTTTGCGTCAGGTTTTGATCACCTACAATGAGAGGGTTCTGATAGAGACTTATGGGTTTTTTTCCCTCACACTATGCAATACCTCCTTACGAAATTATTAAGAAAAGGGAAAACTAGCATGGATTATGTACTTACCATGTGCCAGGTAGTTGGGTAAATTGCTTTCACGTGTGATCTCTCATTTAGTACTTATACCAACCCGCTAAGGTTGGCATTATTTTCCTCATTTTTATCAAGAACACAGACACATTTGATGCCAGTAGATTACTTGCTCAGATCGTGTTTGATGGCAGAATGGAGCACCTTGCAGGGATCTTTAGGGGATTGGGGGAATGGACTTCTCAGGTGTCTTTTCTCTCCCACTTCACTCCCCAAGAAAGACTAATGGAAGAGTAAACTTTGTCAGGGCACGCTTAATCCCTTTTCTGGGAAAGAGAGCATGTACTGATCAGGAATCCCCACTGTTCTCTCTGGCCATCCTGGGCGGTGGAGAGTGGCCGTTCTGGAGTTCTTGCCCAGCTGCCCGGCAGAGAGTGGACGAGCAGCTGAGGCACTGGTGAACAGCCTGGATTAACCCGGGCAGTTTGCAACTCCCTTGCAGGACCGATCCAGGATTTCCTTCAGAAGTATCACTTCACAGCAGCTGGCTGGCCTGCCTTTGCCAACTGCTTGACCCCTGGCTGCACAGGAAGCTTCAGCAGGTAGAACTTGGCCAGCGTGAGGCATAGACACACCCTGAGCTCCTTAGGACAGAACAGAAAGGTTTCCACAAACAAGGTTTGCATGATACAGGATGAGACAGGTGCCAGGGAAAATAATCCTTCACATCCATTAACCCTCACCTTGATATATCAGCTCTTTGAGTTTTGGCTTAAAGACAAAGAACTACCATAGTGATAGCTACAGTTACTTATTGGGCAACTACTGTATCACCTTCCATTTCTTATTAAAATAGCTACCATTGTTTATCAAACAATCGCTGTCTGCCAGGTACTTTACTTATATTATTCTTAATAATTTCAACAACCCTGCAAAGGAGACATTAAATATTACCGACTATTTTATGAACAAGGTAGCTGAGATGACCAGAGGTTAAGATATGACGAACTCTAGGAGGGAAGGGGAATTTGCACCTGATCTGTCTCTATTTCCACCTCACTGTGGTAGGGGTGAGAGATTAAATGAGAAGAGAGGGGCAATACTTTCACAGCCTCCAGGAGTTCTCAGGGTGGGTCAAGCCACCAGAAATAGAAATGCAACTTGAGGCTTGAGTCCCTCCTCAGGCTCTGGGACTCTTCGAAGGCAGGGATTTTTGTTATTTTGTGTTTACCTGGTGTACCCTCCACACCTAACTCATACTTGACTCTGAGCAGGGACACAAAGAATATCTGTTGAATGAATGAGAAAATGAGTCCAGGTGTCTGCTTTCTGTAAAACAAGAAATGGCTGAGGGGACACTGACTTGATGAGGTCCTCTCTTTGTATATGTCACTTTCAGGAACTCTTAAAAATTATGAGAACACTCAGGGGCATCCACACTACAATTTAATGCAATGGACTGGAAGTTTACATAATTTCGCAGGTCATTTTATAGGCAGTGATTTACCTAATGACACCCTAGTGGCCTAAAAGAGTTAATGCATCTTTCAAAAATACTTTCCACTGGGAAAAGAATTTGAAAAAGAATAGATACATGTGTATGGATAACTGAATTACTTTGCTGTACACCTGAAACTAACACACTGTTAATCAACTGTACTCCAGTATAACAAAGGTATGGACACCAAGGGGGGAAAGTGGTGTGGGGGGGAGGGGCAGTGGCGGGATGAATTGAGAGATTGGGATTGACATGTATACACTGGTGTGTATAAAATTGATGACTAATAAGAACCTGCTGTATAAAAAAATAAATTAAATTAAATTAAAAAAAAAAGACTTCCCACTGGACTGCTGGGGAGTAGCTTGAAGCAGGGAAAGAATCTGATTGAAAAACTTTCATTAGGCTTTTTTTTTTTTTTTTTTTTTTTGCTGAACCTTAACCAGGCAGTGATCAAGTGCTGGGTGCTTAAAAAGTTAAGCAGAGACCTCTAAAAGGCAAGTCTTTCAAAAGGGAAAGGAGGAAAAAATGGGCAAAAAGTTCAAAAACTGGAGCTTTGACTACTTCCTGCCTAGCAGGCAAACCCTGAACCCAGTCCCCTTTTGCTTGCTCTTTGAGACAAGGCTGAGTTAGCAAGCTATAAATTCCACTCTTCTAAGTATGAGGAATGTGGAGATGAATGTGGGGAAGTCTCCGTTCCAGAGGAAAGGGCATGATAGTGGGCCAGCTGGAGATGGAAGACAGGACATACCCCAAGTGAGAGCCAACGGAGATTTGAAATTAGAATCTGGGCTCAACCTGCATCTAGGTTTTAAGAACTCTGATTGTAAGTGGATAGGGCTGTCAAGCAGTTGGAGGGCATTTTGTAGAGACCTGAAGTGACACAGCATTGATTTGCCCGGAAAAATGACCAGCATATTTATCGGATCATTTGAGCCAACGTATCTTCTTGGTAAGGAGGAGCGTTTGTGCAGGGAGATCTGACCTGGAGGGTTAAGGTTAAAGAAGAGGAGAGCCCTGCAGAGATGAGTAGAGAAGGTCAGCTGGTGCAAAGAAGCTCATCTCGCTTTGCCATCGAAGGCAGCTTGATGGAGACGGGTTGTCTAAACAACCTGCCAAATTTCCGGTGGGTTTTAGATGACGCCCTCCCACAGAACTCATGGCCTGGGATTCAGGGCTGCCGCTTACTTTGGAACTTGTGGAAGATCATTTTTATTGGGAAGTGTGGTTTGGAGAGTAAAACTGTAGAGGACTCTACCTTTGAAAAATCAATGTTTGTTGGCACAAACTAAGGCTCTCTGGATTCTTAGATATTTAACAGGTTTAGGCTAGGTATAAACAATGACTAGGTGGGAACTAAGAATTCAAGGATGATGACCCTCTAAGGTTTGCTTTGAGTGGAAGGACTTCAACATATATTTTCTTAACGTAACCTCACTCAGTCATAGGGTAGGTGGATAGTAGAAAAGGCATTGCCTTAAATGGCCAGAAAGTGGGCACTCTAGGCTAACTCTACCATTAATATGGGAAGTGGGGCAAGCTATTTAACTTCTTATATCTCATTTTCCTTTAACATCATGGAGATAATAGTATTTTCTTTTCTTTCCACAGGAGTTCTGGTCAAAGTTAAATAAGATAAGTGACCATACTCTTAAGAATAAAAAGTAGGGACTTGCCTGGTGGCACAGTGGTTAAGAATCCGCCTGCCAATGCAGGGGACATGGGTTCGAGCCCTGGTCCGTGAAGATCCCACATGCCGCAGAGCAACTAAGCCCACGCGCCACAACTACTGAGCCTGTGCTCCAGAGCCCGTGAGCCACAACTACTGAAGCCCACACACCTAGAGCCTGTGCTCCACAACAAGAAAAGCCACCGCAATGAGAAGTCTGCACACTGCAACGAAGAGTAGCCCCCGCTCACTGCAACTAGAGAAAGCCTGTGTGCAGCGACAAAGACCCAACGCAGGCAAAAATAAATAAATAAATATTTTTTAAAAAAGAATAAAAATTGATTCAACTGCATTACATGAAGAAGGCTTGAAGGTCTGGGTTTAAATCCCAATTCTATGATTTACCACCTGTCTAATCTTGGACGTGCTTCTTAATTTGATAGTGCCTCAACTTCCTTGTTTCTGAATACCTCTCTCAAAAAGTTGTGAAGATTGAATAATGTAGGTAAATCACCCACCTTATAGACAAGGTTTGCTGAATTATACTGTTTATGATTATGACTCATCAATCAAGAAACACATATTAAGTTCGTAGACTAGTACTTAAGCTGATATATGGTAAATGTTGATTATTATTATTATTATCATTAATGTTTCTACAGATATGAAAAAAAAATTCAGAAGTAGAATTTTTCTTGCCTCTCTAGAGAATGGCTGAATTAAACAGAAGTAAATCCAATCTGTGCAGAGCAACCTGGGCATTATTGGACCTGGGTCTTTTCCTACCACCAGAAATCCTGTTTCACAGGAGTTTTCATTTGATTCAAATAGGAACAATGGAGGGACTGAAACCACTAACAGTGTTCAATGCATAGGCAAAACCGAAACTGGGGACAGGCCTCGGACAGGATTCCTCAGCAATAACTTAGTAGCAACCACAGCCCTACAAGAATGATGTTCTGCCAGAAGCCTCAAGCCAGGGTGGTGTCCTGCCACCAACTCACCACAAGAGATTGTACCAAAACAGTGGGGTAAAAGGAGCCACATTTAAAAAATTATAGGACAAAGAAATGCAAGTCCAAAATATTCATATGCAGAATGTATAATAATCTCATGACATCCACAACTGCTAAGAGAGAACTAACTACGCTAGGACTCTTTAGTAAAAACTTACCGTTGGGTAACAAAATTGGTTAAGCTTGCCCGAAAGCTAATAGGACACCTAGATATTTATTTTTCTAGCCGAAGGGTCTCATGGTTACACCTAAAACTTTTTTCTGCCCATTACGTCTTTTTGGAGTCAGTTCCATTTTTGTGTTTAACGAGTTTCTGAAAACTTATATGAAAAGTTTAATATATAAAAATCAAGCAATAGACTTACATGCTATGTGAGGAATTTTATCCCTAAGAACGAAAAAAGTGATAGAGTTCCGGGCTTCCCTGGTGGCGCAGTGGTTGAGAGTCCGCCTGCCGATGCAGGGGATGCGGGTTTGTGCCCCGGTCCGCGAAGATCCCACATGCCGCGAAGCGGCTGGGCCCGTGAGCCATGGCCGCTGAGCCTGCGCCTCCGAGCCTGTGCTCTGCAACGGGAGAGGCCACAACAGTGAGAGGCCCGCGTACCGCAAAAAAAAAAAAAATTATAGAGTTCCTAGTATATATTATAAGTGTTTTTTTGTTTTGTTTTGTTTTTTCAGTATGCGGGCCTCTCACTGTTGTGGCCTCTCCCGTTGTTCCGGACGCGCAGGCTCAGCGGCCACGGCTCACGGGCCCAGCCACTCCGCAGCATGTGGGACCTTCCCGGACTGGGGCGCGAACCCGTGTCCCCTGCATCGCCAGGCGGACTCTCAACCACTGCGCTACCAGGGAAGCCCTATAGGTGTTTTAATCTTGGTTTAAAAATAGAAATCTGAGTGTTAGACTATAAATATATATATAAACATATATATGTATATATATGTAAGATTATTTAAAATGGTCAAAACACAAATTAAACATTAAATACAGAAAATAAAATTTCTTATTTAAAGTAATTGCTTATCTCAAATTCTGCTCTGAGCCTATTTGAAATGATATTTTGTAGACATAAGATATTGGTTTAGGGTTAGGAAGGAAGACTGTCTGATGGTAATTTTTCACTGGCTTTTGGGAAGTTTATTTTGCAAAGGAATGAGGCAACTGGCAAGTGGATTAGGAGGCTATTTAGTTTCCGCCGAATTTTTGTCTTGGATTAAGATGGTGGAATAATTGTACAAGTTAATCTTGTTTCTCTCACCCTCGGAAGCCCTTAAAATAACATAAATGATAATAAAAAGGAATTAGGATTGGCACATTTAGCAAAAACACAGAACATCCAGTTAAATTTATATTTCAGATAAACAGTGAATAATTTTTTAGTATAAATATGTCCCAAATGTAATATTTTGGACTTACTGTATTTTATCTGGCAACCATAAAAAGAATAAATCCATAACACTGTACTATTAGTAGATCATAGTTAGGAAGAATTCTGGGATTACATCAGACTAGATTTGTCTTACAATTCTACTTCTAGGTGTTTGCCCAATAGAAATGAAAAGATATGTCCACAGAAACACCTGTACAAGAATTTCACAGCAGCTTTATTTATAATAATCAAAAATCTAGAAACAACCAAATTCTCATCAGCAGTATTATAGATAAACAATTCGCCTTTCTGACAAGTTCTCTGGTTCAGGTACTATACTCGGAGAACTACTATTGTAGAGAAATCTGTAAAAAATAGATTGGCTCAGAAAGAAAGATAAGATTGAAAGAAACTCCCAGCTCAGTGTAAGGGTGACTATAAGTCAAGAGCAGTAGGGGGCTCTGTGATAATTATCTGAATAATTAATTACAAGATAATTTGCATAATTAATTATCCAGATAACTAATTACAGACCTGCATCCAAAGCAGCAAGGTCATGTCCCTGACCCCTCCACCACCCATCCCCGCCACCACCGAGTAGCCAGCAACAGCAGCAGCCTTAGACCCTGAGTTAAAGTCCCAGTAGAATATTCCTGCAAATAATGTTAACTTCCTATCTGGGGAGGGATAGGATGTGTCGGGGGAGAGGGCTGAGAGCAGTAAATTGAAAATTCCAAAATGGACTCAGAAGGAATTAAAAAGCTTAAGTCATCTTTGCTTAGGAGAAAAATTCATTGACATCCTCCAATGCCAAAGTAAAGCCCTTCTCGTCTGGCAATGAGGGGGGAGGTGGGAGTGGGGAGGGCAAGGGGTTTTAGCCTGACTGTCTGCCTGACAGCTAAGTCCGTAAAGCGGAATCTCTTGGTCAAAGCCCTGCCCACTTATACGAGGATCACAGCCACTCTCCCTCTTAGGGGAGAAGTCTGTTGGGGCAAATGAACATGAGTAGCTGCAGAGGCAGCCCATACCAGGCACCTAAAAGTCATATAAATATGAACAGACAACTAGGAATGACCAGGTATCTGGGGATCACCAACATCAAGACAAAGAAGGAGCAAAGAGAACAAACTGACCAGAGGAAGCAAAGCTAATTCAGTGAGCAGAGGAGGACTTGAAAAAATATGAACTTGGGAAGCTAGGAACATTTGAGAGGCTATCACATGCATAAAACAAAAATACGTACAATCACAGCCTAAGACTGCCAAAGAAATGTAATAGAAACTAAACATGGCTGAGAACTGTGTCTCTTACTGTTTCTCCCTTGTTTTCTTTGTAAATGATAATGGCTAGATGCAATAAAATAGGCACAAAAACTGCAAAATATAAAAAGATGTGAGCTTGCCAAAACAGAGCTTTGGGTTGGCAGGTGGTGCAGCCGTGGGATACGTCAAATTGCTCATTAAACTGCAAGTGTAGGAAATTCCAGATTTGGTGTGGGAAAGGCATTTTAAGGGTGGCATGTGTCATGTGTGAAAATTGGGTTGTATAAAAGTTGAATATGTGGGACTTTCCTTGTGGCATGGTGGTTAAGAATCTGCCTGCCAATGCAGGGGACACGGGTTCGATCCCTGGTCCAGGAAGATCCCACATGCCGCGGAGCAACTAAGCCCGTGCACCACAACTACTGAGCCTGTGCTCTAGAGGCCGCGAGCCACAACTACTGAGCCTGTGTGCCACAACTACTGAAGCCCACACGCCTAGAGCCCGTGCTCTGCAATAAGAGAAGCCACCATAATGAGAAGCCCAGGCACCACAACAAAGAGTAGCCCCCGCTCGCTGCAACTAGAGAAAGCCCAAACGCAGCAACAAAGACCCAACGCAGCCAAAAATAAATAAATAAAATAAATAACTTTACTAAAAAGAAAAGTTGAATATGTGAAAGTTAAGAACCATCTGTGTCCACATTCCATTTGGGTTTCCCCAGAGCTAAGTAATATAAATCTTTCAGCTTAAACTCAAGGTCACCATAAGAATAATATCTATGTATCACTTTACCACTTAATAGTTTACAAAACACTTTTACTAATTATTATATTTAATCTTAACCTGGGAGGCAGCTAATATCCCTGTTTTGCCCTTGAGGGAACAGAGGCAGCCAGCAATTTGCGTCTTCCTTTCAGGAAATATAGAAACTCATCAGAAAGGCAATTTTGCAAATTGTTTCCCAAAGGATGTTCTGCAGATTGTTGATCCCATAGGACAGTGGTTCTCAACCTTTAGTGAGCATCAGAATTGCCTGGATGGCTTTTAAACAATACATATCTAGAGAGAGAGAAAGAACTGGTTATCTTTGCTTATGCATAATTTTTCTTTCCTTCTTTGTACTTTCTACAGTGTGCACATATTATTTGCACAGCCAAGAAAATAAATCTGTAATTTTGTAAAAGGTGCTTAGAGTTTGTAGGAATCTCAGAAAAAAAACAAAACAAAAAACCCATGGTGTTTTGTTAACACCACCTTTAAAATTCTACCTCTTTTGTTTAACCAATTTCTCTTATAGAATTACACATTTCTTGTAACATAATTCATACAAAAGGCAATTTGGGGCTATTTACTAGTACAAAAAAGGGATTATCCCATTAATCAACTAGGATCAAATTACCACATTTCAGTGCATATAGGCTGTAATTAAGGCAAGTCTAAACTAGACTGATCTTTTCTCTTTTTTCTTTGCTTCCCATAATAACCTAGTTTCAACTCCTTACTATTCTTATGTATTTTACCCAACTGAATTTGAAAACTGCCCCAAAGTTACAGGCCAACCTCTGATATTTGTACATAACAATAAATGTCTTGTGAATTTCAGAAAAAGAATGGTAAACCTATGCATAATGGGATATGTTAATTGTAACAACCACATGCTGGACAAGTGGGCTCCCGTGGTACAAGTTCATACCATACAAGTTTCACTGTAGGGGAAATATTCCCCTTCGAGAAAGAATGAATAAATAGTTCAAAATTAACTGACTTTAAAAAACATTTCCATCACTCAGCTGTAAGAATATAAAATAATGCCATTTGCAGCAACATGGTTGGACCTAGACATTATCATACTTAGTAAAGTAAGTCAGACAAAGACAAATATCATATGCTATCACTTTTATTTGGAATCTAAAAAATGATACAAAGGGACTTATTTACAAAACAGAAACAGACTCACAGACATAGAAAACAAACTTAGGGTTACTGAAGGAGAAAGGGGAGGAGGGATAAACTAGTTTGGGATTAGCAGATACAAACTACTATATATAAAATAGATAAACAATAAGGTCCTACTGGATAGCACAGGGAACTATATTAAATATCTTGTAACAAACTATAATGGAAAAGAACCTGATAAAGAATATATATGTATATATGTGTAACTGAATCACTTTGCTGTATACCAGAAACTAACACAACATTGTAAATCAACTATACTTCAATTAAAAAAAAAATTTCCCAGATAGACTCATTACAATTTTCGGTTTTTGCAATAGGTAGTTTAAATCAGACTAGAGCCATTTAAAATAACCCCAAATTGTTCTTACTCTGTAATATGTTCATGAAAATACCCTTTAAAAATTGAGTTAATAATGCATATACTGTATACCTGTTAAGTGCCCAAATCTGTGAGGTTTATAAAACGTTTCCTGCCATAAAAGAAATTCTCTATAAATTGATAGAAATAAAATTTACACATATGAAACAATAAGAGACAAATGAAGGACAGTAAAAATGAGTGGTTCAGTGAAGTCAGTCCACTAAACAAGAGCAGGAGCTATATTCCAATCATCTTTACATCTCTCTAAACAAGGGTCTAACAGATCAGTGACAGTTCAGGGTATTTAGCAGTATAGTAATTCCTAAGGGATTATAAAATCGACTAAATTGAAGTGAATTCTTGCTCTGCGAAGTCTTCAGTAAGGAGACATTTCTTCTCCTCCTCCTCCTTCTTCTCCCCCTCCTCCTCCTCCTCCCCCCTCCCCCTCCCCTCCCCTTCCCCCTCCCCCTCCCCCTCCCCCTCCTCCTCCTCCTCCTCCTCCTTCTTCTTCCTTTTTCCCTTCTTTCTCCTACCACTACCAGCCTTGAGTACATTTACTATTTCACTACAACCTAGTGAGGGAAATAGACAAAGGGTAGTTTTCCTCTTAGGGAAATAGGGCAGTTAGGATGCTCTTGGCTACAAGTAAGAGAAAAGTCCACTCAAATGAACATAATAAAAACAAAAACCACCTGCCTCACAAGATAAGAAGCACAGAGTGAGAATGGGTTTCAGGTGCATCAGGATAGAGGCTTTGCCAAATAACCAAGGTTCTTTATCTGTACTTGTCCATCTCCACCCTCAGGCAGGTAGCAGAATGGCTGCTGCAGGTCTAGGAGGCATTCCCAGATGTGGACATAGTCCAGAGCAAGGATGGGCAAACTATGATCTGTGGGTCAAATCTGAATCACCACCTGATTCTATAAGTAAGGTTTTACTGGGAAACATCCTTCTGAGGTCCTTTACATATTTTCTGTGGCTGCTTTCACCTTATAATGGAATTTAGTTGCAACAGGGAATTTGAAAAGTTCTCACAGAGCTTGCCAAACCAAGAGACATCCAGACCACTGCAGCTCAATGTTCACAATATCCATTCCTTTCTCTAATGATTCATCTATCTATCCATCCACCCTACTTTCAAAAACATTTATTGGATACTGTCTGTCTCTGCATGGGTACCTTAAGCTCACACACACACACACACACACACACACACACACACACACACACACACACACACACACACACACACACACACACACGGCACTATTTTAAGAGAGAGAGAGAGAGATTCCCAGAAACCTGCTTCTCAGAAATTTGCTTCTGAACTGCCTGACTCTTAACATTTCTAAACCTTTGTTCCTTGTTGCTCCCAATCCCTGGACTAATCATTCTCTGTCTTCTCCTCCCTCAGGCTTAGAATGCCTTCTTCTTGGGGCTCCCTTGCCCCAAGGGATCCGATTCTTTAATAAGCCCAGACCGTGAGAGTGCAAGGCAGGGAAAAGAGAGGAAGGGAAAATAGAATAGCATCTACTGAGGGTCTCATTGTGCAGAGCACCCTACGTGCTTCTTATCTTCACATCTGAAGTCAGAGGCAGGCATGTATGAGGAACCTTGGCAAGCAGCAGAGGAAGGGAATGAAAAAGGATACTTTCATTAATTGTTACCAGCGAGAGTTTGTCGCTCCAGTTTCTTTGACAATTCCCTGGGATATTTTCATACTCAGGCTCCTGCTAAACTAGATATTCTTTTCAGTCCTTCCCTTTCCTACTCTTTCTGAGGCCTTAGAAACTTAACATTAGAGTGAAACTAAAGATGGTGCTGAAAAATATTCCATTCTAGATGACATATTCTTGAAAGGAGCTTGTGCAAAATGTTAGCATTTTGTTTGCAAATGTTTGCTGATCACAAAAGGAATGGTATCAATTTTCTGTGAAATGAAATGTGAAGAGAAGCATCATTTATTGAGCATCTATTAAATGATTTGCATATTAATCTCATATTCACAATAAGCCTGTGAAATTACTTAAGGATAGATTTAGCTGCAAAACACAGAAAATCTAACCTGAGTGGTTTAAAAAATTAGGGATTTAGTAGTCCAGTAGCTGGTGCTGGCATCGATTCAGCATCTAAGTGATTGACATCAAGGAATAGTCTCTTTTTCTGCATCACTCTCCTTAGGAAGTTGGCCGTTAGCCTTATGCTTATCATCTCATGATTGCAAGATGGCTGCATCAACTCCAGATATCATATCCACATTCCAGGTAGAACTCAGAGGGAAATGTAGGGCCTGCCATATTAGTCCCCATTTTATCAGGAACGCAAAAACTTTTCCCAAACCCCCTTCATAAGACTTCTAGTTAGATATCATTGGCCAGAACTAGACCAGATGGATACCTTTAGTTTCAAAAGGAGTGGACAAAGTGGGAAATAGGATTTTCAGGGTGGTCTTAGACTAGGGATAGGCAAACAACAACCAAATCTGGGCCACTGTCCACTTTTGGTTTTTCTTTAGTTTTTTGGTTTTTTGGGGTTTTTTTGGCCACACCGCATGGCTTGCAGGATCTTAGTTCCTTGACCAGGGTCCCCGCAATGAAAGCACTGAGTCCTAACCACTGGGCCACCAGGGAATTTGTAAATAAATTTTGCAAATGTTTTTGTAAATAGTTTTGTTGCAACATATCCACATTCGTTCATTTATGTATTGTCTATGGTTGTTTTCATGCTACCATGGCAGAGTTGTGACAAAGACTCAAAGGTCTGCAAAGTCTAAAATTTTGCTATCTCACGTTTACAGAAAAGTTTGCCATCCTTTGCCTTAGACCACTCACGAGCCATCAACTAGTTTAGCTACTTTCCTCCCCCAAACAAAACTGTGAGAGCTTCTGATAGCAAAATGAAGGGACACTGTCACTGGGTAGACTACCAGCATTATCTATCACTCACTACCTGTTTTTGATGATGAGACTGAGTCTCCGAAAGTTTAAGTAACCTGGCAAGGACATAGGTTGAATGAGTGCTGCCTCAAGGTCAAGCTCAGGGCTCTCTGCCTTCAAGTCCTTTTTTAAAAAAATATTTATTTATCTATTTGGCTGCATTGGGTCTTAGTTGTGACATGTGGGAGCCTTTGTTGCAGCATACAGTCTCTCTAGTTGTGGCGCACAGGCTCCAGAGCTCGCAGGTTCACTAGTTGCGGTGCATGGGCTTAGTTGCTCCACGGCATGTGGGATCTTAGTTTCCTGACCAGGGATCGAACCCATGTCCCCTGCATTGGAATGCGTATTCGTAACCACTGGACCACCAGGGAAGTCCCACTTCATGTCCTTTTGACCCTATCATATTTTTGTGAGTTTTCCCATCTGTGAAGGAGCTGTGAGATATTCACCTGTTATTCAGCTCAGCCCTTAAATGAGTTGTACAAAAGGACAGAGAGCCAGTGGATCTATCTCAACAGGCCCACAAGGTAATGAAACATTTACTTTTCAAGTGCATTTCAAGGCTCATTTCCCACCTTGTTCTCTTTCCACTACCTATATTCATGGGCTAGTAGACCCTGATCTACTTTAGGAGAGGTTTTTTGTTTTGTTTTTTCATTTTTACTCCCTAGCACTTCATATAGTGCCTAACACATAATAAAGACTCAATAAAAGTTTGTTGTTCTCCCCACTCCACTACTGTCTCATACAAATAAATATACAAATCATTCATGTTTGCATGTATTACCTCTCCAATGAGTCTGTGAATTACATCAGTGGATACCCACTGTGCACTCAACATATGCAGAATGACTGAATGGCATCTCCACCCCACCACTGGCCTCTTGGAACTGAAAATGACTGCAGTTGTCGTGTTTAAGGGCAACGTGGAGCCCTTTGTCCTGGCTGCTCAGTCTCATTTCTGTGTGATGGCAGCAGCTTCTGTATGGATCTCAGACTTCAACCTTGGGCTGCCTCCATCCCTTCATTTCCTCTGCAACCTTGAAACAACAGCACAAGGGTTAAGAGACCTAGTAGCAGCATAATCTGGGACTAATAAAAAAGGCAAAGTTTTGAGAGGAAGGCTTTCGCAAATCTATTTTTCTTTTTCCTCTCACCTTTCTCCATAACTCAGTCTAAGGGGAACAGGAAGAAACCACTTCTCCTCTTCCCATCTTCCATTCCAGATGTCTTAAGCTTCTTCAAATGCTCTCTATCTCTCTTGCTTGCAAGTCTTAGCCATTTCCCTAGCCCGCAAGATCCTTCTTCCTCATCCCCATTCACCTTCATCAGGCTAACTCCTAAGATTTTACTTTAGAGTCAACTTTCCTCCAAAAAGCCTTCCTCAGTGTTTGAAGATGCCCCTGATATCACAGCTATAGCATCCTATACACCAGGCCTAATTGCCTGTCTCCCAGTTTATCTCTTGTCTGGGTCTGTAAGTAAAACCTATGAGGAGGCACATCCAGCTTATCCTATGTGCTCAATTAATTACTGGTCAGTGTAAGAATGAGAACAGGAGTAAGAATTCCAAAGGCCCCTAACCCTTCTCATGGGTCAGGCCAGGGAATTCCTAGCCACATTTGATTTCCGCTTCCCTAGAGGTTTCTGTTTGTTCCACAGACTTTGGAAACTGTTAACCAGAACGAGCTTCTTTGTTTGGAGATCTTATCTTCGTCCTTCACCACCGGGTGTCGTTTTCCTCTGTCACTCCAGCCAGGCATTCCTCTGCAGCCCACCTCAGCTCTGTAAGTGGCGAAGCCTGGCGCCCTGGACAGAGTGCAAAAGCTACAGTGTAATCTCGCTTTCTCTCAGGGCCACTGACCAGAGGAAACAAAAGCTGTACTGATTGGGCTCTCCTGATGAGAACCAGCCAGTGGCTCTGAAGTTTCCTTTGGTGTTTAAAATTCCTTATCTGGCATTGCTAGCAAATCAGCAGGCCCACAAGTCAATGGAGGCTTATCTCCAGAGCTGACTCTTCAAAGAGATATATGCACACCATTCCCCTGGGTCAGATAGCTGTGCCAGTGAGAGACGAGAGTAATTGGGATCAGTCAACTTAACACACGTAACACAAGCCATTAACTGTTTTTTAAAAGCAAAGGTGTTTTTTTTTTGTTGTTGTTGTTGTTGTTTTTACCATCGTAAAAGTAATCAGTGCTCAAAGAAAATTTGGCAAATAACAAAATGTGCAAAGAAAAAAATTCTTTAACAGTTTAGTATATTTGATATGTTTCTCTTTAGCCTTTCAGTAGGTTATTTCTTTAATAGTTGTCATATACTTTTTTTAAGACTTCACAGTTCTATTTTTAATTTTTTTTGTTTTTGAATTTATTTATTTATTTTTTATACAGCAGGTTCTTATTAGTTATCCATTTTATACACATCAGTGTATACCTGTCAATCCTAATCTCCCAATTCATCCCACCACCACCTCCCCCCCACCGCTTTCCCCCCTTGGTGTCCATACATTTGTTCTCTGCATCTGTGTCTCTATTTCTGCCCTGCAAACCGGTTCATCTTTACCATTTTTCCAGATTCCGCATATATATGTTAATATACGATGTTTGTTTTTCTTTCTGACTTACTTCACTCTGTATGACAATCTCTAGGTCCATCCACGTCTCTACAAATGACCCAATTTCATTCCTTTTTATGGCTGAGTAATATTCCATTGTATATATGTACCACATCTTCTTTATTCATTTGTCTGTCGATGGGCATTTAGGTTGCTTCCACGACCTGGCTATTGTAAATAGTGCTGCAATGAACATTGGGGTGCATGTGTCTTTTTGAATTATGGTTTTCTCTGAGTATATGCCCAGTAGTGGGATTGCTGGGTCATATGGTAATTCTATTTTTAGATTTTTAAGGAACCTCCATACTGTTCTCCATGGTGGCTGCATCAATTTACATTCCCACCAACAGTGCAAGAGGGTCCCTTTTTATCCACACCCTCTCCAGCATTTGTTGTTTGTAGATTTTCTGATGATGCCCATTCTAACTGGTGTGAGAGGATACCTCATTGTAGTTTTGATTTGCATTTCTCTAATAATTAGTGATGTTGGGCAGCTTTTCATGTGCCTCTTGGCAATCTGTATGTCTTCTTTAGAGAAATGTCTATTTAGGTCTTCTGCCCATTTTTTGATGGGGTTGTTAGTTTTTTTAATATTGAGCTGCATGGGCTGCTTATATATTTTGGAGATTAATCCTTTGTTGATTCGTTTGCAAATATTTTCTCCCATTCTTAGTGTTGTCTTTTCATCTTATTTATAGTTTCCTTTACTGTGCAAAAGCTTTTAAGTTTCATTAGGTCCCATTTTTTTATTTTTATTTTTATTTCCATTACTCTACAAGGTGGGTCAAAAAGACCTTGCTGTGATTTATGTCGAAGAGTGTTCTTCCTATATTTTCCTCTAAGAGTATTATAATGTTCGGTCTTACATAGGTCTTTAATCAATTTTGAGTTTATTTTTGTGTATGGTGTGAGGGAGTGTTCTAATTTCATTCTTTTACATGTAGCTGTCCAGTTTTCCCAGCACCATTTATTGAAGAGACTGTCTTTTCTCCATTGTATATCCTTGCCTCCTTTGTCATAGATTAGTTGACCATAGGCCCGTGGGTTTATTGCTGGGCTTTCTATCCTGTTCCATTGATCTGTATTTCTGTTTTTGTGCCAGTACCATACTGTCTTGATTACTGTACCTTTGTAGTATAGTCTGAAGTCATCTCTGTTTTTTTGCTTCAAGATTGCTTTGGCTATTCGGGGTCTTTTTTGTATCCTTGCAGATTTTAAGATTTTTAGTTCTAGTTCTATAAAAAATGCCATTGGTAATTTGATAGGAATTTCATGTGAATCTGTAGATTGCTTTGGGTACTATAGTCATTTTCACAATATTGATTCTGCTCATCCAAGAACATGGTATATCTCTCCATCTGTTGGTATCATCTTTAATTTCTTTCATCAGTGTCTTAGAGTTTTCTGCTTACAGGTCTTTTGTCTCCCTAGGTAGGTTTATTCCTAGGTATTTTACTCTTTTTGTGGCAATGGTGAATGGGATTGTTTCCTTAATTTCTCTTTCTGATCTTTTGTTGTTAGTGTATAGGAATGCCAGAGATTTCCGTGCATTAATTTTGTATCCTGTAACTTTACCAAATTCATTGATTAGCTCTAATTTTCTGGTGGCATCTTTAGGATTCTCCATGTATAGTATCATGTCATCTGCAAACAGTGACAATTTTACTTCTTCTTTTCCAATCTGTATTCTTTTTATTTCTTTTTCTTCTCTGATTACTGTGGCTAGGACTTCCAAGACTATGTTGAATAATAGTGGTGAGAGTAGACATCCTTGTCTTGTTCCTGGTCTTAGAGGACATGCTTTCAGTTCTTCACCATTGAGAATGATGTTTGTTATGGGTTTGTTGTATATGGCCTTTATTATATTGAGGTAGGTTACCACTATGCCCACATTCTGGAGAGTTTTTATTAAAATTGGATGTTGAATTTTGTCAAAAGCTTTTTCTGTATCTATTGAGATGATCATACTGTTTTTCTTCTTCAATTTGTTAATATGGTGTATCACATTGATTGATTTGTCTATATTGAAGAATCTTTGCATCCCTGGGATAAATCCCTCTTGATCATGGTGTATGATCCTTTTAATGTGTTGTTGGATTCTGTTTGCTAGTATTTTGTTGAGGATATTTGCATCTATATTCGTCAGTGATATTGGGCTGTAATTTTCTTTTTTTGTAGTATCTTTGTCTGGTTTTTTAGTATCAGGGTGATGGTGGCCTCATAGAATGAGTCTGGGAGTGTTTCTTCTTCTGCAATTTTTTGAAAGAGTTTGAGAAGGATGGGTGTTAGCTCTTATCGAATTGTTTGATAGAATTCACCTGTGAAGCCATCTGGTCCTGGACTTTTGTTTGTTGGAAGATTTTTAGTCACAGTTTCAATTTCATTACTTGTGACTGGTCTGTTCATATTTTCTATTTCTTCCTGGTTCAGTCTTGGAAGGTTATACCTTTCTAAGAATTTGTCCATTTCTTCCAGGTTGTCCATCTTATTGACATAGAGTTACTTGTAGTAGTCTCTTAGGATGCTTTGTATTTCTGTGGTGTCCATTGTAAGTTCTCCTTTTTCATTTCTAATTTTATTGATTTGAGTCCTCTCCCTCTTTTTCTTGATAAGTCTGGCTAAAGGTTTATCAATTTTGGTTATCTTCTCAAAGAACCAGCTTTCAGTTTTATTGATCTTTGCTATTGTTTTCTTTGTTTCTATTTCATTTATTTCTGCTCTGATCTTTATGATTTCTTTCCTTCTGCTAACCTTGGGTTTTGTTTATTCTTCTTTCTCTAGTTCCTTTAGATGTAAGGTTAAATTGTTTATTTGAGATTTTTCTTGCTTCTTGAGGTAGGATTGTATTTCTATAAACTTCCCTCTTATAACTGCTTTTGTTGCATCCTGTAGGTTTTGGATCATCATGTTTTCATTGTCATTGTCTCTAGGTATTTTTTGATTTCCTCTTTGATTTCTTCAGTGATCTCTTGGTTATTTAGTAACATATTGTGTAGCCTCCATCTGTTTGTTTTTTTTACAGTTTTTTCCCCTGTAAGTTATTTCTAATATCATAGCATTGTGGTCGGAAAAGATGCTTCATATGATTTCAATTTTCTTAAATTACTGAGACTTGATTTGTGACCCAAGATGTGATCTATCCTGGCGAATGTTCCATGTGCACTTGAGAGCAAAGTGTAATCTGCTGTTTTTGGATGGAATGTCCTATAAATATCAGTTAAATCTATCTGGTCTATGGTGTCATTTAAAGCTTGTGTTTCCTTATTAATTTTCTGTCCGGATGATCTGTCCATTGGTGTAAGTGAGGTGTTAAAGTCCCCCACTATTATTGTGTTACTGTCTATTTTGTCTTTTATAGCTGTTAGCATTTGCCTTATGTATTGAGGTGTGCCTATGTTGGGTGCATATATGTTTATAATTGTTATGTCTTCTTCCTGGATTGATCCCTTGATCGTTATAGTAGCGTCCTTCCTTGTCTCTTGTAACATTCTTTATTTTAAAGTCTATTTTATCTGATATGAGTATTGCTACTCCTGCTTTCTTTTTATTTACATTTGTATGGAATATCTTTTTCCGTCCCCTCACTTTCAGTCTGTATGTGTCCCTAGGTCTGATGTGGGTCTCTTGTAGACAGCATATATATGGGTCTTCTTTTCGTATCCATTCAGCGAGCCTGTGCCTTTTGGTTGGAGCATTTAATCCATTCACATTTAAGGTAGTTATCAATATGTATGTTCCTATTACCATTTTCTTAGTTGTTTTGGGTTTGTTTTTGTAGGTCCTTTTCTTCTCTTGTGTTTCCCACTTAGAGAAGTTCCTTTAGCATTTGTTGTACAGCTGGTTTGGTGGTGCTGAATTCTCTTAGCTTTTGCTTGTCTGTAAAGTTTTGACTTCTCCGTCAAATCTGAATGAGATCCTTGCCGGGTAACCTTGGTTGTAGGTTCTTCCCTTTCATCACTTTAAATACATCATGTCACTCCCTTCTGTCTTTAGTGTTTCTGCTGAGAAATCAGCTGTTAAACTTATGGGAGTTCCCTTATATGTTATTTGTCGTTTTTCTCTTGTTGCTTTTAATAATTTTTCTTTGTTTTTAGTTTTTGTCAATTTGATTACTATGTGTCTCAGTGTGTTTCTCCTTGGGTTTATCCTGCCTGGTACTCTCTGTGCTTCCTGGACTTGGGTGGCTCTTTCCCATGTTAGGGAAGTTTTTGACTATAATCTCCTCAAATATTTTCTCGGGTCTTTCTCTCTCTTTTCTCCTTCTGGGACCCCTATAATGGGAACGTTGTTGCATTTAATGTTGTCCCAGAGGTCTCTTAGGCTGTCTTCACTTCTTTTCATTCTTTTTTCTTTATTCGGTTCCATGGCAGTGAATTCCACCATTCTGTCTTCCAGGTCACTTATCCATTCTTCTGACTCAGTTATTCTGCTACTGATTCCTTCTAGTGTATTTTTCATTTCAGTTATTGTATTGTTCATCTCTGTTTGTTTAGTTCTCCTAAGTGTTTTTTCTTTAATTCTTCTAGGTCTTTGTTAAACATTTCTTGCATCTTCTCAATCTTTGCCTCCATTCTTTTTCCGAGGTTCTGGATTATCTTCACTATCATTATTCTGATTTTTTTTCTGGAAGGTTGCCTATCGCCACTTCATTTAGTTGTTTTCCCCTGGTTTTATATTGTTCCTTCATTTGGTACATAGTTCTCTGCCTTTTCATTTTGTCTATCTTTCTGTGAATGTGTTTTTTGTGCTACAGGGTGCAGGATTGTAGTTCTTGCTTCTGCTGTCTGCCTTCTTGTGGATGAGGCTAAGAGGCTTGTGCAAGCTTCCTGATGGGAGGGACTTGTGTTGGGTAGAGCTGGGTGTTACTCTGGTGGGCAGAGCTCTGTAAAACTTTAATCAGCTTGTCTGCTGATGGGTGGGGCTGAGTTCTTTCCTTGTTGGTTGTTTGGCCTGAGGCAACCGAGCACTGGAGGCTACAGGCTCTTTGGTGGGGCTAATGTAGGACTCTGGAAGGTCTCATGACAAGGAGTGCTTCCCAGAACTTCTGCTGCCAGTGTCCTTGTCCCTGTGGTGAGCCACAGCCACCCCCACCCCCCACTCCCACAGGAGACCCTCCAACACTAGTAGTAGGTGTGGTTTGGTCTCCTTCCCCCTGGGTCCCAATGCGCACACTACTTTTTGTGTGCCCTCCAAGAGTAGAGTCTCTGTTTCCCCCAGTCCTGTTGAAGTCCTGCAATCAAATCCTGCTGGCCTTCAGAGTCTGATTCCCTGGGAATTCTTCCTCTTGTTGCCGGACCCTCAGGTTTGGAAGCCTGACGTGGGGCTCAGAACCTTCACTCCAGTGAGTGGGCTTCTGTGGTATGAGGGTTGTCCAGTTTGTGAGTCACCCATCTGGTGATTATGGGATTTGATTGTATTGTGATTGCACTCCTCCTACCATCTCACTGCAGCTTCTCCTTTGTCTTTGGTTGTGCGGTATATTTTTTGGTGAGTTCCAGTGTCTTCCTGTCAATGATTGTTCAGCAGTTAGTTGTGATTCTGGTGCTCTCGCAAGAGGAAGTGAGCCCATGTCCTTCTACTCTGCCGTCTTCCATCATATACATTTTGTAATCAATATAAATTTGTATTCTGCCTTTTTTTTTGGCATGTAAAAGTATAACAGGAATATTCCCCCAACGTTTTACATAATTAGGTGAATAAAGTTTTAATGGCCACTTAACGTGTATACATTGAATAATTTATTTAACTCATTTCCTCATAGTTAGGTATTTAGATGGTTTCCAATATTTTTTATCTGAATTGTTATGATTGTCAATGAACATAAAGCCTTTTCTAAATTTACATTTACTTCCTTAGCCTGGATTCCCAGGAGAAGAATCAAATAATATGAATTTTTAAGGTTCTTGGTTTATCTTGCAAGATGATTTGACAGAAGGGTTCTACTAATATACACTTCTACCACCAATGTATGAGAACACCAGTTTATTGCACCATTGCCAAGACTAAATGTTCTCCTTCAATATTGTTTATTTTTCTTATTTTATAGGAAAAAAATAATCAACATGGGTTTAACTTGCATTTCTTTCATTTAATGAGGTTAAACATGTTTCTCAAGTTTTTTCTTTTTTTTTTGGACATAATATATTTATGTCCTTTTTCTACCTCTCTATTTGGTTCTGTACTATTTTTCTTGTTAATTTTCATGTGAATTAATTCTTATTTTCCATATACACTGGGAATACTTTCTTCCTATTTGTTGTTTTCCATTTGGTTTTGGTTTGTCTGGGGTACAGAGAAATTATTTTTTGTACTTCGATGTGTTGCTTTTTAACATTGTGTTATCTTCTGTTACTTTTAAACTTAAATAGTTTACCCCATACATACTTGATAATCACTTTTCTTTGTTTTCTTTGATTATATTAGTTAGTTTGTTATGTTTGTTTGTCTGGCTTATGAGTGTAGTGATTAAGAACCACAAATCCAGAGTCAGACTGCCTGAATTCAAATACCATCTCTACCACCCACCAGCTCTATAATGTGGGGCAAGTTACTTAAATTCCCAGCATCTTCATTTTCTCATCTGCAAAGTGTAGACACTAATACACACAAATAGTTGCTGTGACGATTAAATCAGTTAATATATGTAAAGCAGTTAGAACTGTTCTTAGACACTTAACAGTAAGTGCTATGTGTTGGTTATTAATATTTAATTATCATAGATTTATATTGATTTAAAATCTGATAAAGTTAAGTTATATTTTGCTATTTTAAAAAATTTCTTGGGAATTCCTTGGTGATCCAGTAGTTAGGACTCCGCATTTCCACTGCAGGTGGCATGGGTTTGATCCCTAGTCAGGGAACTAAGGTCCCACAAGCCACGCATCACGGCAAAAAAAAAAAAAAAAAAAAAATCTTATTTCTCAAAAATTTCTTGGATAATTTCACCTACTTGATTTTCAGGATGAAATTTCAGTCATTCTCTGAAAAAGATTTACAATGGGAATTTTTATTGGTCTTGTCCCATCCTCTTTTGTGTAAGCTCACAAGGCTGTATAGCATGGTAAGAGACAATGGTGTAGTGGTTAAGACAAGAATGAAAGCATCAGATACACCAGGGTTTGTGTTCATCTCAGTTATGTCACTTTCTAGCTGTCTCACCTTGGTCAAGTTACTTCCCCGAGATTCAGATTCTTCATCTCTAAAATAAAGTAGAATTTGTAATAATAGAAGCTGCCACAACCCAAATGTCCATCAACTGATGAATGAATAAATAAAACATGATGTATCCACACAATGGAATATTATTTGATCATAAAAAGGAATGAAGTATGATATATGCTACAACATGTATGAACCTTGAAAACATGCTAAGTATAAGAAGCCAGTTGCCAAAGATCACATATTTTATGATTCCATTCATATGAAATGTACAGAATAGGTAAATCTATAGAGATAGAAAGTAGATTAGTTGTTGCTTAGAGTTTGAGAAGATGGGGAACCTGGAGGGTGATAACTAAAGGATACTGGGTTTCTAGTTAAGTCTCATGTGGTATGAGCTGATTGATGGTACCAAAATTGTGTGCCTGCATCCTTGTTGCAAGGAGACTGATTATTACATTGTAAAATTTACTATATAAATATGGGAATTCCCCTACTATAGAAAGCCTATTCAAAAGATAACGAACAGGGGGCTTCCCTGGTGGCGCAGTGGTTGAGAGTCCGCCTGCCAATGCAGGGGACACGGGTTCGTGCCCCAGTCCAGGAAGATCCCACATGCCGCAGAGCGGCTGGGCCCGTGAGCCATGGCCGCTGAGCCTGAGCATCCGGAGCCTGTGCTCCGCAATGGGAGGGGCCACAACAGTGAGAGGCCCGTGTACCGCAAAACCAAAAAACCAAAAAACCAAAAACAAAAAACCAAACAAACAAAAAAAGATAATGAACAGTCATGATTATAATCAGATACAAGGACAAAGACTCTCAGAAAACCACAAATCTAAGGGGTGGACAAAGGAAGAGGATCCAGAGAAGAATACAGAAAGGAAGAATCATATAGATGGAAAGACAATATAAAAAGAAAAATAATGGAAGAAATGGATTAAAGAATCTCAAGGAGAGAGCAGTGATCAAGAATGTTAGTTCTGGGACTTCCCTGGTGGTGCAGTGGTTAAGAATCCGCCCGCCAATGCAGGGGACACGAGTTCGACCCCTGGTCTGGGAAGATCCCACATGCCATGGAGCAACTAAGCCTGTGTGCCACAACTACTGAGCCCGCACTCTAGAGCCCATGAGCCACAACTACTGAAGCCCGCATGCCTAGAGCCCGTGCTCTGCAGCAAGAGAAGCCACCACAATGAGAAGCCTGCAACAAAGAGTAGCCCCTGCTTGCCGCAACTGGAGAAAGCCCACAAGCAGCAACGAAGACCCAACACAGCCAAAAATAAATTAAATAAAATCAAAAATTGTTTAAAAAAATGAGGTCAAGTTTACCTTGTAATGGCCAAATTACTGTGGCTCAAACTTTCATCATATCTGATGAAAGGCAGTCTCATCTTTTATGCGGCTCCTCTCCACACAGAGGTCTTTGCACTTGCCAGTGGCTCATGTGTTCCACAAATCCATACTGCCCTGGCCACCCATGTGGCTCCAGATTGTTCATCCAGCTCCCCCACTGTCACCTCTCACCTCCTGCAACCCCACAATTGAAGCCACCACAGCCATGCTGGCCTCAAGGGAAGGCTTTTCCTCCCTTTACTAAATGTTCCCAGAGGTGGACATAGACCCTTCCTTTAATGTCCCATAGGCTGACCAGGACTAGGCTGCAACATTTAGTAAAATTTGATTAAACGTTTAAGGATAAGAGAAAGGAATGATAAAACCGACAAATTGTTAAATGGCTGTGAGTTCTGAACGCTCTCAGAGTCCACAAGCAAAGCACAGGCTGTCTTAGGGCCGTGGAGGTGCCCTGTTGCCTAGTTCCCAGGCTTGGGCTCTCTGGCAGGGGCTGCTTATCTTCTCCCTTTGGGAGTGACCTCAAGTGAGTTCACCCTACTGAAAGTTCAGGCCCCAATCTCCAGAGGCCCCAGAAGAAGACCACATTTCTCCCTGCAGCCTTTCTAGCCTCAAGTTTGCCCCTCCTATCCCCATTTCCTGTCCACTTCCTCTGAGGAAACTTCAGCCCTCCCCAACTCACGGGGTCAGGTCTGCTCCTATGGCCTCTGTGAGATCATCACATAAAAGCAAAATGTCCGATAGACGACATTCCCCACGTCTGTGTTTGAGTATTACCGCCTGTGAGGTAATCGCAGGCCTGTCTTTTTGTACTAAGCCTGGACCAGTCCAGTTTCTTTTTGTGGCATTTTATCCACATGAAGTAAAAACCCAGAACTGTAGCTTCCCTGTGGTCCTAAAGTGCTCACTCCCCATCTCCTGTGAGAAGCTGTTTAAACAGGAAGCAAAAGCATCTCTACGAAAATAAACAATCCCATACCGGCTAAGGGTGTCTATACCCACACCGTAAAGGAAATATTTCTCCAAAGGCATCTTAAACTCCAGAGATGTAGCTCCACCCATAATAAAGGCAACTTTTGACATGATGATGCAGAAAAGTTTAGGTCTCTGGAGTTGGAGCTGTCAAACTTCCATTCCAGAAAATGGTCTGGTTTAGTATTAGTGTATCTAATCTTGTCCAGTTAGATCATTTCCCCTAAACCAAAACTACCCTTGAAAAACTGCTTGAAGACGGGACTTCCCTGGTGGCGCAGTGGTTAAGAATCTGTCTGCCAATGCAGGGGACACAGGTTCGAGCCCTGGTCCAGGAAGATCCCACATGCCGCAGAGCAACTAAGCCCGTGTGCCACAACTACTGAGCCTGCGCTCTAGAAGCCCGCGAGCCACAACTACTGAAGCTTGCGCACCTAGAGCCTGTGCTCTGCAACAAGAGAAGCCGCCGCAATGAGAAGCCTGCACACTGCCACGAAGAGTAGCCCCCGCTCACCGCAACTAGAGAGAGCCCGCGTGCAGCAATGAAGACCCAACACAGCCAATAATAAATAAATATAAATAAATAAATTTTAAAAAGAAAAAAAAGCCTGCTTGAAGATCTGAAATTACAACGTTCAAGCCACTCTCCCCACCCCAGCCTTCAAAACTCTCAGGCCATTTTTGACAGGGCTCTGGTTACAAGCATCATGTGCCTGTCTACCCCTAGAGATTGTGGCTTTTCCCAAGTGTCTCACTCTAAGGTAGTCAAGCTTAGAGTCAATCTCTAAGGTAAGGGTAGAAGTGAAATTGCTTCCTCCTTCCATGGGCCACAGCCCTTTCCTTGCCACATGAGTATGGAACTAATTTTGATTTCTTTTTCTTGAAACTTAGATACCAGGCTTGTCAACAGTCATTCAAAAAGAATTTTATAAAGGTTAAAGAATTAGAGTTAGCCAAATTGTGAAACTGAGACTCTAGGGATTCAATTTCTATAGTCATAGGTCATGCAGAATTAAATGAATTTGGAGGTGTGGATTTTAGTGGATTTAGGTTGTGGAGATTGTCAACTCAGATAAATTGAAGCAAAAGGTGGATTTTCTCAATATTTCTGAATAGGCTTAAAGTATAATTAACAACAGCTGGCAAGAGCTTACGTCTATTTCCATTTGTATTGACCACTAGCCCAAACAAGAAAAATGGATTTTTGCCAATCATAAAGCTAAAAATCATCAATAGGAATGCCATTTTTAATTTCAAAACCACAAGTGGACATACCGTATATAGAAAGGAGTCATTACAGAACTTCCTGTTCTTTCCTCTTGGTGTCAGTTCCATTCATTCAAGTATTTATCGCCTGTGTGGCAGGCACTGTGCTAGGTCCTGAAGTTGCTATCAAGATAAATGAGGAAGCTTGCCCTTGAGTTCTTTACCACCCAGCTGGGGGATAGAGATGGGTGAAGTGGCAGGAAACATTGTTAACTAAAGTGTTACAATAAAAAGCCTGTTCTCAGTTGATAACACAGGGGTGAATTATGCATTGTAGAAGCACAGAGAATGACAACTAACTGCCCAGAAAGCTTCACAGAGAAGATGCATTTGAATCTGTTCCTGAAAGATGAGTAGAAGGTCACCAAAGAAGGGGAGAAGAATTCAATGTCTGTTTGATGTCTAGCCTTCTTAATACACTGACTATAAATTCTGTGTGGTTGGGATTAATCTTGTTCATTGTATGCCTGGCGCCCAGCTCAGCACCTGGCACACATCAAATGTTCTAAAATATTAGTTGACCCGATTGACTAAAAATATCTTTGGCAGAGAGAACCACATGTACAATAACAAATAAACAACACAGTGATTTTTCTAGATTGTGGTTTATAACATCAGCACCATTAGCTCCTGCAAAGGAAGCACTCTCCCAAGAAAGCTCAAAAGAGTAAGCGCTGGAGAGGAAACCACAACCTGAGTTTTAGACTCAGCCCTGTTATTAATGAGTTACCTGACTTTGAATCTATGATTATCCTGTATCAGCTTCAGTTTTCTCACTTGTAAAATAGCCTTGTCAGGGTTTATTATTACAATATTATATATTGTAAAAAACAAAAACGATTAATAGAAGGGGAAAGAATGTAGCACTGCATCTTTTCCTTCTCTTTCTAAATGCAAAATTAATACATGCATCCCAGCTTTAAGATGCAGATGGAGCACATATTGGTCATCTCACCCTCCATCACCATAATTGCAGGACTGATAAAAAATAGGTTAATAAACATTCAAAAACAAAGAAGGAACTTTCTTAGGATTAGAAGCCGTAATCACGTGGGAAACCAGAGCGGTGAGCTGAGGCTCCCGCCACCTCAAAGCTCTTACTCTTTGTCACATACTGCCCTGACTGGGGGCCTTCTGGTTCTCTCTAATCTAACCGAAGAGATGAAGAGATAGAAAAAAATTGAAACTGAGAGGAAAGATAAGAGGTACTGAGGTTACAGAGATTTTATCGTCAATCTAATGTAGGTGTTTTTAAAATGTTCTGTGCCATGGATCTCTCTTCAGCAAGCTTAGTGAAGACTATGGAATCCCTTCTGACTTAAGTCCAATTGGGCTGCTATAGCAAAATACCACAGACTGGGTAGCTTATAACAACAGAAATTTATTTCTCACAGTTCTGGAGGCTGAGCAGTCCACGATCAAGGTGCTGCCATGGTCAGGTTCTGGTGAGGGTCATCTTCCTGGTCCATAGCCAGTATTCTTGTTATGCCCTCACATGGTGGAAGGGCTGAGAGAGCTCTCTAGGGTCTCTATTATAAGGGCACTAATTCCATTTATGAAGACTCCACCTTCATGACCTAAGCATCTCTCAAAGTCCCCACCTCCTAATACCATCATATTGGGCATTAGAATTTCAACATATGAATTTTGGGGGGACACAAACATTCAGACCATAGTACCTTCTCAGATTAATAACCTTCAAATACATAAAATAAAATATATAAAATTATATAAGAAATCAATTATATTGAAATGCGGTTATCAAAATGTTAAAATTTTGTCATGTGTTAACATATTAACAAATTGAATAACGAGATGTTACAGCCAGCTTATTATCATTTTTGACATATCTGCCATAATTGTAATATAACATGAAAATATCTGTGATTTCTGTTGGTGATAATGTCACAGATACTGCCAATACTACTGTGGTGTTTGCCAATATGCCAATTGTGGAAAGTAATATATTTCAGTTAGAGGCTAGTGAGAATTAAAATGTAATAGTTTTTTCATCCAGTTTCATGGACTCCCCTGAATTCTATCCACAGACCTCAGGTTAAAAAACTCTGGTCTCATAGAATTTCCAGGAGATTTCCCAAGAACAGAGGAAATGTGATTCTTTAGTTTTCTAGACCTGGAAAAGAAAGACATGATATTTCAGATTAATAGAGTTCACTAAATTCTAGCAGAATAATACAATAAATGAAATAAACATGACTGAAACGTACGGTAAAATGTCAGCAATAAGGAGAAAACCCTATAAACTACCAGAGTAGAAAGCTGAACTACAAAGGAAGAAGATTCAAATAACCCTGGATATCTGATTAGCAAAACTCTATGCAAGCAAACAATGGAGAAATATTTTTTAAATACTGAGGGAAAATTTACTGTGAATCTACAGTTTTATTTAGAACCAGCTTATCAGTAGTTTGAATAGAGTGAAAATAAAATAAAGCCTTGTTTGGACATGTAAAGATTTAGAACAATTAGCACTCATGACCTAAAATAAACTGTATCAAGAAAAGAAAATAATCCAGAAGGAAGTGTTGGAATGCAAGTATAATATACACTAAGTGGGAAGAAATTAAATAATATAGTAGTATAAAACATAAAAAGTGAAAGAGCTCTGTCCTGATCCCTTTATTTGTTATGTATTCTCCTATACCTTTTTCAATGCCAATAGAAACATGTACACAAATATAAATGTACAAGATACTTTTTATTCTTTAAACAATGAGCTCACGCTATATAAAATAGTTGGTGGGGGGCTTCCCTGGTGGCGCAGTGGTTGAGAGTCCGCCTGCTGATGCAGGGGACACGGGTTCGTGCCCCAGTCCGGGGAGATCCCACATGCCGCGGAGTGGCTGGGCCCGTGAGCCATGGCTGCTGAGCTTGTGTGTCCGGAGCCTGTGCCCCGCAACGGGAGAGGCCACAGCAGTGAGAGGCCCGTGTACTGCAAAAAAAAAAAAAAAAGTTGGTGGGTTTTTTCCCCCATTCAATGGAATATCATGCACATCCATGAATATTGGTACAGGCAGATCTACCTTACTCATATACTATCCACATTCCACAGTATAGATGTATCAATGTTCATTTAACATGTCCTGGATATGGACATTTAGATAGTTTTAAGATTTTTGCTCTTATAAATAATGCTTGGAGAATTTTTTGTCAGTATTTCTATAGAATAGAGCCCTAGAGTTAGAATCTTGGGCCAAAGAATATGTGTATTTAAAATGTTTCATAGATCCTGCTGAAATTACTTCTGAAAATATTGCTAATTTATAGTCAGACTACAAGTACATGAGATGCAGTATTTTAAGGGAGGGAATATTGAAACATGAGAATAGACACCAAATGGAGAGAATTTGTTGTGAATTTTTAAACAAAAAGACAGAAAATAAGGATGACTTTGAGTGCCTGTGACAGATGGCTTTGTCCTTCGGACCACTTGGAAAATACTTTTCAAAAATTGATCAGTCCCGTTGTCAGAGGTGGGAGGTGGGGTGGGGAGGAGCGCAAAATGGGTGAAGGTGGTCAAAAACTACAGACTTCCAGTTATAAGACAAATAAGTTCTGGGATGTAATGTACAGCATGGTGACTATAGTTAACAATGCTGTATTGTATATTTGACAGTTGCTAAGAGTAGATCGTGTAAGTTCTCATCACAAGAAAACAAACTTGTAACTCTATGTGGTGACGGATGTGAGCTAGACTTACTGTGGTGATCATTTCACAGTATGTGCATATATCAAATTATTCTGTTGTACACCTAAAACTAATAAAATACCATATGTCAGTTATATCTTAATAAAAAATAAAAATCAATAAATCAAGAAAAAATTGATCACAAACTAATCCAAACTAATCCAAAGAGATTTAGTGAGAAAGGAACTCAACTATTCAGTTAGGTCTTATTCTATCAAGAGCAGACTATTAAATAAATTCTTGAAAATTTATTTTATCTTTAAGAAAGAAAATTTTATCTTTCTTAAGGTAATTTTAATGAGGAAAACCTCTGCCTTTGGACTTAATTCTAACCATCATGGAGCACTGATTTGTGCAGTGGCAGTGATAAGATCCTTGATAAGAAGTATCTGCAGGTCATCTTAGAATTTGTAATATTTGTAATACGTAAGAATATAATTATTGGGTAGGTTTAGACATGCACTTAAGTCTTTTAGTAAAACAGACATTGAAAAGTTTAGAAATCAAATGAGAGTATAACTACAGAGTGCTAACTATAGAAGTTTAGCTATAAAGGTATATTTTAAACTGTGTTTTACAGCAAATACTTGAGTGTGCCTATGTGCTAAATATTGGGTTAGACACTAAAGACACTATATCTGTTTTGGAGGATATTGCCGTTTTGAAGGACTTAATGCATTTGATATGTATTAATTCTCTAAATTACTTTAAGCAAAAACATAGCTCCATTTTGTAAATGGGTAATAGCAATTGTGGCGAGACAAACAATAATATCAATTGCAGAGAGGTAAGCATTTATTTTCAAAGATTATACTGACAACCTGCTATGAGCACATCTGACACACAAAGAAATAACAAGAAATGATTCCTGCCTTCAAAGCACGTGCATGTTTTTAAGTACCAGAGATTCAAAAAATATTGTTTAAAGAACAGCAGTAGAATCTTCACAAAGAGAAATAAAACGCTGGTGTCATGCATAGATTTTCAAAGAACTTGTGAAAAGTTAGAAAAAGAGGCACTTGATTAAGGAAGAACACACACAAGTAGCAGTAAGAACTCTGAGGATGTAGCTAAATCCCAGAATGAACAATTGTTTGAGTCTCATCATGGTCAACAAATAGGACATTGTAGCTCTGTTTGGCCTCATAGGGGAAAGAGTAGGCTCTGTGCTTGGGGGCAAATACTGTAATCTAAGTGGATGATAAGCAGAATACAAAGTGATTAACTCCTCTTTTGCTTTACATTTTCTATCAATAATAATTATCATTGGGGACTTCCCTGGTGGCTCAGTGGTTAAGAGTCCCCCTGCCAATGCAGGAGACACGGGTTCGAGCCCTGGTCCAGGAAGATCCCACATGCCGTGGAGCAACTAAGCCCGTGCGCCACAACTACTGAGCCTGCGCGCTAGAGCCCGCAAGCCACAACTACCGAGGCTGCACACTGCAACTACTGAAGCCCGCACGCCTAGAGCCCGTGCCCCACAACAAAGAGAAGCCACCGCAATGAGTAGCCCCCGCTCGGCACAACTAGAGAAAGCCCACATGCAGCAACAAAGACCCAAAGCGGCCAAAAAAAAAAATTATCATTTATTAGAAAGAATAAAATTAAGGATCATTGAAGCCCAAGGTGCGTGAGAGGACAATATGAATTTAGCTATTTTCCATGAATTCAAGTGTACAGGCTTAAGTAAATTTCATACCATGGAACTATATTAACTTGTAAATATTGCAAAATTATGAAGCTTATGGATAGTTTGAGAGGACCAGAAGCTTAAGGTCAGGCTAATATTGTCCCAATATTTTAAAAAGTGTAAAATGCCCCTTCTAGAAACTATACAGACTGGGGTGATAAACCAACCAAAAATTCTATAGGGGAATCAGTTACTTGTTCCCTCATAATATACAGTTTCAGACTAGTATGCTAGGTTCTGAGGGTGTCATAAAGATGACAATTAGGGCATAGATTCTGCCTCCAAGGAATGGAGAGTTTAACAAGGGAGTTAAGGAGGTAAACCAAAAACAAACAAACAAATTAATAAAAAATAAATTGTAAATATTTTTGTCTTGCTTTCTTCTTTAAGGAGAACATACAGTGCTTTACAATTTCTCTCCCACCACATCTTTGTTTATTCATTCAATATTTTATTAAATATGTTCTATGTGCAAGGCACTGTGCTAAATGGTACAGAAAACAACAAAGAAGAATCAGAAGATCTTACCTTCAAGGAGTTTACAATGAGGGGGAGTTTTATTAAAAATTTAAATGTAAGTGTCCTAGTCTGTTTGGGCTGCTATAACTAAATACCATAGATTGGGTGGCTTAAATAACAAACATTTATTTCTCCCAGTTCTGGAGGCTGGGAAGTCCGCGATGAGGACACCAGGTGATTCCGTGTCTGTTGAAGACCCGCTTCCTGGTTCATAGCTGGCACCTTCCGGCTATGTTCTCACAAGGCCAAAGGAGAGAGAGCTCTCTGGAGGCTCTTTTATAAGGGACTAATCCCTTATAGTGAGGGCTCCACATCATGGTCTAATCACCTCCAGAGGCCTCCACCTCCAAATACCATCACATTGGGAGTTAGGATTTCAACATATAAGTTTGGGGGAACACAAACATTCAGTCCCTTGCAGTCAGTGAGGCTGACCAGCTTGCTTTGGTTCATTTAAAACAAGCTGTAGAGTTGCACACATATTCATTTGAGAAAGAGGGTCGTGCAGACTACAAGGGTGAAGGAGAATCAACTGAGAAGTTTAGCCTGTTGTCTCACAGGTGTTTGTGTGTTTTGGCAGAGACAGGGGTAGATACTTAACAAATCTTGTTTCAATCTTCCTTTTCTGGTCCCACAGGAAGACTACATTTCCCATTCTCCCTTGAAGTTAGGTTGGGGGCAGGTAACTAGGTTCTGGAAATGGGATGCAAGCAGAAGCGGCATAAACCACTTTGAGCCCTGGCCCTTAAAAATAAAAACGAGTATCTACTAAAGCTAAACATACAACTTCCCCATGACCTAGCAATTCCACACCTAGGTATAGTCCCAAGAGAAACAAAAGCATATGCTACAGAAAGACAAGTGAAAGAATGTTCATAGCAGGTTTAGTCATAATAGCCCCAGACTTAACAACAACCCAAATGTCCTGGGATGGAATAATTGTGCTGTGTTCATATAATAGAATATTATACAGTGATAAAAAAAATAATGAAATATAGCTACACACAGCAACATGCAGAAAATCTTGAGTGAAAGAAGCCAGATGTCAAAAAATATTAATGTATGCTTCCATTAATGTAAATTTCAGGAAAAGCAGAAAAAAAACTATGGTGATAGAAGTCAGAATTGTGATTACCTCTCTTTGCAGGTGTATTAACTGCGAAGGGGCACAAAAGAGCCTTCTGGCATGATGGAAATACTCTTTTTTAGGATAGTTGTCTTAGGAGTGAAGGCAAATGTAAAAATTCATCAAGCTGTACACTTAAATATTTTTGCACGTTACTATATACAACAACTAAAAATTATGCACAAAAAAATCAAACAAGCAAAAACAAACAGACAAAAAGTGACCACTGAAAGCCCAGTAAAGACAGAGGAACTTTTTTTTTTTTTTTTTTTTTTAAAGATAGAGGAAACTTTAACCTTGAATCACTACTTGGAGGGAAGTTGCCCTGAAGTGCTGGCCAACCTGCTTCGGACTTTGTGTGAGCATAAAATAAACCTTTCTTAGTCTAAGCCCCTAAGATTTAGGGGTGTATTTGGTATCACAGCATAGCCTAACCTTTTTTGGCTACTACAGTATTCATCACCCATAAACTACCAAGGTCAGAAACCTGGTTTTGTCAGCTCACCAGTGGAGGCTCTGTGTTTCATAGGCTAAGTGACCCAAAACAAGCTTATAAAAATTAAAATGCCCATTCATTTAGTGAAAGGGAGGGGGGAAAAAGCCCTCTCATTCAAACTAGGATATCCGTGTTACCATGATCAAGCCCATTCTTTCAAGACAGACCTGCATGGAAAGTCAAACAATAATAAAAATTTGTCTGGTGCACGTGTTCTCAGAAAAATAGCATTAATTAGATGGATCAAATGTTTAATGCTATCCTTCCAACAGAGCTTGTGAATCCATTTCACAGGAAAGATATTTTGTCAGTGGGTCCCTGGGGAATACCTGAGGTCCCTGGACTGTAGTTTCCACTCCCCTTGGCATATACCTGAGTTGCCTCAGTGGCCCTCCTTTTTCTCCTTCTTATAATCCTATTAACTTTACTTTTTAGGCATATTACTGCATTCTAATTTTTTAGATAGATGGGTCTGGCCTCTGAAGCCTTCCTTTTTATATATCTACTCCTATCTATTATATGTAGTTTATGTATTTTTCCTCTCAAAGAACAATCATAAATCTTTTACTTTCAAATTCTGGGATGGGAGTGGTAGAAGTTTGAGGTGGGGAGAATGGTGTCCTAACCCTTGTCTCCAAGTACTGATAACATCATCAAATTGATATAGACACTGGGAATTCTATGCAGTGTATCTGAATATTTCATAAGGTGATTTGAGAGCCATTTTGTGGAATTCCTTAAGGCCTGAAGGACAGTGAGGAAATAGGTATCAGAGCCTAGAGAAAAAGGGATCCCTGTTATGTAGCTGTTATGTAGTGGAGGAAAGTTTGGCAACACTGTTGCCTGCTGAACTGTGGAATATAGAACATATCTCCAACAAATGGATACATTTGGTTAAGGAAATTTCCAGGCAGAATGTTGAAAGTACCAACTAATTTTTTTTTTTTTAAACTAGGTGTGATAACACACACACAGAGATCAGATGAAAGAACTATTCACTTTTTAGGCAGAATTTAGAGGAAATATAAAGAACCTAGGCTCTTCCGGTTAAAAAATCAAGCTGTTGTTTATTCCTAGCCTGTCCAGATGGTAAAAGGTTAGGAATTGCTTTAAGGCAAAGGTTAAAGCAAGGGTGCAGCTGTAAGACTTTTTTTAAGACTGTAGAAAGATTTAAGAATGTTCTTTCTAGATCTTCTCAGCTTGATAAGAAGGCTTCTAAATATTTTAAGGGCATTTTCCAATAGCTTCCTGACTCTCAGCTCAAGATGGAAAGTGTCTGTCTCAAAAAGATTGACACTCTCAAAGACAGTGAGCGTGGCTTTTAAAAAATGGAGTGGTTAGAGTTTGATATATGAGAATTCCCCAAATTTTTAAAAAAAACTGTATTGGCAGAAGCAATACCTGCTTGGACTGAAAGAGCCTAAGTATCTCTCAATATAGCAGCTTTCAACATTTATATGGGCAAAAATTTATATTTGCATCTTAAAAACTGAATATAATATTTTAAATAAAACGATGTGAAGAAAAATGTGAGGTTTTGCAACCAAAATTGGTAGAAAGTCAGAATCATATGTAGCTATTTTGAAAAGCTGGCCTAGTATCAACAAAGAGAAAGTGTATCTGAATGTTGCTGGAATTAGGAGGTACCACGGTTATCATACTTAGTTTGAGCCATGCTTTGTCATTACACTATCCTTGATGTGCATTTCTACAATGACTCCATGTAAAGCTGAACAATTTAGTGTGGTTAAATCCTCTGCATGAGCTCTAAAGAGCTCTTCCATTCTTTTTCAAAGACATCTTGAAAGCCAGAATCTTGCAAGAGCAACAATTTTCAGCTTGGCATGTAGTCAAAGCCCTTGAATTCAGCCACAGATTGCCATATTAGTTTCCTTCATTCACTGTGTATCTTCTTTGAAGAAAGTCTGGTTCACCTTGTTGATGAACAAGCCTAAAGCCTTTTTTTTTTTTTTTTTTTAATGGAAAAGAAGCAACGATGAAGGCCCAAGAGAGTATCCAGTCAAGCTACTGGTCATATACAACCTAAAAGAATAAATGGCCCACGGCTTCCCTGGTGGCGCAGTGGTTGGGAATCTGCCTGCCGCTGCAGGGGACATGGGTTCGAGCCCTGGTCTGGGAAGATCCCACATGCCACGGAGCAAATAAGTCTGTGCGCCACAACTACTAAGCCTGTGCTCTAGAGCCCGTGAGCCACAACTACTGAGCCCTCGTGCCGCAGCTACTGAAGCCCGCATACCTAGAGCCCATGCTCTGCAACAAGAGAAGCCACCACAATGAGAAGCCTGTGCACTGCAACGAAGAGTAGCCCCCACTCGCTGCAACTAGAGAAAGCACGCGTGCAGCAACAAAGATCCAACACAGCCAAAAATAAACAAAAATAAAAATAAATAAATTTATTTAAAAAAAAAAGGAATAAATGGCCCATGTAGGTACAATGTGTAACTTTACCCTTAAAATTATTGGCAACATTATGAGAAAACTTTCTTCTGAATAACAGCCTTATATATCTTATAATACCATATAAAGGAATTTACAAATGTAAACTACTGATTTATTGCAAACTGTTCCTTTTGCA
Organism: Globicephala melas; assembly: GCF_963455315.2. NCBI lineage: Eukaryota > Metazoa > Chordata > Mammalia > Artiodactyla > Delphinidae > Globicephala > Globicephala melas. Next base: position 63,244,927 of record NC_083321.1, read on the forward strand.
TTTTTTTGGTTTTAATCCTAAAGCACACATCATCATCCCTGAGAATTTATTAATGCCTCCCTGTTCTGGAGTCTCTATAGCAGCACCAGTCAAGATAGAGAGTACCCTTTCCATTTGTTTGAATCCGAGAGTTTGCCTGAAATTGCCCCTTGACCATCCAACTCTTTAGCACTGTCATTTTTGGCACCTGTGACAACAATAACTGTTCTTCTCAAATATCTTCAAGCTTCAAGTCTCCATTTAACAGTTAATTAAAAGAAATTGCATGCTTTTAATTTTAATTTTAAATTTTCTTTATTTCTTGGTATGTATTTGCTGTGCCACATGGTAAACATTATGCTTATCATTATGCACACATTACTATTCCTGTAATTTCTGTGGACAAGTTTATGCTGTGTTTCTGATCCTCTCATATTTTGAATTGGAGATTTTTTTTTTAAATTGTGATTATCTTGTTCCTATTCTACCATTGTATATTGGGTATGTTAAAGAGGGAGATAACTTGAACATGAGAGCTGTATTTGATCCTACAGAAGATCCTGGATGTTGAACAAGATGGAGTAAATGGATGGAAATTTAGGTTCTTCCCCTTGAGAAGGAGAGGGTATGTTTATCTGGGGAAAAAGGATGTGTCCAGATGTTTGGGCAGCCAGAGGCATAGGACTACGGCAGACACTTCTGGGTGCCTCCAGTATGTGTTCTTTTCATTTCGCTTGGTAATAAAACCTGAAATATTATCTGGGCATTTGTTCAACCAATAAAAAAAGATTACATTTCCCAGCCTCTCTTGCAACTAAGTGTGGCCATGTGACTAAGATTTGGGCAGTGAGTTGTAAGGAAAAGTGGCTTGCATAGGTTTCCTGGGAGGTTTTCTTAAAGAGAGGAAGTTATGTCCTCTCTTCCTCTTTGGCTGGTCTTCCTGGCTAGCACATGGATGTCATGGTTCAAGGTGAAGCAGCCAACTTATAAGTTAGGATGGAAATCACAGGTAATAGTCTGCAGAGCAACCTGTCAGAAGTCAGGGACCCTTGATGGGTATGAAGCCACCATCGTAGACTAAGACTGTCTATTTTTTTTTATTTTTTATTTATTTTTTTAACATCTTTATTGGGGTATAATTGCTTTACAATGGTGTGTTAGTTTCTGCTTTATAACAAAGTGAATCAGTTATACATATACATATGTTCCCATATCTCTTCCCTCTTAAGACTGTCTATATTTATCAGAGACAGAGAGAGAGAGACAAACTGTTTTTTTTTAATACATTTATTTATTTATTATTTATTTATTTATGTCTGTGTTGGGTCTTTGTTGTTGCGCGTGGGCTTTTCCCTAGTTTTGGCGAGCAGGGGCTGCTCTTCATTGCGATGCACGGGCTTCTCATTGCAGTGGCTTCTCTTGTTGCAGAGCACGGGCTCTAGGTGCGTGGGCTTCAGTAGTTGTGGCACGTGGTCTCAGTAGTTGTGGCTTGTGGGCTCTAGAGCTCAGGCTCAGTAGTTGTGGCACACAGGCTTAGTTGCTCTGCGGCATGTGGTATCTTCCCAGACCAGGGGTTGAACCCGTGTCCCCTGAATTGACAGAAAGATTCTCAACCACTGTGCCACCAGGGAAGTCCCCAGACAGTTAAACTTTTATCTTTTTACCACTGTTATTCTGGGCTTTCAATCTGAGTACTCCTCTTTTATTATCTTATTTAGTTTATCCTGTTATATTATTATTACACCTATCTCATACTCTCTTGTTTAGTTTTCTTATAACTTATAACTAAGTTTTCATATAACTAGTTGTTTTGTCTAAAATATGATGGGAAAGCATTCCTTGGGTTGTACATAAAATAGTATTAAACAGTCTAATGGCAATCACTGATAGGCTGCTTAAATGAATGATATTTCCTTCATTCATTGTTTAGAAAGGGCCCATTGGGGAAGGAGAAAAACCAAAACAAAATCCAACACTATTCCAGTTGACTGAGCTGCAGAAGTGGAAGCGCCTTAACACCCAGATGGCATTTGACTGTCATTTTATAAGCACGGGTTTTCCATCAAGTGAGACTACTACATTGTCTCCCAATTTCTCTTCAAGTGATGAAAGCTCCTTAATCTCTTCCATGCCATTTACACACCACTTGTGTTTAATATATGTAAATTTCTTTTTAACGGCATCTTTGGAGCTAGCATAAATCATCTTGCTTTTTAAAGGTGCACTCTTAGAAGCCCAGAATATAAATATCAATACTAGGTCTTCTTTCTTAGACTCTTGTTTTGTATGTGGCATCATACAGAGCAAACTGGCAATCATTCAGAGGTAGCAATTTCACAAAAGATGTGTAGGGATCCTCTGTGGTATCACCAGTGTCATTTGCCAAGATCTGCTTTGCTTTCTCTACAATTATTTGTCCTTTCTCATCATTTAAACAGAAGAGACCTTCTTTCTTCCCTCCTTCCTTTCTTTCTTTCCTTTTAATCTTCTTTTGTATAGACGATTTCCTTATTTTCCAATTATTAAAAACTTTGATGACGTCATCATTCACTGTAACTCCAGAAGCCATAGTGCCTGGGGCTGCATTGGCAGCTCTGGCTCCAGCTCTGTGGCACTAGGAGGAGGAGAAGGAGAGGAGAGGTGGGTGGAAACCTTGTCTCTCTTGTTCACATCTGAATCTACAGAGCTTAGAACAGTGCCTGAAAATAGTATGTGCTCAGTAAATATTTGTAGAATGAATGAATGGGATTCCTCTAAAGGTTGTACATAAAAGTAATATTAAACAGTCTAATGGCAAGTTCCTGCTTTAAGAAACTTGAGAATTTGTAATTCCAAGGAAACTAGAAAGATATTTATAGGTGAGGAAACTGATATTTAGTGGGGTTATAAGACTCATAGGCCGCACAGGTTCCTTGTCATGCCAATTGTTGGCCAATATCTCTAGCCAGGTATGAGTTCTAAGACCACTGCTGCCTCTACTATGTGTACTATTTGAAGCCAAGTCCCCCTAAAACTGAGTTCCCCCACTGAGTTTATGATTAATCTCTCTATCTAAAATTTAATTTCCTTTCTTTTCCCCCCTGACCTCAATCCTGTGGTAACTGAACACTAATCAACTAGTCAGATGACTAAAACTGCTGTTGTGATAACATCATTAATGTTCTAAAACTGCTATTATAGATATCATTATTAGTGTACAAACTCAGGTTGTTTCTCCAGGGCAAGATGAGCTTACAGACCCCGAAGCCATGGACCACCTGGCCTGAGAATTCGAGACATCCTGACTCCTGAAACTACGATTAAGAAACGTCACGAGGGCTTCCCTGGTGGCGCAGTGGTTGAGAGTCCGCCTGCAGATGCAGGGGACGCGGGTTTGTGCCCCGGTCCGGGAAGATCCCACATGCCGCGGAGCGGCTGCGCCCGTGAGCCATGGCCGCTGAGCCTCCGCGTCTGGAGCCTGTGCTCCGCAACAGGAGAGGCCACAACAGTGAGAGGCCCGCGTATCGCAAAAAAAAAAAAAAAAGAAAAAAAAGAAATGTCACGAGATGTTGATTAATCCTAGCCTCTTTGTTTTTCCTTTTTACGAAACCCCTAACTCAAAGGCCAAGTGGGAGTGTATCTGAGGCTTGTCTCCCACCCCCTTGCTTGGCGCCCTGCAATAAACCTTTACTTTGCTGCAAACACCTCCTGTCAGAGTCTGGCTTTCTGAGCCTGGGGCATGTGAGTCCTTGCTGGGTTACATATTTGGCTGACGAGCACCTGTGATGTATGCTGTAGACAGGACTGCTCAGTGGCCCAGGGTTTGGAGAGGACGACCTACTACTGTCCTTTCCCCATACAGGAAGTGCAAGAACACAGCTAACAGATTTTTCAAGCATTCTCAGGCACTGCAGAGCTTAGAAAGCCCAGTAATTGGGAGCAGTTTCGTCCCAACCAGCAGGCAGCCTTAGCTATTTATTACCTGGCACTCTAGGGTAGCAGAGCTGGCAGTTCTGAGGAGGATGGTTGTCCAGGCTCTCCTCTGGCAATCGTCTTCCTCCACCAGCTCCCAACAAAAACATTTAATCCCTTTCTTCCACTGCTCTCAGTTCTACTTGGTTGGGCTTTTAGAGGACAGAGACTGGAGTCCAATATTACGCAAGTCGCCTATCTTTGTACATCTTTCTCGGCGCGCTCGCGCCGGCGCGGAGCTAAAGGAGGGGGTGGCGGGCGCGTCCCCGAGCTGCGCTCTCTCACCTTCTGGCCCCCGCGCCGAGCCAGGCTCCGAGAGGCGGGCGCGCGCCCCGGGCCGAGGCCGCTTGAGGGAGCGCGCACGCTCCGCCTCTCCCCGCCTCCCTGATGCGCGCCCCGCCCCCTCGAGCTGCTGTGCTCTGAGCGCTCAACCTCGGAGGACTTTGGCCCAGAGTAACCCCGCTCGCTTGAGCTTTCCCCTCTATTCCGCGCCTACCCCGGCACGCCCTGAGAGCCCGCGGCGGTTGGGCGCTCGCTGCCCGCCCCTCTTCCTCCCTGCCGAGCTTCGGCTCACCCCCTCCCGGCCCCTGCGCGCGGCACCTCGTCATGGCGGCCCTCAGCAAGTCCATCCCTCATAACTGCTACGAGATCGGCCACACTTGGCACCCTTCCTGCGGGGTCTCCTTCGTGCAGATCACCAGGGGCGCCCTGGAGGAGTCCCTGAAGATCTATGCTCCCCTGTACTTGGTGAGACCCATCAGCTCCTCCCCCAGGGCGAGTTTAGTGTGGAGAATGGGCCAGGGCGTGCAGTCGTGCCCCGGAGGGGCCCGGGGCACTCGCCCCGTGTCGATTTCTCATTGGGAGGGGTCAGGGTATTTTTGGCGGCGGTGGGTGGGATGGGGGGAGATCGCGAGGGGCGGATATCCCAGATCCTACGGGGGGCGGGAGAAGGGGGAGGGGAATTAGAAGTTGAGCTGTCATCTGAATGCCTGTTGGGGAGAAGATGGGTTCCCAACTTCAGGATTAAGTTTGGGGCCCTTAAAATTGTGAGTTCAGAGGCCTGCGTTATTTTCCCTCCCTCCTGCCCTGTGGAGAGGTGTTGTAGGTCAGCGAGGCGATGAGAAATGGCCTGCAATCATTCCTCATCTAATTCCCCCTGTTTGGGCGGCCTCCTCCCCAATTTTTTTTTTTTTTTTTTTTGAGGGCATATTGGGCATCAAGTCCCTGTGGCCTCAGATCTTGTCTCAGTTTGGGATGAGAGGATCGTAGCTTGAGGGTTTTGCAAGTGTTTTTGCAAGTTCACAAAGTGGTCTCCTGGTTGAGACTTTGCTTGGTGTTTTAAAGGGTGGTTCCAGTCTTTGAGTCAGTGAAAAATGTTTAGGAGATCTGACTTAATGTCAGGTAGGTCCTTCATTACACAGCTTTACCTGTAGGGCAATCTAAGTTTGGAGTTTTAAATAGAGAATATTTGGAAATACGTGTTTGTATCATGGAGAATTGTTAAAGAAGTTTGTTCTTAAATGTTCTCTCCAGCATCTCTTTTTTTTTCAATAATCTCATCCTTGGTATTAAAGATTTATTGCTTTGGCTATTGAAGTTCATTCTCTTATTTTCTTGCCCAATAGAGCCTGTGTCCTAAGAAGGCAAATGTATATTTATTTTTGGTATGTTTTCTAAAAGTTCCATCCAATGTTCAGTGGATGGTCAATTCTTCTCATTGAGTAATGATTTAGATTTATACCCTAATATTCCTGAAGATGTGTCATGACCATATCTGTAGTACTTCTTGAAAAGTCTGATTATTTATTACAGAGATAACAGAGGAGAAGATGGTAACTTTCTCTGAGCTAGCGGAAGCCAGTTCATTTGTGTCATATATACTTACGCTTTTCAAACTTTAATGTGTGTTAGGAATCCACTGGGGGAGAATGTTAAAATGGGGGTTCTGATTCAGTCGATCTGGGTGGGGCCTGAGATTCTGCATTTCTAACAAACTCCCAGGTAATATTAATACTTCTGGACCAAGAGCCACAGTTTGAATAGTTAGGCTCTAGAGTAAAGGCTGATAATAAACTTATCATTGGAGCTGTAAATGTCTTCCTTGATTTTCTTTGGCCAAGATCCATGTTTATCTGCTTTTCCACATGAATTGTGGCCAGTCCGTAGCTCAATTTTTTTTTTTTAAATAGAATATCTACAAACATGAGTGCGCTCTTGATGTATTCAATAATACAGAGATTGTTCCTTCCCTTAGAGGATTATGAGGTTTGTGGGGAGAGAGTTTATGGTGTGTAATTTCTCCCTCTGAAAATCCATAGCACTTTTATTGTACCTCACATATTCATTCATCCATTCATTCAACAATTGTTTGTTGAGGGCCTGATGTTTTTCACATTTACAGCCTAGATACTTTATTGGTTATGTTTCCTGATAGGGTATTTCGGGGGACAACAGGAACATGAGCAATGGAAGCCCACCTTCTATTCCAGTAGGTGGGCTGGGGTCAAGGGGGGTCAAGAAAAGTTTGTGTTTTACCATTATGTCTCCAGCTAGATTAAATACTTCTTGAGGACAGATTCTCGATCTTATTTGGCCTTGTAATATCTGTATTCAAGATAGCTGGGTCGCTATTCAAGAGTGGTTGTGAAGTAAAATTAGTGGGAACTGACCAGTATTTTATTTTAAGCGAAATAGAAGAGAATAGAAAAAAATTAGAGTCCACTGCAGGTGGTACGGATAAGCATTATTTCATGACAGTTTTGTTTGTTGTATTTGTATGGGTTGCTGGGGCTCTTAGAGCATATACCAACACTTTGCTCATTGTCAGTGTTATGTAGTTGTTGATTAAATGTGTAATCCAGGGTACCAAGATACAAGGTGGTGTGGGAAGAAGTGGGCTTTTAAAAGGGATCAGCCACTTCTGATTTTGAATCTCAGCTTCATCAGTTACTAGCTCTTTGACTTTGTGCAAGTTACTTTGTCTTTCTCTGTGAGAATTAAGTGAAATAATGCACTGAAGATGTATCATGTTTCCTAGTTCATAATAGGTCTTGAATAATTCAGCATTTTTTTCTTCCTCATTCTCTCAGTGGCACTTAAGTTAGGTGTGAAGTTCATTGAGGGCGGCTAGGGAGGGCTCCTTGGAAGAAGTAGCATTTGACTTGGGCCTTGAAGATAAGGAGGTACAGACATTGATTCATGTATTGATTCATGTATTAGATATTTATAGGATACCTATTCTTAATGGAGCGGAGGGAGAATAGTGTGAATTGAGGCAGAAATCTAAGTGGTTTCGTAAAAGAATAGTACATGTATTGATTGGCTGAAACAGAAGTTTTGTGTATAGCTGTATGAGTAATAACAACTCTTATTTATTGAACATTCATATGCTTAAACCTTCACGTATTTTCTCTTATTTAATCCTTACACAACTCTGTCTTATCTCCATTTCATAGGTAGGAAAACTGAAGATTAGAGACATTAAGCAGTTTCCAAGATTCAGAGCTAGTAAGGGAAAGGAAAGGTGTTTTTTTTTTTTTTTTTTGACTCAAAGACTGAAGGCCAGGCTAAAGGTGCCATTGAGATTTTTTTTTGAACAAAGGGGTTACAAGTACAGAATGGTGCTTTCAGATGATGAATCTGGTCGAAATGGGTAGACGGGATTGGAAAGACTGTTTAGGAGTTGATGCAGTAGATTCACTCAAGTGGTAGAAAGAATCAGTTCTCATGGGATCTTACTTTGCAGCTTATTAGCAGTGTGATCTTAGGAAAATTATCTCACTTCTTTGAGCCTTAGTCTCCTTGCTTTGCAGAAGATAACTATACCCATCTCTTAGGGTTGTCATGAGGATTTAAATGGATAATAGTGTGTTGGAATAGCAGCTATCATGTAGTGGGGCCCTAATCAAGCGTTGCTGTTATTAAAATAGTGCATTCGTTGTGATCTGTATCTCCACCTCTAGTTAGAATGGTGGTTTGTATTCAGAACTAGCACGGTACTTCAGTAGGTGCTTCAGGAAGTGTCTGAATGAGTGCAGGTATGAATGAATGAATTCATGAATAATTCAGGAGTGAGGAGATAGTATTTGGCAGGTCTAAGGTAGTGCCAGAGAGAATGGAAGGGCAGTTTTAGAGGCATTTCACAGGAGAGGCATTTCATAGGAAGAACGAACAGACTTAGAGACTGAGAATATTAGGGCAGTGTGAGGGCTTGTTTATGCTTCCAGGATTTCAAGTCTGATGCTGTTGCCATCATTGATAGAAAAGGAGAAGTTTAAGGGAAGCTGGGTTGGGGGAAAATTTTAGTCAAGAGTGTTTTCTGGAGCCTATATATATATCTGCTTGTATATCTGCTTTTCATTTGAAATATTACCATGTGTGTTGTACTAAACTGATTCGTTTTGTTCCTTTCAGGTTTACTCTTTTCAAAAAAAAAATTTTTTTTTTTAAATTTATTTATTTAGTTATTTGGCTGCGCCTGGTCTTAGTTGTGGCATGTGGGATCTTCATTGTGGTGTGTGGGATCTTTTTTTTTTTTATGTGGACCATTTTTAAAGTCTTTATTGAATTTGTTACAATATTGCTTCTTTTTTTTTAATGTTTTGTTTTGGCTGCTAGGCACTTGGGATCTTAGCTCCCTGACCAGAGATTGAACCCGCACCCCCTGCATTGGAAGGCAAAGTCTTAACCACTGGGCCACCAGGGAAGTCCCACGCGGGATCTTTTAGTTGCGGCATGCGGGATCTTTAGTTGCGGCATGCGAACTCTTAGTTGCAGAACGTGGGATCTGGTTTCCTGACCAGGGATTGAACCGGGGCCCCCTGCATTGGGAGCATGGGGTCTTAGCTACTGGACCACCAGGGAAGTCCCCAGATTTACTCTCTTGTTCTATACATCTGCTCTCATGCTTTTCTCATCTTGGTATCTACAGCTATTCTTGGTATTCACCTTCTAATGCTTAAACCATGTTGAAATGTAGATGGACTATTCCTTTTCACAGTGAATCTTTGTGTTTTCACGATTTGTAAAAAACATCATCATCAATTTACTTGATGTAGTTTTTTTTTAAAAAAAGAATCCTTCATATGTTGTAATATTTGCTAATAATTTAAGTATGTACCAAAAATGTATTTCAGGAAGCTATATATATATATTTTTTGTCTTTTTTTTTTTTTTACATCTTTATTGGAGTATAATTGCTTTACAATGGTGTGTTGGTTTCTGCTTTATAACAAAGTGAATCAGTTATACATATACATATGTTCCCATATCTCTTCCCTCTTGCATCTCCCTCCCTCCCACCCTCCCTATTCCACCCCTCCAGGCGGTCACAAAGCACCCGAGCTGATCTCCCTGTGCTATGCGGCTGAGGAAGCTATATTTTGAATATAGTTATTGCCACGCATTCACAATAAGTGGTACCCATCACTATACACATTCACATGAAACAGTTGTTAAACTGTTTAAACCCTTGACTACCACTAAAATTAATGAAAGCATAGTGCCCTTGGTACTTTGTGGCAAATTTAGAATACACAGTTGCCCATTTAGGAGGATGGATTCTGTGCTGTTCAAATTCTTAGGTGCCTTTTCTAAAAGGAAAGCTTGTTCAGTTGTCTCAGGTGGTTCTAGGATCTTGTTTTTCCTGGTGTCTTTCCACAGGACCTCCAGATTAGGGTACTGGCATTTATCGTTAGCTGACTTCAGAGTAGAGCCTTTCACACTTTGGGGAAGGAATGATTTAAAAACCGCTTCTTCAGCGACCTTCAGATGTTTACACCCTTCTTCAGAGTATAAAAATGTTTACTTAATATTTACTCCCCTTGAATTTTATAATCTTAACAGACTTGTTAGAGTGTAAGTTCATAAACACTTAAGCAGGAGTTGGATTTCTTAAGAATTAAAAAAACCAACAACAACTTATGGACAGTCTTTAGTTGCGAAAGACTTGAAAACCACTGACTAAAATTTCAGTGATGGAGTTTTTTGTTTTTTTTTTTTAATGTTCTCACACAGTTTTATTTTATGGAAAAAATGGTAATTCTACAAAACCTCTCAAGCTTAACTCCACTTACAAGATGGTGTTCAGATTTCTGTATTTCAGTATGACTTAGGAGGCAGGATCCTAGATTCTGGGATCAAATTGCCTATGTTAGAATTCTAGCTCACTACTTACTAGCTGGGTGACCTCAGACAAATTACCTAACTACTCTAAGCCTCAGTTTCAGTAAATTTTAACTCTGGAGGCCCTGGTGAGGATTAAATGTGGCATAATATATGAAGTGCTTCTGGCATGTAGTGTGCACTGAGTTTTTAAAGGCAGTGTTTTAGCAGGTAGAGAAAATGAGTCCAGCAATGAAACTTTTTGAAATTTTTGGTAATAGGCCATTTGTTTTTGTTTTTTACTTAAAAAAGAAAGACCAAAGTCATTAAGGAATACAAACTGCTGAGAATATTTGAATTGTTTGACATTTGGAGATCATGGAATTTGTAAATATGATGGATTAATTCCCCTTTGATTTTTCCCTGAGTCCTACTTTAGGGGTGGAGGTGAGGGGGCTCATTTTATTTTTCTAGTCAATAAGTAAATGATGATTCTTTTACAAGATTTGTTATTATCCCTTTGGACGTGTAAGTTTTGTCTTTCAACTGAGCAATTAAATGATGAGTTTTCCTATTCGTCAACAAGAGATTGTGAGTGTGTTGAACTTGTTTTTCTATGTGACTTCTTGGTATTCTTTGGCTGATCTCTGTTGATTACAAAGCACACTTCCAGCACGTTGCTTCTAGTTGAAAGTTGAAGACATATTGTACTAAACACTTTGATAACTCACCCTTTTCTGTGGCCAAATCTTCTTTACTATTGTTTGCCCCTTTAGTTATCCTAAATCAGGGATAAAAATTATTGCTATTCATGTTTCTGAGTAAGTAGATTCTTATTAAAATGGATATTTGGTTGATTTAAAAAAATTTTAAAGCCTTCAACAAATCCTTAATAGGTATTTTTCAATGTCGGCATTAGTTCCTTTTGCCTCGTCACTAGAAAGTTCTTTTCAAATCAAATGGAGTTATCCTCTATCTGGGAAAGTTTATCCTCTTCAATAGAATCAATTCATTTTGGTAGAGAGAGAAGCACACCTGGAGAAGTTAGGGATCCAAATCCACTCTGGTCATCCCCGTGGTGATAGATTTTTCCATCGGATCGCCTTCATAACCAACTCTCTAATTGATTTACTGTGGTACAGATTATTTTGAATAACCAGACCTCTTATTTACTATTTAGAAAATTATATTTTTCATGAACTTTTGACTCATTAAAATATTTTTATGATTATTTGCTGATAAACATTGATGAAAAAATATACACAAATTGAGGGGAGACGACTTGATGATTAGGTTTAGTAATATTATATATCTGAACCTTGATGGTTAGTATTGGAATATTTGTCCCCTATTCATTTACCAGTTATTTATTGAGTCTGCTATGTGCAGGCTGCTGTGTATAGCAGCTGTGTGCTATGTGGTATGGTGGAAAATAAAAAAAATGAATGGGACATACTTCTTACATTGTAAGAAGGAGGGGAGACTAGGCATGTATTATTCTGTAATAAAATTCATTGAGATAAATACCATAAGGTACATATTAAAGTGGTTTGAGAGATGGAGGTGGAAGGTCATATTTGGCTGGGGAGATAAGGGGAAACTTAATGAGAGAGATGGCATTTTAGTGGCCTTGAAGGGAAAACAGGATTTGGAAAGGTAGAAATAGGTGGGGGATAAGGGAGAGGAATGGCTTGAACAAAGACATTCAGGTAGAATAGGATATGGTGTGCTTTGGGGAATGGCAGGTGGAATTTGGACGTTATTTGTTGTAGTAGGCGATCGCTAAAGGTGGCCAACAGGGGTAGTATGCCTGAAGTTATTTCATAAAGTTTAATCTGGCAGTAGTATATAGAAATCTTGGATTCAGTGACTCAGATGTAAAGCAGGGGGAGGAAAGCAATGAAGCTGTAAGATTTTAAGCCTCGTTTATTGGAATATGTGCAAGGTAGTGCTTTGGAAAAAATATCTTCAGTGCAATATGCTGGATTGCATTGGGGCATATTGAGTTTTAGCTACTAGTACGATATCTGGGTGGAAAATGACCAAGAGGCATTGAGAAATGGAGAGTTGCTGTTCTAGAGAAAAGGTGGGGTTAGAGATTTAGGTTTCATCTCTATTCTTATGACATATTCTTTATGTCGTAAGATAGAGATGAAAGTTGAAGCCCTGGTAAGTCAACAAGGAAGAGAGGTCTTTAGGTCAGCAAGGGTTTAGAAAGAGAAGACAACTTAAATGCTCATTTTTGGAGTGGAGGAAAAAGAAAAAGAAGCAGTCAGAGACGTATGAAGAGATGGAGAAGAAAGAGTGTTGCAGAGAAGTGTCGAGCAGGGAGTTTTGGGAAGTATTGTTAAGAGGTGGGAAGAGCATGGGCTTGAATCTCAGTCCTGCCACTTACTAGCTTTGTGACCTTGAGCAAGTCTCTTAACATATGTGAACCACAGTGTTCTCATCTGTAAAATGGGGGTCAAATTCCTATCTCATGTCTTTTAAAAATATGAATCAGAACACTCCAGTGGCTTTCCATCTCAGAAAATGTGAAATCTTTGCCGTGGCTGTTGCTTGATTGCATTTCATACCATTTTTGTCTTTGCTTATTCACCTCTGTCCAGATATAATTTACATGATTTATTTTATAATTTTGAATCTAAGTTTTGTTATTTAGGATGGAGAGCTCTTGATTTCTGAGGAATAAATTGGACAACAGATTGTCAAAAAATGAACATGTCTGTGGAGTAAATGAATATAGTATGACTTCCTCTTTTCATGAGTTATGACTTGAGAAAAAAAACCTTGCCTCAAATTTGTGTGTAAGCAATATACATGTAAGTAGTTACTTCTATTGATTATGACAAGACAACCTGGATCGAAAGGCTGGAACACAAACTTATGTTCCAGAGATCTACCTGTATAAGGTTTGATAGTGATAAAAAATGTATAAGACTTTAATAATAGATTTATAATTTATTCATTAAGTATTTATTGAATATGTACCAGGCCTGTGTGCTAGGTGATAATTTGAGAAGGGGAGTTGATTGAAGTGACTGCTTAATAAAGAGCTAAATAAAGTTTTGGAAAGTCTTTTTTTTTTTTTTTTTTTTTGCGGTACGCGGGCCTCTCACTGTTGTGGCCTCTCCCGTTGTGGAGCACAGGCTACGGATGCGCAGGCTCAGCAGCCATGGCTCACGGGCCTAGCCGCTCCCGGGCACGAACCCGTGTCCCCTGCATCGGCAGTCGGACTCTCAACCACTGCGCCACCAGGGAAGCCCCTGGAAAGTCTTTTCAAAATGTATTGGTAGGGACTTCCCTGGTGGCGCAGTGGTTAAGAATCCACCTGCCAATGCAGGGGGCAAAGGTTCAAGCCCTGCTGCAGGAAGATCCCACATGCCGTGGAGCAACTAAGCCCGTGTGCCACAAGTACTGAGCCTGCGCTCTAGAGCCCACGAGCCACAACTACTGAGCCTGTGTGTCACAACTACTGAAGCCCACGCTCCACAACAAGAGAAACCACCGTAATGAGAAGCCCGCACACTGCAACGAAGAGTAGCCCCTGCTTGCCACAACTAGAGAAGCCTGCGCACAGGAATGACGACCCAATGCAGCCAAAAATAAATAAATTTATACAAAATGTATTGGTATAAGCAATCCCACTCCTGGGCATATATCTGGAGAAAACCATAATTCAAAATGATACATGCACCCCAGTGTTCACTGTAGCACTATTTACAATAGCCAGAACATGGAAGCAACCTAAATGTCCACTGACAGAGGAATGGATAAAGGAGATGTGATACACATATACCATGGAATATTACTCAGCCATAAAAAGAACAGATAATGCCATTTGCAGCAACATGGATGGACCTAGAGATTATCATACTGAGTGAAGTAAGTCAGACAAAGACAAATATCATATGATATCGCTTGTATGTAGAATCTAAAATAAATGGTACAAATGAACCTATTTACAAAACAAACTGAGTCACAGATGTAGAAAACAAACTTATGGTTACCAAAGAGGAAAGGGGGGGGATAAATTGGGAGATTGGGATTGACATATACACACTACTGTATATAAAAGATAACTAATAAGAACATACTGTATAGCACAGGGAACTATATTCATTGCTCTGTAATGACCTTTGTGGGAGTGGAGTCTAGAAGGGAGTGGATATATGTTTATGTGTGGCTGATTCACTTTGCTGTACAGCAGAAACTAACACAACATTGTAAATCAACTATACTCCAATAAAAAAATTTAATTAAAAATGTATTGGTACAGTTTTTCATTACTTATATAATATAGTGAATGTGAAATATATTTATATCCCCAAGGACTATACTGGGCACATAGTAACGCATATTAGTTGATGCTTTGATGATTAAGGGTGTTAAACTATTTTATCATAACAGTGGTATTTTATTAAAGATTTATTTTAATCTCTGTTGATCTGAGGTCAAACTTTTAAATTGTCTTTTGATTTATCACTATCTTAGCTTTCTTTCTACTAATTGATCTCCTCTAAAAGAGTGTGGTGATTTTTTGGGTGTATTTTTTCCTTCATGTTTAGTGTGAGATGTATCTGCTTCATCTGAGGAAACTAGGAGTGTAGTTAATAAGTATTTGTTAATGAGCCTGATTTATTAGTGAAGCAAATTGGTACTGTAAATTGATGTTACAAATTGTATATGAGGCGCTCTCCTTCTTCAGATATGCTTGAGGAGAATCAACTGAAGTGAATGAATGCAGATTTTAAGCAATTTTGCTTTCAGCAGCGTTGAAAAATATTAATTGAAATGAATGTATGTGTGAAAAAAGAGTATGAAAAGAGGGACGAATGCTGGCTCAAGTATCATCAGGTTTGAGCAGGTTCCTTTTATAAGAATGCTGAATTTACAGTGTTTTCAACTTATTATCATTTACTTTGTATAGTCTTTTGACTCATTACATGTGTCAGGTTGCTTTGATTTCTTGATTCTAACTAGATCCTTGGAGTTTGGATTGTCACTAGTCCAGTTTGGGAGTTGTCCTGAAGGATTCAGTATCTACTGGCAATGATGGAAGGAGACTTATTCTGATCATTTTTGATTTCTAAACCCTGAAAAAAGTAGACACGGGGCCATCTTTTTCAGACCTATTTCTTAGAAACTCTCAAGCCCAGGAGACACTGAATTAATCAGGATCAGACTGAATTTCAGAGTGTGCTCATAGTTCCATTTGGAGCCCAGGGAGTGTTACTGTAACTGTATTTACTATGAATCTTCATTTTCTCTGTCTTTCCTATCCTCATTTTACTCTTCAAATATTACAGATTGCCTATAATGTGTCAGAAATACAGGGGTAGGGGGAACAAGGTGTATGTGGACACTACAGTTAAGGGGGAAGATAAGAAGATGAAAGAAATATACAAAAAATTATTTCAACTGTGGTAAGTGCTAATAAGAAGTACAGGACGTTGCTAGAGAGTGTTACATGAGGTGGGTTTGGGAAGGCTTTCCCAACGAAGTAACCTAGTGAGTATATGAATATATACATATATTAAGTGAATATATATTAGGCTTAACATTTATGGCACATAACCCAAATTTTAGTGTGAGATAATTCAGAGAAATAAGAAGCAGTTACTTTACAGAGAGATTATTTAAGGATTTCTTAAAACCAGTATCCTGGGCAAGAATTTGGTTTCTTTCCTTTTGACATTGGTCTTTACTTAAACTTGAAGCCAAAGGCAGTAATGAAACAGCTTAGATCATACAAATACCTTGATTAACAGATTCTCTGAAATTGAACCTCCTTCTAATAAAAATCTGTATTTTAAGTTAAGGTAGTCAGAAATTTTCAGTTACAAATGTTAGAAAAACTATTTTAATCTCTATTTGTCTTTACTGATTTAAAGGTAAATCAAGGTTGTTTTAGACAAAATTGTCTAAAGGTCTGGGAAGTTAAGCATCTTTTTAAAGCATTTCTTTTCTGTGCTCTTTTCTCTTTTCACATGGTTAAATTTATGGTTAAATTTATTTTCTGGTTTAAATAGGTGGTCAGGGTTATCCCCATCAGAAAATAATAAGGGATTTTATATTTGTTAAATAGTTGACGGGCTAATTGTTAGACTTCATTGTGGGTGAGTTTTAGCAAATGTGTGAGTACAAGTACAGTTTAAACCTTTTGAGAATCACTTTGTCTTCTGTTAAAAAAATTTCATATAACAACAGATGGTGAGGCAGTTTTGTTTTTTTTTAGCAGCATAGTCCCCTGATATCTGTGCTTTCTTCTCTTGCTCAAATTGTCCCTACTTCTTTGACTTGAACTCTTAGTTTGCTAGAGTTCTATTTTAAGGATTCAATTCAATACACGCGATATTCTCATTGGAGAGACTGGAATGTATGTACATACCTTCTGTTTTTCATCTGAATATAGTTCTTCAGTAGGAAGTGTATTATTTGAATTTTTCTTCACTAATTAAGGTATTTCACATTAGAGCCCAGGATATTTGTACTTAAGTATGCAGAAGATGGCAGGTTATGAAAAATGTTTTGGTTTAAGATTATAGTATTGCATGGGGAGTTATAGCAATAAGTTGAAGTAACAGGTGTGTGTTTTCAAGACTATCCCCTACATTACCCAAAATATTAATATTACTCAGTTTAGAACATGGCTGTAATATACACAGGAGTCAATCTGAATTTTGTTCTTGATCATATTTTGTCTCAATATTATATCTAAAGTATATTTTCAGGTTTATCTTTAGAGCCTATGTCAACTTTCTTATAAATTTGAAAGTGGCTCTTTTATTGAGAGTAGATGATTATAAACTTAATGGTCATCACTGAAACTTGATGGTATGATTTTCATTACAGGGAGGTTTAAGAGTAAGTAGATAAGGAAACTTTTGAAGATTTGTATTCTCTGGCATATATTAGTAACAAAGTTGCCCTAGTTTTTAAAAAATTTTATTATTATTTAAAAAAATTAATATTTTTTTGAAGTATAGTTGATTTACATTAGTTTCAGGTGTACAACACAGTGAATCAAACTTTTTATAGGTTATACTCCATTTAAAGTTATTTTAAAATATTGGTTATATTCCCTGTGATGTATAATATATCCCTGTAACTTATTTATTTTATTTTATTTAAAAAAACATTTATTTGGCTGAGCCGAGTCTTAGTTGTGGCACGCGGGATCTTCATTGCAGCATGCGGGATCTTTAGTTGCGGCATACGGGATCCAGCTCCCCGACCAGGGATTGAACCCGGGCCCCCTGCATTGGGAGCGTGCAGTCTTAACTGCTGGACCACCAGGGAAGTCCCAGCTTATTTATGTTATATGTAGTAGTTTGTACCTCTTAATCCCTTACTCATGTCTTGCCTCTACCCCTTTCCTTCTTCTCAGTGGTAACCACTATTTTGTTCTCTATATCTGTGAGTTTATTTCTGCTATATTCATTCCTTTGTTTTTTTTAGATTCCATATATAAGTGATAACGTACAGTATTTGTCTTTCTCTGTCTGACTTATTTCACTAAGCATAATGCCCTCCAGGTCCACCCATGTTATTGCAAATGGCATAATTTCATTCTTTTTTATGACTGAGTTCTTTACTCATTCATCTGTTGATGGACACTTAGGTTGCTTCCATATCTTTGCTATTGTAAATAATGTTGCAGTGAACATTGGGGTGCATTTGTCTTTTTGAATTAGTGTTTTTCTTTTCTTCTGCTGTATACCCAGGAGTGGAATTGCTGGGTCGTATGGTAGTTCTATTTTTAGGGGTTTTTTTGTTTTTTTTGTTTTTTGAGGTATGCGGGCCTGTCACTGTTGTGGCCTCTCCCGTTATGGAACACAGGCTCCAGATGCGCAGGCTCAGCAGCCATGGCTCATGGGCCCAGCCGCTCTACAGCATGTGGGATCCTTCCGGACTGGGGCACGAACCCGTGTCCCCTTCATCGGCAGGCGGACTCTCAACACTGCGCCACCAGGGAAGCCCTATTTTTAGTTTTTTGAGGGACCTTCATACTGTTTTCCTTAGTGGCTGCACCAGTTTACATACCCACCAACAGCGTACTAGGGTTACCTTTTCTCTACATCCTCACCCACATTTGTTATTTTTGTCTTTCTGTTGATAGCCATTCTGACAGATGTGAGGTGATACCATTGTGGTTTTGATTTGCATTTCTCTGATGGATTAGCGATGTTGAGCATCTTTTTATGTGCCTGTTGGCCACCTATATGTCTTCTCTGGAAAAATTTATATATAGGTCTTCTGCCCATTTTTTTAAAAAATTAAAAAATATATTTTTATTTTTTGGTTGCTCTGCGTGGCATTTGGGATCTTAGTTCCCCGACCATGGATCAAACCTGTGCCTCCTGCAGTGGAAGTGCGGAGTCTTAACCACTGGATCACTGGGGAAGTCCCTTCTGCCCATTTTTTAAATTGAATTGTTTGTTTTTTGATATTGAGTTGTATGTGCCGATTTGGATATTAACCCCTTTGTGGTCATATTATTTGCAAGTATTTTCTCCCATTCAGTAGACTGTCTTCGTTTTGTCAATGGTTTCCTTTGCTGTGCAAAAACTTTTAAGTTTATTAGGTCCTATTTTATTTTTGCCTTTGTTTCTTTTGCCTTAGGAGACAGATCAAAAAAAAATTGCTATGATTTATGTCAAAGAGTGTTCTGCCTGTGTTTTCTCCTAGGAGTTTTAAGGTTTCTGGTCTTACATTTAGGTCTTTAATCCACTTTGAGGTTATTTTTGTATGTGGTATGAGAAAACATCTTAATTTCATTCATTTACATGCAGCTATCCAGTTTTCCCAGAACCACTAATTGAAGAGACTGTCATTTCCCCATTGTATAATCTTGCCTCCTTTGTCATAGATTAATTGACCATAAATGTGTGGATTTATTTCCAGGCTATTTATTCTGTTCCATTGATATATTTGTCTGTTTTTTGCCAGTACCATACTGTTTTGATTACTGTAGCTCTGTACTGTAGTTTGAAGTTAGGGAGGTGATCCCTTCAGCTTTGTTCTTTCTCAAGATTGCTTGGCTATTCAGGGTCTTATGTGGTTGCATATACATTTTAGGATTATTCTAGTTCCGTGAAAAATGTCATGGATATTTTGATAAATCTGTAGATTGCTTTGGGTAGTATGGTCATTTTAATAATATTAATTCTTCCAATCCTTGAACATGGGATTGCTTTCCATTTCTGTGTCATCTTCAGTTTCCTTTGTTAGTGTTTTACAGTTTTCAGAGTATAGGTCTTTCACCTCCATGGTTAAGTTTATTTCTAGATATTTTGTTCTTTTTGATGCAGTTTTTAAATTTAATTTTTATTTTATATTGGAGTATAGTTGATTTACAATATTGTCTTAGTTTCAGGTATATGGCAAAGTGATTCAGTTATATATATATATATATACATATATTCATTCTTTTTCAGATTCTTTTCCCATATAGGTTATTACATAATACTGAGTAGAGGACTTCCCTGGTGGCACAGTGGTTAAGAATCCGCCTGCCAATGCAGGGGACACGGGTTTGAGCCCTGGTCTGGGAAGATCCTACATGCTGCGGAGCAACTAAGTCTGTGTGCCACAAATACTGAGCCTGTGTTCTAGAACCTGCAAGCCACAACTAGTGAGCCTGCGTGCCCCGACTACTGAAGTCCATGCCCCTAAAGCCCGTGCTCTGCAACAAGAGAAGCCACTGCAATGAGAAGCCCGTGCATTGCAACAAAGAGTAGCCCCTGCTCGCCACAACTAGAGAAAGCCTGTGCACAGCAACAAATACCCAACGCAGCCAATAAAAATAAATAAATAAGTAAATTTATTTAAAAGATACATATATATATATAGAGTTCCCTGTGCTATACAGTAGATACTTGTTGATTATCTGTTTTATTTATAGTAGTGTGTATATATTAATACAAAACTCCTAATTTATCCCTTCTGCCAACCTTTCACTTTGGTAACCATAAGTTTGTTTTCGCAGTCTGTGAATCTATTTCTGTTTTGTAAATAAGTTTATTTGCATCATTTTTTTAGATTCCACATATAAGTGACATCATATAATATTTGTCTTTGTCTGACTTGCTTCACTTAGTATGATAATCTCTGGTTCCATCCATGTCACTGCAAATGGCATTATTTCATCCTTTTTTATTGCTGAGTAATATTCCATTGTATATATGTACCACATCTTCTTTATCCATTCGTCTGTCAGTGGGCATTTAGGTTGCTTCCATGACCTGGCTATTGTAAATAGTGCTGCAATGACCATTGGGGTGCATGTGTCTTTTTGAATTATGGTTTTCTCTGGGTATATGCCCAGTAGTGGGATTGCTGAGTCATATGGTAGTTCTATTTTTAGTTTTTTAAGGAACCTCCATACTGATCTCCATAGTGGTTGTACCAATTTACATTCCCACCAACAGTGTAGGAGGATTCCTTTTTCTCCACACCCTCTCCAGCATTTACTGTTTGTAGACTTTTTGATGATGGCCATTCCGACCAGGGTGAGGGTACCTCACTGTAGTTTTGATTTGCATTTCTCTAATAATTAGTAATGTTGAGCAGCTTTTTATGTACTTCTTGGCCATCTGTATGCTTCTTTGGAGAAATGTCTGTTTAGATCTTCTACCCATTTTTTGACTGGGTTGTTTGTTTTTATGATATTGAACTGTATGAGTTGTTTATATATTTTGGAAATTAATCTGTTGGTAGCATTGTTTGCAAATACTTCCTTCCAGTTCATAGGTTGTCTTTTCATTTTGTTTATGATTTCCTTTCCTTTTAAATTTAATTAGGTCCTATTTGTTTATTTTTGTTTTTGTTTCCATTACTCTAGGAGAAGGATCCAAAAAAATATTGCTGCAGTTTACGTCAAAGTGTTCTGCCTATGTTTTCCTCTAGGAGTTTTATAGTATCTTGTCTTACATTTAGGTCTTTAATCCATTTTGAGTTTATTTTTGTGCATGGTATTAGAGAATGTTCTAATTTCATTCTTTTACATGTAGCTGTCCAGTTTTCCCAGCGCTACTTATTGAAGAGTGTCTTTTCTCTATTGTATATTCTTGCCTCCTTTGTTGTAGATCAGTTGACCATAGGTACGTGGGTTTATTTCTCGACTTTCTATCCTGTTCCATTGATCTATATTTCTGTTTTTGTGCCAGTACCATACTGTTTTGATGACTGTAGCTTTGTAGTATAGTCTGAAGTCAAGGAGACTACTTCCTTCAGTACCTTTTTTCTTTCTCAGGATTGCTTTGGCTATTTGGGGTCTTTTGTGTTTCCATACAAATGAAAAATTTTTTTTTTGTTCTAGTTCTGTGAAAAATGCCATTGGTAATTTGATAGGGATTGCATGAATCTGTAGATTGCCTTGGGTAGTGTAGTCATTTTGACAATACTGATTCTTTTAATCCAAGAACGTGGTATATCTTTCCATTTTAAATGGAATTGTTTTCTTGATTTCTCTTTCTGATAGTTCATTATTAGTGTATAGGAAAGCAACAGATTTCTGTATATTAATCTTTTATCCTGCAGGTTTACTGAACTCATTTATTAGTTCTAATAGTTTTTTGTTGGAGACTTTAGGGTTTTCTATATACAGTCTCATGTCATCTGCAAATAGTGACCATTTACATTTTCCTTTCCAGTTTGGATGCCTTTTATTTCTTTTTCTTGTCTTATGGCTGTGGCTAGAACTTCCAGTACTGTGTGAGACAGAAGTGGTAAGAGTTAGATAGAATGTCCCTGATTTTAGAGGAAAAGCTTTCAGCTTTTCATCACTGAGTATGATGTTAGCTGTGCATTTGTTATAGATGGCCTTTATTATGTTGAGATATATTTCCTCTATACCAACTTTGATGAGAGTTGTTTTATCATGAATGGATGTTCAGTTTTGCCAGATGCTTTTTCTATATCTACTGAGATGATCATGTGATTTTTATCCTTTTGTTAATGTGGTGTATCACATGGCATGATTTGTGGATATTGAACCATCCTCCCATCCCTGGAATAAGTCCCAGTGATCATGGAGTAAGATCCTTTTTATATATTGTTGAATTAAGTTTGCTCGTATTTTGTTGAGGAGTTTTGCATCTGTGTTCATCAGTGATATTTGCCTGTAATTTTTTTTTATAGTGGTTTTGGTATCAGGGTAGTGGTGGCCTCATAGAATAAATTTTGGCAGTGTTCCCTTTTCTTTAATTTTTTGGAATAGTTTGAGAAGGATAGATATTGCCTCCTCTTTATATGTTTGTTGGGAGTCCTCTGTGAAGCCATCTGGTCCTGGACTTTTGTTTGCTAAGAAGTTTTTTTGTTTTGTTTTGTTTTTTTATTACTATTTCAATTTCATTACTAGTGATCGTTCTGTTCAGGTTGTCTATTTCTTCCTGATTCAGTCTTGGAAGATTGTATGTTTCTAGAAATACATTCATTTCTTCTAGGTTGTCCAATTTGTTGGCATATAACTGTTAGTAGTATTTTCTTATGTGTTTTTTGTATCTCTGTGATATTGGTTGTTATTTCTCCTCTTTTGCTTCTTATTTTGTTTATTTGAATCCTCTCTATTTTTCTTTTGAGTCTGGCTAAAAACTTATGAATTTTGTTTATCTTTAAAAAAAATGCAGTTCTTAGTTTCATTGATCCTTTCTATTGGTTTAAAAAATTTTTTCTCTCCACTTTATTTATTTCCTCTCTGAGCTTTTATCATTTCCTTCCTTCTGCTGACTTCGGGCTTTGTTCTTCTTTTTCTAATGCCTTTAGGTGGTGGATTAGGTTGTTTATTTGAAATTTTTCTTATTTCTTGAGGTTGGCCTGTATTGCTATAAATTTCCCACTTAGAACTGCTTTTGCTGTGTCCCATAAATTTTGGAAAGTTCTCTCTTGAGGTATTTTCTGATTTCCTTTTTGATTTCTTCATTGACCCTTTGTATTTTTAATAGCCTGTTTATTTTCCACGTGTTTGTGTTTTTCCATTTCATAGTCATTTTAAAAAAAATTTTTTTTTAAAAATTTCATTTATTTATTTATTTATGGCTGTGTTGGGTCTTCGTTTGTGTGCGAGGGCTTTCTCTAGTTGCGGCAAGTGGAGGCCACTCTTCATTGTGGTGCATGGGCCTCTCACTATCGTGGCCTCTCTTGTTGCAGAGCACAGGCTCCAGACGCACAGGCTCAGTAATTGTGGCTCATGGGCCTAGTTGCTCTGCGGCATGTGGGATCTTCCCGGACCAGGGCTCGAACCCGTGTCCCCTGCATTGGCAGGCAGATTCTCAACCACTGCGCCACCAGGGAAGCCCCATTTCATAGTCATTTAAGTTTAAACATATTCTTTTTTAAAAAATTAATCTATTTATTTTTGGCTGTGCTGAGTCTTCGTCGCTATGCGCGGGCTTTCTCAAATTGTGGTGAGTGGGGGCTACTCTTTGTTGCAGTGTGTGGGCTTCTCATTGCAGTGGCTTCTCTTGTTTCAGAGTATGGGCTATAGGCACGCGGGCTTAAGTAGTTGCAGCATGTGGGCTCAGTAGTTGCAGCACGTGGGCACCAGAGTGTGTGGGCTTCAGTAGTTGCAGCTCGCGGGCTCAGTAGTTGTGGTGCACAGGCTTAGTTGCCCTGCGGCATGTGGGATCTTCCCGGACCAGGGATTGAACCTGTGTCCCCTGCGTTGGCAGGTGGATTCTTAACTACTGGACCACCAGGGAAGTCCAGTGTCCCCTTTATTAACATTTGTTTTTCTTTTTGCTCTTCTGATTGGATGGTATTCATTATTCTATCTTCCAGATCACTTTTGTGTTTTTCTGTATCACCTAGTCTGCTGTTAATACTGTCCAGTGTGTTTTTCATTTCACATATTGTATTCTTCAGCTCTGACTTGTTCTTTTGCTTGTTTTCTAGTTCCTTGTTAAAATTCTCACTGTGTTTATCTATTCTTTTGCCATGTTCTGTAAAAATTCTTATTACTATTGCTTTGAACTCTTTATCTGGTAAATTATTTATTTGTTTCATCAGTTTTTTCAGTTTTTTTTCTTGTTCTTTCATTTGAAACAAATTCCTCTTTCTGCTCATTTTAACTTTCTCTGTCTCTATGAAATCAGATGGAATAGTTACCTGTCCCAATCTTGAAGGCATGTCCTTATGTGGGAACATCTGTATGCAGCCTGCATGTGCCCAGGCTTTGGTGGGAGAGGTTGATCTGAAGTGAGCGGAGGTCCTGTCTTCACCCAGGGTATGCTGGCAGCTATCACCTTGGTGGGAGGTGGGGCTGGAGATTGATGGACTAGATCCAGGGCCAAGTGTGAGCCAGATTTTTTTCTCTGGTGGTCATTACTGCCCTCTTTGGGATGTGGTTGGGTGCCATGGTGCTGGAGTAGAAGCCCTAAGGGCTGGGTCTGAGCTGGTTCTGTTCTCTCTAAGTGTGCATTCTCCCCCTCCTGGCAAAGGCAGCTTCATCCCAGAGGGGAGTAGTGCTAGAGGAAGAGAGGTTGGAACAGGCACTAGGTGTGGCCCCAGGCATGCTGGGGCCCTTGTGAGAAACTGGCCAGAGCTCCAGGCAGTCTCAGTTTGCTTCCTCCGCCTTGTTGCCCGGAGTCAGTAAGTATGTGCACATGTTCTTCATGAGCGGAGTCTCAATTTCTTAGCGCTCTCTTGTAAATATTACTGGTTTTCAAACCAGCTAAGGGGACTTGTCTTCCTGATGTTGGACCTCAGGGCTAGGGTGTCACATATGTGGTTTGAATCCCTCATGACTCATGGAGGATCTCCCAGCCCATGATATCTCTCTCCTCTTCTGTGTCCCATCCTAAGTGTGTGGGTACCGACCTGGTCACCTTGCCTCTCTTCTTCCCTGACTCTGTGTGACTCTTTATAGCCTTGGTTGTAGGAGAGTGTTTCTGCCAGTCTTGTTTGTTTCCAGTGAAAACTTCTAGTTTTTAGTAAGCTTGTTGTCTGTACGTGATGAGTCAGCATGGTGTAGAGCACTGGATCTGAGTTTTTGTTTTGTTCTGCAACTTATAGTTTGATTCCCAGTTTCCTCATGTATAAGTAGATGATAGTCCTGTCTTAACTACTTCATGATAGGCTGTGGTAGTCATATGAGATAGTACATACGTGAAAGCGTTGAAAACTGCAGAAAGATATGTAAATATTGGCCTGTGATACTTGGTTCCTTGTCTTTTTGTTTTAGAATTTAAATTTGGCTTTTGTAGCTTAAAAATAATTTTAACCTTAAAAATAAAAGTGTTGGCAGCAATTTAAATGCAGTATATTTGTTAGGGTTCTCCAGAGACACAGAACCTGAAGGGTGTGTGCGTGTGTGTGTATGTGTGTGTGAGAATGTGTGTGTGTGTTGTATGTGAGTTGTGGTGTGTGTCACACACACACATACAATATATATTGAGAGAGAGAGACAGACAGACAGACTGACCTCTTTTAAGGAATTGGCTCACACGGTTACAGAGGCTGAGAGATTCCAAGATCTACAGTTGGCAAGCTGTAGTTCCTCATAGTCCATATCCTAAGGCCTGAGAACAAGGAAAGCCAGTAGCCTAAGCTCCAGTCCAAAAGCCAGTAGGCTTTCACACAAGCCTAGTGGATGTTTTGCTCAGAGTCTGAGGTGGGAAAAGACTACAGTGTCCCAGCTTGAGGGCATGCAGGCAGGAGGAGTTCCCTCTTACTCAGCTGTTTTGTTCTATTTAGATCTTCAGTTCATTGGATGAAGCCCACCCACATTAGGGAGGGTAGTCTACTTTACCCAGTATACTGAAAATGTTAATTTCTTCCAGAAGTACCTTCACAGTCACACCCAGAATGTTTGGCAAGTTGACACAAAGTGTCAGTCAAGTTGACACAAAATTAACCAGCACATGCAATATAAATTTGTATGTGACAACAAAGTAATTCAACCTCCCTTATTATGCTAAATATTTTTTAAAAATGAGGTCTTATTCTTTTAAAAGGGTTTTGAAATTTGTTAGAGAGAAAATAGAGGAAGTCTTCTGACCAGAGATGAATATTCTACTTTAGTTCTGTTTATTGAAGTTCTGTTTTTATTTTGAATCAGTCGGTGCTATAAAAACGTGGTTTAGTTTTGAGTCTCACGAGGACCACTTAACTTCTTCTATACTTATTTTAATTTCAATTAATTTTTTCGAACATCTTGATTTACTAGAGACAGAAATGTCTTCAGAACACTCTAATAGAACAAACCTGCACAGCACAAAAAGGAACTGGAATTAGAGCAGGGAGCCATTGTGCAGAGAGAAGGAAACATATATTTTAAGGGCCTTCTATGTGCTGATTCTGCTGAGTACTTATATCTTTTATCTCATTTATTTAAAAAGTACTGAGATCTTGGAAGGAGAAGGAAATCAGAGTAAAGTTAGATGCACAGCTGGTTGGTTCCACTTTCTTCTGTTGAGATTAGTTCTTTTTATTTGCTGACTTAGTGTTGTGAACATTGTGTTTCCGTCTTCTTTCATTTTTAGCTTTTGTAGACTGGGAATGTAATTTCCAGCCCTGGAGTCATCATGGTGCCTTAGTTATTAGTCTTCTCCCAGGCTACATAACTGGTATATGTATATACCAAATTTATGAATATTTTATTAGGTTTTAAAATATATATATATCTCAGTTCTGTTTTCCCTATATTTTAGTATTTTTTCTTTCAGGATGGGCAGCCTGAATTCCTATAGGGGCTAGTAAGTCACAAGTTTTTTTTCTGTAACATGCACAATGGATAAATGATATGTCCCGTCATTTAGAATGTCAGACTTTAGCGTCAGGTATCATGGTTAAGAGCATGGACTCTGGATCCACTTACCTGTGTTCAGTCCCTGCTTTCCTACTTATTCATTGTGTGACCTTGGGCAACATATCTCTTTGTGCCCATGTTTTCTAATCTCTCAAGTGGGAATATCGACCATGTCCATCTCATAGATTGTTAATGAGGATTGAGTTAACATTTGTATAGTGTTTAGAACAGTGCCTGGCACATAGTAAGTGTTACAAGTGTTTGTTAAATAAATATTCTGTTAATATTTTAAAAATGTAAATTCATTATGCTGTTTTCTTTAAAGCAGTTGTTCTCAATAAGGTAGTTTTGCCTTCTAGGAGACACTCGGTACTCCCTGGAGACATTTTTGGTTGTCACAGCTCAGGGTATGGTACTGGCATTATGGAATAGAAGCCAGGGATGCTGCTAAACATCCTGTAATGCATAGGATAGCCCTCCACAGCAGCAAATTATCTGGCTCAAAATGTAGGTAGTGTCGAGGTTGAGAGAACCTGCTTTAAAGAAATCATTATTTGCTGGTGATTAAATAAATAAAACATAAAATCAACTCTTTCTTATTGGAAACTTTTATTTTCCAAAAATCTAGATTTGTTAGACCCTCTAGAAATAGTCTTCTAGGAGAGTTAACGATCGAGCTCTGGGGCTAACAAAGACTGCTAGATTAAAGTTTGGTACTAAGGCTAAGATCATGGGGTCAGCCCCTTTGAGGGCCAATTAGCTGTGTTCTGTTCCACAGCCATGCAATCCTCATACCAGTCAACCATTTGTGTGGCAAATGTGCAGCATTAATCACATGGGGAAAGAGATAAGGGAGAATAAAGGAATTAGATGAAATGTACATAGGCCTGATAGATGTTTAATAGTGATATTTTTGTAAAGGGAAACTCCTAAATTGGGGGCCTGTCATTATAATTTTGCATCAGTCTTCAGTCTGTAGCCTTTGTATTAGTCAGGTCAGTCTCCATACTTGCCCTCATGAACTATGCTTAATGCCGTCTCTGACTTTTGACTTATGCCTGGAATGTTCATAAAGATATTTGTCTATGTTTTCTTCTAGATACTTTATTGTTTATATTTTGCAAATTTAAGTCTGTGATCCACCTCAAATTAACTTTTGTCTATAGTGTGAGGAGGGGGTCAAAGTTAATTTTTTTGTTCTACACAGGTATCCAGTTCATTTAGTACCATTTATTAAAAAAAAAAAAAGGGATACAATTTTAGAAGTAGGGAAAAAAGAACTCTATGTCATATTTTTAGTGTTGACCTTTTATTTTTAAACATGATGATTTGATATACATGCATACCTCAGAGATACTGCAGGTTCAGTTTCACAATAAAACAGCCACACAATAAAACTGCCACAATAAAATGAATGTGGCAACAAAGTGAATGTTTCAGTTGTACCTGAAATCTACCTTCTTAGCGTATTTTCAGTATTCAGTACAATGTTACTAACTATAGTCTTTGTGCTGTATATTAGATCTGTTAGATTTATTCATCCTATATAACTACATAACTATAACTACACCTTTGTATCCTTTGTATCCTTTGACCAACATTTCTTTATTTTCCCCCACCCCCTCAGCCACTGGCAACCATCATTCTGCTCTGCTTCTGTGGGTTTTTAGATTCCACATATAAGTGAGTTCATGAAGTATTTGTCTTTCTGTGCCTGGTTTATTTTACTTAGCATTATTTCCTCCAGTTTTATCCAAGTTGTCCCAAATGACAGTATTTCCTTCTTTTTTAAGGCTGAGTAATCCATTGTGTGTGTGTGTGTGTGTGTGTGTGTGTGTGTGTGTGTATCATAAGGATTTCCTTTTCTCCATACCCTCACCAACACTGACCACCTTTTGTATTTTGATCATAGCCATTATAACAGGTGTGTGGTGATAGCTCGTTGTTTTGATTTGCATTTCTCTGATGATTAGTGACATTGAACATCTTTTCGTGTACCTGTTGGCCATTTGTATGTCTTCTTTTGAGAAATGTGTGTTCAGGTCCTTTACTCATTTTTTAAATGGTTATTGTTTTTTGTTATTGAGTTGTTTGAGTTTCTTCTGTATTTTGGATATTATTCTCATCAAATTTTGCAAGTGGTTTGCAAATATTTTCTTCCATTTTGTAGGTTGTTTCTTCACTCTGTTGATAGCTTTTTTTTTTTTTTTTTTTTTGCTGTGCAGGAGCTTTTTAGTTTGATGTAATCTCATCTGTCTGTTTTTGCATTTGTTGCTGTGCTTGTGGAATTATATCCAAAAAAGTATTGTTCAAACCAATGTCAAGAAGCCTTTTCTCTATGTTTTCTTCTAGTAGTTTTATAGTTTCAGGTCTTACATTGACGTCTTTAATGATTCTGAATTGTTCTGTGTATATGGAGTAAGATAAGGGTCCAGTTTCATTCTTCAGCATGTGGATAACCAATTTTCCCAGCACCATTTATCGAAGAGACCGTCCTTTCCCTGTTGTGTGTTCTTGGCACCTTTGTTGAATATCCTTTGACCATAAAATGCATGAATTTATTTCTAGGCTCTCTATTCTGTTCCTTTGGTCTGCATGTCTGTTTTTATGCTGGTACTCTGCTGTTTTTATTACAATAGCTTTGTAGTATATTTTGAAGTCAGGTATAGTGTGTTGCCTCCAGCATTGTTCTTCTTTCTCAAGATTGCTTTGGCTAGTCACATTTTTTTGTGATTCCATATGAGTTTTAGGATTGTTTTTTCCATTTCTGTGAAAAATGCATTTGGAATTTTGATAGGGATTGCATTGAATCTGTAGATGGCATTGAGTAGTATGGACATTTTAACAGTATTAATTCTTCCAATCCATGAACATGGACTGTCTTTCTACTTATTTACATCTTATTCAATTTCTTTCATTAATGTTTTAAAGTTTTCAGTGTACAGATCTTTCACCTCCTTGGTTTAATTTATTCCTAAGTATTTTATTGCTAATATAATTGTAAATAGGATTGTTTTCTTAGTATCGTTTTTAGATTGTTTGGTGTGACTGTGTAGAAATGCAACTGATTTTTGTATATTGATTTTGTATCTCACAACTTTACTGAATTCATTTATTAGTTTTAATCTTTTTTGGTAGAGGTTTCAGAGTATTCTGCAAACAGAGACAATTTTACTTCTGCCTTTCTGATATGGATACCTTTTATTTCTTTTTCTTCCCTAGTTACTCTGGTTAAGACTTCCTATACTAAGTTCAGTAAAAGTGGTGAGAATGGGCACCTTTGTCTTGTTTCTGGTCTTAAAGGAAAAGCTTTCATTTTTTTACTGTTGAGTTTGATGTTAGCTGTGGGCTTTTCATATATATGACCTTTTATTATGATGAGGTTTATTGATCTTTTTATCTTGAAAGGGTATTGAATTTTGTCAAATGCTTTATCTCTATCTGCTCAGATGATCATGATTTTTATCCTTCACTTGGTAATGTATTGTATCACCTTCGTTTTTTTTGTTTTTTTTTTGCGGTATGCGGGCCTCTCACCGTGTGGCCTCTCCCGTTGTGGAGCACAGGCTCCGGACGTGCAGGCTCAGCGGTCATGGCTCACGGGCCTAGCCACTCCGCGACATGTGGGATCTTCCCGGACCAGGGTACGAACCCGTGTCCCCTGCATCGGCAGGCGGACTCTCAAACACTGTGCCACCAGGGAAGCCCACCTTTGTTATTTTAAAAATAAATTTGTTTACTTATTTATATTTATTTTTGGCTGCGTTGGGTCTTTGTTGCTGCTCACGGGCTATCTCTAGTTGCAGTGAGCGGGGGCTATTCTTCGTTGCAGTGTGCAGGCTTCTCACTGTGGTGGCTTCTCTTGTTGTGGACCATGGGCTCTAGGCACACGGGCTTCAGTAGTTGTGGCATGTGGGCTCAGTAGTTGTGGCTCGCAGGATCTAGAGTGCAGGCTCAGTAGTTGTGGCGCACGGGCTTAGTTGCTCCGTGGCATGTGGGATCTTCCCCTACCAGGGCTTGAACCCGTGTCCCCTGCATTGGCAGGTGGATTCTTAACCACTGCGCCACCTGGGAAGCCCCGATTATTTTTTTTTACTGTTGAATTTTGAGAGTTCTTTATAGATTCTAGTTCCTAGTCCTTTTGTGCATATGTGGTTTGAAAATATTTTCTCCAGTCTGTAGCTTGTCTTTTCATCCTCTTTATATGGATACTGCTTCTTTTCTTCCTTTGTAAAGGAAGTTTTAAATTTTGATAAAGTCTGATTTTTCAGTTTATCCTATTATGGGTCTTGATTAGTGTAGCTATATAATAAATCTTGAAATTGGGCAGACTGATTCTGCCTACGTTATTCTTCCTATTGTAAATTGTTGTAGATCTTCTAGTTCCTCTGCCTTTTCATTTAAACTTTAGAATAATCTTCTCTATATCTACAAAGAACCTTGCTGATATTTTGATAAGAGTTAGGAAGAGAGCATTCAGTCTTTTCATCATTAAGTAGAAATTAGCTGTAGTTATCAACTTGACGAATTTGCCTTCTGTTCTTATTTTTGTGAAAGTTTTTGTCATAAATGGGTGTTGAATTTGGTCAGATGCTTTTATATTGATTTATATAACCATGTGATTTTTCTTTTTAGCCTGTTAATATAGTGAATTACATATTGATTGATGAATTACAAAATGATTGATTTTTATAAATTGAACCAGCCTTGCATCCCTGGAATAAAGCCCACTTGGCCATGGTATATAATTCTCCTTATGTGTTGCTAAATTCTATTTACTAATATTTTCTTTTTTTAAAAAAATTTTTATTGGAGTATAGTTGCTTTACAATGTTGTGTTCATTTCTACTGTACAGCAAAGTGAATCAGCTATATGTATACATATATCCCCTCTTTTTTGGATTTCATTCCCATTTAGGTCACTACAGAGCACTGAGTAGAGTTCCCTGTGCTATAAAGTAGGTTCTCATTAGTTATATATTTTATACATAGTATCAATAGTGTATATATGTCAATCCCAATCTCCCAATTTATCGCCCCCACCATGAGGGTTCTTTTGTATGTGACAAGTTTTCTTTCCTCTTACTGCTTTCAAAATGCTCTTTTTGTCTTTGATTTTTGAGAATTTGATTATAATGTGTCTAGGTGAAGATCTCTCTTTTTTCTTTCTGTTTTATTGAGATAATAATTGACATCCAGCACTGTGTAAATTTAATATGTATAGCATAATGGATTGACTTACATACATCATGAAATGATTATCACAATGGGATTAGTGAACATTCATCCTCTCAAAATTAATGAAATAGAAAAAGAAGAAATAGATCTCTTTGTAATTAATTTGTTTGGAATTCTTTGGGCTTCATGGATCTGGATGTCCATTTTCCTCTCCAGATACAAGAAGTTTTCAGTCATTATTTCTTTAAATAATCTTTCTGCTCCTTTTTCTTTACTTGTTCTGGGACTCCCTCAATGCGTATGTTATTTCTTTTGATGGTATCCCATAATTTCAACATAGGCTTTCTTCATTTTCTTTCAATATTTTTTCTTTTTGTTCTTTTGCCTGGGTAATTTCAAATGACCTGTCTTGAGCTCACTGATTTTTTTTCTTTGGCTTGATCAAGTCTAGTCATTGTGCTCTTTAGCTCCAGAATTCATGCATCCCTCCCTCCCTTCCTTCCTTCCTCCCTTCCTCCCTTCCTTTCTTCCTTCCTTCTATCTCTTTGTTTAACTTCTCATTTTGGTCATGTATTGTTTTCCTGATTTTTTTTTTTTTTTTTTTTTTTGTGGTACGCGGGCCTCTCACTGTTGTGGCCTCTCCCGTTGCGGAGCACAGGCTCTGGACGCGCAGGCTCAGTGGCCATGGCTCACGGGCCCAGCCACTCCACGGCATGTGGGATCTTCCTGGACCGGGGCACGAACCCGCGTCCCCTGCATCGGCAGGCGGACTCTCAACCACTGCACCACCAGGGAAGCCCCTGTTTTCCTGATTTTGTTTTAGTTGTCTATCTGTGTTCTCTTACAGCTCACTGCAGTTCTTGAAGACAACTATTTTGAATTCTTTGTCTGGCAGTTCATTGATCTCCATTTCTTTAGGGTTGGTTACTCGTGTTTTATTTTGTTCCTTTGTTGGTGTCATGTTTTCCTGAACATTTGTATTTCTGTGGCCTTGTTTTGGTGCTTGTTCATTTGAAGAAGTAGGCACCTTTTCCAGTCTTTACACTTGGGCTTCTGCAGTGAAAGCCAATGAAAGCCATTTGGTGGAGTCTGTGGATGGGTTTGCTGCTGGAGTTTTCAGGTGGGCTACTCTGGTCCCTGGGGGTGGACCTGAAGCCTGAGTTCACTGGTGTGCACCTTATACTTGGGTCTACCTGGGCAGGCCTGGTGTTTGGGGCTTCAGTTTGGGGCTTGAAACGGATCCATGGGGTAAGCCTGGAGCCTGGTTTCTTGGGGTTTGGCATGGCACTGGGATAGGCCTGGAGTCTGAGTCCATGGGGCTACTTCTGAATCCTGGATCTGTGTGGCCTGGCCTGATGCCTGATTTTACTTGGCAGGCCTGGAGCTGGGGTTTGTGGTGAAGTTGGGCGCTCACTTCACTCTTCTTCCTTCTTTGGGTCGGTGTCTCTCTGCATGCTGAGTTGCCTGGGGTTGGAGGTTGGGTGATGTGGGTAATATGTGATTATTTTTCATACCCCCTTCAATGCATCTTTTCTTATTTCTCCACTCCACCTGGGTGCTTTAATCTCTCACCTGGAATCCTTAGCTCTTGTGAAGGTATTTTTGCACATGAGTATTTGTTCAAATTGATGTTTCTGCAAGGGGATGAGTGCTGGAAACTGCTATTCTGCCATCTTACTGATGTCACCTGTGTCATTTAAGTCAACCTCTTTATCTAATAAATGAGGAAGATGAAATCTAAACAGCATTGAAATAAGTAGCATTCATATAAATTGTTGTAGAACTAAGAGTAAAAATCATATCTCCTGATTATTTTATACTTTATCATGCTGATTATTTCTATTCTCTATTCAGATCTTTTTCTATAATAATTAATCCACACTTTCTCATACTTATTCCCCTTCTACCAGTTTTATAAATGTAACCATGTTTGTTGCAGAATGTCTAGAAAATACCCAAAAGCAAAAAGAAGATTAAAATAATCTATTACCAAGGTAACCAGTTCATAATGTTCTAATGTTTGTTCCATATGTTCATTAGAAAATATTGTTTTGTAGTCTGTCTTATCACTTTAAGTATTTTGATTCATTTTTTTCCTGGTCATTATATTGTCTTCAAAAGCTATATGAATATAAATAAATAAATACAAATATATATTTTTATCATAGTGTTATTATATACTTTGTTGTTGAGCTAAATGTATGCATATTTGGAAAATTCATACGGAATTTATTGACATGGAAAAAGCATATGAACACTGCAACATTTTTTGCTATACAATATGATGTTTGTGAAGTTGTTGGATAATGTCTGGTAGTGATTTTATACATGTGTTCATGTGCCCTTACAATTCCTACATGGCTAGTACAGTTACTTTTATGTTATTTGGTTAGATCAGTGCTTCTAACCTTTTCTCACACTATAGCCTGCTGTGATGTACATAGAAAATGATAATAATTGTGTGGCACTCTAGGGAAAACAGAGATGATTATCACCTTGCTCTGTTACCCTAGTCCTGGCCTGGCTACCCAGACTGTGGAGAGGATCAATCTTTTGGCCACTTGTAAACCCTGGTTGGAAGCTCTGGGTTACAGCACAGTGTTAATAAGGTCTTAGGTTACTTCCCATGTGTTGTGTCAGATTTTCCCTGTTTCTTACAGTAGACTGTACAGTATGATTTACCAATATTGCAAATATGTACAATTTATCTACCTTACTGTTAATGGACATTTAGGTGTTTTGCAGTATTTGTAATTACAGATAGTGTTATGAATATGACTTTTGATGGAAATAAGCAGTTATTTCTCTTGGATATATACCTAGGAGTGAAACTGCTGGATCGTAGGATAAATGTACATTTAGTTTCATTAGATAATAACAGTTTTCTGAAGTAAGTATGCA
Source organism: Globicephala melas (assembly GCF_963455315.2). Taxonomy (NCBI): domain Eukaryota; kingdom Metazoa; phylum Chordata; class Mammalia; order Artiodactyla; family Delphinidae; genus Globicephala; species Globicephala melas. The sequence goes on from NC_083321.1 coordinate 63,279,788, forward strand.
GTTTTACATTCCCACCAGCAATGTGTGAAGTTCTAGTTACTTCATTCCTGACAGTGCTTTGCATTGTCATTTCTCCTTGTTTTAGACATTCTGGTGTGTGTGTGAGTGATATTTTATTGCGCAGTTTTCTGAATACTAGTGATGCTAAGCATATTTCATATGCCCATTGGCTATGTTGATGACCGCTTTTTTTTTAATTGAGCTTTTAATTTTAAGATAATTGTAGATTCTTATGCAGTTGTAAGAAATAATAGATTCCCTGTGCTCTTTAGCTGGTTTCTCCCAGTGGTATCATCCTGCTAAATGATAGTAAAATATCACAACCAAAATAATTGCCATTGATATAGTCAATATACAGGACATTTCCATCAACACAAGGATCCCTTGTGCCCTTTTATAGCAATACCACCCCTCCCACCTACCCACCTCCTCTTAACCCCTGGTCACCATTAATTTATTGTTTATTTCTATAAATTTGTCATTTTATGTGTTATGTAAATGGAATAGTATAGTATGTAGTCTTTTGGGATTGGCTTTTTCCATTCAGCATAATTCTCTGGAAATTCATCAGTATTGTATCCTGTATCACTAGCTTGTTCCTGTTTATTGCTAAATGGTATTCCACGGTATGGATACACCTCGGTTTTTTAAACCATTCATCTCTTAAAGGACATAGGAGTTGTTTCCATTTATTGACTATTACAGACAAAGCTGCTATAAACATTTGTGCACAAATTTTGGGTGAACGTACGTTTTCATTTTTCTAGGATAAACATTCGGGACTGCAGTTGCTGGGTCATATGATAGTTGCTTGTTTAGTTTTTATAGAAACTGTCAAACTTTTTCAGAATGCTTTTGCCATTTCACATTTCCCCCAACAAATGCATGAGAGATCCAGTTTCTCCGTATCCTTGTCAGCATTTGGTGTTTCCAGTATTTTTAAATTTAATCATTCTGACAGTTCTATGGTGATAGCTCATTGTGGTTTTAATTTGCTTTTCCTTAATGGCTAATATGCTTATCTTCCATTTGCACATTCTCTTCGGTGAAATATCTGTTCATATCATTTGTATTTTCTAATTGGATTGTTCATTTTTTTACTGTTGAGTTTTGAGATTTCCTTCATTCTAGATACTAGTCGTTTGCTGGCTGTGTAGTTTACAAGTATTTTCTCCCATTCTGTAGCTAGGATTTTTATTCCTAACAGGTCTTTCACAGAGAAAAAGTTTTAATTCTGAAGTGTAATTTATAATTTTTCCTTTTATGAATTGCGCTTTTGCCTAGCCTTAGATCCCTAAGATTTTCCCTGATATTTTTTCCCCTAAAAGTTTTGTAGTTTTATGTTTTAGATTTATGTCTCTGATACATTTTGAATTAATTTTTGTATAAAGTGTGTATAAACTGTGAGACTTTGGCTGAGGTTAATTTTTTTTTTTTTTTTTTTTTTTGCCTGTGGATGTGTATTTGCTCCAGCACCATTTGTTGAAATAGCTATTTTTCCTCTCTGGAATTGCCATTGTACCTTGTCAAAAATCAGTTGGATATATTTGTGTGGATCTATATCTAGGTTCTCTATTCTATTTCATTAATCTATTTGTGTATCCTTTTGCCAATATCACAAAACCTGATTGCTGTAGCTATATAATAAGTCTTGAAATTAGGTAGACTCATTCCTCCCATTTTTTTCACTTTTTCAAAGTTGTTTTAGTTCTTATAGTTCCTTTGCTTTTCTATATAAATTTCAGTATAATCTTGTCTACATCTACAAAACCTTTTCTGGAATCGTAATAGAAATTGTGTTAAACCTGTATTTTGCTTTGGGGGAAAATTGACATCTTTACCATATTGAGTCTTCCTATCTATGAACATTTATTAATCTGTTCTTTGATTTCTTCCATCAGCATTGTGTGTCTTTCAGTATACAAGTCATATACAAGTGTTGTAGATTTTTCCCTAAATATTTCATTTTTTGAGGAGTTATAAATTCTATTGTATTTTTAATTTTGGTGTCCATGTATTCATTTTTTTAATATAGAAATACAAATAACTTTTGTATGTTTATCTTATATCCTTTGCCTTTGCTAAACTGCATTATGAGTTCTAGGAGGTGTGTGTGTGTGTCTGTATGTAACTTGCTTGGGAATTTCTGTGTAGACAATCAGGTTATCTGCAAATAGGGACAGTTTTGTTTTTTCCTTTCCAGGAACAGAGGAGATTTTTTTTCTGTAACTACTTGAATATATAACAGAGTACCATATTCTGCCCATTGTTGAGTCTAAAATGAAAGAGACGTTACATTCTAAAACCTGAAGATACTAGGAGACCATTAGAACTGAGGAGATGATTGAGGATCCAGGGAGTAATTGAAAATGACACCAACATTTTGTTTCTAAGTAATAGGGTGGATGTGGTACTATTACTTGAGGTTAGAAAATCAGAAATAAAAGCATTTTGGGGAAGTATAATAAGTTCTACTTTGGACATTCTTTTTTTTTTGATGTCTGTGCTATGTCTTTATTGACATGTCCAATAGACATTTGAAGTATGCATTAAGAATTTAGGGGAGGGACTTCCCTGGTGGTGCAGTGGTTAAGAATCTGCCTGCCAATCCAGGGGATATGGGTTTGATCCCTGGCCTGGGAAGATGCCACATGCCTGGAGCAGCTAAGCCTGTGTGCCACAGCTACTGAGCCTGTGCTCTAGAGCCCGTGAGCAACAACTACTGAGCCCACAACTACTGAAGCCTGTGTACTCTAGGGCCCACGTGCCGCAACTGCTGAGCCCACGTGCTGCAACTACTGAAGGCTGTGCATGTAGAGCCTGTGCTCCGCAACGAGAAGTCACCGCAATGAGAAGCCTGCGTACCACACAAAGAGTAGCCCCCGCTCGCTGCAACTAGCGAAAGCCTGTGTGCAACAACGAAGACCCAATGCAGCCAAATATGAAAAAAAAAAAAATAGAAGGGGTTATATTGGAATTCCTACTTTGACATGATAGATGATGCTGTGGGGGAGGTTGTATATAGAATGAGTAGAGATCTGAGGAAGAAATGCTAACAAAGGAATAGCACTTAAAGATATCATGGGAGAATGAAAACAATGAAGTCACAGAAACCATAGAAACTTCTCTTTTGTCAAAGTTTTACCTATTTGTCGAGATCCATCTTCTGGGCATTATTACCTGTCCAGTCCCATCTCCTTTTTGGTTATTCCCTAATATGTATTTCTGTAGCAGTTTCTCCTTCTTCTAGTATAGCATTTACCGCACTGCCTTATTGTAGTTTATTGTTTATATATCTATTTCCCTATCAAGTTTTTATGTTCCTTGAAGGCAGGGATTAGATCTTATTCATTGTTGTTTTTCCTGTGTATGGCATAGTTCTTAATAACAGCTTGTTTAATTGAATGAATGAATTTCTCTGGTTTTTATCATTGAAATTTTCTAATATCCAGGCTGATAGTATCTGTAATGTAGTTTTGTTTTAGCATTCAATTTCTGTTTGATTGGACTTTAGTTTTTCCATTTAAACATATATTTTATTTATCAGTATAAAACTTTTTAAAAAAATTTTATTTATTTATTTTTGGCTGCGTTGCGTCTTTGTTGCTGCGCGTGGGCTTTGTCTAGTTGCTGCGAGTGGGGGCTACTCTTCCTTGCCATGTGCGGGCTTCGCACTGTGGTGGCTTCTCTTGTTGCGGAGCATGGGCTCCAGGCACGTGGGCCTCAGTAGTTGTGGCACATGGGCTTCAGTAGTTGTGGCAAATGGGCTCAGTAGTTGTGGCTCACGGGCTCTAGAGTGCAGGCTCAGTAGTTGTGGTGCATGGGCTTAGTTGCTCCGCGGCATGTGGAATCTTCCCGGACCAGGGCTCGAACCCGTGTACCCTGCATTGGCAGGCAGATTCTTAACCACTGTGCCACCAGGGAAGCCCCAGTTTAAAACTTTTTAAGGCGTTATAAATATTTATCTTAATGTTTGGAGGTTATTTATCATATGATCCATGTTGTAATTTCTAGGTGTTTATTTTACCCATTACACTTTCAATAAATTAAAGTGTCTTCTGTCCCAGAAATTGAATTTTCATAGAGGAGCCAGTAAAATACTAGAGTTTTTACTTTAATTTTTAAATACATGCTGTTATTTCAATATCTTCCACATAAGAACTAACTTAAGTGGGAAAAGTTGGTCATATTAAACAAAAGAGCCTTTTTTAATTCTTTTTTTCCAGATTGCAGCAATTCTCCGGAAACGAAAATTAGATTATTATTTACACAAACTGCTCCCTGAGATCCTACAATCTGCTTCATTTCTGACTGCTAATGGGGCCTTGTTTATGGCTTTCTTTTGCATTTTAAGGTTGGTACACATAATCAGAACTGGTGGTTAATACAAATTCCTTTGTTGAAACTGAAACAAACAGATGTTTATATAAATGTTGTGCAGGTCACTGCTTGTGTATTTTTTTCTCTGTGTGAAATGACATTTATTTATCTCAAAGAATGCTTGTAAAACCAGGAGTTGTGGGCCTCTTGGCCTAAAAATGTAATATAAACTTCAAATTATTGCTGTGATTATATAGCAAAAGTGCTTTAATGTAACATACATTTTCTGAGGCCCACTATATTTACTGACTTGTTAATGAGAATTTCTTAACTTTTCAGTTTCATAGATTAGGAATTCAAAGCAACTGTCCATGATATTGCTTAGGTCTGTATGCAGTGAATGAACTTCAAAAGGACTATAAAATGCTCATGTTTATCTGTAAAATTTCTGGCATATCCTACTGATGAAACTTTTGGTCCTGATGCAGTGCATTATCTGTGTCACATGCTTCATACAATATACATGCAGTTAGAATTCAGTTTTTAGTGTTATGATATACTTAGCATTGTTTATTAGATATTTACTTTTTATCTTCTCCCCCACACACTGTTGAAACCCAAACTAGTTTATTTAATTTGTCAAGTTAAAATACTAACTTCACATTATATTACTATTAATGTTACCCAGTTAGTATTACCCAAAATAATTTTGCAGGTAGATTTTAACTGCAATTAGAAATATAATTTCTGCTTGCGAGAACACCAGAATCACAACTAGCTGCAGGACAATCATTGACAGGAAGACACTGGAACTCACCAAAAAAGATACCCCACATCCAAAGACAAAGGAGAAGCCACAATGAGATGGTAGGAGGGGCGCAGTCACAGTAAAATCAAATCCCATAACTGCTGGGTGGGTGACTCACAGACTGGAGAACACTTATACCACAGAAGTCCACCCACTGGCATGAAGGTTCTGAGCCCCACGTCAGGCTTCCCAACCTCGGAGTCTGGCAACAGGAGGAGGAATTCCTAGAGAATCAAACTTTGAAGGCTAGTGGGATTTGATTGCAGGACTTCGACAGGACTGGGGGAAACAGACTCCACTCTTGGAGGGCACACACAAAGTAGTGTGCTCATTGGGACCCAGGGGAAGGAGCAGTGACCCCATAGGAGACTGAATCAGACCTACCTGCTAGTGTTGGAGGGTCTCTGGCAGAGGCAGGCAGTGGCTGTGTCTCACTGTGGGGACAAGGACACTGGCAGCGGAAGTTCTGGGAAGTACTCCTTGGTGTGAGCCCTCCCAGAGTCTGCCATTAGCCCCACCAAAGAGCCCAGGTAGGCTCCAGTGTTCGGTTGCCTCAGGCCAAACAACCAACATGGAGGGTACCCAGCCCCACCCATCAGCAGTCAAATGGTTTAAAGTTTTACTGAGCTCTGCCCACCAGAGAAACAGTCAGCTCTACCCACCACCAGTCCCTCCCATCAGGAAACTTGCACAAGCCTCTTAAATAGCCTCATCCACCAGAGGGCAGACAGCAGAAGCAAGAAGCAACTGTATGCAGCCTGTGGAACAAAAACCACATTCACAGAAAGATAGACAAAATGAAAAGGCAGAGGACTATGAACCAGATGAAGAAACAAGATAAAACCCCAGAAAAACAACTAAATGGAGTAGAGATAGGCAACCTTCCAGAAAAAGAATTCAGAATAATGATAGTGAAGATGATCCAGGACCTTGGAAAAAGAATGGAGGTAAAGATTCAGAAGATGCAAGAAATGTTTAACAAAGACTTAGAAGAATTAAAGAACAAATAAACAGAGATGAACAATACAATAACTGAAATGAAAACTACACTAGAAGGAATCAATAGCAGAATAACTGAGGCAGAAGAACGGATAAGTGACCTGGAAGACAGAAAGGTGGAATTCACTGCTGTGGAACAGAATAAAGAAAAAAGAATGAAAAGAAATGAAGACAGCCTAAGAGACCTCTGGGACAACATTAAATGCACCAACATTCACATTATAGGGGTCCCAGAAGGAGAAGAGAGGGAGAAATGACCCGAGAAAATATTTGAGAGATTATAGTCAAAAACTTCCGTAACATGGGAAGGAAATAGCCACCCAAGTCCACGAAGTGCAGAGAGTCCCATACATGCTGAGACACATAGTAATCAAACTGACAAAAATTAAAGACAAAGAAAAATTATTGAAAGTAGCAAGGGAAAAACGACAAATAACATACAAGGGAACTCCCATAAGGTTAACAGCTGTTTTCTTAGTAGAAACTCTACAAGCCAGAAGGGAGTGGCATGATTAAGTGATGAAAGGGAAGAAGCTACAACCAATATTACTTTACCCAGCAAGGATCTTATTCAGATTCGATGGAGAAATCAAAAGCTTTACAGAAAAGCAATAGCTAAGAGAACTCAGCACCACCAAAACAGCTCTACAACAAATGCTAAAGGAACTTCTCTAAGTGGGAAACACAAGAGAAGAAAAGGACCTACAAAAACAAACGCAAAACAATTAAGAAAATGGTAATAGGAACATACATACTGATAATTACCTTAAACATGAATGGATTAAATGCTCCAACCAAAATACACAGGCTCACTGAATAGATACAAAAAGAAGACCCATATATATGCTGTCTACAAGAGACCCACATCAGACCTAGGGACACATACAGACTGAAAGTGAGGGGATGGAAAAGGATATTCCATGCAAATGGAAATCAAAAGAAAGCTAGAATAGCAATACTCATATCAGATAAAATAGACTTTAAAATAAAGAATGTTACAAGAGACAAGGAAGGACACTACATAATGGTCAAGGGATCAATCCAAGAAGAAGATACAACAATTATAAATAAATATGCACCCAACATAAGAGCACCTCAATACATAAGGCAACTACTAACAGCTCTAAAAGAGGAAATCGACAGTAACACAATAATAGTGGGGGACTTTAACACCTCACTTACACCAATGGACAGATCATCCAAAATGAAAATAAATAAGGAAATAGAAGCTTTAAATGGCACAATAGACCAGAAAGGTTTAATTGATATTTATAGGACATTCCATCCAGAAACAGCAGATTACACTTTCTTCTCAAGTGCACATGGAACATTCTCCAGGATAGATCACATCTTGGGTCACAAATCAAGTCTCAGTAAATTTATGAAAATTGAAATCATAGCAAGCATCTTTTCTGACCACAACACTATGAGATTAGAAATGAATTACAAGGAAAAAAATGCAAAAACACAAACATGTGGAGGCTAAACAACACGTTACTGAATAACCAAGAGATCACTGAAGAAATCAAAGAGGAAAACAGAAAATACCTAGAGACAAATGACGATGAAAACACGATGATCCAAAACCTATGAGATGCAACAAAAGCAGTTCTAAGAGGGAAGTTTATAGCTACACAAGCCTACCTGAAGAAACAAGAAAAATCTCAAATAAAGAATCTAACCTTACACCTAAAGGAACTAGAGAAAGAAGAACAAACAAAACGCAACGTTAGCAGAAGGAAAGAAATCATAAAGATCAGAGCAGAAATAAATGAAATAGAAACAAAGAAAACAATAGCAAAGATCAATAAAACTAAAAGCTGGCTCTTTGAGAAGATAAACAAAATTAATAAACCATTAGCCAGACTCATCAAGAAAAAGAGGGAGAGGACTCAAATCAATAAAATTGGAAATGGAAAAGGAGAAGTTACAACAGACACTGCAGAAATACAAAGCATCCTAAGAGACTACTACAAGCAACTGTATGTCAATATAATGGACAACCTGGAAGAAATGGACAAATTCTTAGAAAGGTGTAACCTTCCAAGACTGAACCAGGAAGAAATAGAAAATATGAACAGACCAATCACAAGTAATGAAATTGAAACTGTGATTAAAAATCTTCCAAAAAACAAAAGTCCAGGACCAGATTGCTTCACAGGTGAATTCTATCAAACATTTAGAGAAGAGCTAACATCCATCCTTCTCAAACTCTTCCAAAAAATTGCAGAGGAAGGAACACTCCCAAACTCATTCTGTGAGGTCACCATCACCCTGATACCAAAACCAGGCAAAGATATTACCAAAATGAAAATTACAGCCCAATATCACTGATGAATATAGATGCAAATATCCTCAACAAAATACTAGCAAACAGAATCCAACAACACATTAAAAGGATCATACACCATGATCAAGTGGGATTTATCCCAGGGATGCAAGGATTCTTCAATATACGCAAATCAATCAATGTGACACACCATATTAACAAATTGAAGAATAAAAACCATATGATCATCTCAATAGATGCAGAAATAGCTTTTGACAAAATTCAATACCCATTTATGATAAAAACTCTCCAGAAAGTGGGCATAAAGGGAACGTACCTCAACATAATAAAGGCCATATATGACAAACCCACGGCAAACACCATTCTCAATGGTGAAAAACTAAAGCATTTCCTCTAAGATCAGGAGTAAGACAAGGGTGTCCACTCTCACCACTATTATTTAACATAGTTTTGGAAGTCCTAGCCACAGCAATCAGAGAAGAAAAAGAAATACAAGGAATACAAATTGGAAAAGAAGAAGTAAAACTGTCACTGCTTGCAGATGACATGATACTATACACAGAGAATCCTAAATATGCCACCAGAAAACTACGAGAGCTAATCAATGAATTTGGTAAAATTGCAGGATACAAAATTAATGCACAGAAATCTCTTGCATTCCTATACACTAATGATGAAAAATCTGAAAGAGAAATTAAGGGAACACTCCCATTTACCATTGCAACAAAAAGAGTAAAATACCTAGGAAGAAACCTACCTAGGGAGACAAAATAGACAAAGGCTTGTTTGCAGAAAACTATAAGACACTGATGAAAGAAATTAAAGATGATACCAACAGATGGAGAGATATACCATGTTCTTGGATGAGCAGAATCAATATTGTGAAAATGACTATACTACCCAAAGCAATCTACAGATTCAGTGCAATCCGTATCAAATTACCAATGGCATTTTTTTTTTACAGAATTAGAACAAAAAATCTTAAAATTTGTATGGGGAAAAAAAAAAATTTTGTATGGAGACACCAAAGACCCTGAATAGCCAAAGCAGTCTTGATGGACAAAAATGGAGCTGGAGGAATCAGACTCCCTGACTTCAGACTATACTACAAAGCTACAGTAATCAAGACAATATGGTACTGGCAGAAAAACAGAAATGTAGATCAATGGTACAAGATAGAAAGCCCAGAGATAAACACATGCACCTATGGTCAACTAATCTATGACAAAGGAGGCAAGGATATACAATGGAGAAAAGACAGTCTCTTCAAAAAGTGGTGTTGGGAAAACTGGACAGCTACATGTAAAAGAATGAAATTAGAACACTCCCTAACACCATACACCAAAATAAACTCAAAATGGATTCGAGACCTAAATGTAAGACCAGACACTGTAAAAGTCTTAGAGGAAAACATAGGAAGAACACTCTTTGCTGTAAATCACAGCAAGATCTTTTTTGATCAGCCTCCTAGAGTCATGGAAATAAAAACAAAAATAAACAAATGGGACCTAATGAAACTTCAAAGCTGTTGCCCAGCAAAGGAAACCATAAACAAGACAAAAAGACAACCCTCAGAATGGGAGAAAATACTTGCAAACGAATCAACGGAGAAAGGATTAATCTCCAAAACATATAAACAGCTCATGCAGCTCAATATTAAAAAAAATCAACCCAATCCAAAAATAGGCAGAAGATCTAAGTAGACATTTCTCCAAAATAGACATACAGATGGCCAAGAAGCACATGAAAAGCTGCTCAACATCACTAATTATTGGAGAAATGCAAATCAAAACTACAATGAGGTATCACCTCACCCCAGTTCGAATGGGCATCATCAGAAAATCTACAAACAACCAATGCTGGAGAGGGTGTGGAGAAAAGGGAGCCCTCTTGCACTGTTGGTGGGAATGTAAATTGATACAGCCACCATGGAGAACAGTATGGAGGTTCCTTAAAAAACTAAAAATAGAATTACCATATGACCCAGCAATCCCACTACTGGGCATATACTCAGAGCAAACCATAATTCCAAAAGACACATGCACACCAATGTTCATTGCAGCACTATTTACAATAGCCAGGTCATGGAAGCAACCTAAATGCCCATCGATAGACGAATGGATAAGGAAATGTGGTACATATATACAATGGAATATTACTCAGCCATAAAAAGGAACGAAATTGGGTCATTTGTTGAGACATGGATGGATCTAGAGACTGTCATACAGAGTGAAGTAAGTCAGAAAGAGAAAAACAAATAACGTATATTAACGCATATGTGTGGAACCTAGAAAAATGGTACAGATGAACCGGTTTGCAGGGCAGAAATTGAGACACAGATGTAGAGAACAAACGTATGGACAGCAAAGGGGGAAAGCGTCAGGGGTAGTGGGGGTGGTGGTGTGATGAATTGGGAGATTGGGATTGACATGTATTCACCGATGTGTATTAAACTGATTACTAATAATGAAAAAAAATTGCTCATAATAAGAACAATATTTCTTCCTTTCTGAGTTCTTATACCTTGTATTTATTTTTCTTGCATTATTGTACTTGCTAAGATCTCCAGTAGAGTGTTAACTAGAAGTGGGAATTATGGGGAGCTGTGAATCATTCTCAGTCTAAAAGTGAAAGCTTTTAATGTTTTACCAAACTAGTTTTTTGTATATAGGGAATAATAAATTGAATAATAATTTTATCCTTTAAAAAAAAAGAAATATAATTTCCAAATGTCTTCTATAGATTTTTGCCTTAAGAACATTAATATTTATAAACTTTTAGTAATTTATAAAGTTTATACTCTTGAATAAGTCATGCCTTTAAATTGACCTGAAAAATCTGTGTAAGAAACTCTTTACCACGTAGTCTCTGGAAAGTTTCTAATACTTGTTAAAATTCTAAAAATAGTTATACGATAATTAGGTTTTAAAAATTGCAATAATAATAAATTGGTCTTGCAGCATATTTATGTTCTATGAAGCTTTTGGTTAAGTTTTGGAGACATAAAATACTTATAATACGGTAACATCTGTGTTCCTCCTATAACTGACTCACTCATTTATTTTCCTTTTTTGTTTATATTCAGTAACTTGTTAAGTCCTTTGTGTATTTTATGTTGGAGGGAGAATCACCTCCAGTTTTCTTAGGCAGAAAGTTTCTGATGTCCATTGCAGAAATACCCATGTTATGTGTAGGTTTTCTAATTTTTTTAAAGCTAAGCTTCAGCTAGAAAGAAAATTTCATCTGATATTTTATCCTTATCTGTATGTACATAGCATATGTTTTTTCCTGTAATACATCATTTAGCAGTTGACCAACTTTGTTCAGATAATTTCTTATAATTTTTTGTTTCTCTCTTTCTTAGGAACAAATTGTCTTTGAAAGGAAAAAGAGTCTTCCTAATATCTCCAGATTTCTTTTTTTTTCTCTTTAAAAACCCAACCCAATGGCGTTTATAATTTGTGAGATACTAAGCAGATTCTTTCTCCCAAGGGATATATTCTAGTAAATGAAAAATTTTATATACACATATAAGTAAAAAATGTAAAATACTTTAGTAAGCGATGTAAGAAAAAACTTACCCAGGGTTGTAGAAGGAAAGAAGGAGAGACATTTTTTGAATATCTATCATGTGTTAAAAAATAGTAATAGTTGAAAAAAAATGATACAAATGAACCTATATACAAAACAGAAATAGACCCACAGACATAGAAAACAAATTTATGGTTACCAAAGGGGAAGGGCGGGGGGTAAATTAGGAGTTTGGATTAACATACACACACTACTATATATAAAATGGATAACAAACAAGGACCTACTGTGCAGCACAGCGAACTATACTCAATATTTTGTAATAGCCTATAAGGGAAAAGAATCTGAAAAGAAAAAAAAATATATATAACTGAATCTCTTTGCTATATACCTGAAACTAACACATTGTAACTCAGCTATACTTCCATAAAAAAAGAGCCATAATGAAAGAATAGTAGTAGTGATAACAATAGTAATAATAGCTAACATTTTCTGAGTACTTCCTATGTGTCATGGATGGTGCTGGGAAATATCTCATGTAGCCATCATAACAACTCTATGAGATAGGTAATACATTTATTCCCGTTTGGTAGATAGGAAATTGAGAACATAGAAGGTTTGCAGAGTGAACAATGTTGGATCCAGGGACTGTCTGAATGAATATAACAGGTTAAATTATTGGAAGGAGAGATACCTATTAGTTTGCTATTGTAGTAGCCTGAAGAAGAGATGGTGAGGGACATAAATGAGGCAAGGGCAGTAGGTTGGAGAGGAATTTGAGAGATAAATTGTACATGGAAGTATTTAAGGGGATGATTTCATGTATGGGACATGGAAGAAGGTGAAGCCAAGGATGTCTCAAAGTGTCACACGTAGGTGGATAAGTGGTTGTTGATATCATTAACCTAGGAAAAGAGAGGAGAAAGAACAGGTTCATGGAGATAAGGGACTAAGATAATGAGTTTGGTTTTGGACATGCTGAATTTGAGGTGCTGTGGGACATTTAGATAGAGGGTGAACTGAGAGGGGGAACTTCTATGTGTAATAACTGAAATGACCAACTAGAAATTTCATATAATCATTCCAAATTTCAATTTCAGGAAAATACTTGGAAAATTCTACTCATGGAGTCCTGGCTTTGGTGCCGCTTTGCCAGCTTCTTACGTGGCCATTCTAATTGAGAGAAAAAGCAGGTAAACTTTTACATACCTACATATTTAATACAACTGATTTACTGTCCACCATCACAACTGGAGGAGAAATATTTCTACACATATTTTTCAGTCTTGCAAATATTGGGCTGGCCAAAAAGTTTGTTTGGTTAGGGAATATGTTGTTCAATACAGTTCTTGGTGAAAATGAAAACTGTGTCTTTTATTTTAACTTAAAACTGAACGAACTTTTTGGCCAACCCAATATTTGATGGACAATTTAACTTTATACTTATATTATTTAGGTTTTTAAGCCTATAAAAAATAAAGATTGACATTATATAGTAAAAATGCCCATTAGTCTTTGTTTACTAAAAAATTGAAGGGTTCTCTGATGTGTCAAACTAAAACATGGCTTGCATAAATTCTAATTAAAGATCTTTTCCATAACTGTAATACCATTATCACACATAAGAAAATAAACAGTTTTCTTTTATCATTTAAATCTGTAATTTGCTTCGGGCTCATTAACCTCTATTAAATCAATTATTTTTTTTGGATATCTTCTCATTTAAAAAAATTTTCATTTTTATCAACTTGAAAATGTTCCACGTGGAATAATAAGATTTCTACAAAATGCTACAAACTGTTATTTAAGTTTTTCAGTCAGGTAAACTGTTGAAGTTAAACATTTTGCATAAAAGAATATTTGCCATTTCAGGAATAATTATTTTTATTGTTGAGAACTGCTTTGATTCCATCTTTATCCCGGAGAATAAAGATACGGTCAGGTATATTAATCAAGATGGGATCATCTTTCAGTTTATGAAGATGTTTGTTATAATCATTGATCCTCTAGTAAGACTATAGATAGATGTTGTTAGGTGACTAAATATTTACTTAAACCACCTGAAGCCATTTTAATGCATTTTTGTAAATGTAATAGTATCTAAATTTTTGTGATTCTCTGTTTGATGATACTTTTAGATTATTAAAATTACTAAAATCAAAGGATGTTATAACCCCAGGAAAATCAAGTCAGTATTGCTAGAAACATAGGTTCCCCACCTGAGAGGACAGTACAGAATAGTTGTTAAAAAGTGTGGATTCTGGAGCTATAAAATCTGGCTTGGGAGACTGGCTCCGCCACTTATTGTGTGACGTCTATGGCTTATTCCTTACCTGAAAAATGGAGGTAGTGATAATCTACTCACATGGTTATTCAGAGAATTAAGTGAGTTACTTATGTAAGTGTGCTTAGAAGAGTGCCTGACACATGGTAAGTGTGTTAAGTATTTTTATTGGTTTTTTGCCCATAAGTAATGAGAGCCTTGTTCTGGTGATTGTAACTTTCTGATCAATTTAAAAATCTAAATATTGGTTTTGGAAATGTGATTTCAAAGTATGTACTCATATATGAAACTTTAAAGATGCTTTAAATGAAGTTTGCTTCAATTTATTTTTTAGCACTTTAATAAGGTGGCATTTTTGAAGTTATTTGCCTACTTTTCAGCAGAAAATGTTGAAATGAACACCTGTGTAACGATCACCTAGAGTCAATAGTTGTTAACATTTTACCATTTTTACTTTATTTGTATGTGATTATATGTCTATGTATGTGTGGTATTGTGTGTGTGTACGAACCATATAGAAGTACATTGTAGACGTCATGACATTTTACTCCTAAATACTTTAGAATGCATATTCTAAAATAAGGGTACTTTCCTACATAATTACAACACTATTATCACACATAAGAAAATTAGCAGTCATTCCTGATTACCATCTTGTCCATATTGTCCTAAAATGCTTTTTTTTTTTTTTTTTTTTTTTTTTTTGCGGTACGCGGGCCTCTCACTGTTGTGGCCTCTCCCATTGCGGAGCATAGGCTCCGGACGCGCAGGCTCAGCGGCCATGGCTCACGGGCCTAGCTGCTCCGCGGCATGTGGGATCTTCCCGGACCGGGGCACGAACCCGCATCCCCTGCATCGGCAGGTGGACTCTCAACCACTGCGCCACCAGGGAAGCCCTCCATAGTTTTATCTTTTCTAGAATGTCATATAGTTGGAGTCATACAGTATGTTGGTTTTCAGATGGCCTCTTTTACTTAGTAATATGTATTTAAGCTTCTTCCATGTCTTTTCATGGCTTGATACGTTGTTTCTTTTTAGAACTGAATAATATTCCATGGTCTAGATGTACCACAGTTTACGTATCCATTGACCTACTGACAGACATCTTGGTTGCTTCCAAGTTTTGGTAATTATGGATAAAGCTGCTATAAACCTCCGTTTGTGGGTTTTTGTGTAGGCATAAATTTTCAACTCCTTTAGATAATTACTAAGGGGTATGATTGGGTATGATCATCTGGTAAGAGTATATTTAATTTTGTAAGAAACTGCCAACTGTCTTCCAAAGTGTCTGGGTCATTTTGTAACCCCACTAGCAATGAATGAGAATTCCTGTTGCTCTACATCTTCACCAGCATTCAGTGTTATCAGTGTTCTGAATTTTGGCCATTTTAATACATGTGTGGTGGTATCTCATTGTTGTTTTAGTTTGTATTTCCTCAATGATATATGTATTTTGTGGAGCGTTTTTTCATATGCTTACTTATTTTAATCTCTATGTGTCTATATGTTTAAAGTGGGTTTTTTGTAGATGACATATAGTTGGGTTATGTTTTGAGATCAACTCTGACAGTCTTTTAATTGTTGTTTTTAGACCATTGACATTCAAAGTGATTATTGATATAGTTGGATTAATTTCTACCATATTCATTATTGTTTTCTCTTTGTTGCCTTTGTTCTTATTTTTGTCTTCCACTCTTTTTCTGCCTTTTGTGGTTTTTACTGAATGTTATATGTGGTTCCATTTTCTCTTCTTTCTTAACATATCAGTTATACTTTTTTTTTTTTTTACTTTTTTTAGTGGTTGCCTTAGTTTTAACAGTGCATCTTTACAACTAATCCAAGTCCACTTTCAAATAATGCTGTACCCCTTCATAGGTAATGAGAGTATCTTATAATAACAAAATAGCCCAAATTCCTTCCTCCTGTCCTTTGTATCATTGTTGTCATTCACTTCACTTATAAGCATAATTACCACACACACACATACACACACCACACACTCGATATATACATACATAATCAAATACATTGTTGCTATTATTTTGAATAATTGTTATCTGTTTGAATAATTAAAAATAAGAAAAATAAATTAAAAAATTTACCTTCACTCATATCTTATTTGATGCTCTACCTTTCTTTATGTACATGAGTTTCTGACTCATACTTTTCTTCTCTCTAGAGAACATTTAACGTTTCTTGCAGAGCAGGTCTACTGGCAACAGATTCAATTTTGTTTGTCTAGTAAAATCTTTATTTGTCCTTCACTTTTGAAGGATAATTTTACAGGGTGCAGAATTCTAGGTTGGTGTTTTTTTTCTCTCAATGCTTTCAGTATTTCACTCCACTCTCCTGTTTGCATGGTTTCTGAGGAGAAGTCGGATGTAATTCTTTTTTTTTTTTTTTTTTTTTTTTTGCAGTACGCGGGCCTCTCACTGTTGTGGCCTCTCCCGTTGCGGAGCACAGGCTCCAGACATGTAGGCTCAGTGGCCATGGCTCATGGGCCTAGCTGCGCTGTGGCATGTGGGGTCTTCCCGGACCGGGGCACGAACCTGTGTCCCCTGCATTGGCAGGTGGACTCTCAACCACTGCGCCACCAGGGAAGCCCCAATTTGTGTCTTTTGCCTCTTGGTATGTCTTGTAATTTTTTCTTGTTAGCCGGACATGATGTACCAGGTAAACGGAATTGCTGTAAATAGGCCTTTTGTAATGTAGTGGTGAGTTGTGTGGGGAAGGGAAGTGTTCTATAGTCCTTTGACTCGGTTTCCTTCCAATGAGCCTATGCCTGTGGACTGTGAACTTACCAAGTGTTTCTCAATTTTCCCCCTCCCCCTTGGTGGGGCAGGATGGTTAGAGTGTGCTGGAGTTGGGTTTTTCCCCTTCCTCCATGTGGAATTCTAGAGCCACGTGGAGTTGGGTGTTTTCCTTCCCCAGGTGAGTAAGGCTCTCATAATACCCCAGCAGGTTAGGGTCTGCTTAACTAGTTTGCCCTGAGGGCAACCAGTGCTCTGGCTTATTTCAAAATGGTTCCTTTTCCCCTCCCTCTACTTGGAAGTACAAGGGGATTTTTCTCTGCTATTTACTGTGAGAACCTAGTCAAGCTCCTGGAGGTAAAACTCAAAAAAGTGTGGGGCCCCCTTAAGACTGATACCTCTGTAATTCTTAACTTCCACACTGAGCCTCCTGCTCTTTATCAATTATAGTGCAGGCTTTCCTCTCCTGGCTCTCATTCCCTCCGAGGTTTCAGCTTGTGAGTCTGTGCTCTTAAGTTGTAATTCTCTGTATCTGCCTGCAGTCTCTCCAGTTTTGCGGGCAGCATTTTGCAGTGTGACCTTACTTTTCTTGTGGATGTTAACTTTTCAGTTTGTTGAGCTTTCTCCTTGGTGTTAGGACTAAGTGATCACTTCCAAGCTCCCTACATGGAAACTGGAAACTGGAAGAATGATTTTGTTATTTTAGAATAACATTTCTATGTATTTGTTTATGAAATATTTTTCTTTCGTGTGTGTGCTTGCTCTACAGTCTACATTATATATTTTTAACTTTATAGCTTCTTAGTGTTAATATTATCACCTCCCAAAATGTAGAAATATGTTTAGGTCCATCTTAGAGGTTATCTATTATAGGATTTTTTTTCCCCTTTCCTTTCTTTTTTCTTTTTCTCTCTTCTCCCCCCCACCCTCCTGCCCCCCTTCTTTCTTTCTTTTTTTGCTAGCCAATAGTCAGTTACTCTGGCACCAGGAGTTCAATAGTCCATTCTTTCTCCACTGATTTGGAATGCTCCTTGTCATATACCAATTTTTCATATATATGTGTGTTTTGTTGATTTCTGAATTTTTTTCTGTTGATGTATTAGTCTAGGTCTTATCTTTACAATTTTAGTTTCAAAAAAGTCAAATTTTTCTTTGAAGACCAACATTTGTTTAAATAGCATAATAATTCTAAAATAAAATTGTGTTATTGATATTAAAAGCTGTAACTTCTTAAGGCATAAAGAGGTTTCCTAGAAGTGAGGTGATAACTTGGATTTTGGTTACTAGTTTATTTCCTATTCTCCGTTTACATTTGGTAGTACACTATTTTTTTTTTTAAGTTTTCTGATTTTATTTTTTGAAGTAAGCTATTGCACTGGTGTTTTATTCATAGACGGTAGGTATTCATAGAAAATTGGTTCTAGATTATGGCCTGTTCTAAATATTAACTGGAGTGGATTTACTGTTTTGAAGACCTGATCAGAATTTTAAGTTTGGCTTCTTTATAAGTATTATCCCATGGTTGCTGAAGAAAAATTGATCCTTATCTTGATGTGATTGTTTAGTAGTCGAACTTTTGGTGATATGTATTGATTCTGTTGTTTATTAGGTGATGCAGTTAATACCTGGAAATAGCTTTTGAGTTCTTGGGTGTTTTTAAATTTAATTTAATTTAATTTTATTTATTTATTTTTGCGGTACGCGAGCCTCTCACCATTGTGGCCTCTCCCACTGTGGAGCAGAGGCTCCGGACGCGCAGGCTCAGCGGCCATGGCTCACGGGACCAGCCGCTCCGCGGCATGTGGGATCCTCCCGGACCGGGGCACGAACCCGTGTCCCCTGCATCGGCAGGCGGACCCTCAACCACTGCACCATCAGGGAAGCCCTTGGGTTTTTTTTAGAATTGTGTATGTATATGTACATCAGCCACAAATACTGGTTTGGGGGTCTAATTAAAAACTTTAAAATTTAATTTTATAGTATTGTTCAGAAGCTGGTGACTTACTGTTTAAAAAGCAGGTTTAAAAGTGGTTTTTTTGGCCTTAACCTTAAAAGATAGAAAAGCAAATCTTTTTGTTTTTCTTTACAAGTTGCTTTATAGTGTGTCTTATTTTAAGAAAGTATGGTCTATGTTTATCTGGAATTGCACAAAAGTTACTTGCTTTGAAAAAGTATTTTTTACTTAAAACAAATTTTTATTGATTTCATTAAACATCAAGATCCCTGAATAGACTGTAAGTAATTTACAAAGGTTGAAGTTATGTGTATTTCAAAATTATTACATCTAGCCCCAAATGAAGCATATTAATATTATAGTTTTTACTTTAAGGAAAAGGAATTTGTAATCATGCCTTTAATTCACAAAGAAAGTCAATGATGGAGATAGCCAGTAGGCAGCTTGAAATATGAGTCTAGATTCAGGAGAAGCACAGTAGTTATGTAACTAAAATTGGAAGTTTCCTTCTTGTAGGTTATCATTGAAGCTATGGGAGAAGATCAGAGTCTCAAAGCTCAGAATAAGAAGAGGTCTGAGGTTATAAGCTGGGAAACAGCAACATTTAAGGAATCAGATTTCAATTGATCTTTTATCAATTGATCAGTTGTCAGTTCATCCTTTTAAAAATAAATATCAGTAATATATTAGAAAGAGTAGAAGAAACAGAATGTGGAAGCAGTTTTTTCCAAATTAGCAAATAGTGGTAATCCTAATTTTTAAATCTCTAAAGCTGTATTTAATAAAATCTTTACTGAAGTTATACATTTTGTATAATCAGTTTTTCAAAAAGCATTTAATGAGGTACAAGCATACAACATGGTTATATATACACACATATGTATGATGGATATATATATAGATGTATAAGTGAAGATCTATCTATATTCATGTCTTCATCTACATTGGTTTAAACTTATTTCCTCCCAACTTTCCAGCTCATCCATCCATTTATTCATCCATTCCTCCATCCATCCATCCATCTTTCCCAGTCTCCTTCCCTCTACAGAATTAAGCATGCTTTGCCAGCTAGTTCCTAACACCTTGTAAGAGGGCAGCTTACTTAAATCTTAATCGCATCACTGTGGGGTTCTGTGAAAGCTTTGAAGTTGTTTCCAGGGTTGCTTAAAAAATTTGTGCCACAAAGAACTGTGATGGTAGTAACTCAGCAGGAAGCATTGGTAACATCTAGTTTATCCCTAGGTGGGCTGTTAAGAACTAGTCTTCTCTTTCTTTTTCTAGGAAGTGCTTTGTTTGTGGTTCAGAAAGAAGTTGTTCTGATGGATTTTGTTTCTGATGGATTTGCTTTGATATTTAGTACTAGTTTAGGTAAGTTGAAACTGCAGGGTGCTCAAACATGGACGTGGATTAAAGTATCAAAAATTGCATATTTATTCTAAGCATATTCGTGGCTTGAGTTGTTAAATTACACTATTGTAGTTATGAAACTCCCAAGCAGATATGACCAAAATGAATCAACTATATAATATGTGAATAAAAGAATACTTATAAACTGGCCTATAAATTCTTGGGATCTTCAAGTTTCAGTGTCATGTTCACAGGAAGAAAATTAAATTACCTTGCAGTCTTCTGAAAAGCTTACTCTGTATTATCCACTATATATAATAGAATGTGATTATAGACTCTTGCTCTAGACTGCAAGTTTACCTTATCCATTCTTATACCTTAAAGAAGTATTTTATACTCTTCTAAAACATTCTGACAGATGAAATCTATTATATTTTGAAAGACTTTCTGAAATGATTAAATAGCATCTCTTGGTAACCATTACAATGTTTAAGAACAATCACTTTGTTTTTCTTTAATCTCTAATTTCTCCTTATCCATAGAACACAGAACACACATATTTTATATATATACATAGAAGATATAAATATTTAGAATTTAGAGGTTACACCATTCTTTCTGTATTCTGTAGTGACCTTAGTTATGAAATGTGTTATATAACAGTATCATTCAGAAGTTTGAGAAAGTTAGCTAAAGAATATTTACACTAAAGTTTCCAGAAAAAAAGCATTATTGTTCATCTGATGAGACAGAATAATGTCATTAGAAGATAATCCTTGGAATTTCAGTAGAATGTGAGGATACCTTTTAATCTACTGAGATGTTAAGAAAATTTAATTATTTTAATATTTTCCCGCAGGAGTAGTGATACTCTGATTACAAAGAGTTAGTTCTTACAGCAGTGGTTCTTAATACTTTTTTAGATAGTACCCTTTGATGTGCACACCCACTTACATTTTTCATGCAAGTTTAAAAGATTCACCCCCTTTCCCCATCAAAAAAAAAGAAAAGAAAAAAAAAGAAGCTTATCTGTAGTTTAAAGAAATACTCGACTAACTTTAGACTGCTTGTTCACTGAGCTTCACCAGTCTTCTAATCTAGTGATTCTCAGCAGAATGGGAGTATTTGTGTATCAGAGTCTCCTGTGAAGTTTAAAAAGTTTTTGTCCTCCTTGCCCCAGCCCTTCCTCTAGGCCACCTTTTGTTCTAATTGGCACCTCCCCCTTCCCCATCACTGTTGTAAGCAGTGTTTTATAACTTATAACTTGGTTTCCAGAGAGAATTTATGCACTAGGAAGGGAGTGACTTGTTTGTCTTCAGACGTAGGCTAGATACAGTCAAGTGTTAAATAAAATTGGTATTTAATTAGCTTATCTATTTCCTATGATACTGAACATCTCCGGAGAAGTGTTAAAGTAAATCACTGTTCTCATATTCTAACCTACCAAGTTGACATTGGAATGGAGGTTAAAGACGTACCAGGTAAAGGCACCAAAAAGAGTCTGGCTATGTAATCCAACATATCATGCCCATCACAGGCATTGCCCTCTCATTCTTGAGGCTATTAGCTTTGGGTTGGAATTCAGATAAAGCTGGGAAGGAGGTGATCTTCCTCATTGTTTGGGAAGGATAAATTGAAACTTGAGACCAGAATAGGACATAATCTAATAAAGATGCATCCTCAGTTTTTCCCAGTAGTAAGAATGTGTCAAGGCTTTGTTCATCCTCATTACACAGAAGCCTGCTAGGACAGCATATTAAACAAGTCAGTGAATTTTAGAATTGAAAGGTAACTTAGGACTTCCCTGGTGGCGCAGTGCTTAAGAATCCGCCTGCCAATGCAGGGCACACGGGTTCGAGCCCTGGTCGGGGAAGATCCCACATGCCGCGGAGCAACTAAGCCCGTGCACCACAACTACTGAGCCTGTGCTCTAGAGCCCGCAAGCCACAACTACTGAGCCCATGTGCCACAACTACGGAAGCCCGCGCGCCTAGAGCCCGTGCTTCGCAACAAGAGAAGCCACTGCAATGAGAAGCCCGTGCACCAAAACGAAGAGTAGCCCCCGCTCGCCTCAACTAGAGAAAAGCCCACGTGCAGCAACAAAGACCCAGTGTAGCTAAAAATAAATAAATTTTAAAAAAAAGAAAGGTAACTTAGTAATGTAAAGATTTTCTGCTGTAGAAACAGTGCATTGGAATGAACGTGAAACTGGAGCCAGACGAACTTGCTTTTTGCTGCTTTTGTATTTTTAAGGAAACCACTTCTTTGATTCTTGATTTTCAATAGAGTGAGGGCAGTAGTATCTGTGTTACACTTCACAGAACTAGTGAGAGGATAAAATCTGATTTCAAAATATTAATTATACCTTGTAAATTATTAAATTTTATACAAATGTATGACAAACAGATCACGTCTTTGCTTGCTAATAAATTAGTATCATTAATTGGCCCTCGCTCTGTCTGGTGGCTATCTTTTGTGATTATATTTCTATAATACATGTTTATAATGTGTTCCTTTTTATAAAACTGAGTTCCTAGAAACACCTTGCTTAGTAATTCTACCATTTGCTTAGTGTCTATAGATGCCAGGTACTATTATTGCAGGTCTGTGAAAATGTAAAGGTTAACAAGATAATCTTTGCTCAGTAAAGGTAAACAGTTATAGATGGAAGCTAGTGATGATTCTGGAGCTGGATTACTGTTAATATTAGAGGCAGAATGAGATTAGTGGAACAAATGTTTTTAAAGATAGCATCATACATTATTAGTTCACTTCATAATGAAAAGTATTTTCAGGGACTACCACTGAAATTACAGAAATATTTTTATTTTGGTTTTTGTAATGAAGAATATTATTTTTTTCTTCGTACATAACCAACTGTTGGTAAGAATAGGTATCACTTGAGAAGGATTGAACTTTTCTGTGTATGTGTGACTCTTGGATGATGATGTTACCCTAACTTTTCTTGATATAATTTATTTAAAATAAGTACTATTAGAACATCTTTGATTTAGAATTTGGTAGGAACTAATAAGCTTGGTAAGGTTTAGTGAGAACAATTTCAATTCGTATGTACAATCATAGAAAAGAAGAGCTGAAAGGGACCTTACAGATCATCTTATCACTGATTCTGAAACACTTTTTTAGAAGGTCAGTAGACTTGTCTTGTTCTGCTGAGGTGCATTAGGACCTGCTGAAGAGGGACATTGCTGGGGGGGTGTGGCCCAGTGGGTATGCCTAGACCTCCTTCTCCTTTCAACCAGGGTGGCCCAATGATATGTGTTATATATTGCTGATAAATGTAAGTTTTTTCTTTAAGTAGTTTTTATGTTTGAAAATGTAAGTTAGATAACTAGTTTTGTTCCCTTATTTTTATGACAAAATTACAGGGTACCAGAGAATTAAAGTTAACTGGAACCCTGATTTCAGAACTTCACTTCAGCATTGTTCACTTACATCGTACTGCCTCCATGTGGCTTTAGTAAATTAAAAAGCCTATTAAGCCAAGTTAAATGATGAGCAGTCAAGACTTTGTATGACTGGATCTGACATCAAGAAGATTTGATTGATGATGTTAATATCAAGACCTGGCATGATATTTAAGTTAAAGTGATTTGATATTTTTGCTTCTTTTATATATAAAGTAGTAGTTTCTTTGAGTTCTAAAAAAATGTTCAGCATTGAATCTCAAATAAGTTTTTATAATTTTCAGAGTTTATTATTTGAACTCTGCCCTTGAACTCTTAAAACATTAACGACCTCTTTCTTAGAGGATAGGATATGGTTCATTTATGGTCTCATGTGCAGATAAGTTAAATAAAGTGATTAAGGGCATAAAATTGTCCTTATCTTTGAGTTTCTAGATGAATTCTCATTAAGTAAGAGTAAATATGTATTTAGTAAATATGCAGTTTTTCTGTAAAGTGAGTGTTTATAGAGCTTTTGTTTGTCCTTTGGCATTAGAGAATTAACTTACTGCCTGACTTTTCACTTAACAATGAAATTAAAACAAGGTGATTTGTATGATTTGTAATGGCATCTAATGAACAGTTGCATTGTGTGTGAAACAAATAGAAGATCTGTTTTTTAAAAATAAATATGCATTTAGTTAAAATTGATATGGCCTTGACATTTTTGGCAAGATGAATTTGTTAGGATTCTTCCTTAAATTTAGAATTCTCTAGCATAAACATAGAATAATAGCAAATTGTACCTCTCTTCCTATTAAAAAATAATAAGGTATTAGTAGTTTTAAAAATT